>NW_028259161.1:10000000-10633471 GCF_977971745.1 Zootermopsis nevadensis
AGTAACTAAACCCAGTCTGAAGTAAGGTTAAAGACTAAGGCCAAACGTTTTCGTATATTTTATGTGTATGTCTCACTTTTACGATGTAAAGGTGATCATAAAGCAGAAAAGAAAATTTATAGCTAAAATGCGACAAAAAGTCTAATAAAAGTTTAACTTGAAGATGTTACCTTTGCCTTTACACTGTCCGGCTGTCATGGCGAAAAGTTCATGTCCGTCTCTAGACCCCCAGCCCTACCTTTAAGATTTCCTCAAATATACACGTGTTCAGTTATCCTGCTTCCAGTCATGAATCAAAGTACACTGAATAGGTTATAGACCTATGGCTGAATTGGAGGACTTCACTGAATGTTGAACCGGGAAATATGTAGAACAAAATGTTTGTGTCCTTGTTTAAGATATTAACGTCTGGAGAGACTAAGGAAAAATATTTTTAAAAATCAATACATTTGGTCTCACGAAAAACATTGAACCCGGAACTATCCGAAGACGTAGTTGCCAGAAAATTGCTTGCGTCTCGTTAAAATAGCTAAAATGAGTTTCTTAACCCTCTGAAGCCGAAGATTGTCTAAACAATATTAAAAAATTGAGTACGAACCTCAAAGAGAACAGTACACCATTAAAAATATTTGTTATTACTGATAAAGGAAATATCGCTGTTTACAGTGAGAATCATAAAATACCCATAATTATAAAATGCAGTTACTGATTCTAAATGCAGGTGGTAGACACAATTAGCACCAGGCTTTATAGATTTAATGATTTAAGATTTTAAAAATATAAATATACCGTAATGTTCAGTTGTGAAGAGAACTGGTTTCGAATGGATGAAAAGGATTCTAGGACAACATCCAACAGGGCCTCATATCACAAGGAAGCACCTAGTAAGACAATGGGGAATGCAGTGATAACCACAGATTCACTAACTGCCCCGAGTTATAGAATGCGTTCCTCCTCTTTCCAAATCATTTTCTTAATTATGCGGGATAATCTGAAATACTCTTCTTAATCTTACAAAATAATATTTAATTTCAAATGTATTGCCTTCAATTTAATCAGATACAATCACGTTTTCATAATTACACCACGTAAAGTTTTATGTTTTAATTTAACCGGCGTCTTTCAGCAATAATGTAATCCTCAGGAGTAATATTAAATGCAATAACAAATACTGGATCTGCTGCTGCTTCATAGACGTTAGGGGAATCATAATGGCTGCATAAAGAATTTCTATGCTTCGTAGTTAAAAGAAATATCAAAATGTTTCTGATGGAGTCATTCTGTTTAAGAAAACAATAGCATTTGTTCTCAGAATCGTATGAAACCCATAAATACATTCTGTGCGCAGAATATAGAGTAATTAAACAATAAAGTAAATAATACGTAGCCAACATATATCATTGTGCTCTAAACATTTATGGCGTGTATCTTAAAAGAACTTCAGGCTTTATTTTATCAAAATGTTGTCTACTATCAGTATTTACTATGGCAGAAACCAGCAGCAATATAGTCGCACAGCTTTGGAACCTTCATTCGTTTCAAAAAGGATCAATAACCAACCGACCAGTCTCACTGGCTGAGACTATACTTCAGGAATTGAACTCTGGGCCTTCATTTTATACCGCAAGAGAAATACCGATTGGCTGTTAACTTCTCTCCCCTTAAGGTATGAATCGCCGAAGTGTTCAATCTTAGCCATACCTGATGCTGGCTCCTAGTAAGATAGGATTTTTACTGTCATATAAAGAGATGAAAATATTGCTAGGATAAAAAATTAACCTAGAATTTTACCAGAATGTCCTTAAGGACAACATAAATTTCAATTGACTTTTAATAAAGATGATGCAGTAACCACAAATCTTTATTGGTCGTCAGCGGAATTATGGAACTCTTCGGAATTTTTGTTCTTCTGCAAACAGGCTATCCTTCTGTCAGATTTTTATCAGTTACAGAAACAATATATTAAACAAGAAATTCAAATTGTGCACATGATTGGAAACAGTAGTTCCTAACGTAGTTGAGAATTTTTAAGTATAATCTTTTATGTAGTAATAATTAAAATACAAATTTTCAAACATTTCCATATTTTATGTGTAAGTCCAAACACTCAATTTTATCCTTTAAAATAACAACAGTTTAAAGGCATGATCTGCATCCCATACATGCATTAAGAAATTTGGAAAGATTTCGCTGAAAAAATTACAGGCCTATCAATTGCTAAATCATACCCTACCTGATGAGACGACCTGCTAGTGCGAGATAAATATGCATCTCACGCGAGAGATGAACAAATGTGGCGGTATTTCCGGGTACTGTTAATTATGCACAAAACATAGATACCTAATTAATATAGTTATTCATTTAAAGTTCAAGGGTATTCTTTCTGTATAGGTGAGAGCATTTAAAATGGAACTCATACATTCTTGTTTACAGTCAGACATATTTATGGAACACCAACAATTTTAAGTAGTATTTGAGGTTTTCAAGATGGTGAATCTGAAGGTGGCTGTCTCTTGAGTTGTTGCGTCATGCAGTCTGGTAGAAGCAGACTACACGACGCAACAACCCAGCCATCTTCACTAATAATTTTGTTAGCGCAATGAAATGCACTTAATGTCCTAAAAATGTATACCAAGAAAATAGTAAACTTTTGCTTCGTAAAATTTTACAAACTTTGATCAAAATATTTTATATCGTCATAACTCAATATTTTAAGCATAAACGAATGATGCCAAAAATAACCCTCAGATTTTAAGCATATTATTTCAGGGCATGATGGGAATGTATCTACTGTATGGACAAACACTGAGACAAAAGTAAGGCTGAAACTTTGAAATTTGAGTAATAAGCAACATATGTTCCTAAGTCTGCTTCCTAATAGATATATATCCACTTTCTTACAAGTTGGCTGTTTACGCTCAGGGTTGTGACGTATTTACGACTATCTCCTGCTAATTATACTCACCACTAGCGTCTGGACGACAATTTGACAACACAGATTATACTTTACAAATAATTTTTATATAAAAGAAATGAAGAGAATTGTGTAATTCTAAAAGTAGGAATGATGTCTTAGCCCTAGTATTTATAGCGCTGTTAACTGCCGAGGTAATTCCCTGGAGAGTACATATAAGATTTTATCAGTTGTAAACCAGGTAAAATATATTACTGCACGTATGCTGACACCTGGTAAAGTATTTTAACTGTTGTGGAGATCTGTAGACTGCTGTTTGCTTCTCTGTATGAAATACAGAGTGTTCCATTTAATATACAAACCTAACTAACGCGTATGAACACTTTCAAGAACAAATCGATAGAACCAATAGCAACAGCATAGCAGCAAAAGTGAGACTTTGACTTGAGTGTCACGGGGGAGGTTGTGAGTGTCCATTATATATATATATATATTATATATTGCTTTTGGTTTCATGTTTGTACCGTGTAATAGATTTTTCTTTTTGGTTGAGTTTTAAATCGTACACCCTGTGTAACATGGAGGGCATATACTATGTGATCTATATGCCACCCGAAATCTGTAATGATATGCCGTTAATTAAACATACTACAAACAGGTTTTGTGAAAAAGGAACACGAAATTGGAAAGCGGAAATTTAACAAATCATACGAACTGTAAGCCTGAAAACAGGGACAAATTACGACGAAGATCTATAGCCCACTTTCTAACTAATGAATCCACGTTAAAAGATCTTCCTACATATTTAATTAACCGGGCAAGAATATCCTAATCTTTATGAACCCGAAGGCTTCTCCATTTTAAAAAACTCATAATGTTTTTTCACAACAAATACTTATTTATAGTGAGTCATCTTGATAGAAAAGTGAAATTTGCCTGTTCGGACATTTCGGCTTCCTCAAACGGTTTTTTTCGGGTGCTCGCAAAATTTAAACATATTGACAATAATGTCTTGAATTTTCGTCGACGATTAAACCACATGGCGATTTCCATTCTATGAACCGAATATCTGCCCAGGACCGAAAAGTTCTAAAACAAATATTTTGATTGCTTTCAGGTGCCACAACAATTGAGGAATTCAGAAAAGTTGTGACATTTTCTAAGAAAGTTACTTCATTTATCATTAGTATGACATTTGCTATGAGACAATGTGCCAAATCAATGTTCTGGAAAATTTGAGAACAAGAAGTGCAAAGCTGTCGGCCTAAATAACCCAAAATAGTTCTTTTCGGATACTTTGCTCTATTGACAGATACCTGAAGTATCATTATAAATAAAAAACTTCTTTTAGTTGATTTTTCTGATTCTCATGTTGACGAGCATAAAAATAACTGTAGCCTGGCAGAAGTTTACAGATGTTTCAGAAGTACTTTCTGCCTCTATCATCAGGACGCCCTTCTGATGTAAGCAGCAGCAAACACATCAGAAAAGTGGGTAAACATCTACCAGACCGTACGGCGCTACAACCCAGAAGACAACCATCTTACTTCAAGAAGTTGTTCGTCACTCAGAAAAGAATTTGACCACCGTAGGTATCAGCATAATGTTACCTATTAAACAACCCGATTTTAGCGGAGTATGAATAGTGGTCATATTTCTTTTTTCAATTCAAGAAGCAGAGTTGTGAAAATTTTTAATCAGAGTCAGATAAGTCGTGTGATTTTGAGTGTTTTGAGGCACGAAGGTAACACGATAGATAACTGATAAACTTCTATACTACTCATGTAAACAGAATGTATAGCTTTTGAAATATCCGGTGACAGATGCTGGGAATAACGCGTCCTTGAAGAAAGAGCTGGAAGAAAGAATTATGAAGAAAGAGGTTACAGAAGAGAGAGATGGAAGACAGCAAGGAAGGTCGAAAGGCCAGGATGGAGGTGACTTTTCATATGCAGTATAGTCACGTTAAATCCTTGGGTTAACCAACTACCAGAGGTTAAGTTCAACACGCGAGGTTGTTCCTTCTGCAAGTGTACTGCAAAGCAATATCACGAAGTGAATGTGATGGAACGAAATCATGAAATCTTTCGACAGCAATCATTTTAATTCTTTAAATGGCACTGGTGCTTTAATAAAAGTCGTGTTCAAAAGATATAATTTCTTTGTTAATTTCCTAAGTACTGTAATTAAATAACCGGCCAATCCACACACAACGTTAATCCTCACTTAATGTGAAAGTTAAAATTATCATTGCTGGTCTAGAAAACTGTCAACAACAAATGTACAGTCGAAATATATAGTTGGAATTATCAAACACTGGTATATAGTTAGGTATTAAATGTTAATGTCAAAATGCCTACTGTGTAACAACGTGTCTTTCTTATGTCTCTTTTTGGCATGTCCGACTACCTGACTTTTCAAGTTTTTTATATTTTATTTGTCCCAACTTTCTTCTTATTTTGCTGAGGGGTTTGTGCAATTATTGTAATAAGACCGCTTGTTATTGAAAAATAAAATTGTTTCAGTTACTGTTGTTTCCATTGCATTTTTTGTATTGTTTTAGTATTTTTAGCGTTTTACATTTATATTAGTGTTTGGTAGTTATTTGGTTTTGCATTTTTTTATTTTTGTTTCAGTGTTTGCCTATCATAGGCTCTTTGCTGTTGGCAAACACTCTAATAAAGGAATTCAATTGAATTGAATAACGTACTTTTGCACATTTCGACTCATAATTAATGTGAAACCACGAATCATCGAACACGCTGCACACCCCTGGACAGGGGAACCAACACGTAACAAGACGCCGTCCACCATTAGACAGCTTAAAACCACATAGAAGACGCTTACAAAGACCCATTTCTTGTCTGATTGAAACTGTGAACACATACAAACTGTTTGGCCACCAAGTTCGATTCTCGGTACAGATTTTTGACGTTCTGTAAAATTATTTCAGCGGAAAATTTTGGATTATATCTATGAATAATATATCGCAAAAAGGGGTATCAAATAGAAATGACCGTCGTCCGTTTTGAGATACTAAACCACCACCTTCTGTATGGCAGGAAATCTATTAAAATCTTTTGTCAGGAACAATATTTTTCCATTCTGAGATCCGAATCTAGTGCCTCGGAAATGCCTAACATCATTCTGGACTGTCAGTCCACTGAATTTCAATTACATTTTTGAATTATAATTCACGTAGTATTTTCCACCTTTACTGATCTTAATGCCAACTGGTTTATTATTCGTAAGGGATTGATGTGTTATCGAGTCGGTATCTGCTTCGTGTCCTCTTTGCCGGTAAATTGGACTTATTTTGAAATGTTAAACTTTTTGGCACTGCGCAAGGCTAATCCCTCGATGTAGAATGTTACGAAGTCCTTGGGCCAGTCACGCCTCTGTTTCATGTGGTCTGGAACACGTGACGAAAATTCAGGGCAAGTAGGTATTCAATTTTCTGCCTCCATATCCCAATATTAACTATGTAACAACAATAATACTTAAAATAATAATATTAACGGCATGAAAATGTCTCAGATGAGGTCCTTACAAAGTATTTACCAAAGAAAACAAAACAAATAAACCAAATGTAAATAATGAGTTTTATACTTGTCAGTATTATTGTTATCGAGAAAATGTTTTAATACATTAATTGTTTCTACAAGCTGAAGCTTTGAACTCTTAATTTTCGTTGTCCTTTAAAATAGTATATCGTGCCCTTTATTTCAAAGTTCAGTGTATAAGATGAGACAATAAAACGCACTGTGATGAATAATGAATTCTGCGGCTTTCATAAAACATGTTAAAATTATTCCCCATAAACATAATTTGCTCATTGTACTCCAGCCGCGAAAACCAAAGGGCAAAAGAATATTTTGCGAACGTCGTCAGATATAACTAAGACATCGGCCTACATCTGCGCTTCAGAGGCTTTGCAAAAGACATGGGGCTTTTTTTAAATTCTAAGGAAAGATACACTATCCAAAATATGGGTCAGCTACACAAACACCTTACTCGGAGCTTTTCCGCAGTGTTAAATGATAGAGAACACTTATCCAGGATATCCGGTCTCGAGAACTGACTCAACGCCCGGATAAAACACGAATGACGTAAAGACAGTAAGCATTGCAAGACCACAGTTTGGGTTATTAACCTTGAAACCTGGTATCTTTTCTCAAGAACAGATCGACTAATCATACGTCTTTCACGTGGAGTCAGGAGGAACTGCACAATTTCATAGGTCACGGTGGGTAGCATTAGGGTGTGCCACTGCTGTGACATTAGGTTCGCCATTGTCTTCAGGAGATGAACACTCCACCCGCCTCAGGAATGTGCCTTAGGATAAATAACATATCTGTCACTCTAATCCGTGTGCCTTTAATGTTAGATCGTTCTGTCTGTTTTATATCTTGAGATTTGAAAACTGAAGCTACTGCTCATTGTAACATTAAGTTATCATTCTAAAATAGATTGCGTAATGCAATGACGAGTGCACCGGTCTACGAGACCACTAAACATGGAAAATATAAAGCAACTGTTCTACAATATAACACAACAGCGTGATATTATGTGGTGTTAACTATTTGGAAGGGGGTTAAGAAAACTGAATTTCACACGACCTGACTTCTCGACAAGGATTAGCCATTGATATACCCCTAAATATTATTATTATTATTATTATTATTATTATGGACATTTATGTATTTAGTTTATTGTTTGTTTGTTTTTGTATTGTAATGTTTGTATTGTTAGTGCATTTTTGGCTGTTGTTAAGCACTTTAATAAATGAATTGAATTGAATTAACATAGATTAAGCTCTTAGTGTGTTCTGGTTGATGAGGATTAATAGTGTTTCTTCTGCATTCGTTGTCAGACTTCTGTAAGAGAACTTTCGGTTTGTACCCGTAGAGCAATTTCAATATTCAGACATTCTTTCTAAAAGTTGCAGTAATTTCTTTTGATATCCATTACTGTTATTGTATTGATATATGTATTCACAGTTTGTTTCTAATATAATTTGTATCTTCACGGGTCCTGCAGACGCTATAATGATTCGTAATTCTGCCTTTTCCATTCCTCTTATATGCCCGTTCTTCAAATCCTTATAAAGGCATAGGCATTTCTCTATAGAACGTTAAACTAATAATTTTCACTGTCCGTTTAATAGTATTTCAAATTTCTTTTAGCTTTATGACAGTTGTTCCATGGTTTCATTCTTAGAGCAACTTAGAATCATATTTCTTAAAAATGACAGGACAAGGCACAAACGTGTGAGTTTCTGATTCTAAGATATACGTGTTGAAGGAATTAAATGCCTAGTTTAAAAATATTCAGAATGGATGGAAGTATTTATGATCCTAAACTATCTTAAAATATATTTTCTAAAATTTTCACGGCTTGAATATAGTCTGTCATCTGTGGTAAAATACGACCAATGCTCTTTTTCACATTCTAAATTCTGTGGGTATATTAAAAACAGACTGTTTTTGCTTCGTACTATTTTTATTGCGATACATTCCTCCGAAACGTCGGTAACCACATACAATATTACAAAAGAGATTGAAGCTGGTACATAGTATGTGTTTCAGCATAATGTTGAACATATAACATAATATTATGCTGTACGTACGTTCTCTCAAACAGATCACAACAAAAAAGTGTTGCAAAATTTGCTGTGCAGATATTTCGTAAATTTAGCACACACCCATCGCGACTCATAAACAGATATTACATCACGCGCTGTTTTCTCCCAACCATACTTTGTCAATAAATAAACAGTGTCAGCTTAACGCAAGAAGACAAAAAGTTTCTATTGTTGAGTTTCAAAGCATCTCACAAATAAAAATGAATAATTCTGCTTACGTAACCATTACATCCCGACATGAGGTACACTAATATGTCATTGTCCTAAGGATAGAAGTTTTTGATAGCGTAGAAGACAACTGAGTGTAAGACGAATTCCACACTCACAACCACCTGACTTATGTATATATGAACGCAGCTTAATTTAAAAAGTGGAACAAAAACCGCACAAAAAATAAAGGGTAGATCCCGACGTCTAAGTGACATGTAGGTGGTCAAAGAGAGCGTACACATAAAAAATAATTTAATCCGACCTTGAAGCGGATATTTATGTATTTGTCACAATGCTCATTATTAGCAGATCCATACTTACTTCATATTATGATGAAAACGGCCTCCTCGTCTCATAGCTAATACAAACAAATATTAAACATATAATTTATCTGTTTTATCGTTGTAAAACGTCGTCTCTCGCTCTCGGGGAAGAACAAAAATGTATAAACTTTGAGAACAGGACGCTGAAGAGATTACTTATACCTAAAAATAATATAGTGATAAGAGACTGGAGAAAATTGCATTATGACCACGTATAGTTCACCAAACAATAGTAGGATAACAAATTTACGAGAACCCTGAAGATGGGGACAGAGTTTGTTCCCGAAACGTCGGTTTACTATGGTAACCAGTTAACGCGACTGATTGCTCGAGAAGATTTTATTGACTGTACTCGCCGCGAAAGTCTCAAATCCTAAATTTACGAGTATGGCATTGATGGGGGCATGTATCATGTATCGCATAAATTAGAAAAGCGTACAAAATGTTAGTCTGAAAACCAAAACAGAAGAGACCACTTTAGCAGACCAAGCAGTATATGGGAAAATTATATTAAGATGTATCGCTGTGAAACAGGACGTGAGGAAATGAACTGAATTCGTCTGGCTCAGAATTTAATTGTGTTTTCTTTTGAGCATGATAATGAACCTTGAAGTTCCATAAGAGATTGAGGACTTCGGCTTGGGGAGTCCTATTAACTTTTCAAGAAGAACTCTGCTGCGTGGGGTTCATTAGGAGACAAAAGATGTCATCAGAACAGTTTCGTTCAGACACATAAAATTCTTCTAGTTCAGGGGATGAAATTATTACTTGTATTTGAATTATTTCAAATGACAGCGATAGATGTGAGCTGGATGTGACAAAGGCTTTAGTAAGAAATATGATGTTACATCCAAAAAATATACTGAAATCTTATTTATTTTAGGGGAAAGCAATAATTAGTAACAAGAATCATAGACGTTTGTAAGAAGTCAGCAACAAAGTTTCTTGTAGCAGTATTGAATTACAAGAAAATGTTTTATTATGAGAGGCACAGGATTATGAGCGACTTATTTCTGTCGCACTAATACAACACATCCTTTAATTAACTGTAGTGTATATTACTAGGATCAAATCAAGGAGAATGAGATGGGCGTGGCATATAGCACGCATTGTGAAGATGAAAATTGCGCATATTTTGGTTGTAAAGCCTGAAGGGAAGGGGATACTTGGAGGACCTAGGTATAGTTAGGTGGATAATATTAAAAATGGGCCCTAGAAAAATAGATTTTGAAGATGCGAAATGGATTAATCTGGCTTATAACATGGACAGGTTTCAGTCTCTTTTAAACACGGTAATGTACCTTCAGGTTACACAAAAGACGGAAAGTTTCTTTCTTAACTTCTTGAGCGTCTATTAGCTTCTCAAGGAGAGTTCTTTTCCATGGAGTTAGTAAGTTATCTGTTTTTAATCTATTGCTCTGTATGAGAAGTTCAAAATTAATTTCAAACTTCTCTAACAAAACAAAGCTTGCTGTTATAGTCTAAGGCTAAAATTTTCCTAATAAGCCAAGCCACGGGATGGGAACAGAGAAACTCTAGTAAGTGTAGGCAGTTTTGTTCTACGTATACGTGTTCCTGCTGAATCTCACTGGCTGCTCAGTCATATTACACACCCCTAGATGATGCTTGTCAAAAGTCGTGATTTTGTGTGATAAGTGAGCGGTTCTCTTCATTAGAACAGAGTCATTCATCAAACTATATCTTCTAGAACAATGTGATATAAGGGGCTTGGCCCTACCACCCGTTGTGCAAAAAAGAGGGCCTTGCTCTCAATTCCTAAAGGCACATCAGATCCCACTACGTGCACTAGCAATGGACAAAGATCATGAATAAACATAAATGTTAACTTTCAGTTTCACAAATGGCGGCGGGGGTCCAGTCTTGAGGTCTCTTAAACCTAGCCTAAGGTCGTGAAGAGGAGGAATAATAATATATTAGTAAGTAATACATTAATTTAGCGGTTAACGATTTACGGATTTGGTTCACACCACAGACAAAAAGGATTATGAGTGTTCAGAAGAACTACCCTCGTTTTCGAATTGCGATCGGACCAATTATACCGAGACATCTAACTCTTTGAAGTAAAGTTGCGCCTATACGAACCACCTGCTGTAACATTCAGTAACTCTGGATTTTGTCCACAGAGTGTATTTATAGGTTCCGCATAATTCCCAGGATGAACAGTGCCTACTTCTCTAAACAGAATTTACCACTTGATCTTTGTAATGAATATACGTTTTTTCGGTTACATACGAAAGTGGCGGAACTTGAAAATCTATCAGAAAGAGATAAACAAATAACTGAAATTAGTGAGCAAGGTCGGAGGAAAATATGGAGATAAAAAAATTTGAAAATTACGAAATCCAATCTAATTAAATGATAAATGGTTTGTACCATAAAAATCTAAATGCAATAAAATAATTGCCACAAATGAACTACAGTAATTAAAAAAACAAAATTTTTGTTCGTCTTGTATATGCAGCGATGATATCAAGCAGGAAACTAACATGCAGCAAGTCATCAGATACAGGGATTTACAGCAGACAAAAGGGTGAACACACCATCCGTTCGTTTTGCATTTTACATTGCTGTCAAAGAATCGAAGAAAATTTTGTTATTTAACTCTATACTCTTAGAGACTTGAAATTCTTTCTACAATTTTAATCATGAGCTAGCTCACGATCAAGGCATCTGCCTAGCTTAATATTGATAGAGTGATTAAGTTTAGGATGGCTTTTAAAACTTAGGCCTACTTCGAATGTAACAGATTCACCACTTTAATGCTCGACACAAACAAGCTCAACGTTTAAAGATTAGTTGATCTCAGGTTCGATATTTAAATCTGCCTGGATTGTTCCGTTAAAATGAAAATTTACCTAGATGCATACTATATTGGTAAATATGCTATTGACAATGATACAAACGTTTATTTGTCCACATTTTCAGGTCATGCAATTGTTTTATACAAAATAAGCCCAGTGATACGAAATGTGTATCCTATAATAAGTTCATGGCACTACAAATATAAGGTTATTAGTGGCCAGATTCTCACGGCGTAGACGCTGATTCAGTCCCAGGGAAATCCATGTGAGATTTTCGTTAAATATAGTAAAATAAAGCGGGTCTCTTTTTGAATAATGCTGCTAATTATCATTCCATCATTGCTTCCTTATCACCACAGGCTGGAACAATAGGCTCATTTAGGGCCGCAGTACCAAGGAATTTAGACTTGTCCAACTCCTATTGATATATATATCATAAAACCACGCGTTTATGATATGGATATTCGATATCCATTCACCTCATACCTAAGCATCAAGATTTAAAGGCGTATAGTGTGCTTAACTGCTACTTTTAATGCATTCTTGAACTCTGCTCTAGAAAGAAGATAATGGTCACATTTAGTCTACGTGGGATTTATGTTGGAAAAGTGGCAATGAGCCAGGATTCCATCCTTGACTTTCAGTGTTCCCTTGTAAATGTCATTTCACATTTACTCTACATTCGGTCATATATCATCTGGGAGCTCTACAATGGGCACATTAGCGGCTGAAGATTCACAGGTACATAATCTCACAGAATCGTAACAGTATGAAACAAAAACTAAATGGTCAGATCCGAGCTCAGATGTCTAATCCTCTTCACTAACAGAAAGCACTCACATATTTTACGGATTTTATGCAATTGAATATAGTAAGCCTATATTAAATCTTGTCGTGCCAGTTTTATTTTGTCTTTGGTTCATTTGATGAAACACATCACTTAAGAATATAAATTAAGTAGGACTCCATCCAGTACCAAGATTTATTTAAATCCGCTTTATATATGCACGCAAAGAACTATGGACAGACAGACAGACACAACTTAAATCATGCTTTCACTCTATGCACTCTATGTAATAAAAGTGTAAAAACAACACTAATAACATACCAAGTAACAAGTACGATTTGAGGTTTTCACGGCGATGAGAAAGAAGATAGGTTGTAACGTAAAATAGTACAGTAGTTCTACCAGACTACACTGCGCAGAAGACAGCCATATTAGTAAGAAATAACAGTTTCACTTCAAAGGAACTTCTAATAGTTTATACTTCACCTACATTTCTCCGGAAGCTTTTCGGATGATTTTAAAGTTTGCGGTCATGTTGTTGTTTTGAAAGTCATCAAGAGAAAGTACGTAAACTAAACTACGACTGCCGATTCTGTGATTCGAACAAGAGTTCTCCAGAGCACGGTGTCAGACTTTAACGGAGGAGCTAATTCTTGATCGAAAGCATCGTGTTTGTTATTGACTGTACTGACGTGGTTGAAGGCTTGCCGGGTGCCTCTTCCTATCTGATCTCTCCTTATATGGAAGTAACGAGTAGTGAGTGAGTGGACTGGACCATGCTACGTATGGACTCGGGCGCTGTTGTGTGTTCAGATTCTCCTTCATCTCGATTAAGTTTTGAATCAGGTGAAAATTGCGTCATTCATTGCCAAACTCTAAATTCCATTCTGGAGTTTATGCAACAGATAGAGGACGACTAAACAAGATAGGAAGATGCAGGTCCAGAGCAATACACATATTATCCAAGCAGACCAACGTGCTTCGCTGTCTTGCATACTTTCTGGGCAATGACGTTCATATCTTGCAAAATTATCTAGTCTGCAAAACATACGCATATCACACTGCTGAGAGTCAGAAATTATTTTCCACGTACTTCATTCAATATTTACATCATAAATAGTTCAAAATAACATTGTACATCTTCATTAGTGCTTTCTTTATAGGCCTATATATTGTATCAATCTTTTGATCGATGAGAATTTTTGGGAATATTGATAAAGTTTATTTCATGTTTATGTAAAGTGGTTGTAATATTGGACTAATGCGAAAAAAAATTTGCTGGACAAATTTTAGTGTTGTTCCTCAAGCAAAATAAAACGAATTTGTCTCCTTTTACACATGGAGAGCGGAAAAAAACAGTAAATTGTTAAAAACAAATAAATAAATACGCATCAAAAATGATCTTAATTTAATAACATTTGGGAGGACTCTTTGAAATTTAAAGGGACCATCTATATAGGCCTACTCATAACTACACTCATCACCTGCAAATCGGCATTCATTGTATTTACATTCTTTACTTCTACCCTTCCTAACAATATTCTGCTCTGAAGAAAACAGAAATGTATTAGATAACTACTGTCATTTTCTGTCTATAAAAACTATGATCACCAAAAGGGATCCGCATAATTACGTAAAATCCAAACCAAACCATGGATAACTGAGCTTGGTACAACCCATATTCATAAAGATTCTTCTCTGGAAGCACAGGCTTCATTGATAATTTAAGAGCTGTATAGTTTGTGCTGTACTTCCGTATTCTGGTATTACCCTTACAAACACTAATGATCGTATTATGCATTGATAATTAGTTATTAGCATGCATAAATGGCGGATACTGTAAAATAAGCATAATAACTTCATATGTGAAACGATTTGAATGGTGCGGCTAGTGGCCCTAGGGTTTTGGTCCCTCATCAGACGTTAAGATGGTATCTAGATGTGTTCATCTGTAAAACTCGCTTCAAACGTCTCACGTTTGAAGGATAATATATATTTCCACTCACGATAAGCCTCGAAACAAGTAAGAAAGATAAATAAAAAATATTCTTATATGCCTGTGGCTTTTTATGGTAAAAGGTGAAACACCGTGCTTTCACGTCTTTCTTTTTATGAGACTCTATAAAGGAGTACAAATACAAATCAATAACCTGATGAGCATATAAACCAGCCTTTCTGGAGTGATAAAGGTCGTTTGACTGGATATAAAGGTTAAAAGTAAATGAAAAGATTTCCCGTATACAACTAACACGCCAAGATGGCTTATGGGGAGAGTGAAGAAGGCAAAGCTACGCTAATTATTAATATGGACGCTATAGGGAGGTGAAGGGCAGTCTTCGTATGACGATACACTTGATTAATCACTGAGTAAAAATCACACGGTACCTCCTGAAAGAAAAGCTGGAATGGTATCCTCACAAAAATGCTATATAGGTTTATTATTTGTTCAATCCATACTACGTGTTCAGTCCATCTAATCTTGATTTACCCACCTTAACAACATAAGATTAAATCGCCAAATTTTTTGTTTTCCGAAGTTACACTGGGAAGGCTCAGTGTCTGCATTGCTACAAAAGTGATAGTTTTATGTATAAAGTAGACAGTGTCCGGTTTCAATATTATTCTTTTCATTTATCCCTGCAAAATACAATTATTTCGTTTTGTTTTGAAAAAATAACGCTGTTGTTCAAACATCAGATAACAACGCACTCAACTTCAGTCTCTGAAGGAAAAAGCTGCTTCCGTGTAGTTCATAGTACACTGAGTGTTAATGGTGGCAGTCAAACACTGAACTGTGATTCTATCCAATCTACAAAGAACATGATCGCTCAGCAAAATATTTCCATAAAGAAACAATTGTGTTCCATCATAGTTTTTATTTAAGGAATTTTTCTTTTCTTAAAATTTGTTGGTAAAGTATTATTTATGTTGTTGAAGATTACGAATGCCTATACTTAACTTTAAGTGCTAAGAGATGGTGGCAGACACTTTTTCGTCGTAGATGACGTAATTTATTACGGACATGTTCACGAAAATGTTTATTAGACCTGATTCATTATTGACTCTCATTAACCGTATGCGCATTTGTAGAAGGCTTCATCCAATTTAAAGTAAAACAACGTCCTGATTTGTTTCTTGGCCTGTCCTTGGGTGGGGGATCAGACAGTCATAATGCCTGCACACGCAGAATAAAGGCGATCGCATGTTCATAACCAAAGCCTGACTCAGAACCAGTATTTGATCGGAACAAGGCCCTGATTATTGTAAGTGCAATTGTTCAGTCTACATTTAAGATTAAATTTCCATTATAGATTTGATTTGCTGACAACAAAGCGGTGTTTGGTGAATTGTTGGTAGATTTAAATATAAAAAATGATAAGAGCAAAATAAAGTCTAAGGCTTCTGTTCGTCTGAAAGTCTAAAAGGTTTTCAAAGCCAACAGCAGACTAACCACCAGCATATTCATCGAAATGGCAGTGACCTACGTAAACAAAATGCTAGCAGTCGGTCAACAAACTGAAAAGAAAGAGATGGCAAATATGATAGCTTTAATATGCGACACAAGGTATTTGACTTCCCACTTATCACAGCCTTCGGAGAATGAAGGCTGTACATCCCAACAAACTACCAGTTTGGTGCCTTACTGTGCTATAAGGGTACAGGACTATGTTAAGTCTAGAGAAGCGTCACGGCGAATTAAAGTATTAAAATCTCAATCAAGACTGTCTGAGGCCTGAAAGAACTCTGGACTACTGAAATTAGACTCAGTGTACCATTATAAAGAAAATATAACTGTTTTATTTTAACACTGTAACCTCAGGTAGTAATTAACTTCGTGACAACCAGCTGCTACAAAGACAACAACAGTATGAAAAAACAATGAATTAATTAAAGAAACTAAAGATGAATTATTAAAAGTATTACTAAAAGAAGTAATCAATTTAAGAAATCTAAAAAAATAATATAAATAAATTCAAAACAAAGAATTTATTTGTAAATTTGTAAGCTTGTTTAAATTAATTCTAAATAAAATATAAAAAAGCAAGCATTCCTGTGTAGTGCTTCTGTAGCTCGTGAGTAACTAAAGATGGTAAGAAATGAGAAAAAGTACCGTTTAGTATAGGCCTTTGCTATCAGCATCGATCAGGTCAGTTTTATCTTCAGCACTTAGTTGCGGTCTTTGCATTCAAACTGTGTTTTACTGTACACGATCTCACGAGGAGCTTCTTGCTACGTTTAACGAAACAGTAAACAGGGAAGCAGTTTAATCGTGATATTTAGATTATGGGTTACGGAGAAAACCGTTATACATTTAATTTGATATTTCTTTAACGAAGCTGTCAGTAGTTTAGACTACATAGAGTCAAATGATTGGATGATTAATGAATTTGAATAGGTAAGGAAGGAAGCGGTTGTAGCCTAATTCAAGCTACTATCCTGGAATTTACCAGGAGGGACTGAAGAGATTTATAGAAAACTTCAGTCGGGAGGAGATTTGAACCCGAGACCTCCCGTGCAAGAAATAGGAATGCCTAGTTCTCTGTCGCTGCTATCGGCAAAAAATGCATTTTAAAGAACAATGAAGAAGTGAGAAACTATTCGAAAATACAGGGACGGAAACCCTGAAACAGAGACAGCGTGTCCTTGTGAATTTTCTAAATTTCCTATATAGTGGAACTGCAAATACAGTTAAACGTTGTAACTGAATAAATGATTAATTTACACATACTTCAGTTTCTATGACAGGCAGATTATATCTGAAACCAAATGCTGCAGTTAGAAAACAGGGGGTGTTTACAAATACTCTTCGCGAAATGTACTAACTTGTCAATTATTATTTAAAAATTTCCTCAACACTTAAACACCATACCAAAAATTGTAGATTTTTACACCCACTTGTTCAAAAAGTCGCCAAGTCTAACAAACAAAATCAACTTTAACTTTTACCTTTTTGTTTAGCATGTTGACAAGTCTTTAATAAGCATAGCAGTTTGGTCAACTCTAGACTCATTAATCACTATTTTTCATACGACATCTCAAATGAGCTGAGAAAAACCATGTTTGTGCGTATAGTCACGCGCTGTTTCTTGTAATTCTTTTATTACATGCTGTACCATGGCTTTCACTATTCTTGTTGAGAAAGGCCAAAATCGTCACGATGCTGTTGTTTGGTCAACTGTGCAACCCGTCATGTTTTAGCACCTGTCAGTAAAACACTCGCTAATGGTGAGTTCTGTTTAAAGATGAAATCCAAACAAAACGGTGGCTCGCCCTGACAGACAGTACTTTGTTGCATGCTGAAGATAGCTGTTGGCGGTATGAAACAGATGTGGTGACGCTGTATAGTGAGCGGGTCATTCTTTGTTCAAGCTTTCCATGACGAGCTATTATAAGAAAAATAAGTGACTTCATGTATTGTTACTTCATTATCCTTACCAAATATCATGATACTCATACCGTGGAGGATAAGATAGGCGAGGAATGTAGCATGTATGAAAAAGATGAGAAATTCATCCATTTGAATCGAAAAATATGCAGGGAAAAGACGACATGAGAGTTACATGTACGGATGGAAGGAACATTTAAAACTGATCTTAAAGAAATAAGATAAGAGTGTGTGGAATGGATTCATCAAACAAGTAATAGTCGCCACCAAGCTGTTGTAAAAATGAGCGAGTGCCCAGTTTATCTACAGAAGAAGCACATGTCAAAACAAGAGTTCCAGTTGCTTCAGAAAGTACGTGTACGTTACGCTTTCTCACGAAGTTTTCATTCACGAGAACTGCTGAAGAGCAATGAGCCAGCCGCCTGCCCTGTCAAAGTCCCCGCTTTTGATTAATTACAGTCGCTCTGCTTCTATTTACATTTCAGAATAGTCATCATACCGGTACGGCTGCGACATTAGGGTGCTACCGATCGAGGGCTGCACATTCCCTTCTCGTGACATCAGGACCACGGCCCCGATGACAGTCTTTGCCTTCGTTCTTTCTTTCCGTATCTATACTGCTTTGTTTTTCTTTCTTTTTAATCGTTTCGAAGCATATTATTTCTCTCGGAATGTAATACATATCTTATACCAGGGGACGCTAGAGTATTTTCGTAGACGGGAATCTAGAATCCTAAGAAATGGACGCCGTATTAATCCACTAAAGAAATAACTAAATTAATTTAATTCTTTAAAGGTTTGTGACATTGGTTTATTCATTACAAAAACATTATGTTAGATATGGTTATCGTTTGAGATATATTTAATATATACGACGTTTCGGGAGTTGACTCTACTCCCACCTTCAGGTGATTTGTTGTTATTATAGTAACACTTTTTACAACAAAAATAGCATTTTAAAGATTCCGAGTTAGACCCCGACAGCTGACACTAACAACAACAACAATCATAATAATAATAATAATAATAATAGTCGTCAATATCATGACAACCAGTTGCCTAAAGACGCGAGTAGAATCAACTACCGAAACGTCGTGAAATATCAAACAAACCTCAGACAATGGATAATATCCGTTAATATAACAAACAGATTTGTATGTTTTGTTCACACAGCAATACGTTTTCAAAACACTGTTTGTAACACTCCAGCGGATTTTACCAGATGCTTTGCAATCAGTAGTGGCAATTCAATAAATTACAAAAAATATTTTTATACTCTCGTGGCTACACGTAAATCCTACCGAGGTCACCAAGGTTTCTGCGGGCATATAACTGGCGATCCCTGACATAAACTGAACTGATGTTTTGGGTTAAACTTCTCAACCTCCAATAAGGCAAAGCCTCCTCATATTATCTCAAATATCCAGTTTATTTTTTCAGAGAAGTAGACCGAGATTATGTTCTGACAATCTTCTTCCCATTCAGCTCGATGTATAACCGTCAGTCGACGACACTCAAGGAAGTCAATATTTTGTAGAGATTATAATGAATTGGACATCCTTGACGCAAATGATTCGTCTCACAGTTACCTGTCCCACGTTACACATTCAATCATCTTGCCTTATTCTTATCCTTACACCACAAAACATATTGCTCTAATTTTTTAAGTTGCCTTAACTAAAATGAATTATGTTTTAATTGGCATCTCACCATTCACATCAACCCCCCCCCCCCCCTTCCCTACCATTTCCATATGCGTCGCGGATCCATCTTCAGGTACTCTTTGCACCAAAGTTGCTAATGACTGACTCTCTGTATAAAGACGTTGAGGTTTCACTTTTCGTTGTTCAATGCGTATATATATTTTTTTTTATTTCTAAATCACACACTTCAGCTACGACCCTTACAAAGTCGGAGACTGAGACAGGATAATTATCTTGAAATCTCAATTGTGGAGGAAGAATTCGTTACCACCTCAGCGCCGTGTTTGTGGCGGTGAGGAGCTGGTGACGAAAACCAGAGACGGATGAACGGACGACCTTGAGCTACTCTTCAACCGCAAAACACAGAACGCTCTATGTAGTACACGCAAATCCTATCCAGTTTTGAACGAGGTCGACTTTCCTTACTATTCGCGATGTTTTTCTCTTATCGTTCTCCTGGCTAATGCCAAAATTCTTATTTTGAATAACCCATCAATGCTTAACCCTTTCCAAAAATACTACATGATTACTACTGGGCATACCAAACTTATTAGTTATAATATTGTTGTTAAGTAATCTATAGCAGTGATTCTCAGCCTTTCAGAACCGAAAACACCCCCCCCCCCCCACCAAATCAACTCTGGTACTATGGTCCCCCTTCCAAGAAGTATCTCATGCAATGTGATTAAACAGAACATACATTAAGTAAAATATATATAGAAGTAACTTTTCAGTCCAATGTAAAAATAAAAATGTGATTAAAATGCTTAAATCTTACAGAAATACAGCATCAACAAATAAAAGGCTAGAATCTACTCAGTTCGTGGGCCTCTTAGATGCAACTTGCGGATCCCCTACTGAGAAACACTGCTCAATGGAACGGTACGAGTCCTGTTCCTTCCCTTTTCAGACCGAGAGGCTGGATAACTGAGTTCAATTCCTGGCACAGGTCGAGATATTCTCTACCCCATTAAGCCCGGACCCGCCCGGCCTCCTATTCAATGCATACTCGGTTTTCTCTGCGGAGAAAATAAGGCCGGCGCGTGAAGCTGACCAATCATCTCCAACAAGTGTCAAGGTTAATAAAGGACGGAACTTCACCTTCACTCCCCCTACACGCCTTCACGGTAAGGTGCTTAAGCAGTGAGAAGTTCTTTACTTTTTCGATTTACATTTACTATTAAAATTCACTACTAAAATATTTCCAGTAGGTTTACAGAGAACCAGTAACATTTGTATATTTCTTAAACTATTTAGCGGTCTATTAGATCAACGGTGGTAATGATTCTCCAATAGACTATTTTACTACAATGTAAGCTTCTTCCTCTAAAGGTTTAACACGGTTGACATTGCTGTATAAAGTTGGTCTTTCCTCACGTAGAAAGTACGGAATTTTTCAGTTTCTGGTTTATTTAATAAAGTACCAGAAAAAAGCGAAACATGCCCCACGAATAACTTTGTAAATGGACTGGGTGTTCAGACTTTGTGAGACTTGGTATGAAGTCATCCTTAACGTTATATTAATGATCGGACGTTAACTATATGAGGACAGTGCGAATAACTGCGATGAAAACAAAATAATTTTAATTGTAATTTATGTAAACATGAAAGTGTGTGTTACGTTTCCGATATAAAATATAGCTGATAATCTCATATAGGCCTATACAGACACGTAACCTTTTGTCTGATGGGAGATTATAAAAGTGTATATAATTTTTTAATGAATATATTTGTCTTGAGAAATAACACACATGTCTTAGTTGTAAAATTATATCGAGGCGAGTAATTGTTTTGAAAAGGTCTAATGAGAGATTATTCACGTGTTCAGGATTAATATGAATCTTGTTAAATTGCCATTAAGTACCAAAAAAGCTGCAGTGCAAATACTTCAGCTTTTACTTTAAAAGATAAACCAGTCTTTCTAATAGGATCCGCGTACTTACTAATTATACCTACAGATTTACTTAAGCTTGCAAAATTAAAAACATTAGAGGCTGGTTTTCGAATTGTGTCTTGTTTTCATTTAATTATAGAAACGTTATAGGTTGCTAAGCAACTGTTGATACAAGGTAAATCAATCAGGATGAATGAACGTGGTGTAATGGATGTATAACTTAGGTCTTCAAACCTCGGCACGAGAATAATGTGTGCATTCTCCTTTACGCATTTGCGGCCTTCAGCCTCTAAGAAATATGGCCGGCACCCGTAGTTCATTACTCATGGTTCTTGAAGCCGTGCTCTTCAGGAATCAATGACCTAGGTATTCTTTCGAAGAGAGGACAAGGCACAATCCAACCGCCGGAAAACACCATTCTTGTCTAAACAACAGTTATACACACACACAGGGCATTTTTAGCGTAAGATCTTTACCACGCAGTTATAATGAACAAAAGTTAAAAATTCAGATCAATTTTATAGTCACATGAAGTTTAAAAACGAAATCAGGTGTTTCGAGTGGATTTTAGTCCTTCGAATACAAAAGGGTCGTTCCGAAGTTTTAAGAATTTAATCGACAATTATTTGATGAAAAAGTAAACATTATTAACAATTAAGTTAATGAGATTCAGAATGATATTCATAACTGTAATTTGCATAGGCCACAAAAGATAAGACATTGTTAAACAAATTATGAAACTCAAAGGTCCATAACAAGAACCAGCAACTGAACTATTAGGGTGATCAAACCAAGAGGACGAGATGTGAAA
Organism: Zootermopsis nevadensis; assembly: GCF_977971745.1. NCBI lineage: Eukaryota > Metazoa > Arthropoda > Insecta > Blattodea > Termopsidae > Zootermopsis > Zootermopsis nevadensis. The sequence continues at coordinate 10,022,495 of NW_028259161.1, forward strand.
TACACAGTTTTAAGTGGAATATCAGAAGGGAAGAGATAATTTCGAATTTGTAGGTATAAATAAGAAAATCATATAAAAATGGATTTTAAAAAGAATGTGAGGGCCTGGACTGGGTTCAATTAGAGCACAATAGAGTCCAGTGACATGCGCTTCTGTACATGACAATAATCCTTCATATTCCATAAAATACAAGGATTTTCTTGACTACCTAAGCTGTTCGTAATCTCATGCACTCAAGAAATACTCTGCTCCATGAAGTTAATTATGCACCCCACTAAAGCACATTTTGCCACTAACCTTTTGCGTTATTTATAAGGTGGTCATTCAGGGATTCTCCAGGCTAATGCCGAGCGTCGCAGTTGAGTGATTAGCTCTCCAGCTTCGAATTGGGGATGTCACGGATTCAAATCTCGGCCCGGAACTGGCTTATCCAGAATAATGTTTTCGTGATTTTCCTCAATCCCTCCAGGCAAATTCCTTGATAGTGCCTTAAATTAGGCCACGACAACTTCTTCTCACATCTTTCCAAATTTATTACTCACTGGCATCCTCTCTTACGACGTTATATAATCTAAATACTGAAAGCGTCGTTAAATAAACTGCAAAAATACAATTCTACACCACACTGTTTCTAAAAATGCAGTTTTGACTCCCCTTCTCTGCTGTACAGTTTCACCTGTAGATGGCATGGCTACGATCCCACCAATGATGGTAAAAGCTGAACAAATAAAACTTAACAAATGGATGAATGCCCAGCAGCAATTACGAACAAAAAATCTTGGCTCATATTAAAGCCTGAGTCGAAAAGAAGAAGAATAAAAGTCCAGCAGACAAAACAGAGACACGACCACGTCTTCCATTACTTTTATTTCTGTTAGTACTTAGTCTGTCTATTGTCTAACGTAATATTAATCTGTGGGCTGTAAGTGGCTTTATAAGGACATTACGAAACCGAAATGTTAAATGAAATACTTGTGACGCAGAAAACTGCGGACCTATACCGCAAGGATTATATAAATCTAAAATTGTGCAAAGTAATGAATTTTTCGGAAGCGTTAGATTTATGGTTGTAAACTGCTGGCTTTTAGAATTGCTTTTACTGAAGTGCCTTTAAAATACTCTTATGGAATTTGAGTGTATGATTCAGTGCCCTCATTTTTATTGCTAGGTAAAGATAAATGATGCGTTCGTTTATGGAATATAAGCGCTTGTCAGCGAAAACTCATACCCAAAAATGAAAAATTCTATACAAACTGAAGTTCCATATGGTTCTTCAGAAAAGTCTGCAATCAAACCACACTCTGAATCACTGCAATCCAGTTCAAATCCAGCCCAATGATGATGATGATAAGAAGAAGAAGAAGAAGAAGGTGTGTATAATGTAACGGCAACGTGACAACATCCGTATCATATTCATGATCACTGTGTTAACATTCGAATTCAGATAAACTAAGAACATGATACAGCGTAATTAAATAAAACCAGAAACAATGAACGATATATTACTGAGGATTGTTAAGAACAAAGAATTCAGATGTGTATTAAATATTTACAGCAGACTCTACAGAAGTTAAATTGTTAAAAGACTCTCGGATATTCTGAGTGTGACTGGACTCCAGTAAATGTAATGTCACAAATTAGCACAAAAACGTCAATACGGCCTCCGCGAGACAACAAAGTGCATTATTCACAGACGCTACCGGCTGGTCGAGACAGACGGTTCAAGTCCGGTTTTTGTTTTCTACAAGTTGCAGGTAAACTGCACCTCCCGTACACGTATGTAGCAATTTTCTGTTGAAATCGCTTCCCCAAGGCTAACCGAGGGACTCGCCAAGGTGAATGTTATGAGGGAAATCCCGTTACAGTGGAGTGAAAGTCTTAAGCGCGGCTTAATGTCCTATATAACAATTTCGTTCCTTTGCGAGTGAACGGATGTGACCACGGCGCTTGTAGACATTCGTTGCAGTTGAAAGCACTGGCGTAAAAGTGAGGAGAAAACTGAAATAGCAAAATACTACTCGGTGTCTGCTCGGCTTAAGGCGTTCACAGACACTGTCTTCGGCTGGAAGAAAGCAAGGACAACGAGTTCGAATCCCGCCGATACGCGTCATAACGCAAATAATTCTACTCATCTTCATTATAATTAGTAGAAATGACGTGAAAGACAGAATAAAATATGCAAATAACAGACTTCCGGCTTAATTATCAGGGCTATTAGGAGTGAGGAGCAAATGGTCTACAGGCAAAATTATCAGCATTAGTAGGAGCATTTTGAGAATTAATAGCATACAGGAACCCACACATGATCAAAAGAGTGCAACGTTTATATTTTTACATATAATTAAAGAATCTGATGTTTTGTCAAACTGAAGGAATGGATAGATTTACAGTTTTTAACAAAATAATCGATTTACTTCTCGTGTTACGTAAACAATTGTATTTCAGTTTTGGGCATTCTTTATGTAACTGTTCTATAAAGAATACCTCATTCTATTTTATAAAATCATTTATAAATTCCAGTTAAATTTAATTGGTACATGAATGGTTATAAATTTTATAACCCTTATTTTGATCCTGTAATTTACCGGAAGGAATGTAAATGAGTTAAATCCAAAAGTTACAAACAAAATGTGGTTGATGCTTTATAATTAATATTGCATGTAGAAATAATTTAGCAAAAAGCAGCACTTCAGAAACCTTTTGTATAAAGGCTTACACTGTTTTACTTTGGCGAGTTAGATTTCAATTTTGCGGATTTAATCATATTTTATATATAAGCTGTAGGAATATTTCAAACAAATATTTTATGCCAAACGTTCGTATTAGTTAAGGAATTTCCAAGGATAAGAACACATTTCAAACTTTTCCTTTCTTTTATTTTAGTCTCTCTCTGTCTATCCAACTTTCTCTGTTTTTATCTTTTATTCTTTCTTTCTTTCTTTCTTTCTTTATTAATTATTTGTTTAACGGTGGGTTTATTTTCTCAGTATGTGTTAATACGACTACCGATATACAGTGTTATAATTTCCGGCCATGGCGTCGTGTTAAAATAAAATCTCTGAAGTGGAAACAGCAGGTACGTAATTCAATACAGAGGGCGTCAATATTCTACTACAAAGGTGAAATGCTTTTGAAGGCTATGGGTAAAGAGAAGAAAAGAGCAGGTCCCCTCCTACATTCCACATCCCTCAAGGTGAATTTTCCTACAGTATACCCACTATACAAGTAGCTAGACTCGTTCCCCATCCATAGTGTTATCTCAGCTGATTGACCCACAACCTGTTTTCCAGGAGTGCTTATAGCTGTATGTTTCTAAAATGTTACTGACGAAAAGGATCGCAAAACATTTGAATTTTAAAGGTTGGTAATCGAGTAAAATATTACAAATACATGTAATCGTCTTCATGCTTTGTGATTGACATTTTGAAGACTACGCAGATGACACAAAAGCACTAAGATCTTAAAATGCAAACTACTATTGTAGTACTAGAACGAGTTTAATAGCTGAATGGAATAATTGTTCCTTTGTTTGTTTGTTTGTTTGCATGTATACTTTGCTCGCTTGTTTCGTTGTTTGTCTGCGTGCTTATAAGGAAATCCATACCTTGCCTCCTGAGATATTTTCTGTAATTACCAAATAATGTTAATGTAGTAGAAATTCGAAATAAATTATCACTAGAAACATGATTATTTTGCAAAAATTTACTCTAGTTTAGATCATCTAAGGATTCATGTTAATATTAAGCTTGCACGTATGCCTCCAAATTTTATTCTTTCCCTGAGGTTTTCTTGTTAAACGATTATGTATATTTTGTGCTTTTGTTATATGCCCCTCCAAATCAAAACCTATGTTTATTGACCAATCAAATATTACCGTGTAAACATTTCATAAAATATACTTCTTCCATACGTATGTCCTCCGATTTTAACAAACATATTCCACTCTAATAAATATATTACTTAAAGCATTTTTTCAGTTATTTGAAGTCTGCTATTGCCTCAGATTGATCAGTAAGAACTGTTCTCAGCTGTGTATTGCCATACTGTAATTTCAGACAGTCTAATAATTGCACAAGTTAAACGCAAAATTTAATTTACTATTACTAAATTTCTGGACTTTCTAATCATATGGAATTCTGAAAAGAAAAGTCATATAAGAAACGGGATGTTTCCGTCCTCAGGGACTGTCTACTGAGCTGGATCCCTTCTAAAAACCTAACCTCAATCACTGAAATATACAATCGTCAGAACAGTATTAAATTTAAATTTGTTTTAATATATGCATGGATATTTGCATAACCTTGCAAGAATGTGACACAACAGAACAAAAAACGGATTTAACAACTACAATTGTGGATAAACTATAAAACAAAACCTGAAAGATTGTTCTGATTTTACGACTGCCGGTCATGTAGACAAGATTCTTGATAATGACACTAAAACGTCTTTTCTGAAACAAATATTTGATATCTGCCACGTTAAGTGATTTGTCCGATCTATTACCGTCATCTACATATGTCCATAAAAATAGATATGTCGCTAGGCGGCTTATCATTAGCAAATTATTTCATAGTATTTGCTCAGAAGATTTTGGTGAGCGATTTTCCTTTCCCATTCAGGGTTAACGACACTTGTCTATCTTCTAGGATTCAAAAAATGCATTAGGCAGATTTGAGATTTGAGATCAAAACATTAAGTAGATAACTCAACATGTCATGAGAACTGACACCGAGTGTGTGTATACACACGTGCACAAATATTACCTCATTAGTAATGTTTCACATTGGAATTAAATACGACAAAGTTAAAGTTTCTCTGTCCTCAAGTGCCACTCTGTAAAGACTTATAGCAGGTATTAACTTAAAGCATTAGGGGTAAACGATTAGTCGCATTCTCTTCCCGACCGCTTTATTTCTTTACAGAACATTACAACTAATGGTATGCACAATACGTTAAAAATAACACGAACTATATACAAACTGAGCAAAGTAAAGTAACTGCAAAATCCATTATAGAAATGGACTGACTAGCTGCTTATATACAGCCTATCTAAACACGTGTTATAGAGTTGAAGATAAATTTATTTTCTCTGTGAAATTCTTGTTATTTTTCCAACACTCTGCTGAAGATGGAATAAATGTTAATTGATGGCTTCTATTTCGAGAGACGGCTTGCCTTGTATGGAAAAATAAGGCATATAAATAATGCTAAAACACTTCAATACAGACAAGTAAAATACAGCAATGCCATACAGTGTTATGCATTGGTTTGAAATCACATCACAACACCCGTACTATAAATTTTTCATACTCATGTTAAGATAAATGTTTCAGCAGAAATGGCTGAAATGTTCATGATTCCTTTAATAATTATTTACTTTATTTGAAATCACATCGTGATACTAGTACAATAATATTTTTCTTACTCACGTGAAAATAAATGTTTCAGAAAAAAATGCCTGGAACATTTACGATCCTTCTAATAGTGTACGTTTCGGCCCTCCACAAACAGTTACAATATTTTAGATATCCATTGAGAACGTTCACATATCCACCCGGATAAAGTCAGGGTGTATTATGGGTATCTCATTTTTCATTATTCTTAATACCTTTAAGAGCGACGAATATTCAAAGTGTCTTCCGCGTGAACTGTATATTTTACTGTGTACTTTGACTAGGTAATAACCCGTAATTCATGATATTTTAGTTTATATAGTTTGTAGACCTACAGACCTAAATTTCTTTCAAGGGCTTTTCTGTTTTTGATAAAAGAAAAAGTTCTCCTAATATTCATTTATCATCATTCCACAAATATTAAGCTCGTAATACTCATTCTTTGTGACTCAGAATGTACTCATTTGTAAGTGTACGAAATGAGACTTGGGGCGTATTCTTCAGACTGAAATTTATAATTAAAACACTCAGTTGAAAACACTGGTAAATCTCTAAAAGAGTCTTGAAGTTATTTCAACAAGGAACAACCATAGAGGAATTACAGAAAATCAACAATAAAATAAGAATATATTTAAGAATAGAGTTCACTTGTTTGTCCCATTGCTTTACATAAACAAGTCACACAGGTTCGTGCTCCAGCAGTGAAGTTAATATCGTATTAAAATTTTACTGTGCCAAGCAATCTCCCCTTCTGCAACCAAAAGAGAGTTTATCCAGAAGCGAGTAGCGTGTCTATGACTACTTTTGGAGAGAAGGGAACAGGTTTGAAAACTTATTTTATCCATACACATATCAAAATGTTTTTGCCACAAATATTCACGTCTCAGCGCCAAATCTTTATTTTACCATTAAACGTCAGCAAAAATATTTTTATGGCAGACGTTTCAGGCTACGTTTGAACACCTTTCACTAAATTTGTTTCTTAACTACTCCATTTCTTGTTTTTGCTTTTAATAACATTTATTTAATTATTTATGTATACTTTATTAGCTCAGACTACGCAGCGTAGATGATGGAGACAGTGTGTGTCTCTAAAACTTTGTACCACGATTCCTTTTAGACAAGGCCTGTCGCGCGAGATTTTATTGAATATAAAAACGTTTCGTCTTGAAGTAGGTCTATATACAATTAATCGAATCCGACTTTACAGTAATCATCTAATGTACAATGAAACATTTATTATTAATTCATATACTTAAGATATCTAAAGCTAATCAAAAATGTTGTCACACTGTTGCCATTTGGGTTGTGAAGCCATGTCAACGTATGGTGAGGGTTACCATCGTTTCGGAGGAACATAATGCCTCATCTTCAGGGATGAAACTGGATGCAGTATGTTCATTTCAAGACACAGCCGAAACAACCACCATGGATATCTTTATAGTCATGAGATCCCTCTCATAAATTGAAAATGTTTGTAATATTGAAATGATATTATTGGAAACTCATATATTAGGCCTAATATTTGATATGTCATTCTATAACTCAGGCCACTAAATAGTTTCGGGGCAGCTTAAATCAGTAAGAGATGGGAACATCGCTACAACAGAACAGCTCAAGTGCGTGTTCCCTTCTTTCACAGCACGCAGCTGCACTGTGATGGAATTCTTTTGTGCTCGGAATAATGGGTCTCACACTTTAGGATTTGTTCTAATGATAACGTAAACTTCTTCAAATTACGTTCGTCCCTGAAACATTTGCTGATCCATTTACATCAATATTTGTCTATTTATCTCCTTCAGCGGACATACAAACCCATGCCCTCTTCTTCTTATTCATTAGTAAGCCTATAGAAACGACTAAAGCAGCTGAAATTACACATTCTTGAGAACCCAGCAGCAATAAAAATTTCCCTCACATAAGTCTCTCTAGATAGGCAGATAACTGGCCATGGATCAAAATAATGGACAGGGGATTCCGAAAAAAGTCTTTTACGAGACAAATATGATCGTGACTTGAGTCCTTAAGAAGGAACCACATGCATTTATAAGACACGCATTTATCTCTGGTCAGGACCTTCAGCCTAACAATGGATCCATGAAAATCCCATACACCAATAAAACTAAAATAATTACAAATATGAGGTACTTATAACACTAACAGTGTGTATTTGTGTATGTAACTTATGATCTTACTGCTTCAGTAATTTTAAGAGGGCTATATAAAAGCTCATTTTAAATTCTAACGGTTACATACGGTCATTTGGCACTTGTCCTTGATAAAAAGACATGTGTCTGGAGTATGCAACTAATGTGATGTACAGAGTCGTAAAAATTATTAATGTAGCATGCGATTTGTTAATCAGAAATGTAATCACTCTGCCTGCAGAACCTTGAACAAATGAAGCTCAGCAGGTATTACGGTGATGTGATCTGTTAGTAACATATTAATATTTCAAACTTTTATCATAATAGAATGCTAGTCACGAAATATGGCGAAGAGTGGAACTGCTTAATTAACCATTTTTATAGTACTTAAGAATTACAATCTTTTATAACCTAAGAGTGGCAACGAAACACGATTTCTATTTGGTCTTGTAGAAGTTATTTTCCAATAGCAAAGAAATAAAATTATGTTCTCATCTAGAATTGGAATAATTTCACAAACATTTCTATTTAACGTCGATCGTTAAAAACCATTTGTCTTAAATTATTTTTGAGATGAGTACTGTAGATGTTGCACTAAAAATTGAGGTGATAATTTCCTTTGGAACATAATAACCATCTACAAGACTACGCAGCATCACAACCAGTTCATAACACAACAGTCCGTACTTATACAAGTTAATGTAATCCAGACAGGTGTACCATTCTCACTCGCCCTGTGCTGGGATGAAAGAGCTATCACAGAATGAAAATACCCGAATATAAAATGTAACAGTTAAGTGCATTAACATGTTTTTTTTTTTAATTTCTTAAGTAATATTCTACGTTATCAACTCCCAAAACACAATGCATTCCGACACCAAATCAATTACTTTATGTTTGACGCACTATTAAAGTTACGTCAGCCACAACTGTTTAGCATACACGGAATGGTAACCAAGAGGACAATGACGCTGTGAGACATCAAAAGCAATGTAAATGCCCTTGTGTTGACTAAATACCAACGTGCATTTTCGTTTTAGACAGTGTTCTGGCAAATATGAGTATAACTGTCCAGCAAACAGCCACAATTTCTTGTAGTTCGTAAAGGAAATTGACAGCTTCACAATCTTATTCATATAAGGAGAATACGTACATTAAAGAAGCTATCTAAAGGTCTTCACAACACAATAAACGTGATTCCACTAATGGATTCCCTGCAGATGGGTTTATAGTTGTATATTATTACAAAATATTTCCCTTGCAAACTTATGATTGCGCTCTTGGTCTTTGATGCAATATTTGTTACGCTTGCAAAAAAGTATGTACGTTAAGAAAAAAATATTCATGCGATATTATATATATATATATATATATATATAGAGAGAGAGAGAGAGAGAGAGAGAGAGAGAGAGATTTTATTATTTTTATTCTAAACTGTCTTCTGCTGAGCTTATAATTTATTACTGTAACCAGACTACAACGTCCATGTACGAATAGATATCTACATTCATGAAAATAACTAACTGATTGATTAATTAACTACATGCATTTTACAAGCATGTAATTAGTGATGAGGCATTCTGCGTGGACTGATGTCTGTGTAACTATGAAAGCCAAATGAATAGAAATAACGGTACTTTGTCGTCATCAGAAGATAAAACTTCAGGGTTTCGTAATAGAGAATGTCTTGACAAGATGAACAAAGAAAGGGAGATTCAGTACTACGTAGCTGATTATGAAGTGTGGATAAAAACAAAATATCTTCTATTGTTAATGCAGGCTGTTATCCCAGCGGCCGTTTGAATAGCCGGAGGACCCGAGACAGACCTTCTGAGATATGTCAAAGTTAAGAGGCCCCAAAAATTCAAAAGTCGAAGTATATATCTATTATTGACTGAAGGAAACATAAAAATTTAGCACGAAACTGATGTCAATAAAGGCACTGTACTAGCACCGATATACAAAGGTGGTAGTATAAAACTACACGTTTATAATATACTGCTGGGGCCCCTCACATCATGAAGCCCATGTTGTAGTTTAGTGTATGTGCAATTCTGGCACTGCAGAAAACCCGCGAAAAACACAATCTAGACTGGTCAGCCTCGGGACTGCGTACTAGAAACAATATCCAGCGAGGAAGGTTTCTTTTGTCTTCGGCTATGAAGCTTTACTTAACAAACTTTTGAATGTGTTTTAAAAGATTTATTTACGTTACTTTTTGCAATAACTTTTAGTATTAATATAAATGTTTAAAGCGTATGTATAGAATTTCTAAAAGACTATTTTCTGTTACAAATTCCTAGCAGATACAAAATATCTGTAAATTAAAAAGTGAATGAATAAATGCCACCTGTTTGGAATACGTACAGGAAGTTGCATGAGCCATATTTGCAAACTGTAAAATTAATGTCCCCCCTATTTATTTTCTGATACGTGTTGGAGATGACGGAAGTGTTCAAGATGGAGGGATGAGCTCCATACTTTATTGTACTCAGGTGCACGAAAATTTGGGAGGGTGGAGAAGGGCAGTTCCACTCTCCTGCGTTTCTGACAAAAATTTATAATTGCAACTGATGATAGCCTTACCTGATACCGATGACTGGAGACATGTCCTCCACAAGCTCAGACAGAACTAGAACCGTGGTCCCTGCTCCGGGTTGCTGTTGGTACGCCTGGTTCAGAAGCTGAGGTTGCTGGACCACGACAGAAACAGTGGCGTTGTTTGGAGCCCCAGTTGTAGTAGCCACTACAGTAGCTCCAGTCCCTGGGTCCACCAGATGAACTTGAGGTATTGTCTCTGTTGCAGAAGTTTCATCGGTTCTGACGGATAATTCCTTTGCTTGTTCGTGAGGTGTCCTTACTCTTTCTTCATATGTGACGTCGCTAGAATTCTTTTCGTCTTCGTCAGGTCCGAATTCATCCTTCAGTTGGTTACTTGTGATAATGTGTGTTTGATACAGGGAAACTGGTTTCTGATTGTCATCATCTTCATCACCAAACTCTTTTTCCAGTCCGATGACACTGACTGGTGTCATCGTGGCCAGCATGATCGGCGGACTTGTTGACTGATGTGGTGGTGGGGTTGATGTTGGTGCAGGCGATGCCATGGGGGGTGGGGGTGATGGAGGACTGTCTTGGGGTACAGTCACACAGTTTTCCAATCCCCGTTTTGTCATTATGTAATTTTATCGTTTCTTAAACAATTATTTTGCTATTCAAATTAAATCTCGCTCTTTTGTTTTTGGCAAGTTAATTTGTGCGACGTGCAATATTTGTTTAAACGTTTATTCAGTTTTTATGTACCACTTGTATATCCATTCAATTACTCCATTCATTTGTGACGAGTTAACATGGTATTTATGTCTCTGATTAACGTATATTTAGAACAAGTTTGTTAAAAGTTAACTTGTTTGTTCAAATTACAGATGTTTTTGTGGAAGGAGTAAGAGTGATAGTATTAATGACCTCTTAGTTGAATTGTCTGGGAACACCTCCGTTTAGTTCTGGGCATCAATAGCGGAACCTGGTGCAAGTTTAACTGTTGTGTAACAGGTAGGGCACGTGATGATATTATTATGACAGGCGACCGGTTCTGTCAGTGAACCAATGTAAAAATACAAGAGCTCGCGTGAAGAAAACCGGAATGGGTGCTTCTTCTGCTTAAAATACTCCAAACAACGAATGAAGTAGTAGAAGTAGTAAAGCATATAGTAGTAACTACTTATGATGAACCTGTTTTCTACTGTTTTGGATGGAACGTTAGAGGAGGGGAAGGGTACATTACTCGGCAGGTTCAATGTAGGGGAGGTCCTGTTTTTCTTTCCCCTGTTCTTACTAACTTTTCAGGTTCTTCTTGTAAGTTCCCTGTTGAGCTAGCAAATAAAGGCACAAGGCATGACATTAAAAGCCCTTATATAACGTCACACACACACACGAAGGTATGTCTGTTTCTGTAAGGGGAATTAGAAGCAAGTTTGCAGCAGTGGGCAGTAGCGGAAGGTTAAAACCAGCTACGGCTGGACCCCTGGTTTGTGCACTCAACATGTAACACCGGTTTTGAACAACACAGTGTTCGGTGTCCTCTACAGCTAGTTAGTTCCCTCTATAAGAGTGCCAACCTGTTCCGTTCACATCCGTCGTTTCCACCAACAAGTTCGTGTTGTTACGAGTTCTGTTCTTTTAGTGTACCTCCGTACTTCGGTTGGTTTGGATGTGGTAGAGAAGCGAGTAAATTTTGGAAGATATATACACTTGTTATCCTCAACACTAGAAGACCATTCACGGAATTACTCACTCACGAACAATGCGAATTTATCACAGTTTGTTTCTCTTCAGAGTTGGATTGTTTTAAGAAATATTTTTGACGTCAAGTGTTGCACAAGACAGCGAATAGTCCACTACTGCTCTATATATGTGTGTTAAAGTTTTCTTCAGTTAGACATGGATGCACAGTGTACCTGAGAGCAAAGCACTACATTGAACAGATTCATCAAGAACTTGTACATCATTCTCATCACGAAAGCAGTGAAACACGTTAAGTACTTACTTGTAATCAAGACTGGATCACAGACGAAGAAATTACACCCAGCACTTGTTTAATGTTGTACACATCGTATTGTTGATATTGTACGTGGATAATTTTGCAACGGAACTTGCAATTCAAATGTACTCACGGATGCGAGAATTGGCGAGTTTAATATTGAAAGAGAGAGACAAAAACACTAGAGCACACATCTTGATGGCTGTCTTAAATAATGGCACTGATACGGAATTCTTTTTCCACAAATATCGAAGATGAATCTGGCGGGAGCAATTGCTGAAGGAAAAACGATGTAAATAATTATCGATATACAGCCACAGAATTAAGTTATGTTTGTTCATAAAGGCATCGTATGGAGGAGATTTTCAACTGCAATTTTAGACGAAATGAACTATTTGTTTGGTTTTATAAATTGTTTCTAGTATATTTGTTAGACTGCCCGGTATAACCTTCTACTTCCACTGTTAACTACGGCTCTACTGGCATGCACGTTGCTTGAGTCTGGCAGCTAGTTGTCGTTGGCTTGCTTACCTTGCACGAGAGGCTTCGGTTCGTTCGTTGGTTCGTTTTCTTCATCCATTCGTATATAAGAACCCAAGCCAAAGACACGACTCCTAAAAGTAATGGCGGCTGTGGCTGCTGAAGACGAAGAGGAGGCGAGGCCTTTAGAAGCAGCAGACAACTAAGAGAGCCCTGAGGGGTTTTCCGAGCCAACAACATTCTCTGTAACTGCTAGCCGCGTCCCTTACGTCGACTTCCCCGCATTGACCAACAAACCAAAGTCTTAGCATCTCCTCCGCTTACCTTAGCTCAGACCTTCATCCAAGGATCTTGTTACTTTCTGTAATGAAGAATACCACATTGCAGAATCTGCACGAGGCACTGCATTTCCACGGGTCGTATTATGAGAAGAGTAAACCATAAGAATTCGTCTCATTCTACTCTCATTAGAAGAGCGCAAAGGCTTTCTTGAGCCACAATGGACCAACATCATGTTTGCTACTTATCTATTATTTCCCGTTAAATTTAATTATCCGTCCTCCTTCCTGGAAGAAACGACTTTCTATAGGAGTCATCCATTAAACAGTTATGCCCTCCGGCAATCCTACAAATGTCACTCTGCATAGCCTTGTAATGTTTAGAACACATAGACCAACTGCCCTGATTAACTGAAGTTCAATGCTGTCTTTGTCATGAGTTCATCGTTGATAAACAAATCAAAATCGAAGTACTGGCTATGAGAATATTAAACATGGCATGTTATATTTTTCATTGCGATTACGAGTAATAGATTCCATATCAAGGTCCTATTCTCCAAAGAACAATGACATTTAACAGCTGGCTCTACTAGTCGCACGTTAAATGGCGCACTCTCACGAGACAATAATAGACCAGCAATGTGACAGTGGCCGTAACGTTCTTGGTTCGATAACCAAGGCCGAGTTAAATGACTCATCAGTGAAACAAGAGTATAATGCCTCGACATTGCTCATTCTTGAATCTCATCAGTCACAATGCTCTTTGCTTAATAAAGCTATAATAATTATGATATTTAAATTAAGAATGGCTCTACATACAATTCTTCATGCTGAAACTTTATGCTTTACCCAAGACATTCTGTTACATTATATGGATTTTAATATAATTTGAACTGATCTATCCAATCCATTAAGAGGGTTTTCGTGCCGTATAGTCTACCTCCTGATACCCCGATGATTGAGACAATAAGCATCTCTGAAATATTGGTAAACTTTTACCAAACTACATGGCGCAACATCCCAGAAGTTAGCAATCTTCATACTTCCGCCGTCAGAACGTGAAATCCCACAGACAACTTCTGCATTTTGCAATAACATGTGAATGCACTGCTGACAAATTTCAAGTTTTCTTTATTCTTGCATATTGTTGTCTGTAAATGGTACCCCATGAAGCAAATATTTATATTTTTCTGTTTAATAATCATTACAAATAAAATTTGCAGTTTACTCAACTATGAAAGGAAGAATCGGCGTTTATCTTTATGTACCGTTCAATTCGCAACGAAACAGCAGATAAAAATAACTGCGCAGAGAAAAGTCATTCTATACAACAGTCGATAACTTGTCAAGAAATTTAATACCTTCTAAGGAAACCGAAGGTCCTTTACCATGTTCACAAGAACCCATCAGCGATATTAAAATGATGGAAATACATTATCCACATTTTAAAATATTTTTATGTTTACGCGGTAGATGTTCTGTCGTGTTTTCTTTTTTAATGTTGTCATCAATAGTTGCTAAGTACCTGAACCAACTACATGGATTTAAGTCCTTGAGTATCTAAAGCAGTTCAGTCAGTCAAGGAGTAAATTGTATTTTGCAGAACCAGAAAGTTCATTAGCTTCTTCACAAAATCTTGCCATTAGTCCTTATTCAGAGCTAGATAAACAAGGCCATATTCTCACACTCCATTTATTTATGATTTGTTTTAAAATTATCGTTCCACGTATGCCTAAGTCCTCAAAATGATGTTCCTTCAGCATTTTGGACCAAATTTTTTACGCATTATAATTTTATCTGTATGTGCTTGGGTACATGTGCTACACGTCACCCTCCTCTTAATGACTCTAATAATATTTTGCAAACTATATCTATATATTTTATAGCTCGTCTTTCTGGGTTATTCTCCTGCCTTCTCCCAGCTATTTCAGCTTTCTCTGTCACAGTTCTAAAAATGCTCCTGAGCACTGTATTCTCATGTACCTCCAATCTAAGTATTCCCTTAGGATGACAACGTCCACATAAAAGCGAAATTATATCTTTACACTTTTAGGTAGGAGGTGTGAAGACATGAAATTCTGAATTGAATGGTAGATAATATTTCACGAAAATATTGTGATTTAGGTTTTTCGTAAATGTAATTTTGCATTGTTATTGTCGTTAAGTAATATTTAAATTTTTCATAGTTTCGAAGTATTCTTTAGCCACTTCATATTATGATTTTGTCCTACATTCTGTGGCCATTCTTCAAGGCTGAAGGTACTTATAAAACTGAAACTAACAAAATTATTTACTTCTTAAACTGATCAGAAGTTTTTGATATTTTAATTACTGTGGACGTCAGGCTCGAATTTAAAATTGCTTCAAACAGAATACATTAGATATAGTTCATATGAATTACGAAGTAAATAGCTGTTAACTCTTTCTGTTTCACTGTCCATATATTTATCTTCATGATCTAATAAAACCCACAGGAACGCCATTCAGTATAACGTGTCCTACATGAAATTTATGATTGAAATATATTTTTTGAATATTTTAAAAGTGTTTACGCGTTAGTCGTTCCAGAACATGTTACATTTTGTCGCAGCCTTCAGTCTACTAATTACAACAACAGAAACCGGCTTCTAAAAATTTATTTTATTGTTTGTTCTTTGTTTGTCCTTGACTTCCTTGCCTTGAAATACACAAACGGCCTCATGTTTGTAAGCAGATAATCCCCTGTTTGTTGAAAAATGTGAGACTCAACAATTTTGTTAAGAGTCACGAGGTAACCCAGACAGGAATTGCATCTGGTCGAGCTGGTTGTCTAGTCCAGTTATTCAATGTCTATAGAAAACATCTGTGACTAGATAGTAAAGTAGATGCATTGTAGTCGGGCAGGGAGTCAGAGTCAAGTTGTTGGCTGCATTCGCGTCTCCGCCAGAAACCAGTTTCCTCTGCAGGTATACCGATACTGCCGACACGAACAATTCAAAAACAGCTGTTTCTTTTATAGCTGAAATGTCTTCTACTATACAAAATTTTGCAGTTCCGGTGTAACTGAGAGTGAAATTGAATTCCAAAAAATAAAACTCTCTGCAGAAACAATATAAATATTACACCTGGTATCTGAAATAAAGTGGATATTTTATATTCTCAAGTGCATTAAATGCTTGTGGCGTCTTCACTCTTTTCTTCCATGTCGCATTTATTCAAAAACATCGACTCAAATAGTGATTCTACAAATGAATAAGAGAATCTCATTCACAAAAGAGAAATAACTATTAGCGTGCTTGAGTACTGACTAACCATTCAAATAAATATGTTAAAATTAAGGGAAAAGTAATGTGATAAAATAAATGGATTTATCAATGAAAGACTAAAAAATACTAACAACACCGACCCTGTTAGAACACTCACAAACACAAATAAGCCCATAATCAACATATCTGCGCTCTTGTAAAGTACAAGAATAACTGAGACATTGCACACAACATTTATAACATCAACAACAACTGCAAATTATACGGATTTAAGTGAAATTTGAGATTCTCACAGATACGAGAATGAAGATACAGGTCTTCTGAAGTAAATCAGTTACAATATCTAGTCTTCCAGCCGAGATTCGATCCGGCAACCTTTCGAATGCGAAACAAGTCGATTTTCCACTACGTCAAGACGCTTATCTGTTTTGTTCGTGCTCTTTAATAAGTAGTGAAGTGTGGCAATACAGGTAATAATACGTTGCGTATTGCTGCCATATGTCGTCTGAGAGGAAATTTATTTGGAAGGAACTGATGCTACAGACATAGGCCTACTTTAGCACACAGCGTTAAATCATAAACAAGTGAAAAACATTTTATTATCTTCATATTGACGAAAGCTTCCGAGAAAGAAATGTAACATTAATTACTTTACATGTAAATTTTGATTACTAGTTAAATGATTCATTACGCTAAATACACACGACTTCTGACTTCTGGGATAGCAACATCTTGCTTATTGCATTTGTATTCAGTTCTCTTGATTTTCTTTCTAGCATTGTCGTTTCCTTCCGAGTGTTACCGAAGCTTGAAACTAGCCAAAAGGAGCTCTTCCAATATTTAATTCGTAGGCCTACGCAAAATACACGTATGCATATAAAACAAATGGTAACGAGCTTCAGTGTCTGAGTTGCATATGAATCTATACAGTTGAAAAATCGTCATTAAATAATAGAATTATTTATTCATTCATATCACTTTATAAACCCACGTTTCCTTCATTGCAGTGTCGCAAAATAATTTCTATGAAAGAGTTAATAATAAATAACCATAATAATTAGCAGATGTGTCTATCTGAGTGTCTACTAAGCGCCGCTTAAAAAAATAGGAGAATATTCTGAGGACAATTACTTGGGTGAGGAAACTTATAACTCCCCAATTTTATTAATTCAAAATTTTAGCGTATTACGTATTTTTCGTTCCTCTGTTTTCCCACCAGCACACGTACTTGTAAATCCAATTAAATGTTTTTCCACTTTATTCAACTGAAATAAAGAGCTACTATACACAAGTAGTATTTGATGTGTTTTATACTTACAGGTTATTAAGAATGGTACATTTGAGACCGCGTAACTGCGTTGGGCTGCTTAAAACATTGAAACTCTCTTAGGCCTACTTCAGTCTCTTTCGCGTTTGCTCGCCATTTTCACTGCTCGAGTATTCTGCAGTGGAATAAGACAGTCCGAGCACTTGAGAAGGCACGAGAAGAACAGACAGGTAAACGAAGAAGAAAATAAGAAAAGAGAGGGCGCCCCGGCAATGGACCAGAGGAACGTAGGAAGAAAATGAAAGATTCCAATAGCATCATTCGCTAAAGACGGAGAAGGAAAATTATCGGGAAGGTGGTGTACAGCAAGCCGAGTGCAAAATTGACTCAAGAATCGTCATCAGTTCAAAAATGTTCCACCCAAAGCTCAATAGCGACCCGAGTGCATTTCCAGATAACGAAGTTCAGATTATTTTTTGCAAATTTTTAGATGTTTTTTTTTTTTTTGTGGAAGTGCATAAGCGTGTAATAATAATAAATACAAATAAAATTTTCCTTGATGCTTAACTATCCGTCACGCCATACAGGCCCTTGGGAAAATAGATTTGGCCCCTAGCACTGTACAGTCCTCATCTCAGCGATAGATGTGAGTGGTTAGCTTCACGTCCAAGCCGCTTTAACCCCTAGGAAAAAATACGGTCAAGTATTAGATAGGAGTCTGGATGCTGTGACAAAAATACAATACGCCATGTCGAGAATCGAACACTGATCTTCCAGCCGGTATCTTAGTCAATAAGCTGTCTGTTTTAGTTTTTTTGTAATCAATTAAAAGTAGAACGAATGTTTCAAATGAATGTTGGTAAAGTTATACAGTCAGTTCCATTCTGTTTTCTGGCTTCATGCTACTTTATGAGAATGCCGATCTACATTGCGATCTCATTGTTATTATGACGAGTAGGCATACTGCATTATTAGTCCACGGAGGATGTTTGACTTTTCCAGCAATTTTCCATATCATTTGCACGTGCAAGTCAATTGCATTACAGATTGCGTGTTAGTTTATGGAATCATCGGATTGGATTATTGGTCTTATGTGTGTGTGTGTATCGTTATTTATTTTTTATTGCTTTATTAGATTCATGTATGTAGCACACATGGGAGAAATGAAAAAGGCATACAAAATTTTGGACGAAAACTTGAAGGGCAAATACCATTGGGAGACCTAGAAGTAAGCATTGGTAACCTATTAATGATAGAACACCACCATTTGTGTGGAGTGAATGAGGAAAATCACTAAAAACTTGTTGTAAAATAGTTGGACATCCAAAATACGAAGCAGGATTGCTAATCACTAGACCGCAACGATCAGCGGAAGATATACTATAAGCTTTTCTAACTGTCTTTTGCATAACTGTATCAGACGCAATTACATTTTCAGTGCGATATCATAGGAAAGGAACTGTTAGTAGTCTGCAATACGATCGTGTGTGAATCGGCCTTTGCGTAGCCTCAACCTATAGCAGTGATTGATGAGCAATACGGGTCAGATGCCAAGAATGTAGCAAGGCAAATTACTGCGATTATTCGTCTGTTTCATACTGAAGAGGCTTCGGTCACAGAAACACACAACAGCATATAAACTATACAGCTCAAGCTATTTGCTCACGGCTCTTGCTAAATCACACCACAATTCTGTTACACTATCTGAGGTAAAATAAATTCCCCCATCCATGACCAGAAGTTTAATCAATTAAACTGTACATTAAGAACATATATTGGCACAATTCGCTTAATCACACATTTCCGATTCCCAGATCACTGTCGATTAAACAGGTGACTGTCAAACATCCATAATTTGGACATTCTTGGATTGAGCTACATGACAGCTTGTTGCTAAAATACCAGTCGCTAGAGTAGAACAGAGACTCTACGTTCCGAAGACAAGCATAAAAAGTTCTTCAGACGGACGGATGTACACTCTATCAGACATGCAATAAGAGAAATGATTGTCGGCGAACTTCTAACCCTCGCAACGGCCTCTGTCAAATTTACTTTGTAATTTCTTGCTCTCTTAACTTTCTTTTCGTCAGCTCATGTTGGTTTTCTCATTCGGATTCCAGCTCATAGTATAAGACACGAAATGGAATATTCAGCAACGGTCTAGCGGATTTTAAGCAGTATCAGGCTATATTTTATATGCTTTGTTGCTGTAAGAAGAACGGTGTCACATTTGTAACAGCTACGTACTGTTAATTAGCTAAAACACATCTGCAAATACCATTGAAGATGCCTAGTTGAGATTTATTTTGGAGTACAGTAACATTTCACTAATTAACTACTCAACTAACTAAAATTCATATCCACACCACTCCTATGAACGTCATTATTGAATCAATTATGTGAAATTCACGTTAATACACATCCTTAATCGTTATTCTAAGCATTGAAAGTGATCGATTTACAATAAATATCAATATACCTTTTTGTCGCGAGTGGTTTCATGATATGAACTCTCTACCAAGGACATCTATTGTTAGGTTGATTAAATCAAAGACGACTTCGTGTGAATTCAAATTCTCAGAGCGGCGAATATGAAGATGACTGTCTTCTGGATTTTATCGTTCGTGAAGGGTGGTAGAAGTTCGTCGACGTTTCATAGGTGCTTACTGTCTCACTAGTCGCACTGATGATGGAAGCAGTAAGCATCTCTGAAACTTCGGTAAACTTCTACCAGACTAAACGGCGCAAATTTCCAGAAGGTAGTCATCTTCAAGGAGGACTTGTAACATATGTGAGTTAGGTTATAAATAAATAATCACACTTAGTCGTAGAATCTGAGAGGAAGTTACAAGTCGTGAAATGTAAGCGAACATGAAAGAATAACATTAAATATTATATTAATAAAATGAGGTGCGACGTTTTGGAGTGAATTGAACTATATCAGAATAGGGTGTGGTGTTTGGTACTTGTGAACATGTTAATGAACAGTCAGAGACTATCAAGGAGGAAAATTAAAAGATATTTTGGTGCTTATCAGGTTCTTAAGAGAAGTTGTACTTAGCTGAATCAGTTATGTTTTCGTCCTGTCATCAGAGTAAGAATTGTAGCCAGTCGAGTCACTTCAGGATTAACTAGCTTAATGATGGATATCTGAGTGAAACATCAGCACGTTTTGTGTCATACATATGCGTATGATCAGAAAGTTACAGTGGAACCGGAAAATTTGACGTAAATACGTGTCTGTATTTAAATTATATTTAAGTCTCTCTAATGTAATGTAATGTTATCTTCAATGTCATCCATCTTGTTACGAAAGCGGATTGTTGACGGCAGTAATGTAACACAACAATGCCTAGTAAACAGATGACGTTTCCTAGGTAACATAATAATGCACGCAAGCTGACCATTGTTGTCGGTCCATATTTACACATTGTTGTCGATTTGTTGATACGGATCTTACACATTTTTCTGTCGTTACACTTTTTCGTAACACTTTTTTGCGGAATGACCCTTCCATATAGACGTATTTACGTCAAAAACTACTGCATGTTTCCACCTAACTTGTTCATCAGTTTATACATACGCGTAAGAAATTTGTTATTGAATTGTTACACCATACTGCATAATGTCTGATTGAAATGAATACGCTTCAAACTGGTTTAACAATATTCGTGATCTTTGACCTGCTGAAATAATGTGCTAACTAGATAAATAAATAAACCTTCAGGCGTACACCTCAAGCAGTTTGTTGTTATAATTATTATTATTATTGTTGTTGTTGTTACTTGGGTGAGACCGATCTGCGAGGTGAGCAGATTGCTATAAGTTAAATGCTTGATTTTTGTTTCGTGTTGTTAGTATACCGGATGTTACGTATATAAAAAGATTGCGCCATGGAAAAGTAGTCCCAAAGTTGTTTACGCAAGAGCTTACGATGGCGGCATAACATTTCAAAACAGCCGGTGGCAGGAATGATCCTCACGCCAAGGCACAAAACGCCAAATATATTTATTTCATGATTTCTTAATTGTAGCTGTTCTACGTTCACTTCCACAGTTAAACATTCGACACTAAAAGAATACGGTGTCTGCAGCCCGACCAAGTTGTTTCTTGCAGGTTATCCCACATATTACCAGAGTCTGGTTGACGGATAATGGGTTTGAAGTCGGCACTGCTTGTAAGCGTCTGTCAACACATGAAACATCATAGCAAATAAAGTACTTCAGAAACACAACACAAGAAGTTTAAGTTGTCTGTGATGCTTAACTAAGCACCACGCCATGCGGACGTGTGCATTTGTATTTGTAGTTTATTAACGGCGCTTTCAGTCTCAGACTGTAGAGCGTCGAATGAGAGACTGATAGTAAATAATTAATTGGAAAAATGTGGTAGAAAGTGGTCGTGACCTAATTCATGTACTACTATCCCGATATTTGCCTGGAGAGACTGAGGAAAACCACAAAACATCAGTGAGAATAGCCTGTCTCCGGGCCGAGACGTGAGTTGTACTTCAGTTTGCCATACGCCAGGAGGGAACTCCTGGGTTCTGAACCTGGGCACTAGGTAAGATGAGTGTTTGTCTTCGTGATGAGAGAACAGCGGTACCCATTCTTTCGGGCGTTGTGGCAAAGGGAATTCGAAACCCGGTTGTCAAGACCGTAACCTAGTCACTGCACTGAATGATCTACCCCGGATCTCAGTTGAATGTAGCCTTAACAGACTTTTGTTTATGAAATTTCGTACTCGCCGGATGTAATGAAAACATTATTATGACTCGGTCTGTGTGTGAAGCTGAGGTTGGTACAGGGGCATGTGGAGATAATGAACTGCAAAATGAATAAGACAAAAAAGCGATAATAACGTATTATAAGGTACTGACGTGGGTCTGGTTTCAGTTTCGGGCAATACTGAGAATTTTCTATATTATAAGTATTCACTACGAAAAAATGTTCTGACAGATCTTGAAATAGGCGCTAATAGGTTCCTTTCACATTCCTCCAAACTTGTGATTCATGATCATGCGAACGTTTCTCATTCAACGCTACATAAAGCTACGTTGACAAAGCTTAGTAAACAAGCCAGGGAACAAGGTCGGGGAACTTCTGAGTCCCTGGGATTGTTGCCTAGAGCAGTGTGTCACAAGCACTGGAGCACTACACTGGCTACTATTTAAGTATATGATATAGACTCATAACAAAAACATTTTTCTTTCGCGATTTTTTCAATACATTTTTGTATTATGTACCTGGACTGCAAATATATCAATATTTAAATCCTGTATTCTGTTACATTTAATTAGCCAATCAATCTCTCAATAAATATGGATGTGAAAAAAGACGACACGACGACGAAAAAAGTTGAAGTTATACCTTTAAATCTGCAGTAAATGACAGTCATAAAGAAGTAATTGAAATATAGCAAGGGCATATAATATTTCAAGATGATACTAATTTTTTAATTTTTTACGTGTTATTTGACAAATAAATATAACGGGGAACAAAATACTTTATTTACTAATCACAACAAGAAAACAGAAAGCTGAGCCTTTGGGGAGAATGTAAATCATTTGCAGGGTTTATCCCAAATTTTAATAATTTACATCAGAAATACTGTAACGTGAAAAGGTTGAGAGTCATTGATCTGCAGTAGATTGACCTTATATTGAAGAGTGTGTATAGGAGGGGGAAGGAATGATTAGAACAGCAGATCAGTTAACGATTCTGTTTCAACAAACAGGTCCCCACCCAAAAATTACTAAAAAAAAGTATTTCACAATTCAGTCTCCACAAATAAATTGATTATTTAATGAAGCTGAACAAGCAGAACCCTTCCCCTCTAAATAAATACTAAAAAGCAGTTCACAGATTGGTCTCCACAAATAAAATTATATAACAAGCACTTTAACCTAATAGCTTACCCAGTAGGTCCCGAAATACCAATACTTATCTCAGCAATAATAAAATATTTTATTGGTCCTATACTAACAATCAATCATCTGAATAGTGCAATAGAGCAAACTCCCTAGACGTTTCAATCAAATATACCTAAACCTCGGCAAGATCAGTTGATTTCCAACCAACAACCTGCATGCTCAAGTCTAAAGATCCTGGGAATATATCAGACCTAAGCAAAATGAATATATCTCTAAAAAGATAAAAGAATTTTGAGAAAATTGAATCATGTAACTTTTCCCGCAACTTCTTTCAATGGATTTCATTAGTTGGTAGTGGAAGTCGCGAATATTTGATGCAGTCGGCTTAAATTTTTAAAATTAAATTGTTGATAAATCTTATGATCTAACGCCTATGTAACATTATAACGATTTATCAATTTAAACAGATTTTGCGAAGGACCCTTCCCCCGCCTAAAGATTCATAGTTCCAGAATTAATCCTGGCAAAAGAGGTCAGATGATCTAAATCATGAAAGCTGAAGAAGTAGAATTGTATAAGGTTACACATTACGGTTCAGCTACTTGAAGAGTTCTAAGGGAAGTGTTGCATGCTTTCTTTTCATTTCGATTTTCAAAAATGAATCGTGGCCGGAACTCTGATTCACCACTAACTGGTTCAAGCTGTGAACGACCTTCCGGTGGAAGCAACGTAATGTGGTCCAGTCAGACAAGTTACATGTTGGTCTCTCCTTCCAGCCAACCATCCTTCATTCATTCATGTTTTATAATCACCATGTGCTGAGGTCGATCGACAACAAGCCTTCACTATTGTTTCATTCCAAATGGTGTGCGCGGAGTTTTCGTGTGTCGACGTATTACGTGTGATAATAGATCGTATTCAACGAAACTTTTAGTAGTACTAAAGAGTGGATATACGGCTTCTCGTCGCTGTACTGAGCCAGATAAATTCAGTCCACACGCTTCTAACACAAGTGAAAGAATACACTGAGATACAGATGATTTAAAATTTCGGAAAATATTTCGTTAAGTAATTTCAAATGACATATTTATATGCGTCAGCCCACACCGTGAAGACACATGGGGGAATAAAGGCGAAGTTCCACTTCACCTCAAAAATAGACTAAGGTGAATCGTTACCTTCACGTTCCGGCCTCCTTATTTCCATGGGTCTCAATGCCTCCCTGCCCATACAATTAGCATACAGAAACGACTGTCATAAATCTTACACACGTTTTCTCCTTCTTGCATCTGTTTCATTTCTTGAGTGTTCTTTATTTCTTACATTGCCATTGTCCATAAATTATGTTCGCATAATTGCAGTACTTCAATTCCAGCTGTTTCTACCATTAAGTATGAAATGGATGAGTACATGAAAAAAGTTCGACGTCTCGAAAAGTACCAAAGAAAACTGAGGATAAAGAGAAAGGAGTGTGAAGGACCGGCTGATGTGGCAGAAGACGCAATTTTATATAATGCGTATTTATTCCCATAAGCTTGGGCAAATAACGGGTTCCTTTAAAAGGTCAGTCATTGCACATGAGCCGTAAGAGTTTCTGCTTAACATGAGGTTAAATATGAAACTTAGAGAATGATTTCTGCTTCTTTATCTGAGTAAAGCTCTCTTATATTACGACTTACTCTGACGTGTACGATGTTAATGCTGAATGTTAGGTTAAGGATAGTGATAAAAGGGAACATTTCCTTGAATACAGGTATTAGCTTTGTCGCAATTGTTAATAAAAATTAAGACTGCCCTGGATCTTAATATCTGTAAACGTTGTTCTCTCCGTAGAGGCTTGTATGTGGCATTTCGTTGTCGTCTGATATTTAGTATCCCAAAGGATTATAATAATAAAGAATTTAATTAAATTATCAATATTTATATTTTTGATGTTTTTAAAATGCTGTCTTATTAATTTCTCAGTCAGTTAGTTCTGGAATTGATTCTTCAGACATTCATCTAGCTAGTTAGTTATTTATTTGATCATTTGCTGAAAGGAAATATATTCGCAGAAAAAGTTCACTTATGTAAACAGGTAACCATTTGGCACCGAGCGACGTGGTGTAGTGGAGATTTCATTATTACTATTTTGGAGGTCGATAGATTGAATCTCTGCCCGGAATTCCGAATATTAAAGTTGTAACCCCTGACACAAAGTGATGCACTTTGGTCCAGGCTGAATGCACCTCTAGAATACGTGCCGTTGTTACAGCTCTGAAGGCATGATGCAAAGTATTCAAATGCGAGAGATGCAGAGATAGCAGCTGACTTGGGTAGACAAAGACGTGGTGATACAGCACCATCACGAACAGATTGGAAGGAAAGAGGGCGCAGTCAGAATGTACAGTCCGTACTAGTATATTGTAACACCTCGGATTTCTATTAAATATGTTTGTACATTAGTCGTTGATATTATAATCCCCACTGCGAATTTTACTAACATTTTACGCTTTTCATGAGACAAAAACATTAATACTTCAGGTATTCACTTATTTAGTCTCGGAGAAGATCGCCAAAAGAACTATCTATAATGTTAGAATTAATTATTACTTATAGCTTTAGAAATGTGCTTTGTATATTTCTATTACATACATGAACAGGCAAAGATTGTATTTAAACAAAAACAGCTAGGAAAGGGTGAAAATTAAATTTTGTCAAAATACCAGAATAACAGCACCAAATGACTTATCTGTTTTAGTGAACTTTTCTTAGTCTGTCCATGACAAAATTTGAACCTAACCTTAAAATGTACCACAAATACTTTACATAGGACCCACATCTACAGACTAACTGTTTTTTTATATAATAACCATAGGCATCTTATTCAAAGTATGTAATTGATGAAGTTTAGCAAAAGAACCTACTGATAAGCAATAATTAAGCCGTAGAGGACAATATAAAACATATTTACACTAATATACACTTCTTTTTTAAAGTCCAAGAGACTAGGTCTTTCGTTAAGAGAGAAAATTAATACGTATTAAGGCTTTTTAAATAATTAAAATAAAAAGGAGGAGATATAACAGAAAACAATGGTTTATTGAGTAGCACACACGTTTAGAAACATTACATATTATATTCTCCCAGTGAAGCCAAAAGTGTTTAAACAAACTAAACGCCTATAAAATGTGTGGGAACCGAAAATGTACATAAAATTAGTTAGAAAATTGCATAGTGAGTTAGCCAGTCAGTTAGTTACCTGGTAACGACTTTGCAATGACAAACTACTTTCATCCCCTAGTCCACCGCCTTCAGTTTCATAAACATTTTGTAGTCGATGACAGAATGTGCTAGAACTGAAATTAAGTGTATATAACTGGCCTTCAAAAAGGCCACTTCATGGCCAAGTGGATCATATTAAATAAAATTAAAGTAAAGAAAAGGGGTCGTGGTGGTACAAATTAAACTTAGCTCTTAGATTTTTGGCAAAAAACATTCATACGATGATGATTACTTTTATTTTGTTCTATTAAGCCTAATTGAAATGTATATGGATAACATTATCATTGCCCTTGATTCATGTACCATATCTCTTCGATTTTCAGACGCCATGGATTGTAAGACTCACACTTCATTCAGTAATGTGTTCATGGGAAAAAGACGCTATATCGATTCTTAGACTAAATGAAATATAAAACTCACCGTGTTTTCAGAAATTTTAAAGTGTGAAAAAGACACGCCTTAAAATCGAGGAAATACAACATTTCCTTGACTAAATGCTGTAATGTCTCAGACAGAAGATAAGTTATTTTGTAAAACATTGTACATGAACACTGACTTATTTATTTTTTAACTTCTTATAAGAGTTTGAATAAATTTACTCTATTAAGGATGGTGTTATGTAGGGGGGTTGAAATAATATATATAAATCGAACGCAAATTTTATCGCATAAATAAAACTTTACTTGCCATTTAATTGTGCCGACGATATCAAAGCCTATTGCATATTGAAAGGAAATTTCGAATTCCAGTTGGCAAATTACTTCTGTCAAATGCTTTGAGTTTTATCTTCACAATTCCCCTAGACCCATACCTTGGTCTTATTCTGTAACACGTAAATTGGTACTGAAGTGCATTAATAACTATAAAGTCCTGTGATTTGTTTTAATAAGCCACGACAACAACTCTGAGCATTGCATGGATCGAACGAAAACTATCAAGTGGACTTCGATTATGAGAACCGCTATCTTACTTCATTGTTAGTCTGCTTAAGGGCGCGTTTTGTGCGTCTGTCATCTCACAAAATGATCAGTTTTAAAACTTAACAACCAATTACTTGGCTTAGTTAGTGGCTATTTAAATAATTTGCTAATTACCTAACTAATTAACTGCTTGACTAGACTGGTAGGCTAACTAACGTAAATACTTGGCTGTGTAACTAAATGACTAACAAATGAATTAATTGAATGGCTCACTCATTATACAATTAATTAACTACGCAGAAGTAACACCTACGCGCATGATGAAAATAGAAACATTAAAAATCCTTATATTACCGACGTAGAGGAAGATGAATTTAACACTGAGACAGTCAAGTTCTTAGTCTTTAGTTTAAAATTAATTTCTAGTCGGCGTTTCGCTAATTCCTTCTAAACTCTTAAACAATTTAGGTTTCCAGTCTTAGAACTTCTGCCTACATGTCACGGAGTCTCCGAAACGGTGATAATTACTTAATTGATCAACAAATTCCCTGATTTTATGGAATACCAAGGTTTATCACAGAGTTTAATAAGTCAGAAACTGAGCCAGTTCAAACCAGTACACAGTCTCGCACCCTACTTCCTCAAGAGACATTTTAATATTATCCTACCATCTCCGCCATCTCTTTGTCAAACACGAGTGCCTTATCCTAAAATTTTCTGACTAACTAAACTTGAAAATACAAATAAAACAGAGGGCTGTGTTTATATGTGTATTCCTGGCTTGTTTAACAATTTTGTTTTAACTGCCAAGGGAATCACGAATTTTCACAAGGCTCTTTTAAGATGAATCACCAAGAATGACATTCCGGGTAGATGATATTACAGTAGAAATTCGAATTCGGTATCTCCTCCAATAAAAATTTTCATAGGTAACCCGCGTGGTGTAATCGTAACTTTAATTAATTTTATTTCTAAACTTTATTAAACTCTGATTTTCCCCTTATAGGTTGCAATATTGGTCGATGAAGTGGCGGAATATCGAAAAATAGTCGGCGTAAGACTGAGTTTCGTAACTGAAATAGAAGGTGTCACTGCAGAGGAGGGGGAGGCTGAATATATAAGTGGGCTGCTGGCTGCATGGGTGGTGACGAGAGTGGGTGAAGTACAGAAAATGAATTGTATTGAACAATGGGTGGAGATAAATATTAACAATTCTCTTCTGTATGACTTCTGTTAAGGCGCGTTCTATTATTTAATTAGACCCTATAGACTACTAGACGTTCCGGGAACTGCCTTCTCAAATTCAAACCCACACATTGCTCCAGATTAGATCCCATTATCCTAGTATCAAACACTATTCAGATTTAAAGTATCCCAACTTTTATTCTGTTCTTTATGTCTCGTTCTAAATAGGACTTTGCACTTCATTGTGACGCTGCTTTGCCTGCAGAGGTTAAAAGATCGGAAGATGATCATAAATGGCGAATAGGTAATGATTTCCAAAGACTTAGATGTGGCATTTTTAAAGTTACTATTCCGCTGTTTGCTAAGGAAATCTGAGGAAAACCACGAAGAAGCTTATTCAGGGCAGGGATTAGGCCTGACACATCCAAAAGCTGAATAGGTAAGTAATCAGAAGAAGTTATTTTGGTCTTTTTCAAGGCAGGCCTACTATCCAAGCATTCGCCAGACAGATAGAGGAAAACTACAGCAAATCTTAGCCCCGAAGAGAGAGATTGCGTCTGGTTTCCATTCAATAGGGATACAACTTCAAGGCGTTACCACTTCGCCAATCTTCTCTATTTCATGAACGAGGGACGTGGTAGTTAGAGTGGCAGAAGAACAGAGGAGATGAATAAACGAGCTAGGACGAGGGATGTTGGTAGGACTGAAGCAGAGAGCGAGCAGGTGTGTGAGGTGTGTGGACTGAGGCTGCAGAGAGTGTACCACTGAAGGTTGCGGAGATCATGATACTGCCCGCCCACCACTGTACTGGCGCAGTGGCGGGCCACACTGTAACATGGGGTCGCCGGCACTAACCAAGGCCTTCCTACTCATTACTTTTACACCTTGATTGCAGGCAGACGGAGATTGCGCGCGCAACCATCATAAAAAGGAAACTGTATGTAGTGTTTAGACACCACAGGCGTTACACCATGGCATTTGGAGTGGACTTTGTTTCGTTAGATTCTTTTATCCCCCTACAAGACTGGCTCATAGCCACACCTGTGTATAGGCAATACTAAACCATTAGTATTTTTCTGACCCTAAAATTATTGTCCTTCCTCGCATTATCAGCGTTTGAAAATTACTTTGAACGTTTTCCATTAAACCGATTCTTGCTTGTCGAACTGGTGTTTTACCCAATCGGACATC
The DNA here is from genome assembly GCF_977971745.1 of Zootermopsis nevadensis. Taxonomy (NCBI): domain Eukaryota; kingdom Metazoa; phylum Arthropoda; class Insecta; order Blattodea; family Termopsidae; genus Zootermopsis; species Zootermopsis nevadensis. Next base: position 10,052,277 of record NW_028259161.1, read on the forward strand.
ACGGTATCACAGTTTCCGCTTCTGATTTGGTTAGCATTCTGATTGAGACCACTTCTAAGATGTACTCAGTTTACGAGAATGCTAGAAAAATATATGGTGAACACAAATGACCCGAGTGGCTTCAAATTGTAATTTAACCGCTGAACAGTTAAGGAAATGAAACTGCGACCAGAAAGATAAAAAAATCTCAAATAAATAACAGACAATATAGCTATAATTCTCGGTTCGCGTAAAAACACCTTGACTTAGCCTAGAATTTGTGGTTTGAGGTACGGAACGTGTTATTTATTATCATGTAGCAGTGACAAATAGAGCAATTGTACTGATCTTTGTCCTCTATCCAAGTTGTATTTAAACAAATAATATTTTGAGATTTAGCTAGAAATAACGAAACGAAATAAAAAGATAAATAAGAATATATGGAAGAAAAGAATAAAATTATCCAAGAATAAATAAAGGAAGAAACGAAGAACGAAAGAGGTACAAAATTTTTGTTGCAAAGTCTGAAGAAACGGGACAAGTCAGAAGACAGGCGTAGATGACAGAATAATATTAGAACGGATCTTAATATATAATATGGGAGAGAGTGGACTGAATTCATCTGGTTCAGGATAGATTCCGGTGGCAGGCTTTTGTCAGGACGATTCGGATTCCATAAAAAACGAGAATTTCTAAAAGGTTGAGCAACTGTCAGCTTCTGAAGAATGACTGTGCTCCACAGATGTAATGATGTATTTAGTTGTGCTTAAATATTGTCATAACTTAAAACCCTTGAAAATATCTTTTTGTACCACTGACTATCTCTAAAATCCATGTCGTTCTGTATACCTACAAGAGTGAATGATTGATCTATAAATCATAGCAAGGAGGCAGTAAATTTTACTGCAGCTTCTCATAGCTTTATTCACTCCTTTTCAGTAGATTTTAGGCTTACCACAACGACCGCAAATCACTTACCACATATTTTTAAAGGAATAAATAATAATATTGTTTGTGCAAGTTATTTAAGTAAATTATTCATATTTTATGATAGTACTAGAAACGTGAGTACTTGTAGAGAAATCTCCCAGTGACTTCATCACGGTTTTATACATCTCAATTATACCGAGTTCGATCGAAACATCTAGAAACGGGAACTACATTAAAGACACAAATATCCAGTTTTTATATATGACTAATAGATTCTGAATTGTAACCGTATGACAATATAATTACACAGGAAGACTACCGCCTGCTGGATTAATTTTAACATCTCTCCGTAACACCAATAATTGAAAAGCTATCTGGTGATGGAACTAGAACTGATTAAAGCTGTCGATGTAATTTATTTTAGCTGTAGTTTTCATGTGCTGTATTTGTCACCAAAAGTTATCACTGAATTAACAAACACCAGAGCTACCGCGCCCATTGTTTCAAAGCAAGATAATTATCCATCTCGCTTAAATATATTTTGGTAATGTGCGTTTCATCGTTGGTTGTATTCAATCTCTTATGGCTGCCAGGTGAAACGCTCTTATTTTAGGGTGGGTTCAGTTTGTTTGAGGAAACGCCCAGCACGATATTTGAAGGTGATGTTCTCTACAGCTACTTCTTTAAAATTCTGGAAGAAAACTTATGTGAAACAGTTTTCCGTGTAGGCAATTTAAGTAAATCTCAAGATATGGAAATTTAATTAATTTTCTATAAATGTATGTAAGTTGATATAAAACTGTGGCAGTTATATTACCACGGTAATAGAAGAATACGACCACATTCAAAATCTTGATTCAGGCTGTAATTAGAGACAGTACATTCCCACGCGGTATATCTGTAAGCCTTTTGCGTAATTTATTTAAGTAGGCTCCAAACATTCTAATTTTTATAGTATATTGATGAGCTGTCATGTTTCTTCCTTCTTTGTATAGGCCTTAAAAAAGAATACATTTTATATAAGGTCATCGGTTGTTGTGCAATAAGCAGTTTTATTGAAATTTGGCAAAAGTTCCATTTGACTTAGTGTAACTAAGAGTTATATTGGACTGATAGGCTACTGACCAAACTTAAATTTACTCGTTACCCTTAACTACAGGTTTCCACTTTCAAACCTAATATAAATCCGCCCATTATCTTCAGGCATCAGACAGCCTCCTAATTATCAGGCCTACATGAAACTCCTTCCACGGGGTTAAAGCGACTGAAGCGTAAAGCTGATCACATTTAAATGACGTTCTAATGTCTGTATTCCGTACCACTAATCCATCAAGCCATATGCAAGTCTTCATAGCGAAATTGTTATAGACAACTTGTAAAGTCATATTGACAAAACCTAATTTGTATGCAGAGGAATTAGATTTTGTTATCGATGTGACACCTCGTCACAAAATTGTTGCAGCGTCTTAACTGCATGTTGGCCACATTTTAAAATGTCTCATACTATCGTGTTCAGTCATGGTATGTCATTTCAATTAGGAGTGGCCCACGTATTCGCTACGAGATGAGTTACGATCAGACAAGCGTTGAACTCGACAGGGTTGTGTGGCAAATTTGTTCTTCAGCCATACAATTCTATCGCATAACTTATGTTCAGTTCGAATAATGGAATGTGATAAATTGTCGTATGTCTTCTGAGGGAAATTAGAACCTGTAACGTTAGATCTAATATTACTGGAACCATTACAATCTGATCTCTTCATTTCGTGCACACATTTCATTTCCAGATATTAGTTACAGTTATAGTAGCTGTTAACTACTGTCCAATAACATAAAGCACAAAAAGAATAGAGAAAACCCGTGGGTTGCGAACCTCGTCAGTTATTTGGGGATAAACTCAACTTTAGGTTCCACGCGTCTTTATTTATGTACTGCATATTTAACGACGCTGTCAGTAAGTCAGACTGTTGGGCGTCGAGTGATACGATGATAAATACGCTTGGGAGGGAATCGGTTAGCCTGATTTAAATAACTATGCTGACATTTGCCTGAAGAGACTAATGAAAACCACGAAAATTCTCATTTAGGGTAGTCGGTCATCCGGAAGACTTTTGAACCCAGAACTTCTTGAATACTACGCAGGTGTGCTAAATACTCGACCGCGAAGTTCGGTCTGGCTGTTTCAATTCAATATTTATTAGATGGTGGATTCTGTGGGTTCAGGTTCGATCTTGATTGTGAAGATAACAATTCCAGCCTCTTTACTGAGGTATCACAGCTGATGTGCATACGAATCATGTTTATATTGCCAAAAACATGGAATACGAAACAGGCGCGAGTTACTGCCCGAATTAATAATTAATCCTAAGCTCTTTGTATAGGCCTACATGTGAAATTCACAAAGTCAGAATGAATATCCTTAGTAATTCGTATTTAGTTAACTTCGCATTATATAATTCTCTTCCGAAGTTGCTCGAGAATATCTGTGGATTTCCGGTAATCTGAAGTCAGTAAATTCGTGTTAGTACATTCGTATTCCTTTTTTGGAACTGCGAAATTCTACAGGCTACTACTTAAATGGTCTAAGCGAGAGCTCATAGTACTTCAACATGCAAGGGTGAACTAATATTACAATTCAGGTAACCAAGAGTTTTTATCTGGAACAAATAATTTCACTGATCAGAGCCAATGACTGTCACTGTCAAGAGCTACTTTACCCACACACATAAGTAAATAATGGAAAATGTCACGTCATCACGTGAAACCATAGGCCTGCATTCCTGGCACGTTAATTCCGAAATGTGTCCTCAGTGCAAGCTTTGCCAAGCTTTGTTACTGCAATAAACGTGCAAATCAAGAGTTAAAAATAAAACAATTAAAGCTCATTTATGAAAAAGAAGAACCCACAACCACGAATATCATTGTTTCGGTTAATGCGTAGCCTGTGCCTATGCGCACAGAACAGAACAAAACAGGAGTATCCAATGATTGAATATGCCGAATGATAATGTGAAGTGATTATGAACGTTTAACTACTTTAATGCACTTACATGGCATTCGTCAGAAAGTAGGCTGAAGATAATCACGATTAACCTTAAACAAAGCACCAGGCAATTCGATCGAGACTCGAATCTGGAACCTCTAGTATACAAGTCAAATGCACTACCACTACGTCAACTCGCTTACTCCAGCACATTGAAATAAACTGGATTCTTTCATAAAGCCACAAAGGATATGAAAAAAACACTGCTACAATTAGTACAGCATTTTTCATACCAGATCTGCGACTAGGATACTCAACTGTTTTCCCTTACGTTCTACTGGCGACAATTTATAAAACGAGTCAGGCAATGTAAACATAATTTTTTAGAACAATTCGGGGCGGACGAACAACAAACTTCAACACAAATACACACTTTTTTGAGCACATGATTTTAATAAACAATTGAAAATATAAAAATAAAAAGGAATGCTGCAATGTGATTACAGTATAAGAATTGATTAAAATCAGTGTAGCAGTTCTGGAGTTAGGAGAAGACACAGCACAAAAAACCCTTCGTTTAGTTATCTCGTAAAAGTTAAGTAAAAAATGCATTGGACTATAAATGTTTCTTTACTTTTATTCTGCAACTTTTTTATAAATGTTTTTACACCCATAATTATTCAGTGAATACATTCGAGATGCGGGCAGAAACGTATATAAGTTTTATGCAAAGCATAGGGCACCGTTGCAAGATTTAAAAAAATGGCGATAACTTTTAGTAAACCTGCCCCTTATCAAATTTTATTGTAGTCTATTCAACGGTTATCAAGTTGTTAACTCGGAGAGGCATAGACATATTTTTAAACTTTTCGATCCGAACGTGCCTAAAAGAACTTGTTATTACATGTACTCGCAAACACGTTCTAAACAAGATGGTATTTCGTGTAGGAATGTTAGAAGTAATAGAAAACCTAACTCAAAACCATTCATTTTGTGGAAATTTGCTACTATTTTTTAAACTATACAGCGAGTATCAATATTGAACATTACGTGACAGAAAATAGCACTTTCAAAGACAGAATGTTATAAAATTGACAAAAATAATTATGAAGACGTCTGTATTCTGGGTAGAAGTTTACTAACGTTTCAGAGGTCTTTGCTGCCTACATCATCAGGGTGATTCAACGTTTGTAAACTTATATATGACTACACGGCCCCACAACCGAGCAAACAGCCATCTTCTTATTCCCTGCCTTGAGAACCATTCCCGGTGTCGATAATTATTATTTTGTCGCTGAGAGGAAGACCAACTTTTGGGTGTCTGTTGGAAACTCTCAACACATTTCTTCCTAACACACAAGACTGGACTATCTTTGATCAAATATGGGTTAAACGTCAAGGTGATGATTTACGACCCATCAAGTTACCCTTGTCTCCCTGGGACAATAATGAAGGCAGAGTAATACCAGGTTTGATTTTGCCTCTATGTTGATCATCCATCTATTTTGATACTAAAATGTACACCATAACAGAAGTTCTTATAGTTCAAATCCGAGCATCAGAATATAAATAGTAATTTCAGAAGTAAGGTTTAGTTATGGTACATGCAGAATATTTGAGAAGAAAACCCACAATAACAACATCCAAGAAGATGCCTGACCGATGAGCCAGTCATTGCATGAATTCTGAAGTACCATTTGGGGTTTGGACAATGAAACTTTCAGAACCCTCATCTCGCACCATCTCAACAATAAATATAAGAATTACAACATTGAAGCACGGAACCTCACATATAAGTGCAAAACCATCATAAAGGCAGTTCAATATTTTACTCGTTTAGTCACCGGCTTTTCACCTTGGAGGCCGGGGCTCAATTCCAGTTGAGATCTGTGATGGACAAAGTGCTATTGGGACATGTTTCTTTCCAATTCCTACTTTTTTCTACTATCAATATCACGATAATGTTGCTCCATATTTACTCATATGTAACCTGGGGGTTGGACAAAGGACGCGCTGGAGACCCAGTTCCACAGAGACATAGTCTTACCCCATTGGAAATATATCAATACCATGATAAAATATATTTCCACATTAACTACTTCTATATCTTTTTATCTTGGAATAGATTAACCTGTAGGTCACTGTAAGCAGTCAAATTGGCCCACACAAGGAATGTAAGAATAATTGTCTGCTGTTTGTTTATCGACTCAATACACAAAAATTACTGAAACACAGTAAAGAGTAAACAACGTTGCTAAAATATTATATTTTCTCAAAGAATTACTATAATTGTAATTTGAAAATCCCGCGCAAGTTGCGAGGAAATTGAAAAGTGAGAATTTCTGCCCGCATTGTGGGAAAAAAGCAGAGAAATGTAACGTGTAGTCAGTACTGTTTATGGGAATTTCTCAGCGTCAGTTTTGCTGAGTCACTGTCCACCCGCTCTATCTGGCGTGCGACTTGTCAGTCATTCGGAACGAGGGGGAGAGGGTGGATTTCACTTGTTCTCTTCTCTTTATAGTGCAGTAGGTTGGTTTCTGGTGAGAAAAACCGTGTGAGGATACGTATTACCTTTTTATAAACTATAAATTGAGTCTGGTGTAAAAATATTGTGTAAGTTGGTATTCTGTGTAGTGCAGATATTCGTAACGAATCTTTGCGAGACTTGTTCGAGTTGCCCACTACAGGTTAGATCTGTCGACCATGGACATTTTGTGGTAATAGGAAACTTTAACTTACGGTTATTACAGAAAGGAGTGTAATCATTTGTGTTATTGCAAGTGTTTGGAAGAAATAAATAGTTAACCGACAGAACTTGTGTTTCAAGGTGTGACATTTCGTGTTTACATGATGAACAGTGTGCAACTACGAAGTGTGGCACAGCATTCAGTGGGTATGGAGACGAATCTAGCAACTTCGTTTTCAAGGCCATTAGCAGGTATGTCCTGTCTAGTATTACAGACGCACGTGCATTTGTTCCAGGTGCAAATCTTCAATACTTTCCAGTACTTTAGTTAAAATGGGTTTTAAGTTTAGCTGAATCTAACTGTAAAGTTAAGGCATGCCTTGAATTTTCGAGCAGATTCACTCCAGTTTAAAGTTCAGACAACTAATACTATTTTCTGAAATGCCTTTAAATTACGATAATGTAATTAAACAAGACATTCTATGTTTAGATGACTCGCCTGTAGATAACTAAACCAAATGCAAACCGCTATAAACTGTTTACGTGTAGTGTACTTGTGTTACTAAACTGATAATTGTGTTAGTTTGAAAATTGAACACGTAATTACGTTTACTCCAAGGAAACGAAAACAACTAACGCAGATTTGTTCACAAAAGAATTACAAAAATGTTTAAACGTGTGCCTTTCCAGTAACTTATGGACCCCCTTTGGCTATACATGCTTCAAATTCAGCTCAAGTCAGGTCAATGTTACTGCTCCTCTTTTATTTAATATGAACAATATTTACTTACAAAAATAATAAAAAAATGTGTTGTTTGACGATACTTCGGCAAATTAGAGACTAATTTTCATTCCTTTTTTTAAAGAAAGTAGCCTTAAGAGACTTTTCAGCTTATTACCGGATTTTTATAATATTTTGAATTTACTGCCTCTCATTTAGGTGCTTCTTGCGTTTTAGTGCAAGCCGTATGGGACCGTGAATGTCTGTCAGCCGTAGAGGGTTGTGCTGCTACCTTTCAGTGACCTTGCGTACTAAAGTTTAGTTCATGTAAGAACTCGGGAATAGATAAACATATTTTAATAAAATTTGCCATTTGAGAATAGTCTGAGTCATCGTACTTGATGACGCCATCGTCCATGATGACATTTGTGAACATGGCGTAAAACCCGTTTGGAATATTAGTGTACTGCAAAGAGTACATATTTCAAATCTTGTTAATTTCCTGGAATTCGTAATAGTAATGTAGCAAACTCACAAGCTTATAACGTGAGAGCGTACCAGTAGAACGAAGTTAATAGAGTGCCCTGAAATGATGTCTTGTAATAGTTTTTTTAAAAATATGCGACTTTTTGAAAATACACTCTTTTTAGTAGAATTTCAAAAGCAACATGGCGTCACCATGAAGTCTAAATTTGACTTTCGTTATTACTGTGATAAATTATGAAAAACTGCAGTTGTGAAAGTTAAATTTTGTATGAAATTACGTAATGAATGTACCCTTAAATTATAAAAAATGTACAGGGTGGGTGGGAAGTAAGTAGGCATTGAGAAATGGTTATAACCTCTATATAAATCTATAGCGATTATTTAATGCCTACTTACTTCCCACCCACCATAGTTTATAAATTAACAATTGCGTATATGACGACTGTACGCAGATTTAAGATTACGTCTGTGTTCAACAAATTTAACGTAGGAAAAATATTTGCTTAAGTAACAGCCTATGTTAACACAAGAATAAAATAAATAATACTGATATAAAATAATAATAATAATATTAGTAATTATAATATTAATCTAACAACAGTAATAATCTGCCATAATTTAAAATTACTATCAATTAACATTTATAAGTAACATCTCAAATTTTCATGGCAGCAAGTATGAAGATGGCTGTCTTCTAGGTTGAGGCGTGTAGTCTGGTATAAGTTTACCGACGTTTCAGAGGTGCTTGCTGCCTCAATCATCAGGGCGAAGCAGCAAGCACCTCTGAAACGTCGGTAAACTTCTACCAGACTACGTGGAGTAACAACCCAAAGGACAGTTATCTTCAATAAAAGGTTCCGATTTAATCAGAATTCATTCGCGATGACCATTTTAATGTACCAATTAGTAAATACGTCATATAGTTGGTTACTCCCTAGAAACAGATCACAAAATTGGAAAATAACTATTTAATAATATCTGCTATTCTTCTTGCATGTTTGTAGATAGAAGCATCTGGAGAAAAACGTACATCATTATTTAGTTCTACAACTTCTTACTATACCTAACACGCTTTCCTGTTAATTCTCATTTTGTCCCGAAGTAATATTATAGTTTTATTTATTTTATTAAAGGGTGGACAGCTAAATATTTTCTATGACAGGAGTATATAAAATTATGAAGAAAAGTATCTTAATTATGTTATGTATCCAGATGTTCCCTTGTACCATCAGATGTCACTGGGACATTTCGTAGGAAATTATTCAAATTTCACCAATATTCATTTTGATGGGTGTGATTTGGAAATGTTAGAGTAGCAATATCAAACTGTTTTCACAGAAAATTTATTTTCATGATAAAGTTAGACTGCTTATAGCAGAATTCTATGGGAATTGATATTTCCAATTGTTAGACAGATTTCAACTTTGATAAAAATATTATTTAGTATAAACAATGTACATTATTTTATTTATGATACAAATATAAAGGCCTCGTGCACTGTACTGAACTCTGGAAATCTCTCCCTCTCTTTATATCTTTTGTTTTTATTTTTTATTTCTTTCAAGGTACGTACATCATTTGTTTACACCCTTTTCGCATAGGGGCCTCCTTTTTGGAGGTTTCCTTGACCTATTTAGACATTTGGTAGCACTCATAAAGGAGAGTACTTTTTAATAAAGTTATTTTAACGCCGACAAATACCTTGAAAATTAAACGTTGATTTTTTGATAACTAATCGTAATCTTAAAGAAAATTACAGTATTTTACTTTTACCTCTGAAAATTCTCGTGTTATTTTACTAATTGAAAGATCTATTACTGCAAAGTCCTTGTGACTTAACTAATTACAGACTGATCGTTGGACTGTGCACTGTATTTTTTTAGATCCGTTGATTATTTAACGACTATTTTTCACAGGAGAGATTAATTAGTTCAAAATAACATGAGATTGGTTAGCGTTTTGTACTGTGAGAAGGAAAAAATTAGAAGGGGGATGTGTCAACCTCTGAAAGGTCGGGTCCATTGAAAACTCCTTCATATCAATATCCCAACATTATAACGCAACAAAGACAGCATCACATTTTGTTGAATTAAATCTTTTAAATGTAAATAGCCGACTTTAGAAATCTATTAGGAGACAGATTTGCCATTGTCCCAAAACAATGCCAAAGTAGAAAACGCGTATTGATAGACAAAGTATTGTTGTCTGCGATTCCTGAGTATCTTGCATAAAGTACTGAGAAATGCCAATTGATTTGTTGACTTTCCTGATCGTGTAGTGGGGCGCAGATATAGTTGATATTTTCCTCTGAGGTCACGTGTTCGAAAACAAAGGAAACATGATGTTTCTCTTTAAATTTCTACAGTTTTAAAAATACTTTTCATCACGCCAACAAGTTACTACTGCTGCTGAAGTCCCTTTGTTTAATTAAGTATAATACCATGGTGGAAGTAAACTTGAAACCCCACTCCTTATTAACCTGGTTATTTGACTGCAGGGGATAGAACACCCTTCACCCATAAGATAGAATGTTCGATAAACCTCATAGACGATCTAAATTATCACAGGTGGTCACTATGCTGACTGAGAGGCCTATGTGACCTATCCCAGCTCGTCCTAATCAAATGTAAATTGAATTCAAATTATCACACACGCATTAAATCAGAAAATAACTTCATCTGCTTTATCATAAAGGAAATTTAATATCCGGAGCTCGAATTCATACTAAAATGTTCCAGACAATTAGGTATTCATTCATTTTATTTAACCTTTGCTATAAAGGAAAAAGTTGATCTGCATCCTGGAAGAACAAGCCATACAAAATGACGAAATTGACGTCTGTTGAGTACTAATTAGATCTACCGCTGCGGTGTAATTTCTACCAATGGCAGGGCAGAAACCGGAATCACATAACCCACTGAAGGTTCTTGTACAACGACAGATCAATTCATGACCATTTAAAGGCTGCTCATTAATTTTATAACACTCTTTTCTCTGGCGTCATTTCCGGCCAGACTAGCCCCGCTTAAGAATGTACTTAAGTTACTACTTTGCCTTACGTAAATATAGTGTGAAAAAATGGCAGTTTAGGTTTCTTTGTAACATTTTGAATTAATGTAGGTTGATTTATTAATGTAGTTCATAATGTTCTTAATATCTGATCATTAATTATCCGTAAGTAAAACAAAATAAAAGAAAATATAACGTAAATGGTAGGCATTTTATTTCGCTAAATTTAACATAATTTATGTTATAAAATAGTGCTCAAATAAAAGAAAAAATACGTATTTTATACATTATGATTTTGTTTGTTTTAAAGACCAGCACTTTGTAGCAAGATACATAAATCTGTGTGGACACTGTGTTAGAGGTTCTTGAAAAGTCATGCCACGTAAAGTAAGGAAAATTATTACCTTCACCTTCAAATAATTTTTATTTTACCAAATTGCAGAACCTTTGCCATTTTACGTAATATCGTCCGCTGTTGTAATCTTTCCGAGGAGCAGTAAAATTTATAGTCTCCCAAAACTTCGTGTCTTTGGTTCTCACTTTTGACCATTCTACTTCGTAGATCGTTTCTATTGCACAATACAATTTTTCGAATGACTTTGTTGACAATCCTAAACGATGGTACCGACGGATTCTTTAAAATAAGTGTATGAAATATGCTCAAAGGACAATAATATGTGTCCACGTTTTCTTTCTGAAGCTACTGAACGGATTTCTATTAAATTGGTTTTGGGAGCTTACAGGAAATGTTTAATTCATACAGGTTTAATATTTAACTGTACGTAACTAAACAGTACTGTCAAATAAAACATAAGTTTTGTCAGAAACGACTCGTTTTAGAAGAATGTGATGGCTATAAAATCTGGATTTCAAGAAAGTTTATAACTTTATCTGAAATTAAAATGGCTGCCTCCTGGATTTCTGTGCCGTATAGTCTCGTAGAATTTGACTAACATTTCAGAAGTGTAAACTGGTCCAGCATCAGGACAATAATGGCAATCAATAAGAATATTTGAGATTAGAACTTGATATAATTGGCTAAAAAACAGAACCGCGTTGTTTATTATGACAATTATTATCCCGTTCTGGACCTGTAAGCACCATATTCCCCAATTTATAAGTAGGTGTATTGCAGAAAAAATGTAAAACTCTGGTAGTGTGAACATACATGGTCATTTGCTAATAACAACTTTCTTTTTTGTCTTTGCGGACAACTAATTCGCTGTCAATGCGTGTAATGTTTATTTTGTGCAAGTCGGTATGGTTGTGTAAATAAGAGATGTTTCGTAACCCGGCGCTATAAAATAAATAATTAAAATAAACTGCACCTGTATAATATTGCGATTTATTATCGTTTCGCTATGAAAAACTTGGCTCCAGTCTGCTCCGTTTATAAGGCCACTGAATAAATTTATTGCAGTAGCGTATTTCTTCTTGTTCTTATCAACCGAAACACCAAGAAGGTTATAGGGTTTGTTACTAACACGTGTTAATGCTGCAACTATTTTCTGTGTTCAAAATAAGTCGTGAAGGCGAAAAGAAAACTTTGGTATTGAGCAAAAAATGTAATACTGCCATTTCTCTTACAACACATAAGTCAATTTGTTGAACAGCTAATCGCATAATTATCTTCTCAAGATGGCTACAATTACGTATTGCGTTACATATTAGTAAGTAGTAATAATTTTGAAATAATTCTTGAGACGTTATTTTAAAATTATTCCTTATTATTAAAACTCAATGGGTTATTTTGAACACTTTAAACAACTTTAGATTTCCATTAAAGACAAGAAATTGGTTAGTATTATCGACTATTACACAACGTAGGCCGTGTTACATGGAGTTGTTCTTGATACACAGTAGCAAAACAGCAAATAGCTTTTATTTAGAATCTCCTGAACTGCTAATACAAGGTTAACTTAAATATTTGAGGGTACTGCAACGTCATTCCGTCAATGTGGTTTTCATTAACGGATTCCAAGTATTAGAAAGAAAGGCACTAACTTAAAAACAGAAAAGCTTGCATCACATTTCTTTCTTTATCCGCCTACAATCACGAATGTGATTGGATTCATTAGATGGAATGGATCAGTAAAAAGTAATGAGTCGGTATTCTCATTGCTTTTGACTGTGGTAATAAAGGTGGTTTCCTGTGTGTTCGGTACTTTCAGAAGTAGGTAGGAATGTTACTGATCCTATATAAGAAGTTGAGTCAAATTGCTCGGCGTACAACACAAATTCCTGTGACGTCAATCAAACGAAATGCCGAGGTTTTCTTTACTAATTAGGCAACTTCTAAATTAATGACTAGTGTAAGCAGTACGTTAGCCAATAAAATAGACACGCACGGAAGTCAATTTGGACCCAGCCCTAACGGCTATTCTGCGTGTCTCTGATGGCTGGCATTTTAAAAATAAAATGTAAATAAGTTAGTGTTTCTGAATTCTCTCATGAGCTTATAAGGAATACAGTGACCTTTTATATCCGTTTTCCAACCTCCTTGTTAGTTTTTATTACACCTTTGACCGAAAGGACCATAATTACTGATGCAAGCCCTGTTAGCAAGCTAGCATTCCCTTCACGAATTTTTCTTAGTCCTACATAAAACATACTTTTTAAATGCACCGCCCGTTCTCTGAAGTAGAAACTGTTATAACTTGTGTCTTTCACACTACGAGGTATTGCACATTTCCAAGACGCTTAAGTGATCGTTTACATTCATACAGAAAATTACTTAGACTATTTAAGCCAATACTCTACAACAGATGTTATGCCGGCGTATGTGAAATTTAGATATTTTAATTGGGTAAATGCAAAGACGTATCGTAATATAGTCTTGTACGCTTCCCATGTAGATAAAATTTAATGTTCAAATACATTAGAATGAAAGATTAATTGGCAATAACTGAAGAGATATATTTCGGTCGGATGTAAGTACAGTGTGGTTTGCTTAAAGGATTTTCTTAGTGTACCGGTAATAGAGCTGAGAACAAACAAAGTTATTAGATAAATAGTGAACGTAATTAATTTCTGAACCTAGGTATGCATTATCTTGAGTTTACGTAGCTTACAATGTTTTGCTAGACCAATCCGTTTTCTAACGATTTCGTGCTGAGAAGCTACAAACTGTTTTCAAGAAAATTACTACAGATACAACGATGAAAATGTAACAAATGAGGTGTATAATATCCGTTCATATTTAATTGGAAAGTACTTTTTGCCTCCTTTTTGATTACTTGCCTTTATCTTTTCCAGTATCATTGTGACTAATCGTACCTATAGACATATAAACAGGGAACCTGTCTTACTTGACAAATATGTGATTCTAGTTAGTTCTGTCTTTAAACGAGTAACAAAAAAGGACATACTCATGCCATATAGCAGTACAGATCGTCAAACAAACACACATATTAAATTGGATAGAAATTTTTTTTGGCAAGCAGCCATATTCACATTAAAACGTACTGAAACGTCGTAAATTACAGTTTCTTTCTCCTAGTGTTAAGACATAGGAGACGTCATAATATGTGTGTGTGTGATTATACAGTACCAAGGCTTTTCAGTGGTTGGTGCGCCAACATACATATACAAGGAACGCAGTTACACTGATAGTTCAAAGTTTCAATCCAAAGATATTTGACTATATGCAGATTACTGGTACGTAAAGTCGACTTGTTCTTAAGATTAATAGCTCGTTAATTGTACACGGATGCTGTAGTTCGACAAGACATCGAGTTTTAAGTGGGTGTTCCCTAACGGATTTCCCCACAAAAATTCTGCATGCATTCCTGATCTTTACCATTCTAGAACAAGTTCATTTTACGTAATACCACAAATTGCTCACCTTTCTTTTTTACATCCTGATCCTCTTGAGGCCTTTTATTTTCGAAAACTCATTTGTACGTCCATGAAATTAAGATACCGCATTTTACAACCATACAAAACAAATGGTAACATATTAACAGGTTACTGTTTCATATATCCTGATCTTCAACTTAAATAGGACCTAATTTATGTTCTTTTCTCAAATTGAGGAATTACTTTTCACAGCCAAATTAATTTAAGACAACATATTACGCTATTGTTTTAGCGTTTTGAATAATAGATGATATCATAAATGTCTTTGAACGGACGTCACGTATAATAATAATAATAATAATTCTACATTGAAACACACTTCTGTTTGTCACAGTTGTTTCCAGATATTTAAATTCTGAAATAGTTTAATGGCTGTTAAGACTCTTTTGCTGGTTTTGGTTTTGTGTATTATGTATATGCCTATAGGGGCTTCTTGGCTTCTGAAATGACGTTTTGTTCGTCTGTAGGGAAATTTCTACGTTATTCATAATGGCATTGCCTCACAGAAAGCGAAGACGTATAAATAAAAACCTATGTGATACAGGCCGTAGAATTCCAGCCGTTCCTTATTTACTTTTCTTTTTATTATGGTAGCAAATTCTAGAGCGAAATTTAAACGCATTCGAGATAAACAGTCCTTTCCTCCGAGCTGTTTAGAAGCGAAAATATTACCTCCACGAACACTCATAAATACCTCATGCATACAAATTTTAATTAACGTAGCAAGTTTTTTGGATATGCTTCCGGTGGGCCCATATTTCTGAGCGAGTTTATATACCGACATGTATAATGTGGAATTTCGTTATATCCAATAGCAAGAATAAATGGTAGACTATACAATCTTATGTAAGCCATGGTTCTGTTCGTGAGAAGACATTTTTTTCAACCGCTCTGCCATTTTTCGTTTATATTTTAACACGCTGCCTGTTTTCAAAGTTACAAGGTGCATTTATATAATGACAATGATAAAACACATTCTACGAGTAATTTGATACATAGATTATAATCGCGTTGAATTCTGTAGTAAGCGTTCGTTTAAGAGAGTTTCAGAGGTACATTTAGCCTGTTCTGGAAGGCAGCCTGCAGTGCTACCATTGGTCTATTGCCACCAAATATCGTCGACATAATGATGCCAGATATAAGCGCTTTTTATAGAGATTTACATGAAATTAGCAGAGACTCCGCAGTGTTACTGTGGCGAAATTCGACAAATGCTTACATTTTTTTATAAATCTTTATTTCCCGAAAGCTTATAGACCTGACCATTGGCTATTTATCCTTCAATATCTTATCCTACGTATCCTTAAATTTATCAAATATAGTAATTCGTTTCAGTGATGTCCTTGTGCATAAATATAAATAGTAGCTAATCTCGTTCTTCTTCTTCAGGTTGCTTATACCATAGCCTATAATTGTTGAATTTTTAAATGTATCAGAATAAAGCAGCACCCAATTACGAACGCCAATTAGCACATACTGTTAAAGTGTTTTTGCATTTTTATAAGGTTTGAATATAGCATACGCTGGTACACAAATACATGCAGACGTTTCACGGGTTATTCTGTGAAGTTAATTTAATGAGTGTAGGAAATATGAGAGAAATACATACACATCTATGGTTGGAAAGAAATGAGAGAAAGGGAAGACCTAAGCGTAGATGGAATAATAAGAGCTTTCTTAAATAGATGTGCTGTGAGAATGTAGACCTGAAATCTGGATAAGTTTACAGTTTAGTGGCTGGCACTTCTGAAAACAATACATCTTCGTATCCCATGAAAGGCTATAAATATCTTTAATATCTGAAAGACAATTAATTATACAAAATGAACTCCGGTTCATTTAGTTAACTATGTGCATCATATTGATAAGCCAGTAATGTGATTAAAACATAGGTTACTATAATAATCTTTTTACCTAGCCATAAGATTTAAATTACGTATCAAGATAAACCTCAATATTTCAGTGAAATAGCGGTAATAACAATAATAATAAATTGTTAAGTGTTTTTGTAGCGTACAAGACCTTATTTCTCGTGACCGAAAGTTGTACCTGTATTTTGGAGTGGATTTCAAAACTTCAGGATAGCTTGTATATGTTAACTGTACAGAAACCAGGATTCGTTGAATCAAAACTTCAATATGAAATCGTAGAGGCGTATATTATAAAATCACGGAAAGCATTTTATTAAAGATGAATTCCAGAAGTGCGCCAGTAATATCAGCAACATCCATGTGGATAAAATTATTAATTCTTGCATATAAAATTGAAATTGTGGACGTGTATGCTCGCCTGTAGCTTGAGACCTGAAAGAGTTTATAGAAAGGCCGAAATTCCAAAAAAATATGTCCTGATTTCGAGTTATTTTTAGACGTTTCCTGCAGATCGAAAACTAAGTACAACAATCAGCAACAGCCATATTAGTAGGTGTAAAATCTTCTTAACTGGCAGCAACCTTAGTGCCATTTATCACAGGACCTGAATTTGCTTGTGGTATCATCCAAGACGTATGCAATTTAAACGTAGTTTTTTTCGTAATACAAAAACCTTACTCTTACGCTGTAGCGTCTAAGTAATTGTTTACATTTATAGAGGTTTCCATGGCAATTCTTTTGATTTCCCCTTGTATTCCTATGTCGACTAATGAACGTAGACTTAAAGTTTTCCGCATATAATTCTAGACCAGTGTTTTAATACTGTACTTTTCAACGTACTCTACGTCGTTACGAGATTTAAACTATAAATTAATTCGATTGAATATGAACAAAAGTTCCGAGAGACTCTGTCTTGTTTCTTATTGTAATTAACTAAACACTCATACTTGTAACTAGGAAGAGGTGAGCGAGGCATGTAGAACACATACGGGAGATGAGATATGCTTAAAAATTTTGGTTGAAAAGTTGAAGGGAAATGACCGCTCGAAGGACGTGGGCTTATATGGGAAGATCATATTAAAACTGGCCTTACGGAAATAGGGTTTTGGGGTGTGGATTGGTTTTTGTGAACACGGCAGTAAACCTTCGAGTTTCGTAAAATGCGAAATCCCTTGACTAGCTGAGCGTACGAATAGCTTCTCAAGAAATAATCAGCTCCTTAAAATTTGTAAGTAACGAACATGTAATTAACTGACCAACTCTTAGGTACAAGTCCAGGTATTGCTCTCGAAAAACTATTTGTCAAATTAAGAAAAATTGTCCTGCATTTGCAGAAAAGAAGTTTCATCATTGTAGCACAAGCGTTTGCCACTTGTAAATTAGTATCTCAAGTATTTTCAGTTCTGTTCTCATTTTTACAACCCTTCTACAGATTTTTAATATTAAAAGCCTTATACCAATGAGTATTCCTGTGACGTCTTTAGAAAGAATTTTGCTATAGAATTCACAGCTGGATTTTGAAATATGCAAGAAATACATGGCCAGACGTGCGGTGCAGTTTTCAAAGTGAAAAACTATTAAAGAGAACTGCAGATTATTACCAAGAATATGCATCGAATACTGATTTTTCTGAAAATAAGGAAACACCAGATATTTTATTTACAATAAACTTTTTTTTTCTCACCTTATGAAATTAATTAACGTAGTATTTCGATTCAATAACCTTCCATGCTATGAAATTAAGTTTCATATTTATTTTATTTCTATTTACCCATTTAATACTTAGTCAGTTCCTTGCATTGTAGGACTGAAAGTTTAATATCGGGAAATTGGATGTTAGTTCCAGGCATAATCGTTTACTTGTATGAATAAGAAATAAGATATAGCTTCCGAAGCAAATGCAAGGCTATTAGTATTAGCGTGACTGCTGTGACGAAAGCTAGCAGAAGGCGTGTCCAACGCATTGTAACGAATCTGTTGTATTGTCGCATTGAATTCCATGTCCATAACAACGAATACGTACTGAAATTGCTAAGTAACAATTTGACCGAAAAATAACACTGCAGCAGGTAAACGGCAATTCTAATGCCGCCCTAATAACTTATAACCTGAAGATGTCTGTCTTTTGAGATGTTGCGCCGTGTAACCTAACAGAAGTTTACCGACGTTTCTGAGGATCTTACTGCCTCTATCGTCAAAGCAATCACAGTGATGATGGAAGAAGTAAGCACTTCTGAAACGACGGTAAATTTATATGAGACTAAACGGCTTAACATCCCAGAAGACAGTCATCTTCATACTCACCACCACGAAAACTTAAAAGTTTGTAATTTCTTTGGCAGAATGTTTTCGACTTGGCTTGGCGTAGACTTTATTAATAGAAGACTTGATATACCAAGGGAGATAAATATTAGTTAACAGAGTATATAAATAACTTCATAGATCAGAGTCCATTTTGAGAGAATAATAAATAGTCAAGGAATTCCTCGCCGTTTATATAATCGGAAGGATGTATATTAATTTTTCAGAAATAATTGGCAGTATTACTTTATTTTACGTTATTTTTACTACAAGAATTCTACAGAACCAGGAAGACAAACAGAATGAAAACCATATGAGATTTGCGGTTTTTACGGCAACGATGATATTTTGGGGGGGGGGGGGGTGTTGGCCCATCTACCGATCAGTCCACATGGCACCGACACCCAAAAAAACATCGTTAGAATAAAAACCAGTTACTCTTAAAATCTGACTGTCACGTCAAGAGTTTCATTGGAGCTCAGGGGATTACTTGTACGAAAACCCACGATTTGGGGTTTAGAAGACACGGGCCCGTAATTTGCTGCAAAGGCGTAACATTTGGCCAGTTAATCACCTGTTGTATATTCTGTTACTGAACGTTTAGTGCAGGCGCTGCTTAATCATGAATCTCAGAAAGTCAGAGACTCCCACTCACTAATTAAGGTTATCACCGGAAGATGTCCTGCTCTCATCGCCTGCTTCACCCACTTGTCCTCTGAACACACGAAATCGCCCAACCTGCATTGGGTGTTACCCGACTCCTCCTGCTTCAAAGCAATATAAAATGCACATTTCTTGCGTCTTCTAATGAACCTAAACAAACGGAGAAAAATGCCTGACTTGTTACGGTGTATGATTTGATGATATTGTAAATCACAAAGTAGAAGTGTAACTAAATGAGAGCTGATGGTTCAATTTCCACCCTGAAATTCATCAAGAACGTGCGATGCTATTTCCATTCAACATGTCCAAATACCGCAAGTTTTAAGCAGAAGACATTAATTTCCATGTTATCTAATAAAGCTATAACAAATACTGGGATTATAGTCAATGGTTTACGGTTGTTTCTTAATTTATTGTAACAGTGCTGCACTATATATGCTGATGGCCGCGATAAGTCTAACTTCTTAAAAATAATATTTTGGAATATCAGTCAGAGTGGGTGCAGGATGTGAGAATCACACAAGCTTTTCTTTTGTGTTCCTAATATTTTGTACTTTCACGGTAAAATTCAAGGAAACGCTAGTTGAATATGTTATTAAATAACTCTAAGGAACTGAGTCTTTCTTAGTTGAAGCAAGCTAGGAAGATCGTGATGTTGTTCTTCTGAGTTTTGGCGCCTTGTAGACTCGTAGATGGATGCCTCAAATCTCATACAAGAAGATGGTACCTGAGTATTTAAAAATATGTTTAATTGACTGAACTTGTTACATGATACGCTGTGAAATATTTTTGCCAAGCAAGTGACAAGAATTCCGTTGAATAAATACATTTATGAATGGGAACACCTGACAGAGACTGAAACAGCATTCTTTGATAGGTTATCCTATTCGGTTACCGAAGCGGTGAGGGGGCTGTGTGATGTGTTGCGGGTCCAGACAAAACAGGGATGCTGTGCTGGGCGGACAGCATTCGGTGGGTGGGGAACTTGGTTCGTCTTCCCGGAGGAATTTTTGAACGGGCGGAGGACTTAGGATGGAGAGAGCAAGGGAGGGAGTAGATGAAGAAGCCAACGACCCTGGTGACCTCAAGGGTATGTTGCCAGATTTCTTTCTTTTTCAGCTCCTCTCTAACTTAACCGGCAGATGGCTCCGCCTATGGAGAATTAAAAGAATTAATTTGAAAAACCCGTACTCGAACATTTGTCAAACTGATATGTAAACGTTTAGTTGCCGGTACCTTATTTCGGGAGAACAATTTAACACACTCAGTGAGCTGCCACACCCAGTTTGGAGAAAAGTCCTGCCTCGTCGAGACTTCGTTATCACCCACACTGAACGAGAAAAACAATGAAAAACCTATCTCGTGATACGGATTCGAAATGGGTGTCCCCCGAATATGACTACCGCTGTACCAACTCGCTCTGTGCACCGTGCTTGTATTGCAGTTGTGCGCAAAAGGTAAAGATAAAATTTTGTCTGTGCCTAAGCACCACACCGTAAAGATGCATTGAGGAATAGAGAAAAAAAGCTCCATATATTATTTATTTAGTTACTAGACGGAGGAGACTGATTAGCTTCAAGCTGTGACCGCTTTGGCCCAGGAAAAATTCTCAGCACCCACTGGCTATAATATGAGCGGGTCTCTCTTATCAGACCGGCTTTGTGACCCTGCTGCGAATTACACCTTGGTCGTTTATGTTGTGTTGAATTAATGCGAATATGTAACTTCTTTTCGTGTCTGCGAAATGTTTTAAGAATGCTAGGAAAGGGATCTGCAGAGAAGGAGAAAGATTTGTATGAGTGATAAAGCATCTGAGTGAGGTAAGCGGGCGATATGTCCAACTAAATGGACGGCTGTGGAAGGGTCGTTACACGTACTCCACGACTGTCACCACTAATTGACCGTGATAAATAGCACCGTCAGACTGCAGCAAACGGGTCATCTTAGTAGAGCCACCGTGCAAGAACTTGGAATGGACCCCATGGCCCTAAATGAGGTCTGGAATGTAAAAGTGATACAAAGTTCTTTCAAACGCCTTGCCTGATGAGATTTGAGGTTCTCACGGCGACGAATATGAAGATGGGTGTTTTCTGGGATGTGGAAAAGTATTGTCTGTTGATTGGCGTTTCAAAGGATCTTACTGCCTCCATCTTTAGGGTGATGAATAAGCCATCGTATGAAACCATCTTCGCATTACGAGAGCTTTGAACTTGCCTTAGTATATTACTTAAAATAACTATCTTTGAATGTTGGTAATATTGTATTCTCTGGCCATTTAGATTTACTTGAAGCGCTTATTACCGGATGTTGTGCTTTATTTCATTTTAGTTAGCATTTGTCACGTGATGTGTGGAACTTCGTCTTGAATGTACGTTGTTGTTATTTTCTAATTAAAAATGTTTCTGTTATTGCATGAATTTAATTGTTCCAGTCATATTTAAGTGATTTTAAACATCCTTTGAGAAGGTTCCTGAAAAGTGATCACGTCATACAGGATATATTGATATGTATCTACTACTGAATTAAAATTATTCAGTGGAATTAGATGCCCCGAAATTTATTTTTATTAACTGA
This sequence comes from Zootermopsis nevadensis, assembly GCF_977971745.1. Taxonomy (NCBI): domain Eukaryota; kingdom Metazoa; phylum Arthropoda; class Insecta; order Blattodea; family Termopsidae; genus Zootermopsis; species Zootermopsis nevadensis. The sequence continues at coordinate 10,074,338 of NW_028259161.1, forward strand.
GAGAACCACGAATATCTGAGTCAGAGTATAATTTCTTGGATGAGATCAAATCGCTTGTGATAATACATAGGTGTACTCCAACCGCGTTAAAAGTTATTTCTATCCGAGATATATTTAATGAAGACACACATGAATTTTCATTCATGTACGAGGGTCGCTCATTAAGTAATGCCCCACATTTTTTTTCTCAGCCAATAATGAAGATAGAAAAGTGTACTTTTACATGCTTGAGATTTGATGTTTCCCGCGTTCGTGTACGGAGTTTCAAATGATTCCAACCGATAGCGGAGCTGTAGTGAACTGTTAAATTGGCGTCTGTGAACGACTCTCGTTACAAGCAACGAGCTGTAATTGAATTCCTTGTTGCTGAAAAAGAAACGGTGGTGAACATTCATAAACTTTTGTGTGCTGTGTATGGAAGCTGTGCAGTCGATAGGAGCACCGTTGGTCGCTGGGCTAAGAGAGTTAAAGCTTCAGGAAGTGAAGAAACCGAGCTCCGTGATCTGCCGCGCTCTGGGCGTCCTGCCACAGCCACCACTCCAGACATGTTGAACCGCGCGGATGCCATTATTCGTGAGGATCGGCGCATCACAACTCGACAATTGGCCCAACAGCTTTCAGTCAGCAATGGAAGTGTGATTGCAATTATCCAGGCTCTCGCATATTCGAAGGTGTGCGCAAGATGGGTTCCACGAAGTCTCACAGCAGATCACAGGATTCAAAGGAAAACGATTTCTTCTGAATTGTTGGAGCGTTTTGATGCTGAGGGAGAGGTCTTTCTGTCCCGGATCATTACAGGTGACGAAACCTGGATACACCACTTTGAGCCAGAGACAAAAAGGCAGTCAATGGAGTGGCATCATCCTCAATCACCGAGAAAGAAGAAATTCAAGACAACTCCCTCCGCCGGAAAAGTCATGATGACTGTCTTTTGGGACAGTGATGGGGTCATTCTTGTGGATGTGATGCCAAGAGGTGCGACCATCAATTCAGACGCGTACATCAGGACCCTGAAAACCCTCAAGAAGCGTTTTCGACGAGTTCGGCCTCACAAGCATCCAGCAGAAATTTTGCTCCTGCACGACAATGCACGCCCTCACACAAGTCTGAGAACCCGGGAAGAAATCACCAAATTGGGTTGGACGGTGCTACACCATCCACCCTACAGTCCAGATCTGGCACACTCCGACTTCCATCTCTTTGGGCCACTTAAAGATGCTATCCGCGGAACAAGATTTGAAGATGACGAGAGCGTGATTCAAGCAGTGAGGACATGGCTACGTGCACAGGACAAGAGCTGGTACCGGCAAGGCATGCATGCACTTGTTCCACGCTGGCGTAAAACCGTACAAGTTGATGGGGACTATGTGGAAAAATAGTATGTGTAAAGGAAACATTGATTTATATTGTCACTAAATTTGAGCCATCTTGAATAAATATGTTCTGAGGAAAAAAATGTGGGGCATTACTTAATGAGCGACCCTCGTATATATGGTAAAGGGTGTCTGACAGTATAATGACATTTAATCGTATGAAGACGTCATGTAGATATTAAATACAGGCTTACATAGGACAACGGACACTTTGTCAAGATAATTTCAGTGTAAATTGCTTGGTCTGTAATCCATGAAATTTAGAAGGGCTGTCTTCTCCCCCATCTCCCAATTCTGTCATGGTCTTCTGAGAAAAATGTCTTAATCTATGAGCAAAAAACAGTTTAGATGTTCTGTATTCTGCAAAAAAGAAGTATGAAATATTCAAATTCCTCAGCCTTCAGGGAAGTTCTGTAGACTTTCAGATAAGACCGCTGAGTTATGTCAAATAGCGATTCTGCATTGAAGTCCGGGGCAGCTCATTTCGAAGTGGTGCAAGTCTCACATCTCTGCAATGATAAGACTCGAACCTCTATTCATTATAGCTCTTTGAGTTAATACTTTCAGCGTTTGGTTCGGATGCAATTTTCCGAAATAGATTTTTTAACTTCGAAAGAAAACTTCTTATCGCTGAGACATGTTTCTTTGTGGAAGACATTATACTTTAGTTTTGTTTCCTTTTATAGTCTAGATTCTGCAATTTTATTAACATTTAACCAATTATGGTCGATAAGTAATTACGTTCAGTTTGAATTTTGAAGCTATATTAAATAGTCAGTGATTATTTCAGTACAATTTGATTCTTCTTTCATTTAATTAAATCTGACTTGACCTTTGTCATGCAAATTAAACAAAATTATTCTACATACGTTAATACACGAGTCACTGTTAACAACCCTTTCTTATAAAGTTATGTTTGCGTATGTTGTATGTTAATAAAGGCATTGAATACTTTCGTCAGCGTAAAGTGTTTCGCCAGTCGACATGTTGACTCTTAGGAACACAGGTGTAACTCCTACTCGTTCTTGACCTCGGCATTAGATGGCGGTGAGTGGTCAACGTCACTCCGCGGCCGCGCTTTAACCCCGGGTAAATAACCCCTGTGCCAGTTAGATAGGCGGCTGGGTGGGCCCACAGCTTGTCTGGAAGCAGAGGTTGCCGAAGACAGAACCGCAGTCTGCAGTGACTCAGCTGCCCTGATTCCACTTCCGTCAAAACGCGGTCCAGCTCAGACTGTTTTATCGCCTCGCGTCATATTTTGCTAAATAATATTTGTTGAAACGTACAAAACTTTGCATTTACCTGCTGGAATTTATGGCTATGGAACGTTTACTAACACTTTGAGGAAAGAACATAAATTGAGTTTTCGTTAGAACAAAGCGCTGGGGAAAATGTGTGGTGGACCTTGGAGAAATAAAGCGGAAACGGACTGGAGAGAATTACATAAAGTGAAGCTTCATAACATGTACGTACTTTTTTCATAATAATGATAGGCGGACTGAACGCAGGAGGAGATGGAGGTAAACTTAGCACAAAGGGGAAATTAAAAATGTATAAAAAAATTTGTTTGGAAATTCTAAACGGACAACTCAGCTTGTGAGAACTAAGCGTGAATGCATAAGCTATACGTATTATCCTGATGGTATAGTTGAGTGTGATTAATATTCAGGCTATATAAAAACAATTCCCTTTTCTAATGCATTAATTACTATCTTCTACTTAATAAATCCAGTACAAATAGTGAGTTAACTGTTTGGTTAAGTGTTGTTAAGCGGCCGCGTCTACACAAAAATATGTCGTTTATCGACTATCCTAGCCAAAGACCCGAAGATGGAATAATTAAGTCATAAACATGTTAGCTTGTAAAAATAAACATGAAGACATATAAAACATAAATGTGTGAATATATGAAGTTGCAATATTTTGAAGATTTCTGTCTTCTGGGTTGTTGCGCTGTGTAATCTGTTCGATGTTTACCAACGTTCCAGAGGTCATACTGCCTCCGTCATCAGAGCGATGAATTGACTACACAGCGAAACAACCCAGGAGACAGAAATCTTCATACTCATCGCTGTGAAAACCTCAAATCTTACAATATTTTGTTGTGCAGAGATTAACACTTAACAACAAGTAATAATTATATTCCATGAAGCTCCTATACAATCTTAAACTATTTGTTTATTCGATATAAGCACAGCAGTAATTAATTAATCCCTTAAAGTACGTTACCCCTGACCAAACAGAAGGCTGAGTGTTTTGTGGAAACATCGTATTCGCTCTTCCAGCTGTTTCATGAGGATTACAAAAGTTACCTTTCTGGTACCTCCCTTTAATTGACATATTTATTGACCACTTTTAAGAGACTGATGTAGCGTACATAAAGCAAAAAAGCATTTATCGAAGGATCAGTGACTTGAAAAAAAATGTTACAAAAGCAACTAATTACAAAAAAATATAAAAAGACATCTACATGTACTTGCCGGAAATCGAACTTGGACTACAAGTTTTATGTCGGATGGTCCGAGGTCACATTTCCATCTTATATAATTTAAATTCGCCAAGCAATCCGCCGACAACTAAGCTCCTCCCTCCTAGGCCTGTCGTATTTTGGATGGCCTCCAGTTCAATCAACCCCTCTCCAATTCCAATCGCCTTCCGGATTTCTACGTCACAGAAACAACACTGATGGTTCGATGTCTGTCTGATACTGTCTAATCAGAACAGGGAACCACATGAGATAAGGCCTGGAAGTACGATCGTGTTGTGACATACTGAATCAGTATGTGTAAAATTCTGAGGGCCATGTCACGTATTTGAGCCAGTAAACTGGATAATCGGAGCAGAAGAACATTTGTGATTATCATTAATTTACGCTACCCTCGAAATTAGTTTTATCTAAACGGTGTTGGTGATGGCCTAGTAAATTTAATTCGCCTACCTCTAAATATAAAAGTGGAAAATAATTTTTTCATTCAATTCCATTACCGTCTGTTTGTTTAAGATTTAACTAGCCCTTTAAAAGCCCAAAGATAAAGATCAGTATATGTTCCACCTGTTTCAAAAATCAGTAACTTTTCATTTTGAACTTGTGGGTTTCGTATAATTCTCACTATAAGCAACATTATCCAGTTGATCTGTGTAATGGTGAAGTGTATTTTCTTCGAGGTACGGACTGAGTTATCAAATATTATTTAGACTAGCTCCGGCTTCAAAGCTTTAAATCCATTAGTTTACTATGTGCGTATTGTAGGTATTAGTAAGGTCTTTGTACAAGCCCAGAAGATGGAATTAGTTCAGTAGTTAATACGTTCAGAACAAATTAAGTAATTTTGATTTTATCGCTTCTTGTCTCACGATAACCTGTGCATAGTCCAAGATACTCGTATTTCATTTCTTCACATAAATGGTATGAAGATCGAGTTCTGTTATTAAAAATTCATCCTTGGATTAGAGCGTCCTAAGCACGGGAACTTGGAATGGAAGTGCTACTCGCCTTTACAATTTCATAATAACCAAGTACTTAAAAGCTTCATATTTTGGTCTTCATGATATACAAATTTCCTATGAATACGAAATGGAGTGCATGAGGGCTGAGGTGCAAAATGACGATATTTTCACGACTCTAAAGGGTTTTACTGTATTTCACTGATTTTGAGACAGCATTGCCAAGATTACTGGTGAGCTGCATGTTCCTAAATTATAGGAATTTATCTTTACTAGAATTCCTTACAATGTAAGAGATGTTAGCTTAAAATAAACTAAATTTGAGACGTTAAGAGATTGAAAATAATCGTATAAAATATGTATACTGAAATTAGGTAACATGATTATTACGCGATTCTTCGAGAACTTATGCTCAACAACGAAAACAAGAGTTTGGGTCCGGCTGACTTACTTCGTAATGCGTATAATGCCGCCAGTCAAAGAACGTTCGGTTCTAGTCTGTAAAATCTTTCCGTTTTTAAAGCTTTTTTTCATTTATTCCGGCCTGTTTGTCTGGTCTAGCTGCTAGGAGACCATATAAGGCATATAACTAGGTTTAGTTTGTGACAACGTTCTATTCAGTACAAGATGCGTGTATCACTGTGCAATATTACAAAGGAAGATTTGCTAATAAAAATGTTCCCCGAAGACGTTAAAGAGACCTGTTATTGTTTGCATTATTATGAAGTGTAATAAAAAGTATGTGAAAGGCAAGGACGCAGTAAGTAATAGTTTGATAAAAATGTGTATATAAGGAATAAGCAATTTCAGCACATATTAGGGCGAAGAACAAGGAGGTACTTAATTTTAGGCCTACAGTAACGTAGGACTGCTTCAGATTCCTAACATAAGTAAACTATATTTAATCTTATTTCATTTTTGTAGCATTTGAGTTATGAAATTAGACGTGTTTTAAAATCACTGAATCCATGTGATAATTTATTCATTGCTAGGAGGACGTCGTGTTCAGAAGGTAATTAGCTCTTGGAATATGTAAACTTTCAAAAGTATAGAGTAGTTTTATGTTTGTATTTAAATGTTGGTTGGTAGTATTAGGCAGGATACGCGGTTGTATTTTAGATTCGCGAGCATGAATAATTCAGGTACCCTAAAATACGATCCGGTGTATCTTCGTTTTTATCTACACTTTATCATTGCGAAAACAATGTGCATTGACCAATTTCATCTTATTTGCAGAAGCTAGCAAGCAGACTGCTGCTAGAGTCGGACCAAACATGTTATAATATCAGCGATAGTAGTTTCATATTCACTTAAGCAGACCCCGCTAAAGCAGGACAAATGCTAAGAAAAGAAGAAGAATAGTTTCTTATTCACTAAAAAAACAGTGTGTTTGATAATGAAAGCTACCTGGACAATTTGGATTACTCATTAATTTTTGTCCAGATCTGAATAATATTTTATTTGGTGCTGAAATAAAGGATGTTTGGAAACAGGTACATTGTGTGGAGTTGAAACAATTAAAATAAATTCTGTTATGATTTTAAGGAATATTAATATTTTCTCTGTTGGTCGCTTGTTCAGTTCCTGTCTTTTACATAATTATGTCTTCTTTTTGCACTTTGAGATTCTGTCGTGATTTTATATTTCATTTACAGGCCAATATGTAAAACAGTTGAGATTAATAAATTACATTCGAGAGATAATTGGACAAGATCGGAAAAATCAGTATGGTTATAGTTCTAAGCTCCACACTTATTTTTCATTCTTTTGGATTTTTTTCTCTTATCAGAGCTGGATATTTTTTATAAGAAGTCCTCTAAACAGATCTGTATATGAGCATTTTGTATGGAAATCCAACGCAGTACTGGCAAAAACATAAGTCTCACGCACTACAAATACATACCATATTGAGGGGTTGATTAGATAGAAATTCTGTCACGAAAAGCCGACTATAAAATTGTTTATTGTTAGTGCCGAATTTAACTATTCTGCATCAGCTGCAGTAGTTATTTAGCGTCGAATAAGATGAAAGGATTGTCATAGTTCTGAGGTGAAATTTGAAGGATCGAAAAGGAAGTGGCCACGTGCATTCACGTTTTAGGACTAACGAAAACCATAAGAAGACCTCAGGCAGAACAGCATTTATTTTGACGGAGATCGAACCGTGTAAGTCCCCAACTGAATTTAGACACGTTTGTATTATGCCAACCTGTTAGGTGGCCACTTAGTGTCGAAACAATCCTGCTGTTTCGTGTGTCACCAGTTCAGTTGACATATCTCTAGGCGATTCTAATCGATAAAAAAGAATCACAGATTCCCATTGACAAGACAAAAGTGGAAATTACATTTATTCTGCACCAAATACATATTTTTCAGAAGGTTGGTGACTTAAACGACATTTTGATACATGATTAATGGGGTGATCTGTGTGGTCTCGACCGATGCATCATCGCGGCGATTACAATGCTGTTTCATGATGATTCTGCACCAGTGTGCACCCAGCTCTTTCGTTTGTATGGACAACCTCGCGTTGTTCTTCACACCCATATGGTATGTTTCACTTTCACAGCACTGTCCCTCTACCACTTTGGCTCAATGTATATGGCCGCGACTCATCAGAACAGCATCACTGATCAGTTCCATTTTCTGCGACGTGTGAGAGCAAAGGAAACATATGGGAAAAATCCCCAAGAACGTGATAGAATAAATGAAACTTTACGTAAATCAAAACATAGAAAATAAAGAAAGAATGAAGGGAAGAGAGAAGGAAGAAAATCGAAAAATTAATGTACAATGAACGAGGGAAGAAAGGAATAAAGTCAGAAACTCAGAAGCAAAAGAAAGGAAGAGAAGAAAGGACTGGAGACAGCAAACAAAATGAAAATAGGGAAATAAAAACAGAGATGTCGATAGAAGAAGGAAGCTTTGCATTAAACTTATAATTTACAGTCTTCCTATTATTGCGCCTAGAAAGGAGCAAATCATGCTGGCATGTAAAATGTTTCGTGCGTTCAGGCGCAAATTATGATTTACAAACCAGCAATGCTCGTTGCAAATAATAAAAATAAAATTATGTTCCAATATCATTCTAAAAAGTTAGAAATTTTTACATTTTATGACTAAAAATCTTATGCTTTTTATACACCGGGATTTATTTATCATGGTAAATGGAGTCAAAGCATAGAATTTGTCATCATCTCCGTCGAAATGGGAAGAACTTAACTTGTGCTCAAGAATGTACTTTATCCCATGGTGCTTCAGCACTCTTAGCAATGTCGTTCCGAGTGGATGGACTGATGCTGACTAATGTGCTGCAGAGATTCTGAAAACAGGTAAAAGTCGTGTATTCTTAGTAAATTACAGAAATAACTTATTCATAACAGCTGACATACCTGATTTGACTTCCTTAAAGTTCATAAAGTTGATAATAGCATGCCCAGTAACGTTATAGCCTATCTATATTTTTAGTGTTAAGTAAACAATTTGAGACACATTCTAGTACCCATACTGAAAACACTGTACTGTGCTTATGTGAGAAGTTTCAGGCCAATAATATGACTGGATGAATTACTATGTAGCCATATAATGACTAATGGAAAAAAGCATGTCGATAAAATGAGTGAAGACAGATGATTGAGGACAGCGTAAGATTGCAAATATACAGAGCAAGTAATAAGAGAAAGAACAATGAAACGCTAGAAAGAGGATTTTAGGTCGATAAAGGCAATAATAATTATATGTATTTATGTCCTGCGAACAGGCGTTGAGCTGAAACTATTAATAAAACAAGAGCCACATTTTGTAACCAGTTCAGGCATACCATTGCCGTTTTTGAGAAAAACGTAATTTGAATGACACCAGTTAAAGGCACGAGAAATTTGTAGCCTGTGTCTTACGAGCAAGACAAAGAGACACTGACTTGCCACCACTGAACTGCCCGACAGGTAAACGAAGTACTTTATTTGATCTACTTAGCCTCGATAATTGTATTCTGCACGATAGACAGAGATTACTGATAAAGGATTATAGCGAGATCCTAGCTCAAGTAACAAATTGCTGTGGCTGGTACATATAAACATTTCCGAAGTGGGGTGACAGGCAATACTATTTAATATATGACTGTCCAGAGGGAAGTATAGGACTAATTACCACGAGAACACCTCTCCCCGATTTAAGCAGCCAGCCCACACTTTGGTGCCGGTGAAATTAGCTTTTGCAACGTTTCTTGTATTTTTTTTGTTAGGGCTTTATTATTAAGTCGTCATCGAAAGAGTAGGCATACTTTGATTTACAAGTATTATTATGTTTTCCAATTAGTTTTCACCCACTTTGCATTCCATGTGAGTAGAATGTGAAATGTGTAATAGTCTAACCTACTCGCTGCATTCACATAGAACGTCTCTGTTGAGTTCTCAACGTTGCCTACAGCACTGTCTGATGTCTGTGGAGGATTTGTTTTTAAGAACAAAGATGTTATCGGAATTTTGATTATGAAGTATCTGTGGCGTATTGACTTGTATAAGTACGGCTTAAAACTGGGTAATGTAATGTAATGATGATAATAATTATGAAAATAAGAGGAAAAAAATCAATATCACCGTATTCGTTTTCCTACATTACCTCATATTACTAGAATTTACTGTGTTATTCTTTGCACTGTTCATTAATTGCAGCCAATATATTCGAGTTATCTAAATAATGAAAATAAATTTAGTTGATCATATAGAATCTTCTAAGCTACATACTGTCGTATTCTCCATTGTCTTTATCCTTCTCTTCGTTTTGCATTTTTATTTTACATTATTTCATACATAAATGATTCTTCATCTCACCAGTCATTTTAAATTAAACTATCTCTGAGTTTTCATCTTTCTTTATTACTTGACTCTTTCTCCTAGTTATAATTTTACAAACTTTTGTTTATATTTTACTTTCCACACTTTTCCTACATTCGCGCTTGTATTAAACCAGTTTTTTAACGTCCAAATTTATATTTCTAAATGTTCACGAAGTTCATGCAAAAGGTATCCCGATGTCAAAGTGAAGTCCACGTCACGTAACTAACACAGCCATTTCTTCAACTCTCACTACTGAGTCCTGTGGCGTTCTGAAGAAGACCTTCCTGTTTCAGGAACTCCTAGGTACGGCGTTATAATAATTATAGAGAATTTTCAGATTTCAAACACTTGTGCCAACTATAGTAATGTTATCCAAAGTAATATTCTTGATAAATTCTTTTCGGGCATTCAACCGCGTCAGATGATTGCCCGAGAAGCTTTTATTGAGTTTAGTCACTGCGTAAGCTTCAGGTCATATGATATTCTATAAATCAGTCTTCCTGCCTAGTTTGAGCAATTTATTACTAAACACCACTTTTTATTTTGTAAACAATTTACTATGTCTGCTACCACTTCTCATTTTCTTGTAATATCATTACTAGATTTTCTAAAGGGGCATTATCACTAAGTTCTCTGCCAAAACGTAGATCAGATTCGACTCTTAAATAGGCCATGTCTATTGTCTCATTGTTCCTCATTACTTATTCCTATTGATTTTCACATCTTTCGTGCACTGATATTTAAAGTGTGCAGTTGCGTACAGTAGTTGATTAACCTGAAGGATTTTAAACATAAAATATTTAAGACAATGGTAGAAACTGGTGCAATATGAAACAGATATTATTAGAGAATGAATACAAAAAAGAAAAAGGAATTGTGGATAGGCTAGAAAATGTAGGTCTATGTTTGAAAAATGTGGGACGAAGAAAATATTTCACTGGGCACTAAAAGAAGAAGCGGAAGAAAGACCAAAAATGCTGTTGTTAAAAGAAATTTATAAAGTGATAATGGGAAAGAATTTGTAAGGAGACTGGATTGATTATCACGACTGGCACTTGCTGGATTACGAAAAAGATCATGTACAAAATTTAGAAAATTCCAAGAGAAAGACACAAGAGAAGCATTTCCCTATAAAAAGGTGGGATTATTCGGCTTATTATAAAACGTTCATGCGTTGTTCAAGTTTTGTCCCGTTAATCATGTTCCTGCATTTTCCGTGACTGCTCCGGGCACTAGCACGGATTGCGGAGGCCCTCGTTCAAATTCTACGTCGACGTGATATGAAATGTTTCACTTAGAACAAGCATTAATACTTGAGGTAAATTTATAGTAAAGTAGAGTTTCTTTTCCCTCGTGACATTCTGTGGGCAGGTTTGCAAGCCATTTGGTGCAGGCTGTAAAATGTTCGAGCGGAGATAAACGAATAAAGTTTAAATAAGGGTGTAAAGTTAGAAGTTATCAATTATCATAAGTTGCATGCAAGATGACGAAACGTATAAAAGCGAAAAGGTCAAACAACGCATTCTTTTAGTATGAAGTCTAGGCTATCAGCTAAGGTCATCTGTCCAATAGTTCAGAAGTCATGTGGATCATCTAATGTAGTTTCAGATGTAGGATGCCCAAGCTGTATTTTTCTTCCTACTTGTATGGTCACGTTTAATGACAGGGAAAGATGTTTCGTTCGTTGTTGATTTAAATACCAAGCTTGTACAATGGAAGGACTCGAATTTTTCAAGTGGGCTGATACCTCGACTCTCAAGGCACTGCTTGGAATGAGAATAAATCGTGATTTTATTATATATTCTTTTCTATATTTATGTTTCGCGACTCATGTTCCTCTCTGTGTGTAACATGCTATTACGTACACGCATAAACACACTGTTTTTCCGTCAACTTTGCATTAACATTTATGTAGAATTTGGCCTGTTTATCAGATTTTTTGTTTACGATCTGTAAGTCACATTTTCACTATAAACTTTATTCATTTTCTTACAGCGAACATTAACATACACGTTCATAACATTTTGTTTAACGAGCCGCTCTGTTTTAACGATGTTTAATATCCGCTCTTTATAAACTTGTCAAGTATATTTCGTATTTAACACCAGAGGTAAAATTTATTCTATGTGCAAGTGGCTGTCTTCTGGATTGTAGTGCCGTGAGGTATGGTAGAAGTTTATCAATTTTTCAGAGGTCCAGAGGTCCATGCGTTTACGTCTCGTCCCTTTTTGACAACCGTAATCTTGTTAAATATTAAAGAAAATAATCTACTGCACTTGACGAAATTACTTTTGTGGTAAGTAAACACCAGGATGGAAATCGAATTATAATATGTTTCCAAAATGGAAAATCGCATTGCTTAAATTTGGGCTCTTTCTAGGATAAATTCCAGCCGTACCAAATCGAAGAATACATTTCGCACTTTGAAGTATATTGAATTGAACCTGTAATACTCGTATTGAAGACAGTACGACGTAAGACAACTTAACGATTTACTAATATCTTAAAGAGACTCACATAAAGCATACAACTTGGTACATCCACTTTAAAGCTGTTGTTGTTTGTAGAGAGTTTTTCTATTTTCTTGCGCCGTAGGTAACTCTACTTCTTCTTTAAAATTCGGCATTGCTCATTAATTACTACCATTATTACAACAACTACTATTACTACGTCTCCTCATGATTGCTCTTTATTTCAACAGGACATTGACTCCTTATGTGGCTGGTGCGTGCATGAAGCTTAATGTTAGTAAAACTAATGTTATTTCATTTACTAGGAAAACCAACACGTTTTGTTTTGAGTACCAGATTTGTGGATCCCGCATTAATCGTACGGACACTATTAAAGATTTGGGAATCATCCTTGATTCTAAACTTCATTTTCACCGTCATGTTGACTTTGTATCTTCTCAAGCATTGAAGTTATTTGGTCTCATTCGTGCTATAACTTTTTCTTTTTCAACTTTGGATAGTCTTTATATGTTATATTTTAGTCTAGTAAGATCTAAGCTTGAATATGCCTCAGTTGCATGGAATTCTTTAACTTCTGCTGACACTTGTAAGCTTGTACGCATACAGAGCCAGTTCTCATCCTTGTGTTACAATAGTTTTTTTCCTCATGTCCGTTATCATTACGCCATTGCCTTAGAACATTTACATTTTTACACTCTTGGCACTAGGAGGAGTCACCTAGACGTCCTCTTTCTTATTAACGTAATATGGCGGATATAAATTCTGTCCCTCCTTATTCGAGACTGTTGGTGTGCGTGTCCCATTTCGTAATTTTAGAGATTTCTCTCTTTTTACTGTTGGCCCCGCATGCAAAAGTTGTCCTTCTGCTAAATACGCATCAGCTGCGAATACTCTTTGGAATAATTCTGACATCGTTAGTAACCACTTGCTTACTCTTAGGCATATCCTAAAGTAGATAGTATTGCTTCATCTATAAATAATTATGTTTTTTTGCTTTGTTTTAATTATTGACCGTCTGTTTGCTAGGAACTTTATTATTATTATTATATGATTATTGTATTTACTTCACTTTTTGTGCTATATCTGTAACTGGCCGTCTGGCTGTTGATGCAGTACTCTAATAAAAAGAATTGAATTATGATTACTGCTAGTAGATCTGTAATGTATCCGCTTGATATTTTGCGTTCCGTTAATGGAGAGAAAATTTATAGCAGGTGCAAAATAACATTTCCTTGTATAAATTGCATTAACATTAACATTCTTTGCAAGTGTCAGGACTACAACTTGGTAAACAAGTAACATGTTCATTACCTCCAAACATTTAGGAATGTCGTGACACTTAGATCGTCCCTCTCAACCAGTTAGACCGCGCGAGGAATAAAAATACGGATTTAAGCTTTACGAAAACCGACAGCCTTCTTATCGCCCACACGATCCTACCTAAGTCAGATACTCACGCACATACATTCATAATTTGCATTAAACAATTTGATTTCGACATCCACGCTGAATTTCTTGCACAGAACTTAGTCTATTGCCTTTATTAATTTCTCTTGCATTTTGAAAGCAGTGGCGTCCATTTTGTTTTGATATTTGGTTCTTTTACACACAAGAGCAAGTGACAAATTCCTCACTTTCTGACGTTCACAAAGTTGTATACCTACACATCGTTCATTTATCCTTACATGACGTTCTATTCATTCCGATCTTAATATGTGTGTACTGCATTTATTTGTTAGTGGTTTCTGTACTAAACATTTACAGTCACGTTTTAATGTTTCCAAGTACGTGGATACTTACCTCGTATTTATGAGCTAGTTTATATTGTCATTGGCGATATTACATTAACGTCTATAAATCGCCTCTGCCACTAGTGGCGATATATGCAAACGGCTCCTGCCGTCACGCAGCGCCACTTGACTTGTCAGTCACGCGCGGCGATCATCGTCATAATCATCACCACGCTCGAAAGCTAACCGCATATCAGTATTTTAGCAAGACGTAAGAAGCAGAGAAAGATAAATGCCACATGAACCATGTAATTTTGAATTTAATAATACCAATAATTCATTCGTAGGAAAGATAGGTCGTTTTCTGTGAAACGTGCAGTAAAACTTGGAATTCTATCTATTATAATTCTCGCCTTTGTTCTCAATCGAGGTTTGCATGATGCATGCGGTTCCATAGATTTTTCGTAAATAAGACAGACTGTGATGAATTAGACACATTCCTTTAAGTGGATTTACCCTTAGAAATAAGTCAATGGAACATGTGACAAAGTTAAAATATTTTCCAACGAGGGTAACAAACCCTATAAATTTAGCATTTTCCGCCCGATTGGCTCATTGATCGCCCTGATGACGGAGGCAGTATGACCTCTGAAACGTTGGTTAACATCGACCAGACTACACAGCGCAACAACCCACAAGACAGAAATCTTCATCGCCCTGATGACGGAGGCAGTATGACCTCTGAAACGTTGTTTAACATCAACCAGACTACACAGCGCAACAACCCAGAAGACAGAAATCTTCATACTCATCGCCCTGATGACGGAGGCAGTATGACCTCTGAAACGTTGGTTAACATCGACCAGACTACACAGCGCAACAACCCAGAAGACAGAAATCTTCATACTCATCGCCCTGATGATGGAGGCAGTATGACCTCTGAAACGTTGGTTAACATCGACCAGACTACACAGCGCAACAACCCAGAAGACAGAAATCTTCATCGCCCTGATGACGGAGGCAGTATGACCTCTGAAACGTTGGTTAACATCAACCAGACTACACAGCGCAACAACCCAGAAGACAGAAATCTTCATACTAAGAATCGCCCTGATGACGGAGGCAGTATGACCTCTGAAACGTTGTTGGACAACCACAGCTAATTTTGCGTTTCTTTACCGGATCTGTGCAATAAAGTTTACGGAAATGGAGACATCATCTGATATTGAGAGTTATTTACTGTAGGTCTACTTGAAGAACGCAACACACCACAAAGACATAAGTACCATTATCATAACAGGAATCTTATGTGGTAGGCAGAAACAGTTCTGTTGCTAGTTCTCTGTTCTTCATAATTTAGAGAAAGAAGTCTGTGGAAACGTTTTACTGGGTTGAAAACATTTTACATTACCGCTCTATGGTAACTCCACCTGGGTGGAACATGGTACATCGGTGACAGTAAAGCGTTAGAGAGAAGGAGGGGAACGCTGCCCTGATCCCATGTAACATTCGATTGAATTATTATGGAACAAAGTCCCGTTAATTGGAGTTTTCAAATAGTCGATTCCCTACCTCAACCATGTTTTTTTTTTCCTGCTACTGTAGTCTGACATGTAACAGGTTCGGCGACTCCTGGACGGTCGAAAATTGCATGAACCTAACAGTAAAGTGAAGGGGCGAGGGAGAGGAAGGCCAGTTTTGATTGGACTAATAAACAAACATTGTCAATAAGTTACTTTACTTAACAAGTAGTCATTCTATCATGACTTGTGAAACTAAAACTGCTACTGCCTTAACACTACAGATACGAACAAAAACAAAAAACTACCAACTGCAGTATTAGATAATAAATGTTCCTTAGTTTAATAGAGCGTGGTTTCTCAGGCGGAGAACCAACGGATTTCGCAATTTGGAAGTTAGACATTTTGGTAGCAGGAGTGTTGCAATGTAGTGGAAAACAGCGTTCATTATTATATAATACTACTGCTTACTGGTTGATGCAACGACACAAAAACCTGCGCTATAAAATTAAGGTACCCAAGTAAGCAGATGCCATACATCTTAAATGCTGTCAACCGCTGGCGGTGAAATTTAGAGTTTGGTAGAAAATGCCCTCAGAACTTATCACTAATTTAACATTCAGTTTGTTTGATTTGGTTTGTCTTACAGCGCGATATTTCCTAACAATTTCTTTAAGCTTGAATGATGAATGATAAATTTCCTTTAGTAACTAGGCAGGAATTAAGACAAAAAATAATAGGAGCTAATGGCATTCTTTACGATTATTTAATTGTTAAAGCAGAATATGCACCTTCTGTTCTAAGAATTATTTAACTCTGCATTTTCTATTTTTGCATTTCCTATTATTCTCAGTAAAACAGCAAATATTTCCTTAAACTGCATTAACCACCTGAACTTCGTAATGGTGAAGTTTGGTGTTTTCTATGCGGTACGAACTGAATTCTTAAATATTACTTGCACGAGCCTCGATTTCAAAAAGATAAGCCATCGTTGGTTCTGTGCATTTATTGCAACAAAAGACGAAGTTTTAGAATGAATTTAATTAAACTCGCACTCATTCATGGACGAGACAACAAAATTAAGATGCAGATTAGAGCTGCCTTGATGCTGATGAAATTGCATTGGTTTTATTTCTGTTTAGGCAATATAATGAACGGTGATATCTGTATAGGCTTTATTAGCTCTATATTGCGCCTACTGAGAAATTAGTATTGGTAGTCGATTTATGGTGTTTTAAGTAACAAAAAGTTGTGTTGCTTCCTTTGCATTGGATTCAGTCTGTTTTCAAAATAAATAATAGGAAACCTATGAGTATTTTTATATGGCACTTGTAAAATAGCCCCGAATTTGGTGCACACAGTTTTGCTATCCTGGAAATTTGGTAAATTGTGCCATCTTATTTGTTAAAAGAGTTTGAAAATATTTATTTATAAAATTAATCCGTAGTGGACAGTATCATAATCAAACTTTGTAATTTACGTTTGGATTTTGTTTCGTAAAACTGTGCTGTTTTTACATATAACGTAAACTAAAGTAACATTGCTTCACATTGACTGATCGTTGATGTATTACGACAAAGGTTATCATTTCCTTTCCAATTCTTTGATCGAGTGTTCTAATTAAAACTGAACTCTTATCATGTAACATTTTTATAATATAAGGAACTAAAGGCACATAATATTTAGTCGTGATATTATTATAATTGCTGTAGTAATTACATATGCTACCGATTTATCTATTGCCTTGATTTAAAATAACGACATTTAAGTTGTACTTTATTTACAGGAACGTATTATTGGCAGATCTATGATATAAGGAAAACACTTAGCTCCTACTTATTTCATATACTATATTTTGAGGTATTACAGATGACGTGGATTTAAAACTGAGAG
Organism: Zootermopsis nevadensis; assembly: GCF_977971745.1. NCBI lineage: Eukaryota > Metazoa > Arthropoda > Insecta > Blattodea > Termopsidae > Zootermopsis > Zootermopsis nevadensis. Next base: position 10,091,607 of record NW_028259161.1, read on the forward strand.
TAAGTGTATATATTATTGGAATACATGAAACCTACACAAATGGTTAGTGAAAGTTCCCCCCACACACTCGAATTGATTTCCAGCATAAAGTGACACAAAATGCCAGAAATCAATTAGAATAATTTCCATTCGTCCTGGAACCAGACGCCCACTTTCAGGTCTGCGCCTGTGGCATTTGTGGAACCTACTTGTCACTCCAAAACTCTGCATAATTAGAACATGTATTTCAAAACGAGTGGGTGAGCCGACAACAACTGCCTTTATTTCAAATGTTAGTAGATATTTTGTATATCGACTTTAACCTACGGATTGTAGCATATCTGTAATTAAGTTTTCAGATTTAAGGTACTTTAAGAGAAAGAGATGAGATAGGGTCGAAGAGAAGTACGAAAATAAGGCAGAACAAATAAGAAAATTCTGATAATAAAAGAAACAAATGAAGTAAAACGAATGCTTGAAAAGTGTACTGGAATAAATTTCGTGGTTGTAACAGAGATAATAACATTGAACCAGGGCTAATGGTGAAAGAAGTGGTGGGTATATAGTGATAAACTTCGGGGCAAGTAGTAATTAGATGTAAATATGAAACAGAAGTTGTAAGAGTTAAAAATCTCATTTTATTTTATTATCTGCCTATTGGGTTTAAAAATATTTGTTATGCGGATTGTTTACAACCTCAACAAGTGTTCAACCGGATTCTGATTTTCGTAACGAAAGCACACTTAGGTCATGAAACACGTCTTCCGCCTATGTGTGTGTGTATATATATAAAGTTCTTTATGTTCCTGGTTAATGTCCATATATTCGAGGTCTTGTGTTTTTCATACGGACGTAATGGCATACGAGGTGATTTCTATAACACACGTTCTATATCCGTTACAAAACACTAAATTGTGATCAAATATTCGTTTGAGAAAATGTATTTGTACCGACGTTTTAGGAGCCTTAAATTCGAAGACTGTCCATAACATGCTGGATTTCCAATCCTTGATGATTTCGAATGGTTACGGATTTTCATGGCATCGTCGGTATTTTCGGTGCTTTGAGCCGAGGGTTTTGTATTTCTCTTTTATTCCAGGTACGTCACATACTTATCCGTTTACCTGATACACCATAAACCTGAAAACTTCCGTGGCCATGCAGCTTCGTTTATTAATGTCGGCTCTGTCCATTTCCTGATGTTACGATACGTGTTTGTTCACTCTCTTCACAGTTTTCTAACATTGGAGAGGGTCCTGACCGTACCTGCTTATTATTGTTATGCATCTAGAACTGTAACGCAATGTTAGCCTGCCATTTCCCCATACCCAAGGCAACCAGACCGGGCGGCTGAGGCAGGCCACGTGTCTGTTCAGACGCTTATCTTCTGTCATGCGGAACAACATGCTGTCCCTAATCACACGTCTGTTCAAAATGGAAGTTCCGTCTTACACTTTTATCAGATTCTGTGCCAACAAATGTCATGTATGTGACTCGCTTTCCGTTGCATAAAACAAAATTCTAAAGTGGATTGTGGCTGCTGGATTATTTAAAAAGCTTGAAATCAGCACCCTTAAGCTGGAAATAACTCACTCAGAAAACTTATGCTAATAGCCCAGCAGGTGTCTGATTGATGTTTCGTCAAGGTGTGTGTGTGTGGGGGGTGTGGAGACGTCTTTTTTTGTATTTCATGAAGTACGTATTCGTGTTTCTAAAACCTTTGTTCTGCACATAGCTGTTTAACTGTGATCTTGCATGAACCCTTCATATCTTGTACTGCGCTATTTACATTTAATCACGCACTCTCGCACTTCAATCCTATTAGGCGAAAAGTATCTTAAGTCAATAACGATAGCATTTTATGATTTTTACAACAAAATGTAGAGGCATCTTTGCCCGTTCTTGACTAATGTGGTCCAGGCAGATGTCAGAATAGTCACAGACTACTTTTATCTCTTGTCAGGTCTATAACTTCTCACTACATATATCAAAACTTCCCACCGAAAGTCGCTGCCTATTGGTTGGTTAGCACTGCTTCGCATTTCGCAGGACGCGGTTCATATCTCGGTCCCAAGACTGGTTATCTTGACTGAAGTTATTTTGTGTTCTCCCTCTGTTCATCTAAGAAAATGTCGGGACATTTCCTTAATTTATGACACTGCATCTTCCTTCCATGCCATTTTTTCAGTTAATTATTTATTGCATCGTTCACTGCTACATGGGCATAATCTGATCTATTTACAACGTCGTTAAATAAAATATAAATAAATTGATAAATAAGCAAAGAAAATGTCATATCATACGACCCTACAATGTAGTATCGATCTCTTGTGTGAGCGAATTGATCTGCACACAAACAAAAAGCTACAACAAGAACGCTAAATATTTCTAAAGCTCTCCTCTCGTTTTAAGCGATTTTTTTTGTGGTGACATTAATAGGCCTACATTTGTGTTCAGTATTAGTGTCAGCGGTAGTGATCGAACACGGAACCATCGCGTTTATCTGGGTCTGGTTAGTCCTGTCGTCTGTGAAATGTTGTAAAAGCAAAAAGACAGACCTTCAATCATCGCCACATTCGACTTAAATTAATGGAACCATAATAAATTCTTCGCGCTGCTGAGAGAATTGCATCATTGCCCGATGGGCTCAAATGCATCATCATTATCATAATCGGCGACAGTTACTTTGAGATGGAATCCACCTCTCACATTATCATATCGTTAAAAGGGTAATAAAGACAAGATAAAGAAAATTATTCCACACTGTAGGACTATCTCATATTTTGCATTAGACCGATTTTGTCATCTTCAATTGAGTAAACGTGTTTTAAACGTCGTAAATGCTTATCTCAGGGATTATGTAATCTTTTATATTTGCATATTTTCAATTTCTGATCTTAAGAGTCTTAGAAGAGATATTTCACTATCGTTCTTATTAGATCAACAGTTGTGTGTTCCGATCAAGCTCTCCTCGTTTTTCTCAGCCACTAATTATATTCTACCCGGCCGTAGTGGCCACGCGGTCTGAGACATGGACCTCATGCGCCTGGAAGCTGGGACCGTGGGTTCGAGTCCCACTCAAGGAATGGATGTTTGTCCGCATCCTTTCTCTTCCAGTCTGATGGATAAAGACTGACCACGGAAGGCAAGGCGAAGCCACCGTGGTATCTTCGCAAGAAACAACCCCGAAATGGGGTCACCAACTTTCAACATTGAAAGCATGATATTTAAAAAATATATATATTCTAGAAAAAGCACTATTCTTTCTTAGCCCTCTTTTGTACTTCACCGTCATAGACATTATTTTATTTAGTAGGATTTGAGGTTTTCACGGCGGTCACTTAAGATGGCCGTGTAGTCTGGTAGAACTTTTCCGATGTTTCAGATGTCCATCTTCAGGGCCGGGCCCTGATGTTGTAGGCAACCGAGATGATAGTAATTTTCTCCTGTTATCTTATGTAATTTACTGAAATTATTATCATTCTTGTGGTTTATTTAACGACACTGTTAGTAGCTCAGTCGATGTAGTGTCGAATAATAAGATGATCAGTGAATAATAAATTGTAAAGTATGAAGAAGGAAGCGGTTGTGGCCGAATGCAAAGTACTGTCACAGCATTTTCCTGGAGGTTCTGAAGAAAGACACGAGAAATGTCAATCAGTACAGTTGGTCTGTGGGCTCGATATTATGATCGGCGACCTCTCAAGTATGAAGAATCTACTTAGCCATGACTTTGAAATCTTTGTATCAGGTTATGAAATAACAAGTAGCTGAGTGACTATAAGCTTCTCAAGAAGGACTGTGCTTCAAGGACTTTCATACTTATTGAAGGAATAACATTCATTGCTGTATATTCAACTGGGTAATCTGAATGTATTTTGCAATTTTTCTTTAAATGTCCCACGAATAACTAATATATTCTGCTATCAGAAGGAGTGATAACCATTCGTACCTAATTTTACCCTACTCATATAAATTGTTCTCCAGTTATACTCGAGTTTTTAAAAACATAATTTAAATGTAATCTATAGTTTAGTTAACTATCCGTTTGTCCGCATGTAACACCTCCCATAAAACGGGACCGATTGCGACGAAACTCAGTGTAATTGTAGTTGTCGTTTATGATCATGTTTCTGAATAATTCATCTCTTGTATTTGAAACGGCTCGATTAAGTAACATGTCAATCGCTGTGTGTATGAAGTGATTTTTATGCAACTCTTTTACTGCAAGGATAATAAAATGTATTAATAGGTTATGACACGGAAGACAGGAAATTGATATAGCAATTTTAAGGAGAAACCCTTTGGAAGGTAGCCGTTTGTGTTATTTTTTCCTTTCGGATGTACAACTTGAATGTGCCTCACCGTCTTTACTTCTTGAACTTCTGTTATATTAGTGAGAGTGCGATAAATTAAGAGGAATTTGGAGGTGGGATAGAATAGTATAATACATTTATTAAAATAGTTTCTTTCTACACTGGACTCTCATTAAACTCTAAAGGGTTCTGACGATGGTGTATTACACTTAAAATGATTTATTGTCTGGACTTTTTCCATCGTCCATGTTCAAACAGAATAAACCACGACGTTTCGAAAACTAGCTCTGTTTCCGTCTTCAGGCGAGAGGTACCTACTCAGTTGGGTCCGTTAGACGGAGCCTGTCTCTGTCACTGTTTTATTCTTTTCACAAGGACTATGGAGAAAGTCCAGACAATGAATATTTTTAAGTGGGCTCTCTTGTTTGTAATCGGACACATATCGCTTCCGTGTGAACGAAATTTTGAAACGTTTTTATCACTGCAATGACCTGCTCTATGAACATACCACTATTTTCTTCTCGTGTTTTAATTAGATTATCAACAATTTGCACATCGCTGTCATTTGGTGTATAACGTTGTTCCATATTTTAAAATAGTTTTTAAAATCAGATCTCTTCAAACCACTACATTCAACTTTTTTATTAGACGGACGCTAAGCTGGGAGAGAGAGAAAAAATCATGGACACGAAATTATACTTTTGTAATTAGTACAAGTCGGATGAACTCCTTACTGTTTATAGACTACATAAAATATCATTAAAAAGAATGTCATCTTTGGGTACAACGTTTTCCACTTTAGGAACTTTTTGTTGTTGTAAATATATAAATAATACGAGACCGTAACAATGTTGAGCATTTTAAGATAATAAGGCATAGGATGGAGTCTTAAATCCTTCCCTTGTATGGTTATAGGGAAAAAACGCATGAAATGGGCACTTTAGATAGTAGCTGGCAAACATAAAGAATTTTATAGGTTATGTCAGCATCTCTTAAACAAGGAATGTGTTCGTTATAAAACGCAGTGCTAATTATAGGTTTAAAATTAGTGCAGAGACAAACAGAAGTATACTTAGTGCTTAGAATAAATGTAACGTAATTTTTATTCGTGACCTACTTCGCAATCTGGCCACAGTTTTGACAATGGTTATTTTAGAACTGTAAAAATTAATTCGGGATAAATCAGTCTTCAGTTGGGTCATGCATTCAGCTGAGAGGAAGTGAGTTTCATCCTATAGGTGTGACAAGAAGACTGAGGAGGATCATAATATCGATTTAGTGTAGACACTTCTTGATATTTTAATAACAGTTTGGATCAAATTTAATAATTGTTGTAGAGTGAATCAGCACTTCCTTGCAGATGGTCTGCCCAGCGTTTCTATCGTCAGATGAAATACATAAAATATTACGATAGGAGATCGTGATGATCTGAATCTTACTTTAAGCAAGTGGATGCAATTCTCCAATGAACATGTTCTAAAAATGTGAAACAAATTAGATTTAATAGGTTGTTAATTCTAGCAGTTCGAAGTACGCTTATGCATATCACGTCAATTTCAGTCACCGTTAACATAACAAGCGTTACTTTCTGATTACGTTCTGAGCAAGTCAGAATCATGGCTATAAGTTGTCTGTCACAGAAACCTAGAAGCTTAGGGCTATAGTACATCTGAAGTACATTTAATTTCAGTTATTATTGTTTTTAAATTACTGTTTAGTTTACTCAGTGTAATCGAACGGTTGTTGAATCTAATGAATAAGACCTGAAAATTAGTAGTAACTTGTGAGATGCTGGAATTATATTTCGATGTTCCGCATGGCAGAAAAATTCTGTTTACTACTTTTTCATAAATGGTTTCTATGAGTTTGATGTTAATTGTTAATTTTTGAAGAATTTTTTCTGATAAACACGTTGCCCTGCTTTGTTTCAAAACAAGTCTGTTCTACGCATCAGCTTTGATATTATAATGCCTTGTTTTTTAGAAAAAATAATGTAATTTTAAAATTACATTTTCAATATACAGTGTAATAGTTTATTTTCAAATAGGTAATACAAAAATATATATATATATTACTGTTATTTATTTTTATTCCTCAGTGCCGTTTAGTTTGTGAATAAACATTTCTGAATACTACATGATTTTTAATTGCAAATCTGGATCGGCGTACTTCATTATTACATTATGTACTAGCACTGCATTTCGTAAGTGATGTTCACCCCTTTATCTTGCAGTACATGCGTCTAGCCGGTCCGGCATTTATTCTTACATACTGTCTGCTATAGGCTATAACAACATGTGACATAAAAATAAACTAAAACAGCACAGAAGGAGAATATTACTGTGATAGACGAAGAAGGAATTTTGTGTGTCCTTCTATAATTTCACGTCACATGGGTGGATAATGTTAGGAAATAAGTTCGTAAGTGAAATCACCCGAGGTTATAAGTTCGTTGGTGTTTTAGGTAGGCTAATAATTATATCACCAAACGTATTCATTTAAAACGTATGTATTTTTAAAACAAACCAAACTGGGTTATCACCTGATAGTTGTGTAGGCCTATAGATCAGGACTTCGAAAGCCTTGACCTACTATTATAAAAAGGGAGATGAAAATATACATTTCAAGATCGATTATATGATCTAAATTGTCATATGAAAGCAGGAATTAGGACTTAAGAAAGCAATTGCACACATAAATGTGATAAAACAATGTATTCAAATTTCGAAAGAAGCTAGTAAGAAAGATAATTCAGCCTGAATTTTAAAAAAACACCAACGTTACAGATCAATAGGAAAACTTGCCTTAATAGTTTCATGTTTTATAAAATAAGGCTTCGAATTGTAATCGATTCAAGAACAAATTCAGCTATGTACTGATGTACATTCACAAGTGGTCTATACATTTATTTATTCATTTAAACAGTAAATGCGTGTTTCCTTTTCAAACAATTTTTGTGAAATTCAGATCCATAAAAGATTTAACGTACTTTACAGCAATTTTAACAATTTTCTCCCTCGTTTTCTTGTCCCTGGAAAGTATAGATAAAATAAGTAACACGGCCATTACAGTAGGCTGTTATTAGTGTAATAATTTTAGTAACTGGTTACCCAAAAAACACTCATAAACACGAAAATATGATACACAGCAAATATCAGTGACTCTGCTGTATAATTCCTTTTTAAAGATAAGCGTAATTAACATTCTATCTATACTAAAACTTTAATTTGACTCATACTCGTTTCTCAGACATTGGAACCGCTTTATTGGCATCATGCTGAAGTTCCCTAAACTTTACGTTACGACAAAAGCTGTACGATTGGCAGTAATAAAGAAAATGATTCTCTGTTGAATATTAAACAGAGCTGCTCACAAATGAAGTAAATTAATTTGAGTTCTGTTCGTGATAACAGCTATTTGAATTTCATGTATGCACTGCGCGTAATCATAACTGACTGGATATCCCTGTCAATAACAGGTGTGTGTAGAGAGAAGAAAAATAGAAATAAGGAAAATACGTCTTGATTCTACACTTAAGATGGCCACCAAAAACTCAAGACTGTAGATGATTGTCGGTTGTTAAAGTGTTATAACATTATTGCTTCAAGCGATCATACGAAACCTCGCATGCAATTCAGCTCGCTAAAATACGTTACTGGAGAAACTAAAGAAACTTTATTGTGTCCACACCAGAAATCGTTCTGACTTCGATAATTTTCCATGTTTTTGTAGATTCACAAAACTATAGGTTTTCTTCATTACCAGAAGATTAAAATTATATTATTTGAAGGTGCCATAGCAAGTTAATTTAATTGTTACTAATTTTCAGATTCTGGAGTTATTGGTACTGAACGATGAAATTGATATTTAAAGCAGTAGAACTTCTGTAGCTTTCTCTAAAATTTAGGACATACTTATTTAGGTAACATCTAGCGTTGTAAAATTCCAATTCAATTACGGCTGCAACAAAAGGACACGGAAAATTACGTTTCAGACTAGCGAAGTGTACACCAAGATACAGTTATGATTTTGCTTACTTCAGCGTCGTAGTCTACTAACTGCTCTTGTCTCATTCAAATTTCATGAGTTTATTTTTTCTCCTACGCGTTCTAATACGCAGTCCATTTTAACCTATTTGAAGCCAAAGCTCATTTATATGTTATTTAACAGTTCAGTTCGTACGGCAAAGAAAACACAGCCCTGTTTAAGGAAATAATAGCCGTTTAGTGTAACAATCACACAAAACCCATAAACACATTTAGTGGGCAAAATGTAGAATTTGAATTGTTGATTATTAAATCAGGTTGTACGTACATTTAGTTACCACTGGGCTATAAAGAGTTTAACTCCTTGCTTTAACCAGGGCTGTGGAGTCAGTATTAAAATCTCCGATTCCGCTCTGGCTTCGACTCCGACATCGACTCCTTCATAAAAGCTCAATATGTATCAATAAGGGTAAACCTACTAAAATGGTAAATGACACCATAAGAGATTTTAACATCACCACATGAATCATCAGCCTACTTTTAGACTTCTAACCTGTATTTAAATATACGTCGAAATGGTTATTGCAGAAATCGGTTGATTTCTAGAGTTTGTATTCTTAAGGTATCACAGCCAAAGTTACAAAGCATTATTCCCACACCATGTGGCTCAACACGTCGTTGAATCTTCCTAGCGTGAGGCCGCCGGCGGCTCACACGGTATAGAAGTTGTTCTTAAGATTTTATATCGAGGTCGGAGTCCGTACATTTTTACCGACTCCGACTCCATCTAAAATTGCTTCCAACTACGCGACTCCGACTTCGACTCCACAGTCATGGCTTTAACTACTGCCGTAACAATATTAATGAAATAAAATACGTAATTTTTACTTTTAGGTCAGCTCGTTCAACAACGAGTAATTTTCCGTCTCTTAGCCAGCTCACTCACAAAGCTCAGCAGGTCCTCTTGACAAGCTGTTAGTCGTCCAGCTTGTCAAGGAATTACCCGCCTTTTATGGGGTACCATTATTCATGCCGATTTCTTCAGGTCCCGGTGATGGTAGCCTAATCATCATCACAATGGCTAATACAATAATATTAATAAAGGTGAAGAGACATTTATTTTGATTGGTATATGTGGAGATTTTCGCGAAAACGTTTTATTATTTCACATGTAGACGTTTCATTGGAAGCATGTTTGTGAAAGCAACTTCTTAAGAATATGACCGAAGAAAAATTGTTAATTTATTTTCTTCCATTTGTTGCTTAAACAGCGAAGTACAGAACGACAAATATTTCAGTTTAAGATGAGTTTCTTTCCAGGTTTTTTGAATGGAGAGATAATCTTAACCTACCGCCTGGTGTGTAGACAACGTGACTGGGAGGCGGTCTGTAATTGGCTCAGTGATTGATATGTCTGCCTTGTTAAACCACATTTGGCAATTGTGTATCAGTTATTTTGTACTTAAAGGTCGTACCGCCCAAAACTTTCTTCTGGCTTGCAGTTCCATAAGAAGACCGTTGAGAGAAATATTGTTCATATTTCTGTGGGAAACTTGGCTTTACGAGCAATTTTATATGAAAGTGTAACCTGGACAATTAAAGAAAATGAAAACGAGGATTATAGCCGCTGAAACGGTATTAATAAGAACAGAAAAATATTGACCAACTTTTTAGGCTATATAGATATTTCAAAAGAAAAAGAAAAGGAAACTGTATTTGACGAAAGTGTAAAATAATAAAAGGAAAAGCGATTTAACATTTGACTTCCTAAACCGTTAAAAATTACAAACCACATGGAACAGAGCACCACCTTTAAAGAAACATTTGGACTATTAAGATTGAAACGGGTCAACAAGTGTCCAAACTCCTTTACTATTAGATGATGTTGATGATGGGTATCAATGACATCAAGTCTTTCAGTTCTACTCCTAGATACTTTGTGTTTGGTAAATAAATGGCGTCTTGAAGATGACTGTCGTCTAAGATGTTGTGCCGTGTAATCTGGCATATATTTTCCGACGTTTCGTGAGTGCTTACTGCCCCTATTATAAGGTGAATGTTTTCTACAAGATTTACTGGCGAATTTTTATTGTCCAAATTTTTATAAGTTTATTCCGTTGTTTTGGTTAATATTTCTCAAAAGAAAGTCATATTACAAGAGATATCGGAAAGGCTGAATGCGTAATTAGTAATTATTGTCAATTATAAAAATTACAGTGGAATTTAAATTGATATTCTTATATTTGGCTTAACACAGACGTCATTGAATGCAGTTGAATACAGTTTTTAGTATCAGTTTAAGTACTGAGGATTCTCCTGCTGCTCAACGAATTATGTTGGGAAGGATATGGATGGAGACACAGCAGGTATGCTAACATAACCCAGACAAATAATAGGCACTTCCTATAGAAGTAAAAGTACTGTGTTTGTAAGACGTTAATTTCTTATGTCCTTTAATAAGCAAATTTTAATTCATTTGTGAGACGTTCATATTAATACCAATTTATTTTCTTTCAAAATTAATACTTTCCCAAACCACACTTGAGCATATTCCATTATTTTATACAAGCCGTGCCAGATCCTTCGAGGCTTTCGGTTATATAACACATCCACTCTCAGACACCTGCCATAATAATATTACTTAAACATTTTTTTCTTTAAAACGTGTACTGATGGTAAGCTTTTCTAGTCGAAACATTAGTATTCAAGGAGCGTGGCTGGAGAAAACATGGATGTAAGACCTAACACTAATAGCAGGAGTTATTATGATATAGCAGTGACTGAACAATAAACATGTTACGTAGTAAATTTCCAGAAATTTTAGTAAAATTTGCTACTTGTCGAGTGATTGAAATTCCCCCATTTAAAGATCAATTATGATTGAATGAGGCGCTGCGTAAAAATCTCATTGAATAATATTGTCATCTTCATAGTACAGCATGAATTATTGGCGGACAGAAGATACGTGATGATAACGTTTTCAGTTCTTCGACCGCTAAAACGTATTGAAGTTAAGGCTGGAACTAGGATACAGCCTATAAAATAAGCTTAGGTTATTCTTCAGCATTCTATAGGCACCATAATAGGTCTACTAATTCTGTCCGTCGGTCAAGGGAAATTCTTAATTTATTTCCGATTTCAAGAAACCATTTCACGTTGTGTAGTTGTTTAGCAGTAGTGAAAAAGTAGGCATATACTGTCGTTGATTTACAGTATCGACATTTGAAACCGGATATTTACAAATCTTAACCCGTTGTAAACTACGCAGTTCCTTAAAAACTACTTTATTGTTGTCAGAAGTTCAGAAGTTCATGTAATGTTCCATTCGTACATTTTTCAGAATCGCTTTGTAGATTCGATTTTAGGCGCTTTTCGAAAAAAATTCTAGAAGTATCAGTTCCGTTATGGTCTGTGGGCTAGTTACAGAGCCCCATTAACCAATATATTTAATAATCTGTATTACAGTAATACTGTAGTGTACAAGCATTAAGAAATACGGATTTTATTTTATTTTATTCAAGTCAGGAGCCACTAATTTTCTGAACTCCTACTTCCTTCTTTCTTCTGAGTGCAATGGAATACCATATTACGAGGTATAGGTTCCATTTATTCTAAATTATTTCCCCCAACTGCCTTTTGCTTAATGCAATTTAATTTAAATGTAATTGGCTAGCATATGTGTCTTTATTAAAAATTTAGTCATTTTACTTAAGAATTTATAGACATTTCCTTAATCGTATGATATGTTTTATATTAAAGTTGATATATAACACTTCTGTTATGTGAGTATTATCGTTCTGTAAGTTTAATTTATTGAATTGACTACGAGGTTTGAAGGGAGAATTTCTGGAATAGAAACTACAGGGCCAGGTATTTATTAAATATGTATGTCATGCCTTATAATACAATATTTGTACAAAACTAAGTGATTTTGAGAAAATACATAATATAATAGTAATTTTTTTCAATTCAATTCTTTATAATAATAATTAATATTAAGTTTTGTCATCAAATGCCTTACCTAACGCCTGTAACATACCGTCAGCTAAAGTCCGCTCAATTTAACAATGCATAGCATAGGCCTATAGGCTTAAATAGTCAGTAGAACAGTCCGAACTCATTTTTATTGCCACAGAAAAGTTCGTATGCTCGTTATTCTTGTTTACAACAAGCTATCAGAATTATGATTTTGCTTTACTGATTTCGATTATCCTACTTAAAAAACATATCTTTAAGGAAGAGGATTGATAGGGTGTGAAACTAAGGCATACAGTAAGAGAAGAGGAAATAGAAAAAAATTCAAACGTCAGGTCTTCTCAAGTTCCGGGCGCCAGGTCGCCACAACACCTACAAATTTAAAATTTTCTGCAAATTATTCTGATGGTTTTGTATCTTTGCATATTACATTGTTAAATTAGGTCTGTGTAGTTCCGATTTAATCATGTAAGTAGCAGCTTCTATGTTTGTAAATAATTGTATAGGCCTATAAATATTAATTTAATTTCTGACATATTCTAGCTCACAATTCTTCAGACGGCTTGTAATTTTATTGAAAATATTAGCAGGCCTCTGCTATATATTATAATCCTTTTGACATTTAAGTATGCACGCTTACAGTGGGACTTTTCTGTTTTATTTACGTTATCGTACTCGTTATTTCTTCTTGAAATTTTGTTCACTGTTTAATAATTTTAACGTATTTTACTTTTCATCAAAAATTTTCTTCAGTCTTCTCTTTTTCTTCTCCACGAAGCATGTCGTAAAGCCAGAAGGCATAAAGCAAACCACTCATGTAACAGTCTGCAAGGGAAGAATTATAAAAACTGTCGGTAATTTATTTAGGCGTTTTCATTCAATCTCAGTTGCGGTATGTATTATAATCGAGTAGAAGCTTCTAGGTGTACGCATTATGCATGAGCCTAGCCTTGGAAATAATTATATACTGCGGGTGTACGAATCCATTTCGCATGTATGAAATATGGCTACGACAAAGTCATTGTACAAAAATGTCGTGTAATGAACTGATTTGCATATGATAGGGGTCTTATTTATTCTCCTGCAGATAATTATCCTTATGAACATAGAATGCATATGGTAACAAGAGACGGCAGCACTCATACAAGGATTTTTGCATTAAACTATAGCGTTGCAGTAAAATTCCACTACATTTTTCAGCAGTAACATCTATATGGAAGACATAAATACTGTATTAGGTAGATATATATTTATAGATGGTGGGTGGGTGGGTGGATGGATAAATAGATAAATAAATTGATGAATGAGTAAACAGATGGATAATCATACAGATCTGGGGTAAGATTGTGAACTGGATTAGTGTTATTCAGAATAAGAACCGGTGGCAGCCTTTTGTAAATACGGTAATGAACTTTGTGGTTCCATTAGATATTCGAAATCTTTGAGAAGCTGAACTTCTATAGGCTCCTGAAGAAGGACTCTGCTAAACGTTTTGAGTTATTCGAATGAAATAAGAAATAATACGACAATTTTGCAGACAATTTTTATTGATAAACAAGAAAAGCATTCAGTGTTTTGGTGAACAGTTTTTATTAAACTAGGTTAGGTCAGAGGTCGTTGTGCATGTGGGAAAATAGTACAAGGAATTCCTGTTAGAACTCACAACGAATATTGTCCTATTGTACACATTCCTAATCCTATAATTCTTGTGATTATTATATTATAACTAGATAACGCAAGTTTATAATCCCATTAGTGAAATGGTATATAGCCCATAAATAAGTGTTCTGGGCTCGTGTTCAGATCACCATACATCGAATTCCATTTGGGTCACTCTCTTTTAATTACTGTATGCGGTTTCAAATATGTTACAGAATGTTATGAGGCAAGCTATAATTACTCTATGTTGTTAGTATTTTTACATTTTTGTGAAGAATGTAACAAACCTGTGCAGGTTCTGCGTTAAATATGCTAGCTCTGACCTCATGGATTAGCATTGTCGCCATATTTGTAATTGTTGCCCTACAAACAATAATTCATGTGGGCGTACATTATAACGTGTAGGTATATTTATGATATATATTCAAACCAAATTTAAAATTCTTAACCCCAATGGTTCATTATTTATTGCTGTCAAACAGAGAGCTGAAGAAATTCGTCGTACAGTCGACATTTTGATGTTCTGCATTCGACGAAAAGTTAACGAAACTGATGTTGCATATTTTCTGATTATTAATTACCGTGCATAATTCAAGACCGTTTTTTGAGTAGCGCTAGTGGCGTTTATGACAGAATATAAAATATTAAAAATAACGGGGTTTTGGTAGCTCCCACCTGGATAATATTCATCCTGAGTGTAATGATCATAAGCTGAAATGTTTATGCTTTTGACATTCCGATTTATGGTTACTTGAATTAATCCTTCCATCATTTCAGTAATCGATCTCTCTATCTTCATTCTTCAGGGTGGTAGTTCAAGAGCTCCCGAAGAATTAGATAAGTTGACATTATTAAAATATGTTACAAGTAGTTACACTTGCATTCTTTAACTTTTCCACCTTGATTATATTTACTTCTTGTCTAACACCTGTTTTTTTTCATCCATTATTCTGCTACATGCCTCTGATCTCAAGAATCTCATTTCAGAAAATTCAATTTGTTGACGCCATTGCTGAGCTGAAAGTCCATACAAGAGAACTGGTACTGCTAAAATGTCATAGAATTTTAGAATTATCTCTTGACGAGATTTATTAAGCATTGTGCGTGTAATTATTTCGCATAGATAATTGAACCTCTGTCATTTATTTTTGAAGGCCATAATTTCTTTTACTGTCCAATTGACGGCCAAGGTAATTACTTACCTGATTTAAACTTGATAGGGGGTCATAAATAGACAATATGGTGATCACATAAACCTTTATTTCATAAGAAAAGAAAGAAGGTCTTAAATACAGATAACACGGAAGTAGAGTGTAATGCTGTGAACTACACTGAATTATTTTCGGAAGTAATCCAGTGACAAGCTTTGGTTAGCTTTTGGCGACCTGAACTCCTTAACACCACTGAGTCATTTAAATGCGCATTATGTAGGATATTACGGTGGACCTAAGAGCGAGGAATTAATAGGTGGCTGGAGAAAACTGCATAACATGGGGCGCTATTTAAGCGTAATTTCTGTCACATATTATTAAAATGCTCAGTTCAAGGAGAATGAAATGAATGAAACAAGTAGCGCACGTTAGCGAGATGAGAATTGTATAAACAATTTTTTGTCTTCAAACCAGAAAGGAAAAGACAATTTGGAATGCCTGTATGTTGAAAGGAGGATAATATTAAAGTGAATCTTAAATAAATACGACAGGAAAATGTACCCTAAATTCATTTAACTCGGCATAGGGAACACGGTAGTGAAATTTCGTGTTCCATAAAAAATGGGCAGTTTGTCTAACAGGGTAACTATTCACTTCTCAAGAAAAACTATGCTCCATGGGATTAGCTGATTTGTTATTAACGTTCAGTTTGTGCATAGAATCCTAAGAGGATGTTTGTAACTTACGAGTCCGTCGTTGATGCAGGTGTTTTACATTCCATACGCTCAGTATAATGTGTTTGGTGGGGGGTCTATAACAGGAAATATGTGCCCATTACTCGTCCATCCCACTGCGCCTCGCATAAGTTGTGTGGAAAGGTAAAGGTCAAAAGTTCACTTGGTGCACTGTATAAATGTTTATTTTGTAGAGATAAAATACAACAAAAAATAAAATATCCTTGATTCCAATCATTATGTTTAAAAAGACTAATAAAATAATTTACAAAAATTTTACACTATTTTCTGTGTATTTACTGTTTACTTGATATTCCTCAGTCGAAGTAAATCACGTTTATTTCCTCAGGGCATACTCCATGTTACGGTTTCGATTATATCAAACTCGTACGTTATTGCAGTGAGTATTTCAACTTCTTCATTAAATACAGCGTGTCCAAAAGGGTATATTTAAAACATTCAATGAATAAAAGAAAGACAGTTTAATAAACTACGCCATTACATACGTCAGCTCTGGCACTTAGTGTATTAGCGAATCTAGTGTAAGTGTCCAAACTGACCGTCGCTAGTTTCGTGGCACAGTTGACAGAGATAATCAATTGACTGAAAATCGGCCACCAAATTTGTTGCTGGGACGGCTGAGCACGTAACCTCACAAGAAAAATTCAAGTGGGGTTAAATTATGCCCTGACATCACGATGGTAATATGGAGGAGATCTATAATAAGTTTAATATTCCGTATTATAATGTATATACATGTTTTTGGAACATTCTGTATAATTTCATTACCTTGATAACAGGGTCGATATTTATAAATTACCTTCCCTAAACATTCTGGCCATTCACGACGGTTTTGAGTAATATGGACACGGCAGAAACTTTACAGTTTATAAAGACGACCAAAGCGTGTTTCTTATTAATTATCTCCCTTATTTTCGAAGCCTAAAGTAGGTGCTGTTCCCTTCTTTATCTCCATTATGCTTCAATATGTTGACGGAAGGCTAAAAAACGGAACATACAACTCCATGCCACGTTTTGACAGGGAGTAAAATGACAATATTTGTTCTGCATCATTTTACAAACTGCACACATTTACTACAGATGAACGTTTACTAAAATATTACTTCCGTCTATGCAACAGTTTTTATTATATATCAGTTATGTGTTATATATGGCCACATATTGTGATATTTGAGGTTCACAGGACGCCGAACATGAAGATAGCTGTCTTCTAAGTTTTAGCGGCCGTGAAGAGTGGTAGAAGTTTGCCGACGTTTCAGAGGTGCTTGCTGCCTCCATTATCAGATCTATAATGGCGGCTGTAGACAGTCATTTTCATTTTAGATGTTGACAACCGTCAACTTTACTCGAACTGTCAAAATTTGTGCTATCCTTTTCTATTCATGTTCAAAAAATAAGTTCATTTTGTACAAATCAGTATTACTGTTTATCTTTTGGCAGGTTGGACGTGAAGTTATTTGAGTGCGGACAGTATCAAGCAATAATAACGTTGGAGGCTTCACTGCACCACAAAGCTACGTTCGCATGTCTCTCCGGATCTCTTGCTGAGAGCAGCGTGTGGTAAGTTACGATAAGTCTTTCACATACATCCCTTTAGCTTGGCTTAGCTTCAGCTAAACAAGCAGTCAGATGTTCACACAGACCAAAGTTGGTCCGAGCATTTACGTCCTCATCTCTGCAGGCATAAATGACGCAAGGCACAGCTATAACCTATTTATTTTATTTATGGTTTATTTAACGATGCTGTCAGCAGCTTACACCAAATAGCGTCGCAGGTTATGATGACTAATGAATAATGGATTGGAAAGGATGTAGGGTAAGCGGTCGTGGCTTAATTTAAGAGGCTGTTTCCAGCATTTTTCTGAACGGGCCGAGGAAAACCGCGACGAACCTAGACGAGATTTGGGCTCGGGAGGTCCAGGATGCTAAGCAGTAATGTAACCACTCGACATTTGGTACACAGCGATTATTATGCATAAAACAATAATTATATATTAAAATGGGATATCCATAATCTCATACCGAAAACATGTTGAGACCGTTTCTTAGTATGGACTAAATTTCTGGTAAAGTGTTCAATTTTATTTAAATGGACCATTTCTGGGCCTTTATTTCTCTCCCAGTAGTTCTTAAATGCGAGGATAATGTCGACTCTGTAGCATACATATAAACTTTAATTTTTGAGTCTCGGTTGTTTATGACAGTTTCAAATACACTAGATATATAAGGGGACAAGAAAGACTTTCCGAAATTTCGCGACTAGCTGTATCCAGGAGATGAGGTTGAATGGTATCCTGCATCTTTCTTGGCTAAGCCGTCGTTCATACTGTAGATTCTGTGGAATGATACAATCATGTTTCTGACAAACGAAGTCAACATTTTATTAATGTACGCTGAAGCCAAGAAATCATACAAATTACACTCCCTTCCGTAATTGTCTAAAGTGATTATGGACCCTATTAGAAGTCAAGTTTTATTTGACTGGTTAATGTTAGTATAAATTCAAGATATTTTAAGTTTGTCGCATATCTTCATAATGTAAAACTTTTACCATCATAATATTATAGTTATTTCACACAAACGTTTTTCATATAAAGGATCATATTTCTCTACCATTAGTAATCTATCATAATTACTGAATTTATGGTAAACGACAAGACTGAACATTACAATTGATGGGCTGATTATTAGATTTTTACATTGTATCGACTGCAAAATTTATATAGCTTCGAATAAAACTTGTCCTGAATTTGATCATAAATGGCGAGCAGAAATCAAGCGGTTGTGGTAAATTGCAGGGTACAGGCCGAACGTTCGCCTGGAATTACACCTGTTAAGGAAGACCACAAAATTATGAGTTAGGATAGCCGATAACCGGTTGAACATTAAGACCGCCTTCTTCTGAGCATAGGTTTCGTCTGTAACCTCTACACCGTACCCCTGGGTACCTTGTAGTGGGCGAGTTCAGTCATCGCAGTCAAGTAATACTGTGGAAGCAGAGCTCAAAGGTTTAACACTGCTATTACAAAAGCCTAACACTGAACACAGTATTGAGCCAATCCCATTACCTATCGTCCTAACTACCGACTTTCCGGCGATCCATCTCAATATTATCTTCACATCTCTGTCTTGGTCTTTTAAGCCAAGTTTTCCAAGAGGTTTCCCCTAAGGGATTTTAAAACTTATGGAATAATATTTATGATTGTGTGGGTTTACTACTTTAGTCTTTTCCGTTGATATTTACGGAAAATTTACTAGCTTATTATAGTTTATGAAAACTTAGTTTAGTTTGGACATTTCTGTACAATAACAATCATATTATTTAGTCTCGCAAGAAAAGCTAGCAACGATAACCTGAAGTACGAACTCCAATCTATTGATGATTACAATATGTACAAAAAATTAAATATGATATTTTTTTAGAATTTATGGAGAGAATAAAATGATCTCATTTAAAACATAAATTACTTGGACTCATATGTCATTGTTGCACTATTAGAAAGTTCTCATATTTCTTATTCAGATATTTCTTGTACGTGCATTTATAACTATTGTTTCATGAGTACACCGATGAATAATGTGACAGTAATAAAAAGCCAGAAGAAAAGTGTCAACTTAAAGGCGTCTTTAAATATCTCACTTGGTTGTTGCTTTCAATTACCCTCACCCCCACACTCATATCAGTATGAATAATGGGCCTATTTTAGATCATGTACTTGAAGTGTGTTACGCTGGTCTGTTATGCTGCTTTGTAAATTGTTTTGTAATGCCTCTATTTTATCAACTTTTGTCACGTCTGAATGCCAAAAACAATATTGTACCTGTGGTTGGAGAAAAAGACATTGTATTTAAAAATAGGGACCACTCCTTAGCCAAACGAATGGTTTTCAGTCGATTTTTTCTAACTGTTGTTTCACTTAATATAGGTTTATGTACATGTAATTACTGCTAAAATATAAACATCACGTGCATTTTTTGGATACATTAATCTTTATAGTACCAAGCGTTTTAAGATCCTCGATAGTGAACCTTAATTTCTGTGAAACCATTCTGCGTGTAGTGAAACAAACTCTTGCTTAAAGAAAGTATGATAATGAGTATCGAGAATAAATTCGTTAAAACCAAGAAAAGTTCAATTGAAAAAGAAGACACGTCCGTATGAACCTATAACTGCTGTGTCCAAAGTGTACAGGAAGAGGGTTGTCGAGGAAGGACTACATATTGAAAATAAAAAGTCTGTTTTATTTTCACTTCTAACACACGATTATATTTCTCTTATCTTAAGGTAACCTGTATCATCCGCGTAAGTGCAAGCTAAATCAGTATTGTTCTTGTAATGTATAGTTTATTGCGTTGTTGGTACAGAATTTTCCTTCACAAGTTGATTATTCAGCAGGTTAAAGAAACCCTTTGCTTTTATGATTATTAACTTCCATTGATGTTTTAAAAATGCAGGTCACTGAACTATTACCTGAACTATTTTAATCCAGTCAATATCTTTAAAATCTATTTCTTTATCATCAGTTTTATAATTATGCTCTTACTTTTACCTAATATCTTACAAATGGCCTTTGTTTTTCCAACCAAAAGTTAGGTATATTTCAAATTTCTCCATGCGCATTATATCTGGCCAATTTAATTAAACTTTTCATAATCGCCCATATAATAGTACAGGATGAGTAGCCTGTACTGTAAATTATAACCATTTCTACATATTTTGCACTTTAAAAAGATCTTGGTTTTGTTTGTTTCCATGGAGATTGACGCATAAGTTGATTTTGTTCGGAAATGTCTTTTATGAGTCGAGTCTTAAAGTTGTATCAAATATCTGTCCTTTTGTTAGGTTTTAGTTCTTGTTGTTAATTACTGTTTTCTAAACTGTAGAGACAGAATTTTAAACTGCTGTAACAGAAATGCCTAATTGATTCAAACCACAAATAAAATATTCATCCTTGTTATGAGTGTATATTACTACTAATTATAGGTCTGTTATTCTTTCTGTTGGCATTATAAATTTCAATCATAATCACATTCGTATTGCTTCATGTGTTTTCGCTGTATACTTTGTAGGCCTAATGCGAAAACTATGTCAGGGCCTCTGTCGTGTCGCCCGGAAAAACACAATTTAAAATCAGACGTTAAGGTTGTCTCTGGTATTTAAGCACCACACCGTAAATGCGTAGGGTAGTGAACGTATAGCTCTACACGTTCTTAACTTTGCCACTGGATGGAAGTAAATGGTCAGCTTCAGTCCTATTACAATAGTACGAGGCTCGTCCACAAAGTAAGTTTCCCCGGGGCCGTTTACAGAAACAAAACATAATTTCATGGAAATATTTATTGCAACAGATACAGCAAGTGTCCAGCTATTTTTCAACATATTCGCCACCGGAATTGAGACATTTGTCATACCGTGGGACCAACTTTTGAATACCTGTGTCGTAGAAGTCTGCCGCCTGGGATTGGAACCACTGTGTGACAACCATCTCCGCCTCTCTGTCATTCTCAAAACGCTGACGCTGACCGGACAGGAATTTCTTGAGGTGTAGGAAAAGATGGAAATCACTGGGAGCGAGGTCCGGGCTGTAGGGTGAATGATTAAACACCTCCCAGCTGAACTCCTGCAGGAGACTTGCTGTCCGTCGAGCCGTGTGCGGCCTAGCGTTATCACTGACCGCACTTCACAGTCGGCGGGAGCTGGAATAAGAACCTCCATCTTCAACAGCTGCAACGATGCTACTGTGAGAACGCGGGAAGTACCATTAGTGCATGCGCCATGCTACGTCATTGCTCTATCACGTACGCACAGTCGCTTCGCGCAATATAAGGTTTGCTAGCTGTGGGACGAGTGGGAAACTTAATTTGTGGACGCGCCTCGTAATAAATTTAACGCATCTTGGATAAAAGAATTAATTACATTTATTTTATTTTCTTTGTCTTTCTCTCACGGATCTGACACGTGTACAACACTTTCATATTTTAATGATTTTTATAATATTCTAACAATTTTTCTTTATGCTTCTAGAAACAGCGGGTATTATAGGCCTAGAGTTCTGTATAGTCCTCCTACTTGTCCTATATAAGAAACTTGACTGCATGGCCTGTAAGTGTGGGCCTGTGTCAAGAAGCTCATCTTTATAAAATTTATCCTCTGTTCCTCACCTACGCCATTCCTCCAAGAACCAGCAACTTTTCTAAGAACTTTGATTCGTAGCACTTGTAATACCTCGTAGGACTGCATTTGGCTACCACACAAAGTACACTCGTGTAATGAAAAGTAGACGTACCTAACTCGAACATTTAAACAAACATTTATTTCGTCGCATTGGGTACTTAGCATATAATACGGTATTTCAGGCAAACAATACAGAACGTAATAAAATGGCCTGAATGTTTTACATTCTATGTAAATATTCAGTGTGGATTACCCATTAATTCTTTCAATCTCAGGCGTAACTTATGAACGATCTGATCTAAAATTCGATAACTCGTCACTTTGTCCGCCGAATATATTCATAGTTTTCATATGACTCATTAAATAAAAGAGATAATTTCTGTATACAACAATTGATCTTTGTAATTGAGACGGGCTGCGTTTTGTTTGAGGTAGGAAATAAATTGTTATTAAATTTATTTCGGTGAGATTTAGCTTTAAAGGGTTAGTTAACAAATAGATTAAAATTGTGTTGTAACGCTGGAACGTCTAGTTTTTCTTGCCCTTTAGTTTTGACAAGGAAATGATACTTCTAATTTGATGAAATATTACACGTACAAGTGTTACTTTTAAGCTTCCTACTTTAAGAGCCCTCGTTATGCGGAATCACATTTATGAAACGATGTCTGGTGTTAGAGATATGAGGTTTAACGCTTTTAACGGAAACAAAACGCTGACATGTTCCGGACAATAGGCATGAAAGAAATGAGTTTCATTATGTATCGTAGGCTAATTGAAAAAGCGGGTAAGGTAGCCTAATTAAAGTAGGCCAAGTGCTGGCAACAGGAAATAATTTTAAAATATGTCTTTCTTTGCTGTGGGCGCATTTTATTGCATTTTTCACTCTAGGTAAGATTGAAACTGGAGTGGGGTTAAGAACCTTAACATGGGAGTGTTTTACTTTTTGTCTAAGGTACAGTCATTGACAATTAACATTGAAATGTTGCTATTAAAACCAGTTACCGTAAGATAAAATTATTTTCCGAAGGTAAGACTTGAAGATGGTCTTCTGGGCTGTTGCATAGTTTGTTACTACCAACCCCAAACGGTTGCAATCACTTGCAGATCTAAATAAAAATAAAATCCCACTAACTTGTAGTAATTATCAAGGCTGTATATTTTGTCCCGTAGTAATGAGTTTGAAATTTGTTTTAAAACTTGTATCATTTTTTAATTGAAAACGTGTGATGCCATTGAACTTATCATGCCCTACACTGTTTTGATTTTTATCGAACACGTAATTGGTACACTGCATCGTGTAATAAATAACTTTTATAATAATCACTGTAGTTTCATTTAAATAATTGCGTTGATTTACTGTGCTATCGAACTAATCCTAAGCAAATATTAGCAGGGGTAGTCAGTCAGAATGAAAACTGTATAATAATAAGCTTAAAAATCTGTACTCCTCCTCTAGTTTTGTCAGGGTGATTAAGTCGAGAAGAATGAGATTGGCGGGGCATGTAGCGCGCATGGATGGGAAAAGAGGTGTGCACCGGGTACTGGTTGGGAAACCTGAAGGGAAGAGACCGCTGGGGAGACCTAGACGTAGATGGGAGGATAATGTCAGGCGGGATGTATGGGAGATAGGAGTTGAAGGAAACTGGATTTTGTTGGCCCAGGACAGGGTCCGGTGGAGGGCTTTGGTTAATTCGGTGATGAACCTTCGGGTTCGGTAAGCCATATAGTTAGTTAGTTAGTTGGTCAGTCAGAATGCATACGTAGAGATGAATAAGGTGATGGCTAGAAGCTTGATAGTTATGCATGAACAGTGACATTAGTTCAACAACTGAGTGCTATGCAGACCTGCCAGATACTTGCTGAGGAGGATTTGGCACTCGTACTCACGTACAATCAGATCACACATCGTCTGGACATTGACATTTTTACAAATGCTGCTGAGCAGTTCCAGCAGCGACAATAAACATAAAGTTTAGATTTAGGTGGAAGGGACCTTGGAGCAGGACTGGTATCCAATTAGGAGAATATTATGTAGAACTGATCATTGCTACTGCAGCCTGGTGACATGTGGCCCTTCCCCTTGCCTTCCATTTGCAATCCGCCGACTCGATCCACTCTCCCACTCCACCATTCTTTCTTCTTTTTTTTGTCACATGATACACATTGGTTGGTCTGTAGTTTTGATTTTTATATACTTTTTGTATGACTGTTTTGCAGTGGCAAAGCGTTCTGATATCTAATTAGTTATCGACTGAGCGCGTAATCTAATTTCGAAAAACATCGACCCTTTCATTATATTTTATGTACTGTATACAAGTAATTTCACTTGAGATAAGCTACTATAACAACTACTACTACTACTACTACCGCCGCCACCACCAGTACCTCCCTAACAGCAAATGAATTCATCGCTCTGATGACGGAGGCAGTATGACCTCTGAAACGTTGGTTAACATCGACCAGACTAGACAGCGCAACAACCCAGAAGACAGGAATCTTCATCGCCCTGATGACAGAGGCAGTATGACCTCTGAAACGTTGGTTAACATCAACCAGACTACACAGCGCAACAATCCAGAAGACGAATCTTCATCGCCCTGATGACGGAGGCAGTATGACCTCTGAAACATTGGTTAACATCGACCAGGCTACACAGCGCAACAATCCAGAAGACAGAAATCTTCATCGCCCTGATGACAGAGGCAGTATGACCTCTGAAACGTTGGTTAACATCAACCAGACTACACAGCGCAACAACCCAGAAGACAGAAAACTTCATACTCATCGCCCTGATGACGGAGGCAGTATGACCTCTGAAACGTTGGTAAACATCGACCAGACTACACAGCGCAACAACCCAGAAGACAGAAATCTTCATCGCCCTGATGACGGAGGCAGTATGACTTCTGAAACGTTGGTTAACATCGACCAGACTACACAGCGCAACAACCCAGAAGACAGAAATCTTCATCGCCCTGATGACGGAGGCAGTATGACCTCTGAAACATTGGTTAACATCGACCAGACTACACAGCGCAACAATCCAGAAGACAGAAATCTTCATCGCCCTGATGACAGAGGCAGTATGACCTCTGAAACGTTGGTTAACATCAACCAGACTACACAGCGCAACAACCCAGAAGACAGAAATCTTCATACTCATCGCCCTGATGACGGAGGCAGTATGACCTCTGAAACGTTGGTAAACATCGACCAGACTACACAGCGCAACAACCCAGAAGACAGAAATCTTCATCGCCCTGATGACGGAGGCAGTTTGACCTCTGAAACGTTGGTTAACATCGACCAGACTACACAGCGCAACAACCCAGAAGACAGAAATCTTCATCGCCCTGATTACGGAGGCAGTATGACCTCTGAAACGTTGGTTAACATCGACCATACTACACGACGCAACAACTCAGAAGACAGAAATCTTCATCGCCCTGATGACGGAGACAGTATGACCTCTGAAACGTTGGTTAACATCGACCAGACTACACAGCGCAACAACCCAGAAGACAGAAATCTTCAGATTTTTATTCGTTTGATGCATTATGCAGGCTGAACAGAACAAGTTTCCACGTTTGTTTACCAAAATTTATCCTTTATGATGTCATTCAATACGTAACTTGAAACTAAAAACGTTTCTGTTTTTTGTTCTTCGATGTTCGTTAACATCAGGTAATATTTTTGGATCTTTTTACTGTGATTATTTGGTCTTCTCTTATATTTATATCTGCTCATGTTTCCGTATTATGCAACTCTTCGTGCCTGTTACAATTTATTTTGGATTTTTCAATGTTGTTACTCCTTTCAGTATTTGCATGGTTTGCCGAGTTCAACAACCTGGTCCAATTTTCTGATATATATATATACGATCCTGTCTTGCCTTATGTTTGTCTCAACTGGTTCTTTTAACTATTTCCTACTTACGAATAACAAATATGTTTGTATATATAAAGGTCTGTAAATTTCATTTATTATTTCTTTGATTACATTTGTTTCGTCAATATCGCTACATTGGTACCATTTCGTACTTTCAACTTGCAAAAGGAAGACTTGTAAATTGAAAGACATGATAATGGATTTTTCAAACTTGAATTTAGTGCCAGTAGCCACGTCTGAGCGACTCTGTGTGTGTGTGTGTGTGGGGGGGGGGGGGGTGAAGATAGGCAGCCTGCATGCTCTGCTCTCGAAATTTAAACAAAGCTGATTAGTGAGCGGTTACCCAGGTCCACTGCTCGCAGTCCGACACTAAATTCTTCTTCCAGACAACGGCTGTCAATTAAGATAAGCTGGCGATGTTACGTCCCTCCATGCATAAAACAGAAACTCCGAATACAATGTACGAGTTCGTATATTCTCACACAAATTATAGTACACAGAAAACGTGTGTGTGGAGTGGACTGGGTATAAAAATTTGAACTTGGTGACCATGCAAAGTATTTTAATGGGGTTATTGAACCCCGAAATTGTAGCACTTTTTATCTTGTGTAATTTATTTTTTGTAAATTCGGTTTGTTTATATTTAGGCCCTACTTACTAATACTTGTCTTTTCATCCTTTATTCACTCATTCTGTTTGTGTTAGTTTCTTCCTGGCTTTCTTTGTTCCTTCGGCTGTTTGATTATATCTGTTATTTTTATATATCTCTCATTAGTTTGGAAAATATCAGGACACATTTTATCGTTAAGGATCTATAATAAAGTGATTAATTGGAAATGCGGAGAGTAGATGTTAATTTTCATTATTTTACCACAACAGAATAAAGTTATTGTTTTGAGGACGCAGGAATTAAATCTGCCAGATTAACTGGAAGGGAAATAAATCGAACAAGACGCTCCAGGACGAATTCTAGGCAGAGTTCAGAACCCTTGGTGCATTTATAAAATTGCTCTCCATAAGTCCAAGCCAATTGCGATGCAACGCAGTAGTACTATGGGTTTGTTCATCTGAATGAATAGTTCAGTCTCGACAAAACTTTCATTATATGCCATCGATTCAGAATATTATGATAAACCGATTGTTTAAATCTGAGATTATCTTATGGTGGTGAATATATCGATTGTTGTCTTGTGGAATGTGGTACTATGTAGTCTTGTATATGGTTAACAATATTTCTGACTTTAGCCGTGAAAATGAAGGTGATCAATTTCTCTGAAAATTTCTTTGTTTAACGTCCGAACCTGGAAAATGGGCGCAGCGTCTGAACTATTTTTCGGAATTCTTTATAATTTATACAAAATCGAAGTTAAATAAATCTTAGCTCTGTCATAGTTAAAGGGCTGTATCTGATAGGTGCACAGAGGAAGTACGAATGCATCACTCAACTGTTTATAGGTAGATTACACGCGGTTAAATTCACGGGAATGATTTCGTCTTAGGGCCCATATGTTCGTAGGTAAAATTGCAGCTGTGTGACAGCGATTACATTTTTTGATTATTTTTTTCTACGGTTCATAGGATATTCAACGACGCTATATCATCTCTAAGGGTTATTTTGTGTGGAATGAAATGAGAGGGCGATAGCATCTTACATGTTGAAATAGACAGAATTCCGGAGAATGTATTGGCGGTCTATTCCACCAGAATACTATCCCAGCATTAGTCAGAGGACACTGGCGTTTTGAAACGTTTGTAGTGATAACACATGACTAGTGTAGGATGCCATAGGCGTGGCCTTGTTAGCTTAGTAGAATTTAAAAGGAAGTGTTTGTCAGGATTCTGAACATAGGGGTGGCGGCGTTATGGTTCAATTGGATTAGCTAACTAACTAACTAACTAGATGGCTTACCGAACCCGAAGGTTCATCACCGAATTAACCAAAGCCCTCCACCGGACCCTGTCCTGGGCCAACAAAATCCAGTTTCCTTCAACTCCTATCTCGGATAGATCCCGCCTGAGATTATCCTCCCATCTACGTCTAGGTCTCCCCAGCGGTCTCTTCCCTTCAGGTTTCCCAACCAGTACCCGGTGCACACCTCTTGTCCCATCCATGCGCGCTACATGTCCCGCCCATCTCACTCTTCTCGACTTAATCACCCTCACAATACTGGGGGAGCAGTACAGATTTTTAAGCTCGTCATTGTGCAGTTTTCTCCACGCCCCATCGTCTTCCCTCTTAGGCCCAAATATCCTCCTCAACACCCGATTCTCAAACACCTGCAATCTGTGTTCCTCCCTCTGAGTGAGAGACCATGTTTCGCACCCATACAAAACAACAGGCAAGATTATTGTTTTGTATACTTTAATTTTCAGGTTCTTAGAAATCAGACGGGAAGACAAAATATTTTGGACTGAGAAGTAGCAAGCATTTCCGGAATTTAGTCTCCTCCTAACTTCCTCACAAGTATCAT
The DNA here is from genome assembly GCF_977971745.1 of Zootermopsis nevadensis. Lineage (NCBI taxonomy): Eukaryota > Metazoa > Arthropoda > Insecta > Blattodea > Termopsidae > Zootermopsis > Zootermopsis nevadensis. Next base: position 10,119,962 of record NW_028259161.1, read on the forward strand.
TTTGATTTGTTATTGTTGTTCCCAAATATTTGAACTTTGTAACCCTTTCAAAGGATTTATTAGCTACCCTAAGATAATTTTGCCCGCCTGTCTTCTGATGACGAGATACTAACATGTACTTAGTTTTTTCTGAATTTACTTCCAGCCCCACTTGTCTACCAGCCTCTAGTAAAACTTCTGCGTTCCTCTTTATTGTATTTATATCGTCCCCCAATAAATTAACATCATCAGCATATGCCAATAGCTGATGTGTCCCGTTCAATTGCAAACCCTCCTGCCTACCTTGGACCTTCCTGATGGCGTATTCTAGCGCAAAGTTAAAGAGCAAGGGAGACAAAGCATCTCCTTGTTTTAGACCGTTCTTGATGAGGAATGTCTCAGATACATATTTACCTACTCGAATTTTGCTGCAGGTTTCATTTAAGCACATTTTTATTAGACCCACTAGCTTCTTTGGTATACCAAATTCAATAAGAATATTATATAGCACTTCTCTCTTCACAGAGTCATAGGCTTTTTTGAAATCTATAAATAACTGATGTACAGTCCCACCGAACTCCCATTTTTTCTCTAGTATCTGACGAATGCAAAAGATCTGATCAATCGTTGATCTGTTTCGTCTGAACCCACACTGATGATCCCCAATAGTTTCATTCGCATATGGGGTTAATCTTGCCAAAAGAATGTTGGATAGAATTTTGTATGAGGTTGATAGCAGCGATATTCCTCGGTAATTACCACACTCAGTCTTGTCCCCCTTCTTATAAATAGGAATAATTATGGATTCCTTCCATTGATGTGGCATCTCTTCCTTATCCCAAATTAACTGAATAAGCTTATGGATCCTCATATGCAACCCTTTGCCACCTGCTTTAATTAATTCGGCCGGAATCTGATCAATTCCTGGAGATTTATAACTTTTCAACTTCCCAATGGCTAGTTCCACTTCATCTAAGCTAGGTTCTGGCACCAACAGTTCAGCTGTATGCATTTTAATCTGTCTAATATCACCAGTATTATGAACATTTAAGAGCTCGCTAAAGAAATTTTTCCACCTATTCACAATTTTTATTGGATCTGCAAGCAAATTGCCACTATCATCCTTTACCAAATTAGTCTGGGGTTGATATCCTTTCTTAAAGTTATTAATGCCTCTGTACAGGTCTCTGATGTTTTTTTCCTTATTATTTGTCTCAAGTTCAGCAATTTTGCCCTTCAGGTATTCCCTTTTCTTAGTCCTAAAGGTTCTACTAGCCTCACGTCTCACGTTACATAGATTATCCGCATTTGTTTTGTTTGGGTTCTGCAACCATTGAAATTTTGTTTGCTTCCTTCGATCTATTAATTTTGAACATTCTTCATCAAACCACGGTTTATTTTGCTTTCTCCTGTAGTATCCTAGTTTCTCTTTTGCTGAAATTTTGATGCAGTTTCTGACATTTTCCCACTCCCTGTTGATGTCCACACTTTCATTATCCTCATTTGTCTCTAAAATTTGAAACCTATTCGAAATTTCAACTTGATATTGTTCCTTTGCCTCTCCCTCACTTAATTTTTTCAAATCAAATCTTTCTGTGTCAAAATTTTGTTTAGTTCGTCTACTTACTGAAAGCCGCTCCCTCACTTTTGCTACCACCAGATAATGATCAGTGTCGCAATCTGCTCCTCTGAATGATCTCACATCAATTACATTTGTTCAATTGGATTAGTGGTTTCTAAAATAGAATTTACACGCATAAAATAAATTTAAACAAAGTTTTTATTACACAACTTCGATATCCTTTTACGTCTGAAGCTTCTAGCTTTTCTTCCTGTTAAAATAAAAAAGACATTAATGATTTCTTATAAAGGATGCAGTCTGTTCCCGATCGTTTAACATTTTTTTTCCAAATGTTACCAGTACACAGAATGGCGTCTTGTTACTACTAATATTCTTGTAGACAGATAAAATGTAATATGTGCTGCATTTCTATTTATCTGCGAAACTGATTTTATTATAAAATTTATTTAATTTCCTTCTAGTGAGATTTCTTTCATGATTAATATAATTACACTTAATGAAGTGCATATATATGAGTCGTCGAGCTACATGATTTCAAATGCTGAGTGGAAAGTGTGTTAGTGAACGATTCAAGGTTGCAGAAAATGAGGAAAACCCCGAAAAATATCGGCCATGATATCCAGTCACCGGGTCAAGATACGAAACAGAACTATTTTTCTGAGCTGATGTGATTTAAAGTTAAAAGTTTTAAGATAACATTTTTTGTTGTCTTATTTGTGTTTTTATACTTAATTGTTCTTGAATATCTAATACGCCGGAATATTTGACGTGTTTAAAAATATATTTCTACCCTTAATTTTATAACTGTAACTAGTCCTACATTTGCCTTTAACATTACACTGACTGCTTATTAAATATTTTTATTTTAGTCTTATGATCCAGAGTGAATTTCAGTTACCTCTGTGTTACGTGAAACCAAACGTAGGAAACATAAAAAATGAACCAAAATTACTGTAGCCGTGAGTTTTTTCGTAAATGTAATTTATGGAACAGGAATTCGAAAGTAATTAATTAGAGTGATATTATTCAAATTAATGGTAGATGAAACTCAGGAGCACAGGAAATATACGTGTTCCGAATTTGTGAGATAGCTACAGTTTTCCCTAGCAACAATATGGTTATTTGTACCAAATCTTGTTAATTTCTGTCTTGTTTATTTAATAAACATTTTTAATCCAATTCATTTATTTTATTTCATGTCATAATTAACCAGATGTGTCTCATTCGATAGCCTCTGATTTGTAGATGAATATCTGTTTGTGAGAAACTGTTTGAAAACGATGCCACTATCAAAGCATCCATTCTCAAAATACTAGCAAAGGAGTCATCGCCCTGATGACAGACAGAGCACATACATCTCAAACGTCGGGAAACGTCTAGCAGATTACACGGCGCAACACCCCATAAGACTGTCATCTTTATATTTCATTAGTTGACATGATGACTTGCAGACGGAAACTTAACTTTTTGTCGTGAGTGTCCGGGCTCAGCATCTATAGAGGACTAGTGGGCCGTGAGGACAGATAGGCCCGCCCGTTTGCTCAAGTTTCCGACACCTACACTTAAAAATAAAAAAATGTATACGTGTTTGTGTGTTTTCTAAATCATTCAGAATCAGACATTTGTCCATGAAACAGTCATACAGCTGCTTGTCAGGACAATGTATGAAACATAAAATCATCGGAAATATCGCTTATAGGATGTTCATATCCGTTCCTATTCTATTGTCTAAAATATTGATAAATTCACATTAAAGTAGTATTCTGCGTACAATTTCGCAATATTGTTAGAGGTCAAATTTTGCTCTGTGAAATGAAAACATATCTCACACTTATTTGGAGATCCAGGAACTATTAATATTATCTTAAGGCAGCGTTTCTCAACCTATGGTAGGCGTACCACTGGTGGTAATGGGTGAGAACCCCTGCTTTAAGATGCTATTTGAATTGTGCAGCCTGCTGCGAGGTTGTCTCCATTACCTACTGGAGTATTTCTCGCTGAGGCGTGGTTTCTTGATGTCACAGCACTCTATCCCGTGTTAAAACTTATCGTCTACAGGAGACGCGGTGTCAACGACAATTTGTTTTCAACATATGGTGGATGTGACGTCATCATAAAAATTGATGCTGCTGTTATGTGCACGAAACATATCCTACAGCTTGATATAGGGATAACTTCGTCGATTGTGAACGAACACATTTATTTGCCACTGGCTTCTTTATGAAATTTTTTTTCGTTTAGTCGTGTTCTGTTGGAGTTGATGTAAATTTATGCGACGCAGCAGTTGGATACACTGACTCTGATAGCCCCATTCTACGTATCTCATAGCAGTTTATTTTCCTATGTTTTGATTTTTGTCGTACTTAGATATGTTATAACACAGAGTAAACTTTTCGCTTATCATACATAAGTTGCATGGCTGTAGGAAAGTTTGTGTCACAGTTTATTGACAGTCGTGTATAAAACTGTTTTGTTATAATTTTACAATCAGAATTTTATTCTAAAGGCCCGCCAGAGGTCGACATTTGGCAGCTTGAGGAAGTGCCATGATGGATCATGTTTCCGCACATTACCACGACCACGCATATAAACATCTCGACCACACAGAATGAAGCAAACAAACAGTTCGTCGTGTAGATATCATTTGCATTCGGCCACTTTCACTGTTTATCACCCCCCCCCCCCAATTACTGTTGTTTGATTCTGTAGGTTCGAGGTTTACTTCACTGTTAAGCTTTTGTTACTTTCACTGCTAAGATTTTGTTACTTTCACTGCTAAGGGTTTGTTACCACACACACTGTCGCAAATAGCCCATACCACATGTAGAAATAGAATTCTTCATATTCAGCAAACAACGCCACTGCTCTCATTTGGTTCTGTAAATCTGAGATTCACAGTCACAGCTTTGTTTCTGAGCTTCTGTTGCATTACGCTCGTCACTGGAGAGAAGGTGTTGAAGGTCTGATGGTCTAGACGCCAAAGACACGAAAAAGGCTTTCAAAGCCAGTGAGGCCTACAGAGTATGTTGGGTGTAACGCATCTGATTTGTATATTTGAGAGATACACGATTCGAATCTTGGTTACGTCAGAGTCTGTCCTGACAAAAAGTAATTTACTATGTCAAAGTAATATGTAATAGTCAAGTTCAGAGAGAAAGTAATGCAACTCTGAGTCCTTTACTTTGTGAATCAAATGCCAAGACTTTCATGGAAATGGTGACTTTGCAGATCTCTGAAATATCCTAAAGGAGGGATATTCATTTACCTATTTCTTCTGCACGTTTATAAAAATGGAAAACGCCTTTGCCTTGAATATTTCGTGCTTAATAGCTGTGGTGATCTTACCGAAGAGAGTTATAGTGACACGAGTAGAAACGGATTAGAAATGATTCAGAGTCAATGTTTGGTATTTTAACCAGCGCCTTAACAAAAGGAAACGTTACAACAGTAGTGAGTGTACAAGCTAATTTATTGTGTCCTAGCACTGCAATTAATGAAGCATTTCTGTGGTCTACAATGAACACAAAACTTGTATTTTTTCGTGTGGTAATATGGCTCTGTAGTAGGCCTATTGTTCTTACCATCCACCGTCAGTGCCCAGGAGACATCTCTTGTTAATAAGCATCCTGTACGCTTGGTCAATAATTTAGCCTCTGTCTGTTATCAGTACAGTACTTCTAACTTCGATGCTGTGTTAGAGACAATTCGGAAACCTAGGAGTAGATAGGAGGATAATATTAAAATATATCTTACTGAAGTCAAGTAGGGGTGTGGGCTGATTCTCTGGATTCATCTGGCTCAGGTAGGTACCTGTGGTTGGCTCCTGTGGACATGGAAAAGAACGTTTGGGTTCTGTAAAAGGCGGGGAATTTATCGACTAGCTGAGCGTACTGTTAACTTCTTAAGAAGAACTTGCTTTGTGTTAGGTCGAAGGTTCCCAAAGTGTGGGGCGCGCTCCCTGGGGGGAGTAGCGTTCTTGGGGGGGGGGGGGGGTGTTTGTATAAAAAACATTTTTAGCAAAATATGGAGAAACATTTTTAACATCCTTCGCTTGGTTGAGGCAGTTCAGCAGTGGTAGCCATAAAAAAAAGTATCTTTCTACGATGAACCTGGAAAACGACCTTACAGCGGCCATTTCTAAACTCCAACCTCGGTATGATAAGTTATGTTCACAGAAGCAACCACATCCATCCCACTAATCCAGCTATGAAGCGTATATTTTGTTACAGTTTTTTTAATTAAATGCATTGAATAATATATACTAGATTATAAAAGAAATGTATACTCATAGTTAAATTTTATGTCAAATTTGTTTGCTTGCACTTGTTCTGGAAGGGGGGCTTGAAATTTATTAATTGTTTTAAGGGGGGCGCAAGGTATAAAAGTTTGTGAACCTCTGTGTTAGGTACAAAACAAAGTTTCTACAAATAATAAGAAGGTGCATTTTAAGACATGTTATATGGCTTGTTTGTATCATCAGTTTTATGAGCCACTAATCTGATACTGAGCACAAATTATATTTAATTTAGTTCGCAAACTACACAAAAGGATTGTGTTTCCCTTACCACATTGAACAAACATACGGCAGTAACGAGTATCTTCTGTATTTATTGGAGATAGCCTTTTCCTGTTTTATTTCGTAATGGTTATACTTTGTTATACAAAGTATTGAACAACGTGTCGATTTTGCTATCATTCACCCAATTCTAACTTTAGCCAAAGCTTCTACAGCTTTAAATTTTACCCGATCGTTTACTAATTTCACGTCGTTTCATATTTGCGGTTTACTCCGTTAAACTACTTATGTGTGAAATTAACTCGGATCCACACATTTTCACTTTCAAATGTGTACGTCGGAGTTTTATATTCCATTCATGGTCATTAAACATTCTACACCCAAACAACACACTTTAACATCTTACTTTTACTCGCTTCGAGACTGATGAAGACCAACTATAGAGACTACAAACCTACAGAATATGTGCCCTAGTCTCTGTATTGTAGAATTTCTGAACACACACACATGCATATTTTTGTGTGTTTGTGTTTCACATTTCAGAGGTCCTTGCTGAACCATCATCCACGCGTGTGGAATCGCAATGGAAGCAGCAAGGGCATCTGAAACGTCGGTAAACTTATACCAGACTGCACGGCGCAACAACCCAGAAGATAGTCATCTTCCTTCGGTTTTCACTTTCTATTGCATTACATGATATATTCGGTTCATAGACGGCACAGGATACGGACCTACATTGTGTATTTCAGCTTCATAAAATGGTCTTTTACTGAAAGAAATTGTGTGAGCCTGCAATTCAAATTATTTTACTTATGAATAAATTCACTTTTGATGGTAGTTATGTCGTTTATCCACGTGTAAGTTGTTCTGGAATCGAAGCATTCCAGTGTATTGCTCACCCCCCCCCCCTTCTTTTAGGACAGCATTATATACCGCCTGCGTACCCATTGTTTGGGCCTGAGTTTATCTGAAATGTATATCAACTTCGCGATGTAAATCATTTTCTGTGCTGCTGGTGCTGGCTGAACCAATGTATGTTAGACAATGGAAATCTCTCGTTAGGTAGCAAGCACAGTAGTTAGACATTTCGGACGGATGACTTATAATGTTTGTCATTTTTAAAGATAGCGAGATTAATATTCGAGATGCGGAACATCAGCCATGAGAATGGAATGCACGCAAGTGCGATGAGCATCTAGCAGTTGCCGTGCTTTGTTTTTGTTTTTAATTTCTAATGAATGATTTAGTGATTCTTCTGTCTGCGAATGCGCAGAAGACGAGATATTGGTGCATGGATTATTTTATTAATCATTAATCATGTATGTGTATATTAATTCTCCAATCTCATTCGCGCTGTATAATAATGTTTCGTGTAACGTCAGAACCCTGATGATGGGGACAGATGGTCCCTGAAACGTCGGTTTTGTGTTTTATCTATTTGACCCGGCTCATCGCCCAAGATTTTATTGAGTTATGTCGCCGCGAAAGCTTCAAATCATATAAGCTATTGTCTCCTTCAACAGCTTTAACCAACTGGTCTCTGTAATAGAGATGCGTTATGCTTTCTTTGTGTTAGGGAGTAAACTGTTCAATATTATTAAGTAGAATTTCGGCTCCAAAGGTATAAACTAATCAAACAAGTATTAAAAAACGGAGTTGGTTTTATTAAATCACGCAGTTTTAAAAACACAGTTCTCAGGTTGTTCTATACAACACAATTTTGTAGCATCTTGGACCACCCGTATTTTCGTAAACATGACTGAGGGACTAATTAGTCAGATTTATAGTGTTAGCAAGTGTCTGTTGTTCATCTCTTGGAAACTTGTTTCTCTAAGCCTTATGTACATATTTCGAACACCTTCAGATGTGAAATGAATGTTGCCAGGGCGGACTTCCTGAGGTTGTGTTATGCAGCACTGCAATATAAGCGTGATATTCTCACAACGTACATGGCTGCGTCCTTGCACACACCTCATTAGCTGCAATTTGTATGCTGGAGCGTTCTCCAGCTTGATCTCCCCCCCCCCCTCCCACCGACGTTACTCTAAAACATCGGCTGCAGGACCCGCGGCCTCAGAAAATGGCTGGGGCTGTCTTTTTATTTCATGGTCTTACAGTCAGTTATTTGTCTGAAGTGTATAAGCTGGATTTACACTGCTTCAGCGGTTGCTTCCAATATTTATCCACCGAATATCACATTTAGCCCTTTGAAGCCGAAAGACTAAATAATATTTAAGAATTTATTCCAAACCTCTAAGAAAACATAACACTTCTGCGTCACAAAAGCTTGCCGCTAGGCTTCTGCGGATAACTCCTAGTAAAGTGACAATTCTCGGACGTGACTTATCTCGAGGTTACATGTCTTAGGGACAATGACGTGTCATAAAAATTTAAACATTAAATTTAATGTTTGTCATATGTTAAAATACCAAAACATTAAAATAATATATGATTCGATTGTTTTATTATTTAAATATTTGGATATTCATATAGTTGCAAATTTCAGATATTCGATTTCGAGTACTTGAAGACTAGATGCCCTGTTATCTGCTTAAATATACTATTATATTAAATATATGTTACTAATTCTGGTTGTATGTATTAAAGCCAACTATGTTTATATTATTTAATGGGCTGAAACTGCCGATAGTACAAGATACAGTTATGTAAATTATAACTCGGTGTTGTATATATGGTCATCATGTTATATTTTGAGAGATGGTACTCTCGTTTCCATCGTCGGAAGTTGGCGATCATTTCGTCACACCTGCGACACAGAAAATAGACGAATGCATATTAGGAAAATAAGTTACACCTGCCTTCCGCACCTTTGTATATGTCTTACACATTTGTGTGAAGATCATATGTTTAAGTTACATATTGGGTTTGAACTCAGAAATAAAGTATTATTGTTCAAATCTGTAAAACTGTGTGGATTATTTAACTTAAATTTTGTATGCTTCTTGAGCAAGACTTCGTACATCGCAGACATCACCCCAGTTACTCCACTAAAACGTTAAGTGAAGTACATAAATAGTAAAGATTTTATGGCAGAGATTCGTTATGAAATTAAAGCTTCGTGTATTAAAGTATACTTACTAGAGTTTTACAGGCAGATACAGAGGTTTGTTTAGAAACAAGACATGTCTGCCAAAAATATAACCGTACTGGAACTGATATCCGAGCCATAGGAGTTTTATTGTCATATTTTTGTTGTTTTTGTAAAGTTGTCCTTGATGCTTAACTAAGCACCACTCCATTCAGACGTATGGGGAAGTGGAGGTATATCTTCAGGCATTCTTAACTCTGACGTTATAAGAAGCTGTGTGTTCACTGTCACGCCTTGAACAGTTTACGCCTAAGGAAGAAGAAAAATACCTCAGCCATAAGACAAGATACCAGATAGACTAGCTGGGCTGGCTTTGTGGCAAAGAAAAATTCCTATTCTGCTGGGAATCGAACCTCGGAGGGACTTCGGGACACCGTAACAAACCTCAGTCATGGTAATAGTGAACAGAAATCGTATTCCGAAAACGACGTACGAATGCTACGCAGTCTTGACGCAACTTTCGGTCGAGGACTGAATATTTCAGAGGGCTCGCTAAATTTAATCCCCATACCCATACGAACGTTCTGACGACTTCACTGCCTAAACATAGAGAATGATCTACTTTGCAGCCTCTTCAGCTGCATCGATATCGCATATACACAATGTTGATGCCGTACGCATTCACACCTCCTGGCAGCAAGGAGTTTGCTATTGTAAATCAATTGGACGGAAAAGCTTACACATAACACAGCTGAAATCCAGGACCGTGTTTAGAGGGTAAGAAGGCCCCACATCCCAGGTGATTTCCATACATTTACAGCATCCACACACTGCCTAATCGTTTTTACGTTGACATGGCCTTTGTAGCTGCATAGTTTAAAGGCTAAAATACCGTGGGGCAGATGAGAAAATGACAGTCACTTAGCAGACCAGAATTTTCTGTAATCCAAAGTTTCATTGCCATGTTCACAAAAAGAAACCGCCACAGGACAACATTCTGAGCCAGCTGAATCCAGTTCACAGACTTCGACGTCACATATAATTTGAAGTAGAAAGAAAGGGGAAACATGCTAGTTGTTTATTCCCGTTCTGTGCATATCGTGTCAAAAATATTATTCTAAGTCAGGAAGACTGTTTCAACGGAACTAGACTCTGTGTTACGTTATTACGACTCTACGCCTGAACGAGCATTCGCCTAATGACACTCCTTTGTTTAAAAATTGTAACAGTGACGAGAGGTATCGCTAAAGTGAACGCAGTATACACTCATTAGGCTGTTGATGGTTTCGATAGTGAGTGGTGATGAAGACATAGGCATATCTATCATGAAGGCTGGATTTGAACCTAGGTCATGGTGAAATGAAGGCTGAAGGTGTCATGCTTTAATGGTTTTCCGTGATCTTTAATTTATTAAGTCAAGGGAAACTATATAATTTGTGCACTTCCCCATGATGATGAAATAACGTGCACTTCGATGATTATAACTTTTGAAAACGCGTTGTGATGGTATCGTATATATTAGATTTACTTTGTTCCAGCTATGAGGTTATCTCGTGATCTGTTGGATACTGTATTATGAATCAGATAATTTTGGCCGTGATTCGGCAGTTAGGGTGGTGATGCCTTGCCCACATGTTGGTTCGCAACCCTCCATTTGGCGGCTACCTGTAGCTCGCAACCCCACAACATGCAGATTGTGACAAGTGCAGTGATTTACGGGACTGCCGGAGGAAACTGGGGTAGTAGAAACAAAGAAAAGAAGCGAACTGCTGGTACAGTCGCTCTCAGTGGTAATTCTTGTTCGTAAACGATTTTATAAATAGCCTAAAGTCATCTGGAACGTCTGGTCGATTTAAATCAGATCGGTACTATCTGAGATGGCTGTCTTCTGGACTGTAGCGCCGTGTAGTCTGGTAAAACTTTGCCAACGTTTTAGATGTCGTTACTGTCTCAATCTTCAGGGCGATGAATCAGACTGCCTCGTAGAACACAGCAATCTTCGTAATCTCCGACGGGAGAACCCCAAAACCTATAATAGCTTCTTAGTTGTATTAAGTGAGGATTGTTGTTGTTGTTGTTGTTGTTGTTGTTGTTGTATCTCAGCCAATAGGTACTATTTCATTCAGTCATTTATAGCGTTTAGCTGAACAAGGTAATGAACCTCTGGGTCCATGAAAGCTGTGAATGTCTTGACTAACTGAGTGATCTTGAGTTTCTCAAGAAGAATTTTTCTCCATGAAGTTTCATGTAGGATTTGAGTTTTTCACGGCTGTGAGTCCAAAGATGGCTGCCTTCTGGGTTGTAACGCCGTGTAGTCTGGTAGAAGTTTACCAACGTTTCAGAGATTCTTGCTGCCTCCATCATCAGGGCGATGACCCCTGAAACGTTGGTAAACTTCTGACAGACTACATGGCGTTACAACCCAGAAGAACCCGTGTATGTACGTGATTGTTCCACGTGTAAATCCTATTTAACACCTGAAGACAAATTTTTCACTCCGTCTGCATATAGGGGGTAAATGTCAACTTATCTTAACCTTGGCTCCATACACCGGGAAAATAGTTATAGATACGTACTGGATTGGAGTCTATGCTGGCTTCGGAGTCAGTTCGGTTGTAGCGGTGAAGAAAAGATCTGTCCGTTGCTGCAAATGTAACTCTGCTCGTCCAGCCCATAGCCAGTCGACATCGCAAGAACTAGGTCTATGTAAGTCTTACCTCGCATCTTGCTGCATACTAATTAGATATATCCTGCACTTGATTAAAGTTGCAGTGGCCACTTCTGGTACGCCTCAGTTATAACATCGTAGAATTAGCGCCGCGGGGTTCTATCCCACTACTTAAATATGTAAAGTCGCCACATGTATAGGACCGTATAAATATGGCCTCGAAGTGACCTTCGTAGATATGACCGTTATATCACCCTTTTTCTCCTTTTTCAGTTTCTTTCTTTAATTTCTTATGTACGCTTTTACGTTAATTTGTATTTTATTTTGCTTTTAATACTATAATTTAGCATGTCTGAGGTTTTCAAAATTTTGCCTCTGATTTCATTGTGATTCCATAGGCTATAGTTCTTCTTGAGGCGATTATAATCGCTCGGCTATTTAAGAAATGCTATGCTTATTATATAACTCGAAGTTTTATTGAGAATCTACAAGAGCCAGCCACTGGGCTATATTATTCCAGTTAACTTCCTCAAAATCTGTCTCTTTATCCTCCTATCTACGCCTAGGTGTCTTACGAGGTCTCTTTCTTCTTGGTTTTAGGCCTGTTGATATAGTTTTGATCGTTTACAGTGGTTAAGTTTCACAAATATTTATGTTTATTTTCTGAAAATAATTATGGCTGACTCGGTACAAAATGGTTGATTATCTTCTTTCTGCAAAATAGTTATATCTATATAACGTAAGAGTTTTAATTGCCGTTAACTTGATATCCGTTTGAAGTTGTCCTACGATTGCTTTTACCGGTCTTGGTCGACCTTCGTCTAGTTATGGGAACAACCGCGTGATGGTACCACTGTCCGGAACCAAAGAAAATAGCAACAAGCGATAGGGGATATCATGTCAGCCTTACATTTACACCAAAGCAAATCGCTTGTTTGTGAAAATGTCGGCGAATGAAGTTGACATTGCAACGCATGTTCGATCTTTTTCAAACACTTAATATTTTGTTGTTGTGTTATTAGAAAACTTTTTGGCAAACAAGTGACAGTTGATACGAAACTGCGTTTAAACAATATTACCCCGAAATCAGCACTCAGTTATGGTAGTGAAGTGTGGATTTTAAACGGAAGAGATACTCAAAAACTTGAGGCAGCACGAATGCGCTTTTCGAGACCACTATTAGGTTTTACCAGGCTGGTTCATCAGAGGAATACTGGTTTTAGAGAAAAACGTCAGGTTATAAATATAGTTAAAGAAATACAAAAATATCAACAAAATTTAAAAGACCATTTGCAACGCATGGACAAAAACAGGCTTCCAAAATTGGCATTCCGTTACCAAACTCGATGACGGGACGACCGAAACGTCGATGGAAGGACCAGGACATCTATAGTGGGATTCATAGGAACAGGCCATACGACCTAAACCCTAAATAGTTCATCATGATGATGAACATTTTGTTGTTCTTCAGTAGCCTTGTTAATGTCTTCAAAAATGCGCTGCACACAATATGAACATTTGATGTTGCAATAATCCGCTATAAATTATGCCGTATATGAATGAACGATAATTTTAAAAGTGACATCTCTGTCGTTCTGGTGTGAATTGTTCACATCGCAGATCTTGTTATTTCTGTAGTCGACATCTATCGCTTATCGCCTGTTGCTTGTTGCTAGTTACTTCGGTGTGAATCTTGCCTTATGGTTATGGCAGACTGATAATTAGCCTAGCTATGTTCATCAGAACTAGTGACCCAACAAATTACTGAAGTCAGATCAATATATATTTAATTCATATTTTCTTTATTTTCTAAAGTGTTTAAACTCGCAACATTTTGGCCCTACTTACAGAAATTAAAATTAAGATGAGTTAATTTTTGTAGAGCAAAAAGTTCTTGATTATTTTAATATTATTTAGACCACTTATGTTACAACACGTCTACTATCTGAAATTGTTGAGAGTCTTTAAATCTTCATTACTGTTTTTAGGCAGAAGGCTCAGAATGTGCCTCAACGTTCTCCACTTGAAGAAAACGGACTTAGTGGCGAATGTGTCTAAGTGCACTGAGTAAATATTTGTGAGGCGTACCATTTCGATATCTCAGCAGAGATATCGAATGTTAAAGCAGACGTTACTTATGATTACCTCTGTGATTTAAGCGGTTAACGAATTCCAGGGAATAATCAGTAATCAGGAACCGGTTAACAAACTGGCCGGCGGGCTGGAGACGACTCATACTCAGGCGAACCACTGTCCTTCCCCGGGGCAAAATGCTGCAAACTTGTTCACTTACCTCCACTTCACTCTAACTCATACTGAGATATGCAAAGGGGGAGAAAAACCTATTATGACCCAGTTAGTATTCTGCCCCCTCCCCCTTTCCTTGGGGTTTTATGTTACTTATTTTATGGCGGGCTGTTGACTATTGCTGCTTGTTACTGGGCGGATAGTAAACAAATCAAATAATGTCATGCAACCTGACACAACCTAGAACGTTGTCAAATTATGGCTGCTTGGAAACTGAATTATATACAAACCATTTGCTCATTAATCTTCCTTATAACTGCAATTTTTACGTAACTTAATTTTAACAGGCCTACTTATTATTATTCACCTAGACGCCCTCTTTCTTATTAACGTATTATGGCGGATATAAATTCTGTCCCTCCTTATTCGAGACTGTTGGTGTGCGTGTCCAATTTCGTAATTTTAGAGATTTCTCTCTTTTTACTGTTGGCCCCGCATGCAAAAGTTGTCCTTCTGCTAAATACGCATCAGCTGCGAATACTTTTTGGAATAATTCTGACATCGTTAGTAACCACTTGCTTACTCTTAGGCATATCCTAAAGTAGATGGTATTGCTTCATCTATAAATAATTATGTTTTTTTGCTTTGTTTTAATTATTGACCGTCTGTTTGCTAGGAACTTTATTATTATTATTATTATTATTATTATTATTATTATATGATTATTGTATTTACTTCATTTTCTTTGTGCTGTATCTGTAATCGGTCATCTGGCTGTTGATGCAGCATTCTAATAAAAAAGAATTGAATTGAATTGAATTATTATTATTCTGATTTTCTCACTTTGATTACAATATCTGAACACGGTGTTGAACACTGGGATTCCATAAAATGCGGGAAATTTCCTAACAAGCTCAGAAATATCTGTCTGTTAGGAATAATGACACAACTGCCACAGATAGAATTAGCTGAATCTCTTTGGGACGGACAGATCTTGCGTTAGAAGCAATGAGAAAAATTCGAAATTGATAAACTTCTATTCATTAACTCCATCTCTTCCTGCGAATTGGGCAAGGACCGCCGTGACTAATTCCAGTGTAAGAACACTTCGGTCCAGCTCGCGGATCATCAGTGTTTCGCGGGACCCAGTGTTCCTCGATAGCATCTGATTGGAACCGTTTTGTAGAGCACCACATCCTGACAGACATGACGTTCAGGTCTCAAAACGTACTTTCTACACAGCTTATTTTGTTCGGATACCGCACACTTACATAACCTATTTGTAATTTGTGATCGCAAAAGGGCAACTAAAATATTAATACATATAGATAGAATTTTTTAACAATTTTTATTGGCTGGCAGTGACATGGATATAGGCCTGTGTGTGTGACATAAAGTAATATTCTCTTGCCTGATGCTGTCATGATGATACTTGAATATATTATTGTTATCCTTGAAGAAGGTTTAAAAGATAACGAACTGAAATCTCCATTATTAATGTTTATTCTATGTTTCTGAAATATTTAGTTACATGAACGATGAAAATCCAGAATTTTTTTAAAAAAATTACAAATTAGTTTTGATATTTATGTGTGTCACAAGTTCGTCGCTACTTACGAAGAAACGTTGGTAATATCTTTCATGTAATTCTCCCTTTATCGTCCCGATGAAGCATCCTGCAAATAACCATGTTTTCTTTTTTCAGAAAGAAACATAAACCTTATATGATTAGTACAATATTTAAAGAACTGAGGCAGTCATGATGTAGAAATAAGACCTTCGCTTATAATGACATTCAGATTAAAATTACTCTAAGATCCAATTATGTTAATTCAAAATTGCAAAGGATGTCAAACTTAGCAGCACTCATGTGCAAGTGGACGAGCCACGAACTTTGATTTATACACAGTTTCTGTCACTTGTTATTTCATATGTATTAAAAAACATTATAGTAACATAAGTTAGAATCTCGAAACCTTTCATACCGTGTAGCGACTCAATGTAAAATTATATATCCAACAACTATTAACACTGAAGGGTAGTATATTTATAGGCCAAACGCATTTCGACCACAAGGGGTCATCTTCAGGTCCAGTCGATTAGTAGCTGGAAGTGTTACATTTCAGGAATAATACTTCTAAAACTACATAAAATATACACTTAAAATACAGATTTTAACTTGTGTACAGATAAAAGTATTGCACAATTGTTATAAAACAATATGATTCTTATTGGATATAAAGTATTTTAAAATATTATTGAAATTAAATCTGGTGTAAGTCAGGCATTTAAATAATAAAATGTCACTGCTGTTGGCGTGTTGTTATTCTCACCACAACATCATATTCACTGCAGGCCTTAGTATATTGTTCACATTTGTTGTGTTGACGCTGATGTCGATTTTGTGTCTTCCAAACTTGTGGATTCCAATGTAGGCCAGGTCAAGCAGATTGTGTGGAGAACTTGTTAATAGTTGTTGGATATATAATTTTACATACGTTAGAATATTGTTTTTGAACGGTGGGTCACGGCGTTTTGCTTCGCAATACGGAATAAACCTCAGGCAAATACTAGAACTGTTTTATTTGTTCGTATCTAATTGCTAAACAAAACAAACATTAATCTTCGTAGAATGTGGATAGACCAATATCAAAAAATTCGTTATGTTTTGCTGCAAATACATCGAAGAAAATATACAGTTAGTACGATTTGAGTTATTCATGGCGGTGAGTCTGAAGAAGGCTGTCTTCTGGATTGTTGCAAAGACCTCTGATGTGTCGGTAAACTTCTACCAGACTACACGGCGCAACAACCCAGAAGACAACCATCTTCAAAATAAAGAGCTCCTACGACGTTATAACTTACATCCCAGTGAAAGCAGAACGACAAAAACCAGGCTGATATGAGTTCTTAGGCTGTATGTAAGCCGCGAGTAATGCCCTGATGTTTGTCTTTACCATAATATTGTAAGATAAAAAAAATGCCAGAAGGTTAAGACGAACCACAGAGCGCGCTTGAAAAGAGCCAACTAGCTTTACAGTGTGCATTTTGTGGTATTTAATTAATTTATGATTATACATAGTCCTAGGACTAAATTGTACTACATACGTTGAGGATAATGACGTAGTGAAATAAAAAGATGATCACCACATATTTGAAAACTAAATTCGATATCTAAAAGTTTCTTACAATTTGGTATAGGACAGACCAATTGTAGGTTCAGTTACTGTGCATTTAGTATATTCAAACCAAAGTTAATTCATTCTGACCTGGCGCACTCTTACAAATAGTCCACAGATGCAGTGGAATTAAAATGACAAAAGACACACCGTAAAATATTAAAACCTGTTCCTGTCGGGACAGAACTTCTTCTCAAGCTGCGCTGTAGGAAAGGGCGATCGACAGACCGAACGTGTCTTGACACATCCCAAAGTTCTGTACTGTCTTTTGTCAGAGCTGACCATTTGCTATGATGAAATTTTTATTTATAAAAAGGTTTGGGAAAAACGTGTTTTTCTCTTACTCATCAAACATTATTAGATAATCATCTCTTGGACTGGACTGTCCGGTTTGCTGTGAGAACTGAGAATTCTTAGCGTTACATGTTCAGAAGGGGTTAGGGGCAATGTAAGGATGAATGGAACAAAGGATAGGAGTTGACCATTTATATCATTGTGAACAAGGGAGCAGAAGGGAAACATCTTCCCTGTAAACTGGACTGTCCAGTTCCGGTTCCGCAAGGAAACATCTCATTGATAGGAAGAAGGTGCGAAGTGGCCAACTGACCAGATCCTGTTCTTCTTATTCTTATTTTTGAAGTCGGGGTGGGGAACCAAGACCTGTCCTCTCTCTTCCTGTACTTGCCCGTAACTGGACTGTCCGGTTCTGCAAATATCTTTCTTCCTTCGTGGGAAGATTGAATTCAGGAAGAAGAGGGTTAGAACAGACTACCGGCGATTTTCTGTCCACCTTGAGGGACGGGATCCTTGTATTTATTTTTTATTTCACCTTCTCATTTCTTCCGCTATCATTGCCTTTAAATGGATATATTTGTTTAACTGGCCAGTCCGGTTTTCGAGGCCCAAGAATGCACAGAGCTAACTCAGCAGCAGTAACTTCTAAGTTGGGTCAGGCAGGGGGTGGGGAGCTTAGGCGTAATTATTTAAGGGTGCTTCATATACCCCTTTATGACACCATCTCCAGCAACAAGCCACCCGTATACCGCACTGGACATTCCGGTTTTATCGTGAGATTTCTACCTTACATTTTGGCACTGACCATTTACAGTCCTACATTGTTACCAGCGGACTCTTCATCCTCAGGCTTAAAAAAATGTAATTTCTGGTTTGTTTCGTAGTGGACATTCCGGTTTGACTATGTGGGAATTTAGTTGTGAACCTCTATACAGTTTGTGAAAACCAGCAAGTGAAAAAGTGGTGTCTATGTAGTAAATTATCCATCGTCTTCACATGTGAGTTTTGGTATTACGAAGCTGACAGTTGTGTCCCTTCTATTGTATGGTACCGGAGATCGTACGTTGCACATTTTTTATGTTTTACGTTTTCGAAGACGACCATTTGGTTGTCTACAGAATTCAGAAGTGCATTATCAAGTCCAGTAGTCCTCTCACGGTCAGCGGCCCGCACCACTTTGTAGTTTCCGTTAGACTGTAGCTAATGTTTGTTCAGTGAGTTAAGAAATGCGCTACTGTCATGACGTATAGAAAAACCCTTCCTCTGAAGAGAATTCGTTATCACTATGGACTCCTACAGAGCCCGCTTACCGGTTAGTTGGTGAAACTAATTTCTACCGCTTTTGATTCGTGCCTTTGTTTGCTCCCCAGCTTGGTGATTATTAATTTTCATAATAAACAAGGATATTGCCATGGAGTACCTCGTACCGTTGTGAAAATTTCTTTATTGTTTCTAAAATAATTCTTATATTTATCTTTAAATAAGCTGATTTTTTGGCTGTTGGTAATTTATTACCTTAGTCCTGCAGTTATTTGTTTCACAACGATTTTAGTATAACGATATTGCTACCTGAAAAAGTTTAATTTATGTTCAGTAAATACAATGAAAGACATGAAAAGTCTGATAATTTAACGTATGGAATATGGGCCTATAAATAAATATGAGTGGTGATTATATTTTGTACAATGATTGAACCTTATCATCGAAAGTTAAATTCCACAATGAGGGCGTAGTTTCGGACGTTAGTTGCCAGTTTTTATTTGTAGTTTTGTTGTAGTATCAGGAATTACTTTAAACTAGTAACAAAATTTGCTGTGCAGGGTAGTACCCAAAGCGAATTACGCGAAGGCTACGCATTTATAAAAAATTATAAATTTCGAGCAAGTTTGTATTAAGACACCAAAAACTGTAGTCGAATATTTCAAGATCCACTACCTTCCTTACACGTTACACTTTAAACGTTTTCAGTTGCCGCGACTGACGCGTGTTAGTGGGGCCACCTTTCACATACATCGGGCAGGGTACGAGCTGAGTGTGCCGCTAAATGGAGCAAGTAATTAGCACCTCTTTTCACGACATTACCTATTAAGTCCGTAAACGTGTTATTACGATAATCATTACGATCAAAATATATTCATTATCATTACATTTCACCCCAAGGGAATTCATAAGGAATCGCTTCGATTATTTTCTGCATATGAGGAACTGAAACTCAGTACAGCTTCGTAAAGATGTTTCTCTTTGTATGTGTGACAGGTTGCTTAAGGAACGTGCATCACCCCGCACGAACTCAATTACAACGGCCATTAGCATAGAATGAGCCAAAAATCCTTGCAATAAACTAAATTTTAAAATAATGCTGTATGTGACACGGAGGATGAGATGGGCGGGGCATATAGATTGCATAGGGGATGCATACAGTATTTTAGTCCGTAAACCTTAAAAAAGGATGGCTCAACTTTTTTCTTCTTTCGGTCAATGTGTAGTTTTTACTTTGGGTCCAAGGCCCAAGAATGGCCAAGAAACCCCTGTTGGTGCCGTTTTTAAATGATTGCCAATTTTCGCAATCTTTAACAATATTTATTCATAAATAACAATTTACTATATTATATGCTCAAATATAAAATCTATTGAAATATTCAAAAATTACTACAGACATATACATTGTTTAAAATTGCCCCTGCAACATGTTGTAAATGGCACAAAGTTTGCTTACAAAACTTGTATTTGCGGTATGCTTTTAAAGTCAGTAGTATGTGTGGCACTTAAATGCAAAGCAGCAAACGAGATAATCACGATTTATTTCAGATCAAGAAAATAAATTAACTTGTAGTAACTAATACGTAATAAATTAACAAATAATTTTGCGAGACTGGTCACAAGTGGCCTCGGGCCGACTGTGGCCCGCGGCCGCCAATTGGGTCACAGTGGTTTAAAGGAAGAGACCAGTTGGAACCAGGTTAAATGCTACGAGAATTTAGTCATCAATGGCCAAAGTCGTTTTCCTATCCCATGCTACGTAATGTTACCTCTGCAGCTGAAAAAGCGTTATTAAATGATAAAGAACCAATTACCTATCTTTGCTTAAATCGTTTGTTTGAAAATCTTTCCACACTCGTTCAGATTATTACATTCAAGTGAGGCTTGCAAGGGCTGCAGATGCTCTGTTACTTCTCTGCAGAGCTGGTGGTGACGCCGTAACTGGTACGGAGTGGTGCTGTGGTGTCCCGGCCCGTAGTGGCGAGCGTTGGTCATCCCGCTTGACCGGTGACATCGCGCGCCTCTCTGTTATTCTTAAAACATTGGTGTCGCTTCTCTACCCACTACAGAACAAAATAAAATGTGAAATCGTATGCATTGAATCACGTGTCTGCAGCTTTGTTTCGGCCGAATATTTATACGTTAAAGTTTGTATTAAAAAATGGAATATATTTCCGTATCCTTTAATGGTTTCTGCCCTGTAATTCCTGGTAAGCAGTTCTCTTCACTGTTTTTTTTTCAAACTCTCAAAAAGGTGTTATTCTTACTGTGTCTTTTTGCTGATGGTGTCTCAATTCTGCCGTACTTTCCATTAATAAATCATCTATTTGTCATTTCTAAAAATTCCGGCTGGGATGTGTTTGATACAGTTCAGAAAACACGTGGTAATACAAGCTACAGAAACAAACTTAAAAATATGTAAACACTTTGGACGTTTTTAGCATGTGGACGTGAATCCTGTTACAATGCTATAATACTGTACATGGGAATATTGCATTTTTCAGAGAAATGATAAACGGCATGTAGAAAAAGTCAGTTCCTTTAAATATTAATGAAGCACTATCTCAGGTCTATGTATATTGTGAGTAAAAATAGTACTTAACTCGTTCTTAGATTTGACACTACTGATCAGACTTTATCCTAGAGGAAACAGTCTCTGGTAAATATTGGTCTGGTAGTCAGACAGAAATCCCAGTGCCTTTGCTGGAAATAGAATATTTCCTTACACACCTTCTGCGAATAAATACGGAATTAAATATGAGCCCCCTATGTAGCCATTGTGTAAAAATGGCTGAAAACATAATATCGATGTTTGGATCCTTTTCATTTTTAGAGAGATAAAGAGTCGTTAATGAGGAAATATTTGTCAAACAAAACCGACTTCAGAGACAGCCGTCTTTTGGGTTGTTACTCCGTGCAGTCCAGTAGAAATTTACCAACATTTCAGAGGTCCTCGCTGCCTCCATCATCACCATGATGATGCAGTCAGAAAGTACCTCTGAAACACTGGTAAACTTCTACGAGACTCTAAGGTGTTGCTGCCCAAAGACGGCCATTTTCAAGCTCTTCGCCGTGGGAATCCCAAATCCAAACTGAATTTAATATTAATTTAAGGAAAATAAATAGAAGAAGATGCTTTGATGTAATGCATAACATACAAATAATAATAAAGGAAGGCAAATATTATTTGCACTTTGTGCATGTATCTGTGTACTTAAAAATGAACATGATTAATTCAAACATGAATGCTGTATAAACGGGTAAAATCGTGAAAAAACAAATCGGTATTATTTGACACTAAGTGCAATGACTCATTTGTAAAGTTGATAGCTGAGATTTAGAATGTCGCCTTGTTGTTCTTTTGCTATAATGAAAATTAATTACTTTTACCGAAAAGTTATATTAATACTTCAAATTCTTTAAAGAGAAGTATTTTTTTAATTGAGCTTTTGGGGAAAAAAGAGAAGTGGGTGTTATAGGTATATATAGGTTCTTCGAGGATCCTGAAGTAACATTACAGAGGTGGCTAACTAACTGTGATGATCACGCCTGTTGTGGATTCACAGAAGTTATTAATTCTCCGTGTCTCAGTGTAAAGTACAAAACATTCGTTATGAAAACCTGTCACGTTACATGGTTTACGGAATACCAGTCGGATAGGCTACAGTATGAACCACCAGCTGTTCAGAAGGATGATGGAACATAGTTCTCATAGCGATGATTTACGAATTTGTTGAGATTACGGAGATATCAATTTCAGTATTAGGTACTGAAAGGGAAAACATTTAAAGCCAACTGTTAATAGTGTGTCAGTAGGAGTAATGACAGATTGGTAAAATAAGACGTGTTAAAAAAATTTCGTTTATGAAAGTCTCAATCAGTCTCATTGTGTGTTATCAACAGTTTGCCCATTGTCTTTTTAGCACTGGACATTATTGTTTGTTTTACCCAGTCTTAGCTGAGCGGCAAATTCTAAACCCAACATTCAGCCCCACCATCTTGCTCTGGGTCCTGGCTCATTGAAATTTCTTTTTACGGCTCTAATATCAACACTAAGGACACAGCGAACAGTTATTATTTTTAAATTTGATCCGTGTGCATGTAAATATAATGTACGAAGTGTACGTATAATTGTGTACTGCGTCATTCATTCAAATACGGAAAACAATACTTGTCACACAGGCCAATGCACATGCTTTTCCATTAACTCTTTAAATCACAATAGTAACTAAAATGTACCATCTAATTTAACAATTAGTAATTCCGAATTTTGTCCTCAGATTGTACTTAAAGGGCTTCGGACGATTATCAGAATAAACAGGGATTATTTCCACAAGCAACTGATCGTTGTAATGGAGACTTGTTGTGTTTTCTTTGAAGCAAGGACTGAATTCTTGAAATTTATTTACACGAAATTTCATTATTAAGTTTTGACCACATCTGCAGCGCAAAAGCATTCTTTATGCTCTTTCCTTTAATATCATTATCGGCAACTAACTTCGGCCAAAATAACGTCATTAGCTAATACACTCTCACTGTAGGATAACTTCTATTCCTACACACACGTAGTTCAATAACCACATTGACGCTGAATCGGGGTGTATTTTAGGTCAGTGCCCTCTTGAGTAAATTAAAATCGCATATGTACAGAAATCAAAGTTTAACCGCGTACGTATTCTACTGGAACATTAAGACAAAGACGAGACGCAGTTAGGAACGTAGCATTTCTACCAGATCGATTTTAAAAGTCGAGAGAAAGGCACAAAATTCATGTGTATGATCTGTTACAACTACAACTGATGGAAACTGTCTTATCTGCAGTAGGTTATGGGACAAGAATACGTTAAACAGGTGGAAAGATGACTTTAAGTTACTTTCAATTACAGTTTAAAGTAAGAAAGGAAATAAATACCTTCAACAATTTGATTAAGACAATATAAAAATAAATTAAAATCTGAATCTTCCTGCCTAAATAAAATATGAAGTTGAAAACAGAACAAGAAGATCTGGATTTTGATTCTTTAGTTAACGAGTCTGCAAGTATCTCAGACTATATAGAGTTGGATGGGAGGAAGGTTAAGTAATGAATGATGTATCTGAAATTATATGAAAGAAAGCTGTCGTGGCTTCATTTTAAGAGGCACTAAGGAAAATCGAAAAAAACTTAAAGACAACCGGTTTTGAACCCGGGACCTCGAGATGCCAAACTCAGCTACAGCGTTGTTAGGTCCTTCTAATATTTCCTATTAATGAGTTCACGAGTGTCCCTGTCAAGATGGTAATGTTTAACTAACACATTACAGAAACGTGGACATTTTAGCCTAAGTGCGCCATGTTAGTTCCGTCGAGCAGTGGGCATAATTTCTTCCCTGGGCTACGTTCTTGTGTGACGAGTAGGGTGCAGATATGAGGGCAGAGCGGCCGGTCCGTAGTGACCAACCGGACAGACCGGACCCTCCGACCCGAATTCACATTACAGCTACATAAAAAGAGAGAACAGAAGAACGCTAAGTTGTTTCCTCGGGACTGCGTCCCGTTTGGCGTTGTTCCCGACGGCCCGCGTGGGAATGACGTACAGTGTGATAGCAGGATGGAGAAAAAATAAATTTATATTCCTTTTAGCCATATGGGTTCCTGGCCTTGCATTAGAATGACAAGATAAAACGAAAAGCTTTTGGTAACTTGTATAAAATGAATTCGTACATGTATGTGATTTTTATGTGCTTCCTAACAGGGAGAAGGGTCAAATTATGTAAGCTTGAAGTGGGGGAAGAGGATAACGGATTGACCAGAGTTGAATGTCCAGTTTGAGGCACATTGATTTAAGAAAGCATGCACAGAAGGAAGGGAAAACAAACAGAGAAAAGAGGAACTACTAGAATGGTAATAATACGCTTTTGAATTGTACTAGCTTCGAGTGAGCTACTACCAAAATCGGTTACTATAAGGATTTATAGGAAAAAATAAGATAACAGGATTTCATTCGCTTATTCATGCTTGTCAGGTGCTGATAATTTTCTGTAATGTTCACCCTGTCTGGTGCAGCCGAGGCAAAAACGTACCACAACCGTCACTGTACAGAGTTTGATGATAATTCGTTACAAAGATCCATTATGTTTGAATAGAAATTTTGCATTTCGTATGCGATAATAATGCTAGGCTGCGGGTACTTCGTATGATCTAAGCAAATAATTATCGGAACATTATATAAAAGCTGTAACGGTAATGTTTAATATCATAGTTTCTGAATGTGCTTTGTGTATTCATACATGGAAATTATGAATAATTTAGTACGAGAAGTCGTTAAACCACGCCGTGACCGTTTCTATGCGTAACTTGGGGCGCATGTGTTGTTATTATTTCATCCACTTTTCTTCACACAATTACATTCTCACACGATCTGACTTCTAGACCAGGATTTGCCACTGTATTACCCCATTTTGACCTGTTACAGGTATTACAAAAGAGAATATAGGCCTAAGTAATACAAAGAATGCATTTCTAGGCATAATATTCTTTTGTACTGATATTTTGTTTTGGATATCCAAAAATAACTCCTTACTTAAATAGGATCCGTGTTATTTAAAGTGTTTTCTATATCGTTTTATAAAAATGATTACTGGTGAAATGTGCGATTTTACCTATAGTTTCTTTCGTGGTCGAAAACGTTAAATCTGCGACCTCACGAAAAGTAATTAACATCTTCTCATTGATCTTCCTCAGGGTGTATTGTCAATCGCTATTTTATGATAGTGCAGGTCGAATTCTTGTTTTAACTGGGATCAATTATGTTATGAAAATTAATTTTTCTTTATACTCGGGACTATTATGTAACTGCTATCTTTGTTTTCTGATCGCTTTCTGCAGATTTCATCATAGGCAATTGAAAGTATTAACTTTCTGCACTGTTCTACTGTGAATGAAAATTTCGTTGTGACTGGTTGTCCCTGCCTTGATGGCCTAGAAATGAAATTAAACGAAAACTTAACGGAATTTATTACGGAGAGTCTTTGTGTAACAGAATAAGTTTCTGGTCTATGTAATTCGAAAATATTTTCTCAACAAAAAAGCATGTCATTTTGACCTACCCTGAGCCATTTAAAATAACTCCGTATATTTACAATAGAGTAGGATTTGAGTATTTCTTTGCTGTAAGTTCAAAGATGGTTGTCCTCTGGGTCCTGTGATCGTAGTCTGGTGAGTTTACTTATCGCCCTGATGATGGAGGCAGCAAGGACCTCTGAAACGTTGGTAAATTTCTACGAGACTACACTGCGCTATAGCCCGGAAGACGGCAATATAATTACAATACAGATTTTTATGCCTTGTTTTATTTCATTAGTCCCTAAATTCTTCTTACTTTGTTTGTTTGTCATCAGTCTTTCGACTACCTTTATGTGGTCCTCCAATTTCGCCTATTTTGCGCCAATCTCTTCATTTTCACATATTTTTTGCAGCCCATATCCTCAAAAATCAGCGTCACATATTCCAATCTTGTCTCCCCCTACAATTCTTCCCTTCAACTGTTCCTTCCATTACAAAATTAACCAATCCTGGGTACCTCAGAATGTCCCACCATCCTACCTCTTCTTCTGGTAAGATTTTTCAATAGACTTCTTCCTTCGCCTATCCTGTCTAAGACCAATCCACTTGTTTGTCAAATAGTGACACTGAACAGACCGTACTTGAAGAAGCCCAATTTTTATTTCTGTGAACCAGTGATAAGTAGAGAAGTCTCTAAAACCTGATTATCACTGACACCAAATGGTTACAGGGAATGGAACTTATGTTTGCGCTTAGTATGCACTTACATTATGAATACAAACTTAAAAACTCTGAAAGTAACTCTGCCCTTTATATGATCATCATTTTGTTACCTTATGTTTGTGACAATATTGAATTAAATTTTCCGCTAATTTAAGACAGTAAAGACGGTATTATGTAAAATTTGTTAAATTCTAACTTGGAATAGTAAGATATTAATCAGTATAATATGAAGCACGCACAAAATAAACATGCAAATAAAGACCAAGATAAGTTAATGTTTATAAAATAATTTCGAGCAACAATCCGTATAATTTATGGACAAAAGCCCATCCTTCCTCTAATGATGGAGATTATCTGCGAAACATTGGGATTTTTCTACAACTGACACGGATTGTTGCCCGAGAAGATTTTATCGGGTTCTGTTGCCTTGAAAACTTGAAGTCTTGTATTGTAATATTGCATCCATTAAAAATAAAAGGTGAACATTAGTGAAGTTAACCCACTCTTAAGCACCTTGAGTGTTTTCTCCATCTAGTGTCTAATAGAATTTTAGATTCTGACCCAAAAAATATTAGTGGTCAAAGGAAGGAAAATTATATGCAGGTAACACTAGTCAGAATCTTGTTTAACACAAAGCAGCGTACTCATTTATCCACAAAGAAACAAATGTTGTGGCAAGTGAAACATTCTGTTGCATCCGAGTTGCTGAAAAGAAAGGCACATGCTCTGAGACCATTTTGGTCGCCCACTAAATCACAGTGTTGAGGCCAGTACCACCTGGGTCAACGGCTGCCCTCAGACTCGCACTGCAAAAATGAAATACGGCAATTTGGCTCCACTCCTTTCCTCGTCATAAACATCAAGACACATTTTAATATATAAAAAGGTATAAAACTGAATGGCCCTTCATAAACATAATGAAGATATTAGACAAGAACTGGAAATGACAGATATCATGAAAGAATAAAAAATGTCAAAGAAATTATGGAAACAACGCACTGAAACCGAATCTAGTTTGGGCTTGGTGGGAAGAGGAAATGCTTTATCCCTGCCGGTAAGAGAACACTGGTCGTCCAGCCCACAGACACTCACATTTCTGGTTGAGGTATTAGTTAAATTTACAGGAACAGAAGTATTCTACTCAAATCACGATTTAAATCGCGCCTGCATTTATTAGCCTGCTAGATCCTGAGTAGCTAAATTAAGTGTGTTTAAAAAACAATTTCATGTGCGATTAATAACTGTGGTCAATCATGCATATTCATTTATTTTTACGCCCTTATTACATCGACAAGTAATCAGATGGAGACATCTTCTAATGACGATTTTATGTCTATTTATAATGGCTTGTTACAAAAAAGACACTAAACTCGGCTTACAGTCCTCAATCAGCAGAAAACATCTATCGACATGCTTACTAATACGCCAACCCTTGATTTTGCTTTTAAAGAATTAAATAAGATTTGTTTTATTTCTCAGTATCAGATTTGTATTGCAATAATTTCTCGACCCAGAGGATTACTGAAAGTACTTCTAGTTGCAACAACGCAGTGCGGCTACCGATGCTTCTATCACGGGGATTCTTAACAGACTGAGGTCTCCCTGCTTACCAACAGACCTTCTTTGCGCTAATTGGTCATTCACAAAAAGCAGAACTCGACTCAGCCGCCAATTCTTCTCAAAAATACTATAGTTTTATACGTGCACAAAATAAGGCATTTTATCTCAGGCGGGGTTTTTCATAATTTCTTCCCAGTTTATATATTTATTATTGCAATCTTTACACAACACACGAATTCTTCTTCAAGTCTTATGTGTAGCACATGTGTTGCGAGAAAACGGTAATAATAAACATATAAAGTTTAAGGCTCTCCAGTAAATTTTATTCTTTCTAGTAAATGTCTACTCAGTACTTGAAAACAGAATACTGTCATTTGTCTTCCCTTTATTATTTACGTTTATTGTCACAGCACTTAAAGTAGCAATAGACTCAGCAGTTGGTACAAGTCGTTACTCAAGTTCATGCTACAAATTATGTAACATGTATGATAGTGATAAAATATGTATATAGAATTTTAGTCAGGAATCCTGAAGGGAATTAACCATTTGGAAGACAGACATTGATGTAAAGGTAATATATCCTATTCTTTACATTTTAAAAAATCTATCATTATTCAACTTGAACCTTTTATTGAAAGAAGATATTCCAAATAACTTGAAAATCTGCCCATGAAATTTGAGGTTCTCACTGCCGTGAAGAAAGGCATTGCTCTTGTGGGTTTTAACGCTGAAGATAGAAACATTATGTTACAACCCAGTAGAGCAACACAGAAAACTGCCAATGAGTGTTCTTATCTCCAAGAAAACAAAAAGTTATTTGGTCGATTATGTTTAGGAAGATACCCGTTTTTTCATGACAACACGGAAACTAGCACGAGGAAACGTGGGCAAAGCGCCTCGTTTACTCAGCATGGAAGTCCGTATAATTTTACTACAAATGCACATAAATGAGCATTCTAATAAATAGGACTGGTAATGAGCAAAATAAAGGTACCATGAATTGCAATATAATAGAGTAACTCGGGCCTTTCTTCTTCTGGAGGGGGGATTTGTTTACGTTGCCACTTTAGAGCCCAGTAGGCACTATATGTACCATCTGCTGTAACAATCACGAACTCTTCATTTTGTATTTATGAGTTTCGTTTCAGTGTAAACAGCGATTATTTCTTTAAACAGCATTAACGGGTTGATTTCGGTAATGGTTAAATCTTGCGTTTTCTTGAGGTACGGGCTGAATTATGAAATAGTATTTCGACCAGGTTTGGATTCAAGGAGTTAACGAGCCAATTAGAACTCCATCTTGTAACTCCGTGTATTTTACGTTTATTTTCCTACTTGTTGCAGACTTGTGCCACTGATCCTTTCAAGTACCCAACCAGATGCGTTGTTTTATGCTTTATGCCTAGTTCTTACAAAAGATGACTTGACCGTTAAAGCCTAGCTCATGCACTCTGCATTTTTATCCGAAGTAATTTATAATCCTTCACTATGACAGTTGGTCAGCCAGCTTTGTATTATCCCCTCCTGCTTCTCCAGTAAGGCTCAGCTTAGAGTGCTCATAGCCAAATGGAATTAGTTCTCATTTTGATATTACACAGTAATGCAATTGAGATTGTAAGCTTCATCATCAATAATGGTAAATAGTGCAACATGTTCTTTAATTAGAGGTTGAGAGTCTTGTCCCTTTAATTGAGGGACAGTGTTGTGTTCTGCAGTAATTCAGCTTTATAGTGTCGGTAAAGTTTAAATTAGTCTTACTATAAACGCTCTGCCTAGGATCAGTACTGTCTGTCCGAATGTAACAGTGACATGATTCATTTGCAAGTATTTACGAGAAGAACTTCTTTCAGATGCTTCATTTTGTTTTGCAATGGTCAGCAAGACGCAACTTATATTTTATAATTAATAATCATCGTACAATTAAACTGTACAGCTACTAATATTTGCTGAATCTTAAGAATTACGTACTTTTAACATACATTGTTACTGTACAATATCTACGCTCAAGCCTATAAGACAAAATGATTATTTATTTCTTGCAGCCTTACCAAATTATCTTGTGTTATTGAGCCATCTGTAGCTTTGGATAGTTCGTACCAACATCAAATATTTAATTAAATAGTACATATTAATAAACATGTCAATAGGCGATCCTTTAGAAAGGTATTTATTTCATCACTAACATCGAACGCCGCTCCTATTTTGTATTCGGGAGATTCCAGTTTGAAATTTCGGTCCGGAGATCAGTTACCCTGACTGAGAATTTTCTTGGTTTTTCTCAGTCCCTTCATGCAAAATCCTGGATAAAACCTTAAATTAAGTCACGATCACTTCCAAATTCTTTCCAGTTTATCATTCATTAAACATCGTATCATTCGACGTTATTAGCTTATATTAAGAACGAATGACAGCGTAATTTAAAAAATCACAAATGAGTACATTTTATCACTGCACAAGGTGAAAGTAGCTTGTGTATTAATGAGTACGCCTCCCATGAAATTTACATGTATTACGCATGAAATAGAGCAGGACTATATATTTGAAAGTAGTCATTAAAGAAAATGTAATGTCATAAATAAGATTGTATTTTAGTAATCATAGATCTGTATCTCAATAACTGTTCATTACTGTTTGTCTGGATTTTATAATAGTTCTGGAACATTTATTCACTTTGAATGCTTGCATCATTAGAATGGGCCTATACAAAGTGATACTGATAGTTTGAATCTTAATGGGACAGTGTCTTTGGAAAATGCTTGGAATACTTTCAAAACCTCATACATAATGTCATCTAAACAAAGGTATCTTGTTGCAGCTAATGTATACAGCACGTAAAATGAACCTGTTGTTTAATTTACGAACAGTTCTGTATTCCAAAACGAAAAAAAATCCAACAAACATAGTGCAGCAGCGATCAATGCACCATTAACGTCGCCAAAACATGTCTGTGTTATCTGCACTACACAATTAATGTAGGCCCTATATGGCGAAAAGTTCTGCTATAAAGTCGATTTTTTCGCAATGTTCTGTGCAGTCGGAACAAGATTTAGGCTTTTGAGGAGTTTTGGAGAGCCGGAAATTCTACGTAGCCTTATTCATGTAGCCCTTTACCTTTAGAGTGACACTTTTTAATAGCTTATTCATGTTCCTTCAAACTGATTATATTTTGCTGAAAATTCTAAAATGAATATTACTAATACAATAAGGTGGTAAATGATTTCAGAATTTCAGATTGAGATTCGTGTTAAAGAAGATACTTCCGTGTTTACATATTTCTTCAGCTTGAACGGACTGTAGTCTATATCTTTTAGCGTTGTTTCCAGTTCAGGCTGTGGTCGAGATAAAACAAGTTTCAATGCTAGAAGCTACAGATAAAATTAATTATTGAAGATTGACTTATATTGATGTATAGAGTTTTGAGGTGCTTCTTTACAAAACATTAATTACAGTGTAAAAGATTACATTGATTTTTAATAATAATAATATATTTAAGAATTTATTATCAGAGATTCCGCATGTAAAAATTGTATTATCTATCGATAAGCGATGTTTCTGAGCTTTAACACATAATCTGTGTAATTTAGCTGACTTTATCTTGCATAAATGTGAAATAACTTAGGAGTAATTATAAGTTCTAGTACTTCAACATACACATCTTATCATTACATGTCTATTCTGTAGCTGAAAATGTTTATTTGTTTGTTGGGGATAATAGGCTTTTATAACACCGCTGTATTTCTTATTTCTTTAATTGTACCAATAAAGTCCAAGTCCAATAACTGGTATATTCCCATAATGCCTGGATATGCATGAACAACAAATTATAAATTTTTAACAGAAAAATATTTATCGTCAGCTGGAGTGTTGTTATATTTCTTTCTTGTAATTCAAACTTTCCCACCATAAGAGACCATTAGTTACAAAATAGTATCGATTATGGAATAAATGAATTTACACGACAATAATGTGTCAGTTTCGGCAGGAAGCCAACCGCTTATCAATTATACTGAAAAGCCATTACAGGATGATAATAAAACTTCCCATGTATCTGGGCGCAGTATATGTAGTACGTACCGATAGACCCGTGGTGGGAAAAGTTCTTTCTTCAAATACGGGTAGACATATATACGTGGGGATGCATTCTCGCATTTTATGCATAAACTGTACACAGCAAGTAGTTCCCGACTTCGATAAAGTACAGTTACACTGTTTGAAGATAACACTTTTGACGTAGCAAGTATACGGCTACTGGTATGATTCTGGACATGTATTTTATACACAATGAAGAATAACATTTTGGCAGAAGTTGATCTAAAGAAATAGACTGTAGGTCTAACACAATATTTTCCTGATAACTCAAATAGGCCCATTCGTCAAGAGGATATGTGACTGAAAACTTGCATGATATTATTAATTACATTAAATGTTTCTGAATCATTTTCTAATTGTTCTTTGGAAAGATGGGTATTCGTTTAAGAATAAATTTTGAAGTAGCTAGGCTTATACCCTTGTATCATTAACAGATTTATGATGTTTTTACATCCAGCATTACCTTTATGTACTTTGTGGGATTTGGGGTTTCTAATGTAAGCTGCATTAGGAATGGTCTTCAATTAAATATTAACTCGTTCAGTGCTTCTTTGAGAAAGTCGCTTAAAACAGAAACATGAGTCGAAACACAAACCGGTCATTGTAACTGCATGTAATATTCAATTTGTACTGTGATTTGAGGTTCTTACAGCGGCGAACATTTCGATATTGGTCTCCTGGGCTATAACGCCGCTTGGACTTGTAGGTAGATACCAACATTTCAGAGAATCATGCTTCCTCCATCTTCAGTCCTGAAGATTTTCACATTTCCCATTAATTTTTTTTTCTCCACATTAATCCCATGTTAGAAATGTTTTTTGAAAATTAAAAACGAAGTTAATTAAAACTGGCTGTGGCATATATTGAGGAAGAACATTTCGTAGGTATCTGACCGTGCCATCTGTAGGAAACTAATGGAACTACTTTCTCCCGACGCCGGTAAAAGACGCAGTCGACATTTTGTGTTACGAAAAGATAACATTAATTTGATTGTTGCTGTTGAGTATGTGGTAACACTTCGACATGACAAAACTGTGTGCCGTAAAATAGGATCTTTGTTTACAATAGTGTGGAAAATGAAGTGGACAATATTTTATCAATTCAAGGCTTCTTGAACAGATGATAATAGTTCAGACTCAGTTTTCGTGCTGAGGAACACCCCCTGGCTTAATAGTTATTATAATTTTAATATTTAGTAGTGAATAATTATTAGACCATTGTTCCTGATATGTTATTTTTCCTGTCTTGTAAAGAAGGCAGGGAAATTTGTGGGTGAGGGACATTGTAAGAAACGCATTTTTCTATTTATTTCAGACGTTCAGCAATCTGTCGCATTTTACCACAGCAGTTTTTAAACCAGACTTATATCAGCTTTTCAACTCTTTCCAAGGATGGAGCCTTAATTCCTTCAGGCCGTATTACGATACGAATGCGCAATGGTTTCAGGAGCAGTGTTGTTCTGCGCATGATCAACCAAGTAAAGTGGGAGTTTCCGTCGTGTATAATGACGTAGGGGTCCCGCGCCGAAGTCGCGTGGTCTGAGGCATCGTGCTTCGGACCGCGCTGGTTCGAGTCTCGGAGGAGAAGAAATTTTCTCATGAGCTTTCGACCAGTGTATGGGACCGGTGCCAACCCAGCGTCGTGAGGAAATTGGGCGGCTACAATGGGTAGCGTAATCCGGTCATGAAAACTAGCAATGGCCGGGGGTTCGTCGTGCTGACCACACGTCAGCCTATATCTGGTTGGATGATCGTTCACCTCTGCTTAGGCATGTGAACGTGAGGCCAGCAGTCAAGTTAGTCGGCTTTGGCTCTC
The DNA here is from genome assembly GCF_977971745.1 of Zootermopsis nevadensis. NCBI lineage: Eukaryota > Metazoa > Arthropoda > Insecta > Blattodea > Termopsidae > Zootermopsis > Zootermopsis nevadensis. The sequence goes on from NW_028259161.1 coordinate 10,153,967, forward strand.
TGGAGCTGTTACGCCACGGATTTATTTATTATTTATTTATAATGACGTAGGGTAAGCGCAAATGCAATTGGTTGTTAAAGTAAATTTTCCCATTCAGCGTTATGTTGTGAGGAAAACACGTGGGTGTTCTGTTTTGTGAATTCTGTATTTAGATGTGGATCATTAAAAGTTGGTTCCATAGACTATGTCGTGGATACCCATGGTGGGAATGGAAACCATATCGAAGTATTCTAACGTGTCACTTCTTCCCACGTTGAGTAGTTTTGAATGATTCGACATTTAATTCGCCTTTCGCTTTTCGGAAAGATGCCGGTACTGAACTTCATTGGAATTAGTTCAGACCAAAAATGTTTAAAAAATTATGTTTCTCAGCTAAAGAACGTCTCCGAAACGTAGTAAATTTTAGAAATTTAAATTTTTAATTTTTGTATAATGGACAGTGGATAATGTTCTGCCAAAAAAATCATAACAGTGCCGACACTTTCGCTTTGTGTAAACAGCGTATTTAGAAAATGAAATTGGTGGAAAAAAGAATCTGGAACCTGTGGAGTCCCACAGCAACAGAATAATAAATAAATTATGTCATATAATGAAACAATCGGCCACTTAATGATAAATCTGAGCTCTTTTCAAGAGATTAAGTCCTTATTATTCAAGACTCGCTCTCTTGTATAAATCTTTTGTCGTGTTTCATGCTAAAGTAACTTATTATCTCAGGGAATAGGGCTAAAAATAACTTGCGCCTATAGGCCACATTACCACTTCACAAATAGTCTTAAAGCACTGCAGTAGAATATAAATCTAGTAGATCTTTAGAAACATAAGATGTAGAAACCGCTCAGTGATTAACGACCAACGTTTGATTTTCATCGGTGGCGGGGACTTTTTCTGTCCACCTCTGCGTCCAGGCCGACCCTGAAATTCAATCAATCTCTCATGCAATGGATGCTACAACTCTTTCCCGTACGTTACTGCTGCCGGGGCGGGAAGCTCATTCTAGTGCAAAAAAAATATATATAAGGACGTAAAGAGATATACCGCAACTTCCCTTCACGTCATCGTCTTCATGACGCGCCTAATTTTGCATATGTATAAATTAACCTTCACGTTATTACTTAGCCCTATAAACGTAGCTCTTGGGCTTACGTCACAGGCCTCATTACAAGAAGATCTGTATTTCTTCGTATGTTATTAACTTATATGCTTCTTCTTTCAATTATTTTTACGAACGAGGAAAGCATCTTCATTATTCTTCCCAGACAGTCTGTATTTTTCCTTCCAATGTTTTATCTGGACTATTCTTTTTATTCTTTACGATCCACACACTCGGCCTGCGCTCTCGTTTGTGACCTGGATTTCTCACAGTCTGTGATTATGTTCGTAGCGTCTAATTGTTTTATAATTAATTCACTGCTCCACGGTCTGGATCTTCAAAGTAAAGTTGGCAGGCCGGATGTTGGCTGGAAACTCTTAATGTACCCAATTCATTTTCGTCTTTTCTAATGCGAAGGTAAAGTAGTCTGAATCTGTATATTGGGAGCTAAAATTTACAACAACAAAAAAGGTGCGTTTATATTCTGGCCCAAATTCGTAGAATTTATTGACCAAGTGACCCACTTGTCTAAAGGTTTGGGGAGGAAATTCATTCATTACTTACCGACAGTACAACAGGTTCGAAATTCTTTCGTATTCCAAACTTTGCCATAAAAATTTTGAACATAAAAGTATCTGTTCACAATCAATCAGGCTTATTATTTCAATCAATGTTGATTTGCTTAATATCTGGTATTAATTACGTGTGCTACCTTTGTAAATATGAAATCGATTATGCTAGTTTATTCTTTTATGAACTTACTGTGTAGCAGATAATAACTGTCTTTATTAACCACTGGCACAGTTGAACTTTTTAGTCAGTATAATAATAAGGGCATTCCAGATGGCGAACTCGAAGAAACGAAATTCTTCTCAGATCTGCTAGTCCTACAGCGCTAGTGTTTATTTTGTGTAACGAAGGCATCGATTCTCACAGGAACTGACCTGAATACAGTGGAAATATTCTTGCATTCGGCAGTCTTCTCCGTATATTCTGGGCATAATGAGGCCGCTTTGAATTCAGAACGTTTTATTGCTCGATGCAACTCAGTTTATAATTTACAAAGTTTTATTCCTCATTAGAGCACGCCACTAGGGGTATAAAGCGTTACTACGCTTGTTTTAAACTACCAGGAGAGCGAGAAAGACTGCAGCCAATAACAGAAATAAACTGATCGAATACTATAACGAAGACTTGCTTCGAACGCCATTAACATATATTCACGTATATTTAAAAAGTAATTCTTAAACGAATGCATGCTATTAGATTTACTGATACACACAAATAATGCATTTTATCTGTGGAAAGAATCACGTGATAGACCTAGATTTATAATTCTAGAGTTTTAGAAAATTACCGGTCTAGAATTATCTTTAGAAAAAGAGAATTTGAAGACTTTAGAAGGAATCAAGTGAATTTTAATTAAAGACGTGTGCATATTTAAATCATATTTAATTTTTTTTTTATTATGAAGAGATTTTGATAAATGTTTTTGACCTGCCTGAGAACAGTTACTCGATTGATACTGATGTTGTGGTTTTCTTCTTACATTTTCTGTAATTTTGTAAAGGACAGACGTCTGTTATTGTAGCATTAGTTTCGTCAGACTGAATATAAGTATTTACAGCCCTACACACAATACTGGTTATTTCTTTAAAACTATATTGAAATATAGGCATTTATTTTGTGTTACAGTACAGAAAATACTCACAGTAAATTTTAAATCACTTAAGTAATAGACCTATAATTTCTCTCGGATTGTGTTTTCCTAGGTTATAACGCCATGTAGTCTTTTAACTGATTACAAACGTTTCGAGGGGTGGGGGAACAGCCTCAATCTTCATCCGAACTCTTACCTCCATGAGAACATAAAGTCTCATAGAATTCGTTATGTAACATTACTTATCCGCAGACAGTTCTGTGTTATTCTGAACCTGTCATGCGATAATGCATTGTCCGTTTTCAAAGAACATGTCTAGAACATATATAAACGGTATCTTATTATTGGCTGGTGGGGGGAAATACGTTATGTATTCTTAAGGAAACTTCGCCGTCTTCTCAAGTATATTATTCTTGTTGGTGCGTGCGTCGTGCAAGATGGAACGTAATTAATCGTTTACGAGACAGGTTCAGATAGAATAAGGAAGGGTAACATTTGTTGACTTCAGTAGTTAAGAACTAGAACCATTATCAAGAAGTATGGAACATGAGTAATAATATAAAAATTGTTATTTAAATAAGATAGAAAATAAATCCGATTCACGAATTTGACAGCATTTTGAAACCTATTATCCATTATAGTAGGTCTCAATTGGCACATTGGGAATTAAGTTCTCGTGGCTTTCTCTAGTCATTCCAACCAAACGTCGGAATAGTATCATAAATTATGCAAAATCTCTGCGCATTTTTTGCATAAAAAGACACCTTACAACTGATTTCATGGCTCAGAATTTTCGAAATGTAAAATAAAATAAAGTCGTAATCCTGTGATGTTTAGTGGTGATTATATGCAACAGCTGTTTTAACAATATAAAACTCCGTTCTTTGCCAACAAATTGTATTTATGTGAAACTTAAAGAAATATTTAGACGAGTTTCGGCTTCAAAGAGTTAATTGTATTCCATACACAATTTAATCCAGTGCCTGTAAAATTTGGAAATTTTATTGCTTGTAAAATGCTGTGGACGTACGTAAAATTCAGACATTTTTACTGCAGTTAAGCAAAGAAACGGCGCTCATAATTCTGGTATGATGGCCTGTCACTTTCATTTAGTTGTTACCTCACATTGTAATTAATCTTTAAAAATATTTTAAGTTGTAGTAAAAAAAATTATTCCTGGCTTATTTACGGCCATCAGCATCCACAGATGATTACACTAAAAACTAACGACCTGATATTTTAAAAGTCTTCATTCTAATATTATCGTGGAAATACACCGCAGCATTAGTCGTTATTACAACCCAAACTTTAACAAATTGAGAATTTAGTTTCCGTCAATAAGGAGGGAATAAATAAAATGCTGTGAATACTATCGAATAAGCCTGAAGTTTGCTAAATGTTTATATGGCTTAGAAGTTTAATATATATTAGGCAGGATTTAGAATTAAAGACTAAATGAAGTTAAAGATTAACAAGCAGAAAACGAATTATAGAAATAATTTATCTAATGTGTTCAAATAGGGACCTATATTGCGCTAGGACAACACGTTATTTTGTAGTAGTGTAAATAAAGAGGATTACTAAAATAAATTATTTCCTGAGTTTATATCCCTGTTAGTGACCGCACAGCTTCTTCTTTTTAAGCTGTAGGCTTCACAGGACGGATGTAGAACAATTTTTTCTTCTGTTGGAATTAGAGACTGCCGGAACATGAGTTAAGTACTACTAATTACTCAGGATTTGAGGTTCTTACGGCGATGATTACGAAGATGGCTGTTTTCTGGGTTGTAGTACTGTATAGTCTCGCAGAAGCTTATCATCGTTTTAGAGGTCCTTAATGCCTCCATCATCGTCCCAGAAGACAGATGTCTTCTGATTACTAATTACTTGTCTATTAGTGGAAATCTTCTTCTTTTTCTTCTTCTTCTTCTTCTATGGCTCTCCGGTCCGTATTCGGTCCATGGCCTCTTCCATTCGGTCCTATGATAGGTCCGTCTGTCCGAGGTTTAGGTTTCGAAACATCTTTCTTTTTACGGTGCAAGGTTATTAGCCTTGCGACCAACCCCCAACCTCGAGGACCAGGGTACCTGTCTTAGTCTGACCTCTCCCCCTCGACCAATCTGCTACCGCCAGCATTGCTCTTGGGATCACTGAGGTACTCAAGCCCCACCACCACGACAAGGTGCAGGTACCATTAAGTGGAAATGACCAGTTGAAATTCACAGGGAGCTGTTTATTTTGTATCTTGATACGTTACTCCATTTATTCCCTTCATATTTGTCTATCGTTACTTTTGCTTCTTTTTTTCTCCCGGATTTCCCTCACGCACATTTCACTTAGATCATAGCCGTGTTAGATTATTTAAACGTTTTAGTCATCTACTTCTAAAAGCCGCCTAATGAAAGCAGTGCTTGAAAAGTAAAATGTTTTTCTATTTAGTGTCATTACTCAGAATTGTCAGGTATCTATGGGCCCAAGCGAATATTCATGAAAGCACCAAACTGGAAATTTTGAGGTTTTATAGTATCAAATTTGATATAGTTGAGTCGCTATGTATTTGAAAAGAAGTACAGCTTGTCCTAAAAATGACCAGCTCGAAGTTTGAAGATAAATGTTATATTAATGTGATAGGTCAGTTTCAAATTTCTCTGATCAGTGGGAACACTAGAATCCTGTCCTTCCGACAAGTAGTTGGTGTGACATAGTTTCTTCAGATTCGTTGTTCTTTTAGCCAGTTGTTTTATAACAAACTATATGCCGTTTCCAACAGTGAAGTGTATGATTATTGTTGAACATTATTTTCAAAAGCAGTCGTATGAAACTGTTAAAGAGACACATGTGGTGCATTTCTCTTAAGTTGCTATATCAAACAAGTCAACAGTTTTTCAACTTACTAATCGTTTTCGCAAAATTTGGCCCATTAATGATAAACACCGTACCTATCCACAGCTGGAAAGAGAATACTTTTAACACATGTTTTAATTATGTATTTTACTTCTCTTAAGAATAGTGAAAAATAATTTACGCTAGACTTTAAATCTTTAAAATAAATGATACGTTACTTTAGCGTACCAGCGAAATAAACCGGATAAAATGTCGCACACATATACGATTCTGTCTGGTTTCTTAACTATTTATCAGTATAATAAGCTTAATAAATTCCTGATGATTTTATTCCATAGATTATCTTTGAAGTATGAAGTTACTTTTAAGCCGAAAGGCTATATGTGTAAGAAAAAATCCAGAATTTCCCTTTACAACTACAGTTTGAGGGAATTTAGTGGATGTGTTCGCTTCATAAACACAACCTTGAAAGGCGTATGGCAGCTTGTGTCGTTTTACTTCAGAAATAACAAAACTAATTGGACCGACAGATGTTTCTCTTTTGGTCTAAGTGGATATGTATATCAAGTTTATCATTTATAGTCTATAACAAGACCATGAGGAATAAGGAGTTCTTGTTTAGTAAAACTAAAAAGGGACATTTTTTTAATTGCACAATATTAAGGCTGCACCTGACTCATTCTGTGTTCTGTGCCGGTGTTCGTAACAGACTTGCTTAATAAACCTGATTAACGTTTTACGTAGTTGAATAGGGGATTCATAGGCTCTGTAAAGGTGGGTAGTAAATTTTGTGAACTTATCCGAAAATCAATAAATACGAGTAACTGCATCAGTTTTGACGTTCTCACGGTGGTGAAGATGTGGAAGTTGGTCTATCCACACATTCGCACTGCCTTACTAACCAGAAGACCAATATTGTCATTTTGCCTCTAATTGCAGATATCACAGATGGGCAGAATCTGTAACTCGTACTCCTTTTTGTGTAGACACAATTTCGCCGAAATTAATCAAATAATTTTATAAATGAGCAAACGGACATGCAAGGACGGCCTTTGAATGTGCTATTATTATATGTACTCTCTGAGAAGAACGCGTGATTATTAGTATTTAAAGTTTATTTTTGTTTACCAATTTGCTTTCCACGTAATTCTAAACAAAGGGTCTGTTTTTGAGAATATTCGTAGGCATGGCTCTCCGTTAGCGGTTTGCTCCATACACTTCAAATTCCCTATTTTGAACGATACCCGTGTGGCGACCATAGTACGAGTATGATAGCAACAGGAAGTCCATTCTGTATGCCGGCAGGCCTTCTATTCAGAACATATGTATGAACACACGTGTTTAAAACGTAAAATTATTATCAATATTCTTTCTTTAAAATGGAGAAGAGACACCAGTGGTAATTAATATGTGAAGAACGGTGCCAGAACCCCGAAGAACATAATCATTATCGTTACAACCATGAAAACTATAAATCTCACATAAATTGAACTTTATGAAGCAGATTTCGTGTTAGTCCTTCTGTTAATGATAAAACTAGCTGTCGTAACAATATTGAATTGCATGAACAATCCTTAACTGTCTTACTTTGTGGAAAGACTATCTCCTCAGGATTGATTAGATTTGTTTATGTGATTAATATCGCATGATATTTGCTTCTCTGTCCGTCGCAAATTAGTACTCAATTGAAAAGTAGTTAATTTCGTATATATGCAACAACACAATTATAAAAGATTTATAAGTCATTCATACACTTTTCTAATTGTTACTTTTTTTCCCGAGCTTCTTGAACACATTTTAAATTATGCCGTGACGGGTTGATAAAGCTGTTTTCCATTCTGTTTAATTGTTGTGTATTCTTTATTTTATAACGCTCCCCAAGTTATCCTGGAAGTCATCTTAAAATTGTTGATTCTTAAAGTTGACATTGTACGCTGTTTCTTGAGAAAGGCGTAATTGAGTTGGCATCAAAAGACGCCGCCTCGACCCCCCCCCCCGCCGGGTAATGACCCTAACATCCCTTGGAAAGGCAAAGGTTTTATTGACTGCGTTCTTTTTATGGGATTATGTTAAATTACATGGACCAATGCGCGTTTTATGATAACAGGGCGATAATATGATTATTTGAGCTATGAATTTGCTCCTTTTGTTTCTGTTTTGCGTCACACCTGCTTCTTATTATGCATACCATGTTTGTGGAGTAAAGTGTTTTGAAAGTTAAGAGATAGTTATGGTTGGTAAATTTTAATCGAATAAAAGACGGGCATTGTCTTGACTTATTACCGTGAAATTTATATGGATTCTTCTCATTTTAAACCATTCAACAATCTTGTTAAATTACCCTTTAAAGTCCAGGTATTAATCCATTTATTCAACTTTCCAGTCATGACATTTCAGCAGAGGTTTACAATGAGAGTCTACCAGTGATTGTTTTCTTGTAAGAACTTTTCGTGCAACCTTCCTAAACCTCGAAATGCAAGAAGCGTTATGTTTATTGAGGTAACGAGACTGACTTCACTTGGAAGACTACCTATTCAAATCTCGGTAACTGTCTGTACTTAATGATATTTTGAAATTTACCCTGCAAATTCCTTCCGGCTCACCATTCGTCATACATTTAATTCTACGTTTCTGAAGAAGATACAACAACATGATTCAATTGTTCTCATCAACAAAGTTCTTGGGAAATCACTGTTTAAGGAGTTAGATATTTAACGCATATTTCACATTGAACGAATGTCTTACGAGAGGGCAAATCTGTTCTTCAAACAGATAATTCTGACCGAAGATATTGAGTTCACACAGGAAAGTTATTATCCCTCCATTTTATGGTTTTAACATATGCATGCGTTAAAGCAAATTACTTAGCAAATATTTTAATGTTGCCTTCAAAATCGACAATGCTGACGGCCGATGTGAAATTTTATTATTCCGCGCACGTGTGTGCAGTTTTCTCAAACTCCTGGGCTTATTTTTCCTGGAATTATTTCTTCTGCTATCATTAATCAGGGCAATATATCAACATCATTTTCTGATCGAATTTTCTTTGTCTTGCTAGAGAATTATATGTACTTCATTTGCCTTTAAACATGTACGCTATTTAAATTTCTAAGCCTTGTGGATAAATAATTCGTAAAAGCCTTTCAATAGTTTTCATATATTCGTCTCTGTAAATATTATAATACTTTTCTATAAAAATATCGTGGATGTTTATTTATAGTGAAATATTTTACCACTTTAGTTAAAACTTTATTGTTATTCTTACTATTAGCTTGGTTATCTGTCTTTTTATATTTTTTAAAGTTTTACAATTATATTAGTGTTCCCTACGTGGATTATTTGTTTTTATTTATATTCCTTCATTTTTGCTCTGTGTTAATATTGTTTCTATTTTGGGTTTGCCTGTACTTGGCAGTTATATTTAATACTGTATATTTATAAGTTTAGTTAATCCGTTTGTGTAATATTTTTAATTTTTATTTCACTATTATTGTATATATTATCAGTGTTTGCCTGTTATTGGCTTCTTGCTGTTGGCAAACACGTAAATAAATTAATTGAATTGAATTGAATTGAATTGAAACATCAGCAGTAACAGATAGAAATTTCGAGTTATCCCGAAGACTAATATAATTATTATGCTTCAGAAATATAACTGAAATTTATTAGCAAATTCTAGTTCACTGCCCATAATGGTGATGTATATGCAATGTCTTTAAATAAACACGAAGTCAAATAACAGCTTACTATTTCTTTGTAAAATTTGTATTGTTTACCTAATTGTGAGTGGCTTTCACGTTCTTATTTCACACTATATCATAAAAGACTTAGTTATATTGTAAGTTTCTTTCTATTTATTCACTTATACCTTATTATTCCCTCGCCACCTAAAATTCTAACAGTAGAATATCATGAAAATATAATAAATTTAAAATGTGTCACAAAAATTACAGTCTTTTGCTGTAAATAGTGCTATAATAATGTTGAAAATAATTCATTTACCGATGGTATAGTGGAGAAATTTAAAAAACGTTTCATTGCAAAGACAGGGAATACGTCTTCGCGGTTCACTAAAGAAAGATACTTGTATTTCAAGCAGTAGACAGTAATCAATTAGTGAAGTTACCGTAAGTTTATAATAACTTCTCTTAGTATTAAATTCCTTGGCGTAGCTGTCGAGAATTACATGAAAGTAACATCCGACTTGCAGAAACTGGTTTGTCTACATACTGTCTAATTGGCTAATAGAATTAAGATACTTTTCTTCTGTGCTTTATAAATAAATTTAACGTCACATATTTTCTTGCGATATTTGTTGAGTGGATTTTTACTCGGTGTGGACTCTTTATTGGATATTTCCAACTATAATCTTCCTTCCGGTAATGACATACCAAGACAGTTCAAAAGCAAGAACTATGAAAAGTATTATACTGTTACGTATTCTGATACAATACGCGACTCCTTTAATTGATCAGTTTATTACTTTCGTGATCTTTGTTATATTTACACTACTATCGTATTTAAATTTTTGTAGCATGAAACCGTTAGTTCTGTTGAATTGCTAACATTTAGACTCATATTATCCTACGCAGTAGCGAAGACAGGTGTTATAATTATATTATATTATAATTGTTAATTTCTTGCGTTTCGATCTTGGGCACGTTTAATTGTTATTTATCTACCAAAAGAATTCTTTAACAACGATATTTCAACATCTGTTTCAAACAAAACTTTGTTATTGTTATTTTAAGAAAATAATGTTATTATAATGTAAATGTTGCTTTCAGACATTAATTATTTCGAGATAAATATATTTTAGTGTAGATCTCACGTCCTGATCTAGATTACTTTAAATAACTGACTCGCTTTCAGTAGAATGGGTGAAATAATATGAGATATTTTTCTCTGTATTAGAGTACTTTATAATGTAGCAGCTAAATGCATAAATACCATTGTAGTTCTACAAGCAGTTCTGCTCTAAATTCTAGTTGATTGTTACTGGTTTGACAATTTTAACAATAACAGTTACATAATTCTAAGAGGCTAATATTATGTTGTTATTATTTCCTCTTAATTGGATTCAAAAGTTTTAGTGTCAGAGACTGGAAAACTTCTCATAATTATAATGGGTTACAACAAATTCCATTGAGCCCAGTCAGACACCTGGAACTCATTTGTTTTACTCGATGCTGCCCTCTTGAAAATGCATTATATTTTGTAATGGTATTTAAACTAAAAACGCCTAAGTACTCTCCAACATTATCTCAATTTGTGCATGCAGTGGGCCTACTAAGTCAATGGTCAGTAGTCTTAAATATTGTAAACGTATATGTCACCGTTATACTGATTATACAGAGGGCCCAAAAAATGTATACACACTTCAACAAAACAAAAACCTGTATAAAAGCTTTAATACTAAATTTATATAGACATCAAGGGATGACTATAAGTCATGTTGTGTATACATTTTTTGGGGCCCCTTAGTATTTAAATTAAAATTGACAGAGTTCTGTGCATTCCTATATAAATTATGTGCTTGCACATGGACGAGCGCGTAAGCAGGTGTATTTTATATTTATAACTTATGCTCATAGCAGTAAGTACTATGAAGGGTGTCGTCCACTCGAGGAAGATAAGATGAGTGGAGCATGTAGCATACATGGGGATTTAAGAAATTCATATAAAATGCCGCTCGCAATATATGCAACAATTATGAAGATACATTAGCTACAATTCATCTCTCTACACTTTGTTCCGGGTGGCGAAATTTAGATATTCTATCCCTTATTAAAGTATTTAGAAAAAAAACTAGTTAATTTTCAGTAGTTGATTTTGTCAGTGTTCGTATTCCTACTAGAATTATTACAAACTACTCTTACATTTATGATAAATCATAATTTGAGGGTCAGTTACTCAGCTAGATATGTTTCTGCTATCAGTGTAATTTGCAAAGAAGTTGATATTTTAACAAAAATTATATTTATTATTTTGCTTACGGACATTTTATAACATTGCTTTCAATTATACTTTTTAAAAGTTTTTTGCCAGTGCGTTGTAGGTTTCATATTGTGCATGTCATTATGATCTACTCAGTAATTATTTGTTTTATGTATTGTTCTAGAAGAATAAAGTAGCGGAAATTTGTTTTAGTAATGACATTTTCTAAGTGAGTCCTATGAACACTGGGTTCATGCTTGATACATATGCGGATTTACTTATTGTTATGGATATAAGTAAAAGTATTTTGTTACAAAGCTGAATATGCTACAGACAAGCCACTGCATAAGAATCAGAATTTTTCTCATATTTCGTTAAACCAACTTAATTATTTTGTTCTATGTAATACTGCTTTTGCATTCAACCGTTTTGGAGAAACTTGGTCAATTTTAATTTATGTAAAATACGTGTTATAGCCCTGCTGAACCGATACACACCAAACATAATCTCATTCAACATATGAGGTTCTCATGGTGGTGGAAGTGTCGATTGCGATGTCCTTAGCTGTGATACCGTTTAGCCTTGCTGGTGATTACGAACGTTCCGGAGGGACGTTGGTAATCACCTACAAGACAACACGGCGTCACAACACTGAACACTACAAGAATCCGACAACCCGTAGTAGACTCCGTACGTTAATCTTTAAGTAGTTTCTGAGATTAATTGTGCGGACTGTAAAACTCTCTCATGCGACATCCATATTACCTCCTTATTATACGTTAATTCCATGCAATTCTAATACAGAAGCATACAAATTGAAGGCAATTAATGACAGTAGTTACAATTCCTGAAAGTGCACATATCATATTAAGATATTAGATACATCATTAAACAGACAACCTTGCTTTTCCAGAAGGAGGCCTAATTGTGTTATATTAATATTGGATAAATTTTACACAGACTTGGACTATTTCAAGTTTACAACCATTACATATGTGTGTATATATATTTGTTTGTTGACTTTTTGTTTGTTGTTTATCTGCACAAGTAGGAAATATGCCACCGTAATACTTACGCCATTTTATACACTACTTTTTCTCCTCTCTCCGAACATTGTTGCGCTGTCGCTTATCGTTTACAACTAAACTGCAAGTTTTAAAAATCCAGACTGCAACAGGATCAGCTCCAGCAGGTCTTATAAGTCCATACGACGCTGATTTGTTGTAATGAATAGATTCTGCGCTGAGCCAGTAATATTCTTGCTTTCAACTCATAATTCCAGATCTCTGTAGCTGTTAGTGACTATGAAGTTGTAGCAGTTCTTCAGGTTCCTCAACTTCCTTGGGAAAAGGAAGGAATTAAAAGGAGAAGAAGAAATATTATGAGAAATAAAGAAGTACGACTTCTGAAAGTAATAGCAGTCAGGACCTTGTGATCAAAAGGGTGGGAGGGGTGTGAGGTGATATGCTTTACTTCTGCCGACAACGGGAAAAACTAGATTGGGATGCTGTGTAAGGGATACATAGTCAGTAGACCTTTCACTCGTTCTCCAGGTCGTTTAGATTCGAGAGAAGAAAGACTTGGATGCTGGGAATTGTCGCTGAACACACTGGTCCATTTCTTTTTCTGATTTCAATACAAGGAGACGTAGTATACATAGCTTGTCATTCCTGTGTAGGTTTTGTGAATTATATTGTGGGACATATGTGACCCACTTAAATAATCTTAACGTAACGTTTAATACACACGTACATAAAGAAAATCCCCAAGTACGAATGAACAGAATTGTGTGATATTTGTTCTTCTGTGACCTAATTTGAACGACGTTTTCTGTGAACGAATTTTGATTAATTTATTTACCGGGTGATGTTAATGAAATAAGAGGCAAGCGCGGCCATCATTTTAGTTACAGGTACAAATATTTTTCTATATCTGAAAGCGCTGAGAATATTAAAAATGTTTTAGAATCCTGTGGAATTAGGTATTTTCGGGTGATGAGCCATGCAAGTATGAAGTTAGTCCGAGAATGTTTAATTGTATTCAGTTACTATAAAAGCTTAACATTTAAAGAAAATATATTACCATTAGCCTGGAAAGTATAACATGGTGTATAGTTTTATACAGTGTGTCGTAATTTATAAGTTTAGTAGATATTTATCCGTGAGTAAATTACGTTTATTTGTCATTAAAGGCATTTGTTCACTTTTACAAACTAGAATAGTAGTTTTCGGCTTATCCAATGTTTTTTGTCTATATTAGTACTTAAAATAGCTCACGACGTTTACAATTCATCATTAAAATCTCTTCTTCGTGCTACGTAATTTACGTAGTTCAAGCAGATTTTTAAATAACTTTCAAGTTAATTTCTTATTGTCATTACAAATGTAATTAACTCAGTTCTTCATTTTCTTAAATTCTACATTGTTCAGTAATTTCTTCTGCCGACATAAACTCTGTCGTTGATAAGTAGTTTATAAGATACCTTTAGCTTTACTGTCTTTTTATTTTATATTTTCACGACAGTGAGATTTTAAATTACTGTCTTCTGGGTTTTGATGCTGTGAGATCTTGTAGGTGGTCATCGTTTCGGAGGAACTTATCACCACCTCTTCACAAAGATCAATTGGCTAATGCTATTTAGGGATATAGCCCATCACTGTTTATTCTAGGAAACAAAAGAAAACATTAATTCACTTTGTCAGAACTATTCGGCAAAGTTAGGAGAATATGGAATCAAGGTCTAAGAAATGAATTTGGGGAATCTGTGTACTCCCTTATGAAGAGTGACAGCGAAGTGTAAGCCCTGGTTTCGGTTGCTTTCTCCAACCCTGACGGCAGCCAAAGAATAGCCTACATCATGCTGTAATATTTGTCATCTGTAAGAACTTATATAATTTAAGCAACGTTCAAGATACAAGTAAATGGACTCAAAAATGCACAAGCTTAAGTATTATATAATGTGTTCTGTGGCTAAGAATTTTCCTGCAACACTGAGTTTACTTCTTCGAGAAGATTATAGTTGTACTGCGTAGTTCCCATCCAAGTCGAGGCAGATGTTCTGAATATAATACAACCTCTTGGCCTCTGTACCGTCTCCAACTGCCCTCTGTTTTACATCTGTTCGTATCACACTGTCCAGAATCCAGTCTTTTTTCCCCCGAATAATCAAAGCATGAGTCATAACGATAACGTATTTTGAAGAACGAGAGATGCGTAATCCCTGCCGTTCAAAAGCACAGACAGGTGGCTAGCTTCTGTATTTCTTTGAAAACCAGTAATCCTAAGATTATTGCCGCAAACGATCATTGAAATAGCTTAGAGGTTTATAAAGGACGTCTCCATTTCCAAAGAACATGAAAATAAGAATCGATAAATCGTAATAAATAGATTATAGAAATATTATCTTTGTAAGTATTGGGCAAAAATCAGTAATGAGGACTCTGTTTGTTTTGTTTGCGGTAGGAACTAAATTTTAAAATATTATTTAGAAGATCATCAGGCTTTATAATTAGTTGTCACCTGATGTATGAGGATAACACATTAAATGGAGTATTTTATATATTATCAGCAATTAACTCACAGGCCCTTGGTTTTAGCAGGATTATTTTTAAACGTCCTATGCAAGAAGAATTAAAATGAGTACAGAATTTGGTTGGAAATCCTGAAGGGAAGAGACCACTCGGAAAAATTAGGTATAGATTGGAAGATAATACATCAATCTCCTCTATTTATCAACGTATTTTTTTCGACAAAACCTATTCGTAAATTGAAAATTTGTATGTCTAAAATGAAATTCTTAATTACTGTACGTAAAATATCCATAAAACATCATTGATAAGAAATTTATTGGTTCTTTCTTGTAGCGAAAATAATATTTTTAAATTGAAAAATAGGTAACAATTTACACGGTTTGTTGTACCGAAAGTACGTAAATCGAGAGACAGGTGTATTGCGATGGAACTTGGGAATTGCAGGGTTTGCAGTGTTTGCGAGTTTGTGGGCTAGATTTATCTGGTCCAGGATAGGAACCAGTGACGGGCTCTTATGAGAAACGTAATGAAATGCAGGAAATTTCTTGACTAGCATACATCTAGCTTCTGAGGACTCAGCTTACCATAGTTAGTTATTAAAAATTAATTTCTAAGTAAGCATACTTATGTATATGTACATATGTTAATAAATAGATTTATATTTAACGAACATAAGACAATTTGATTGGATATTTCATTGATTTCAAACCACACACACAAAACAAAGTGAAATAAATTATTGCTCAAAATGTTATATTCTGCATTTAACGATAGCATTTTTGCTATTAGAACCTGAGCCACTTTTGCGCAGAGAACGTGATCTCTGAGACAAAGTACTGTCAACCGCTCTCATGTAGCATGGAGGTGAAACACAAAACACACATGTAGCCCGCCTTGGGCAAAGTGAATGCTAATAACTTCCAATTTGAATAATGTGTCTACTGATGTTCTCTTTTTAAAACCAGCTCGCCTCCTCCTGTTAAGGCCAAACGGGTCAACACAGTAGCTTCAGTAGCTTTACTTCTGTCTCCTTACTCGAATATTCCATTCTCTCCATTTCATTATTTGAATTTCTTCTAAAAAGCACAAGACACTCGTAGGAATTTGTTAGTCCACCACAAAACAGTGTAAATACGTTGGATCCCATAAAAATAATTAACTATAGGGCTAATTTTAATTGATAATTCGTGTACCTTAAATCGTAATTTGAAATACATATAGATCTACTCGTAGTTACAACTTATTTTTCAGGCTTCTTACAGATAAGCCCCATTATTTGCTCTAGTTTTGCGTTCGCATAATTTAAAGTGCACTACTTTGTTTCTGATAAACTTGCGTTCTTATTAAATCATTGACGAGTACTATATATTGGAATTTAAATAAAATGTAGAGAGTGTAATTTGGCAATTGTTTCGGTGGAGTTTACCCTACTTCACTTTCAGTGATACGCAATTGAACGTGATGACGGTGTTTTTATGTTTTTCAATTTGAATCTAATGAAATTTCATTATTATGGGAAATCTCATAGAACTCATTCAATCTTGGTGGTCACTTATGCTTTATTTTTACACGTATTTTTTCATGATTTAAATATTTATTTCTTTAAGTGTTGTCGTAAAATTTATTTTCATGAAAGTTGATATGGTGTAAGACTATTATATTCAGCAAGAGAATAGAAAATTTAAATCCACAGATCGCTCAGAGTTGTGTTTATTGGTTGAAAGTTTCTGTAACATTCAAAGTCACCTGTTTTTAATTCAGTGCTGCAGATCCTCCACAACTAATGCAGAGTCATTAATTTGAAAATAATATAATAAGCCTCCAACTCGTTTACTGACGAACGACATGTCTCTCCTAGGGAAATTACTTCGAACAAACGATGCTTCTGAAATATTAATCCGCTAATTGACTATTTAAGGAAGTTAATGAAACACAGACGTAGAGGACTCTTTTTAGCATAAATCGATCTATCGAAAGGCCCCTATTTAAATATAATGACACAACACAGAAAACAAGTATACCGCGGGAATAAGGATTTATGGTTTTCTGGACAGTAGTGCAATGTAGTCTGGAAGTTTATTAACATTTCAGAAGTCTTTGCTGCCTCCATCATCAGGACGATAATTATAGACCTCTTAAACGTTAGCAATCTTTTATCAGACTATACGGCGCTACAACCACCGTCGTGAGAACCTTAAATACTACAATGTAATTAGCATTCACAAAGACTGATATTATACCAATTAATAGCATAGGCTGTAACATCTAAAGTAATCAGTAAAGTCACATTAATCAATTGAAAATATAGAAGTTAGTATATTTATTTCTCCTGTTCTCTCCAAGAAATTGGCAATGAATTCTCTTATGCGCAGCGGAGAGTTGAAATTCATGTTCAGTGATGTAGCTCAGAAACGTCGTACTTGTGTACACAGTTACTCGTCCTATAAAATGTATTGCAACGTTCCGTATTTAGTCTGCGAGTTCGGAGATTTATATTTACGATCCGTTAACGTTGAGCGTCATCTAGATTTAAAACAAGCCGTCTTTAATCAATAGCAGAATAACATAACAGTACTTTAGCAGGAAGTAATGGTGAAGGCTGTTCTTAAACAAAACTTAATTTGGGTAGAAAAGTCGACAGGCGTAAACGAATGGAATTGTTTTCGCTTATTATTTTTAAAAAAAAAGTCTGCTGTATTGGATGCGGAGATTCTAAACTTGAAACTAATACAATGAAACTGGTTAAATCAGTTTAGTAAATTTCTTAAGAAAGTACAGAAATAAATATAGAAAGGAACAAGGTTCTAAGTTGATTATCGATAACTGCCGATTACGTAAAGGCGGAAAATTCTTTCCATAATAGAACTGGCATTTTTTTTAAGTTTACGTCATGTTTATCTTCTTATTCTTCGTTTCTGCCTCTTCTGTTTATAAATTATATTACATTACCTGTTCTGTTGTTGCTACTGTTGCAAATACAAGAAACAAGTGTATACAGTGGACAAGGTCTGACTCTTTGTTAACTGGATTGCTGCGTGTTGTGTTGTGTTGTGGTCAGACCACAGCAGGTCACGATTTAACTACTACTACATCTAATCCAGACACCAAGAATCAATGATTCGTGGCAACTCGCGTTACTGTCACACCCCCAACCACTACATCTGATTGATTACTTAGTTTAGTGCTATTTCAGCATAACAGGTAACAGGGACATTACCTTTGTTGTTCAGAATAAGCCAATAACCCGTCGTATTAGATTGTTTTCTTTATTTAAACTTGGAACATGTAAATTCCCTGCAACCGGGATAACTCAGTCAGTGCAGTTTCTGGCTAAGGCCTGGACCACAGGGGGTTGATTTCCGGCAGGGAACTTTGACTTTACATCTAAGACCACCTGAGAGCGTATGCAACCTTCTTTCCATATGTACATTTGTATCCTTCCTGGCAGTAAATTGGCAGGCGTATCACCTCTATATAATGCCGAAATTTAAAATGCGATTTAACGTATTCTCCACTTCTGCGCCTTTATAACTCCGAGATCGACAGTTTTACATGCCTTGTGTATAACTTTCCACACGAATTTCAGCGTAAATTGGGGTTCTGTCTTTCGGAAGGACTTAAGATTGAAGCCAGAGATTGTTCATTCCCTCCATATAAATTTGCAAGTAAGATGGTACTAGCTCTGACACTCTTGAGCCTGCTTATTTGTAGCTAAATATATTAGCAACCATCATCTTCATAAAGGTCTTTCTTGCAAGTTCATTTCAGATGCAGAATGGGACGGGCGTCTCTCGAGCCTCGGGGTCAATCTCTCATCATGCGTTCCAGTTTCTCGAAATGGGCCCCGATCGGTTGCTTTCAAATTCTCCTAAACGACTTAATATTTTGCGACTTTCTTTTCCTTTCTCTCAGTTTGCACAATGATTCGAAAACATCCTGTGGTCTTTCTCTTCACAGAGAACATAGAACTCTGTGTGCGGTGTCCCTAGCGATTTTTGAACTTGCGATTCCGTGTGTGGGAAGAACATTGCCATGTACACCTTAGACTTATTTCTTTATTCTTTGTTTATTCAACTACTCCCTTTAACAACACGCGTTATATAGCGTAATCAGATTGAATGATGCAGATCACTGATGAGTATGCAAGGATTTGGAAGAAGGCGGTAATAACCTTCTTTTTGGTACTGATCCGGCCTTCGCCAAATGAACTGCAGAAATTCCCAGTAGGATAGATTTCCAAATACAAGTCTAGAGGAAATCGACTCGTAACCGGTTCACTGGTGACAAGATTCGTGAAGTAGAATTGAAAGAAGAAAGATACACCGGCGAGTCCATGAGCGAAACTGACCGAAAGGTATAAATCTTCACACAGACAAGTAGCAGTCTTATACATGAAGTTGACTGACGTGTCTTCTGGATTGTTACGCCGTGTAGTCTATTAGAAGCTTAGCGACGTTTCAAATGTGCTTGCTGCCTCCATTATCAGGGCGATCGTCCTGATAATGAAGGCATTTTGAATCATAGAAACAACTGGCTATAATATTGTATTAATTCGCACTACGTATCTATGTTATTAAATTTACAAATGAATAATAACATCATCTAAATAGAGTACACCAGTGCAATATTTTTATTTCTCTAACTAGGAATACAAGTTCATTTTCCTGATCCAATTTTTTGCCTCTCCAATTAACAGTAGATGCATGCCCGTTAGCTTGTTGTTTTCTTCTTATTCTTCTTTTTTACGATGCAGACATCATATTTGTCAAGACAGGTGAAACACGTCGACTGATATATTAACTGACCAAATGGAATACTCTTAAATATTTTTCTCTCTTCTTTTATTGCTACACCTTGAAGAAGCAACATATTGCTACCTTACGTAACAATCCGTTAGGTGGTCCATGTTTCTACAGTAATAAAATAATTTGAAAGACACTAGTGATAAAATTAATTGGGAAATTGATGGAACCAGATAATAATTAAATTGCATTCAAACAATGAGACCAATCAACTTGAATAAACACAATGCAACATTTTGTTTAAAATGTCCTTAACACTGTAGGCCATGTTAAGTTCCTCTTTCGTCACCACGGTTCGACGCGCAGTTTGCAGGTGCAGCAGATCAGATAATTTCCAGATACAAGCAACAGCTCTGAATAAGTTAATTGTGAAGATTTCAGTCTTCTGGATTGTTGCGCTGTGTAGTCTGGTCGATGTTTACCAACGTTTCAGAGGTCATACTGCCTCCGTCATCAGGGCGATGAAGATTTCTGTCTTCTGGGTTGTTGCGCTGTGTAGTCTGGTCGATGTTTACCAACGTTTCAGAGGTCATACTGCCTCCGTCATCAGGGCGATGAAGATTTCTGGGTTGTTGCGCTGTGTAGTCTGGTCGATGTTTACCAACGTTTCAGAGGTCATACTGCCTCCGTCATCAGGGCGATGAATATGAAGATTTCTGTCTTCTGGGTTGTTGCGCTGTGTAGTCTGGTCGATGTTAACCAACGTTTCAGAGGTCATACTGCCTCTGTCATCAGGGCAATGAAGATTTCTGTCTTCTGGGTTGCTGCGCTGTGTAGTCTGGTTGATGTTAACCAACGTTTCAGAGGTCATACTACCTCCGTCATCAGGGCCATGAATCGCAGTATGACCTGTGAAACGTTGGTAAACATCGACCAGACTACACAGCGCAACAACCCAGAAGACAGAAATCTTCATACTCACCGCTGTAAAAACCTCAAATCTTACAAGTTAATTGCGGTCTTCCGTGTTGTAAGACCGTGTACTTTTTACCTGTTTTAGCCCGGCTAACATGGTTAACTGGTCACCAACGTCTTTGAGGAATGTAATGACTAAACCTTTACCGCCGTGAACAACATATCGCAGATAGCTGTGTATTGTATATGGTGTAGCAGACAACCGACAATGAGTGATGTGTCAATTTGGGTGTTGGTCATGGGATCAGCAGACGTTGGGAAATCTAACACACAACTTGTGGCTAGTGGATTTCGGTTTGTCATCACTAGTAGGCTATATGGAATGCATTTACTTATGGAAGAGAGACTGAAACTTAAAAATGTTTTCAGAAATAAATCGCTTTCTAAGTACGTGTTTTGAATTGCACGAGCTTCAAATGAGTTGATTACAAGTGATTAATGGGAAAGACTGTAGATACGACTTTTTAGGG
This sequence comes from Zootermopsis nevadensis, assembly GCF_977971745.1. Lineage (NCBI taxonomy): Eukaryota > Metazoa > Arthropoda > Insecta > Blattodea > Termopsidae > Zootermopsis > Zootermopsis nevadensis. The sequence goes on from NW_028259161.1 coordinate 10,175,218, forward strand.
GTACCAACATAACATTTAATCGGGAAATAATGAATGGTGTAATTTTATCCTAGACAAAATGCATGACAAGTCTTCTTCAAGGAAGAAATTTATATGGAATATAAAAAATATATATATTTGCTATGAGGGAAAGTTTTCCTTCGTTACAACTTACACGTTTCAAATTTAACAGTACAGTCGAGTAACATGAATCAGCTGGTGATGGAAAGACAGAATTTCGGCGATGTCTTGTTATTCTGTACACCTTATTTTCGCCTGTCAGCATTCTTGATCCCTGGCTGGCAGCCTGATTTCCACCTCTGCCTGTCTGTGATTGTTTGGACGAGTATGTTATTGAATGGTCAGCACTGCGTTACCGATAGACGCTGGCTGGTTGACCGAACGCGTGAGTAACAAACCCCGACCAACTCTCCTAATGACTATGCAATTGCTTTTTGTTAAATTCTGAGTGACTAATGCTATTTAAATGTCCAACTGTGACTGTTTACCTGATTTACCTTTACCTGATAGACATTCGAGATGATCAACAGTGACTGGCTAAGTGTCTTATTCACTCTTGGCTGTTTGCGTGACAGACAGCGTTGGATGACTGATTACATACTTCACCGATGTAGCCTAGTTTTCAAGCCTGTTTTTGTATGTCTGCGCATTACTGTCTGCCTGTCAGAATAAGTGTCCATTCGTGCACACGTGATATCGTATGAATATCTGATAGTCCGACGGGGTGTGTGAATTTCAATATAAGCATAATATCTCGCCAACCGCGGGGTTTACATTCCTGAAAATCACCGCATTGACACGACCAAGTTCCTACGGAAAACTGGAGGTTAGAAGCTCTTTCCTGACCCTCATAAATTACCTATCCTTCACTAAATACTAAAAACAGGTCTGTGTAAGCCTAATAAAATTACATATAAATTATTAAATTGTGTAAAAAATACGTACGGCAGTGGTACAATGGGGGCTACAAAATTGGTTTCGGATGCCGTCACAGCCCTGCGTCCAGAAGTGCGTGTCCATTGGTGCGGAAGCTACCGAGTAGACCTACTTCCATATATACACAAATGGAAATGTGTGGCTATAAAGAACCAAATGTTGCGATTGGTAAAACTGGATACAAATTTAAAACCTGAGATGTTTTAAATACGCATTTCGCAAAACCGTGGTAGGGAAGGGATTGCTGTACTGTCCAGTTCAGTTCGTAGTTTGTCAAGTATTTGAACATTAGGTCTGTTCCCTCTTTCTTCAAATGTCTTTTGACTGCGTTATTTAAACGAGTAATAATACCGTTCGTCTGTCTAGCTTGTATCATGCTTATAGCGTGTGAAGAAAACATGAGAAGGCTCCAGCCCCCTCCTGAACCAAGGTCGCCTTATACCAAACACTGGACTAGTCCGCACATTTAATTAAAATCGCGCTTAAAGAATGAGACGCATTAACGTTCGTTTTTTCTCTCTTGATTCTTTTCTTCGATTGTACACCACAGAAAGCCACAGTTACAGCATCGGAGAAGAGTGCTGACATTAGGCGAATAATCTATGAGAGATAAAATGATTTTAGTAACAAATCTCGATAAAGCGAAATTAAACAGTGTTCGCAAACATCATATTATGAGAGGAAAATGGAATATATTAACATTTGCAAGATGTGCGTAAGAATTAGATTATGTCACTCTTCGAAGTTTCGCATGTTTTCTTTAAAAGCCTAAAATCGTCGAGGAGTTTAATAACTCTCGCAGTATATAATATTCATTACACTCAAAAGGCCTTGTGGTAGAGTTGAAGGCAAGGATTAGTCCCGTCCAGCATAGTTCCAAGAAATATTTGGAGGAAAGGTCAGGTACGTGAAACAGCACGCGCTGGATAGACCGATCATAATCATGACTGGGAACTGTTTGTCGTGAAAGCACGAAACTTCATGAGCAGAATAAATTACGTTTTATATTTTATATATGCCTTAAGGTTAATAAAGCGTGATGTTTTATTATAAGGGATTTGTTTTTTTACTTGTTTCAGTTCTTATTTAACGAATTCATGCATAAGAGCATGCACATTAGTCTTGATATGTGGGTACATAAAATGGTCACTTTGGGGTATAAACATTTTTTGCGTCACAGTAGGGGGTTACGTTTTAGATCCATTAGTGCTGGTCCCAGATAAATTAACGTCAAAAAGCAATGGAGATCGGTAATGATCATCGGTAACAATCTGATAACAAAGTTAATTTGACTAAGATTCAATAAAAATGATACTGTAGTAAATTTTACTTCCCAACTGTTTCTGATCTATGTTAAGCCAGTAGGATTCATTTCACTGGGTGGGCCTATAGGAATTTCAGCAGCAGGTGCAAATGCATATGCAATATGTACAAAATCATGTATCCTATTTAAACTCCTACTCATTTCTGTAGCGTCCAGTGACGGACCTGTGTAAATGTGATTGTGAACTTTTCGGTTATGTACCAAACGAAAATTACCTTGAATAGCTGAGCAAGTATTAGCCTCTGAAGAAGGACTCTGGCATTATTTACATTATAATATCTTAATATTATTCTTTGCATTGTTTCTTAGTTTTGGGGGGTATATTTCAATTCTGTTATCACCTTTCCAAAAACCGTTTCAGTGACCCCAAATTGTAAAAGCCCCACTCGGTTGTAGGGAGCTCACATCGAAACGAACTCGATTTCAGATGCGAATATGGATTAGGAATTGTATTCGATTCTTTCGCCAATGTTCTATGATTGTAAGGGCTGTACTGGCCCCTGAGTCCTACTTTTTCTCACAAGGAAAACCTTCGAACAGATGAGGAATTGTTGGAATCTAGCCAAGCAATTACGCAAGAGAGTTGTCAGTTTTTGTGAAAAGGCCTATAGTATAATTCCACAGTGGAGGAAGGAGATATTTCGAAGGAATTCTGTGATATTCAAAGTGTCTCTTACGTTACTTTAAATATATCCGGAATCTTCAGCACACAACATTCTAAAATGGAGGGATATTATTCAACGAAATGCAGCTAATGTCGTCAGATACTTTGATTTTTATTTTATTTTGTTTTTCTAAGAACTGTTTGTTGTTTAAACGATTCTACGACTTCCAGCACGAATAATGTCATTACTGAGCCAGTATACTAAAAGAATCGTTTTATTTTATACCGAAATACAATTTAATGGAAGGGCTGGTAGAAATAATATCTCCCATCCTCGAATTCAGAAGAGTCAAATCAAAATGCTTCTTACAGGTTTATATATTTTCGACATCAGTTAGAATTAAAGTTTACTTTTTTGTAAACACAAGTCGAATGAAATATGACCTGACATCATTACACAGTCTTGCCAATTTACGAAAGAATGTTGTACAATATAAAGCTTCCTTTCGTCTTGGTTTCAGTGTTCTTTTATTTTGTCTTTTCGTTGTAGTCCAAGGTTGTTATTATAAGGCAAAAGGACATATTGTAACGGTACCCACCAGCCTACCCACAAGAAACTCGACAGAGGTGTCTGCTGTTGCCAGGGTCAGTAGGACCAAACATGGCGAGTGATACCTCAACAAACGATTAGGCCTACAAACTGCTAAGTGCATTCTCAGAGTCACTCCTGCGCGGGATTTTGTTTATCCTGTTACCAAGAATCAGAAATTACGTGGCTAGAGCTCTAGTCTTTCAGTAACGACTGAGGAAGACCACGAAGTATATTGGTAATAAGAGCTGGTATTTCAGCTGAGATCATGATCTTGTGTCTTATTCATACAATTCAGACTCGATACCATTCGCCGTCCTGCGTATTTTTATGGACAACTTGCGGTGAAACGAGTTTTCTTGGCTTTCTCTAACACACTCATTTCATCAGTTCTTACAACGTCCAGTCATTAACACCAATTTAATCAACACTGAATAACCGTACAAAGTAATACAGCGTCATTAAAGTATTAATAACCACTTGACAAAGCAGTTTTATGATACGAAGCTCGCCTGGGACTTCAGTATTATAAGATGATAAAGTTGCGTCATATTGTGATAAATATATATTTGTTTTAAATCTTGTCAGTCTAATCACAATAAAATTCCTATTAAATATTAAAATATTACCATAATTAACATTTAAATATTTAAAATATATTAAAATGATGTTCTCTATCGAAATGTTCGATTTACATTAGATCATCACTTTTTACACGACATGTTTTAGTTCTAAAAGAACTATCTTCAGGTGTATAAAATTATATAAACTTAAATATAATTTCTTAAATGCAACTTTTAGTCAGATGTTTATCAGATTTCAAATGATGTTTTCTTCTAGATTTTATTGTATTTTTTAATATCGTATTCGAAGTTGTTCTGTATGTACGTCGTGCTTAACATGATTTTGTGTGGGTGAACGTTTTGTTGTTGTTTTTGTATCATCCAGAAATGAAGTTGTGGAGGAGTTACGTTCATCTGGAAGTATTGCCGTGTTTGAACTCATTATTATAGTTAAAATGTCACAAATGTTTTCTTGTGCTTGTTACGCAATAGGCCCTGTGGCCTTTTTTATTTCAAAATTATTTTCTGAAAATGTTTATCTTTTTAGACATTTTCCGGAACTCCTTGGACGGGACTTCGGTCCCTATCAAGTATTCTAACTGCACAGGACAGCACAACACACAAAAATAGCCATTCTTCGAGTGGGATTCAAACTCAGGATCCTATTATTTGAGTAGTCCATGACCGTGCACTACTTAGACCGCTCGACGAGTGTGACAGGCAAAGTGTAGCTTTGAAACGAAAATTATAAACCTCATTAAAATCTAGAAATATAATTTGATATATTGCCCATATGGTGTATGATTAATGCAGTAAAGGATTTGTATCTGCAATAATGTTAGGTAATAGGCCGCCAAGTTCTGATGCCTCTTCTTCGGTCCATGTATTCTTTCTAAGCATATCGGTTTCATTTCTGTTGTGACCAAGTAAGAGACAATGTTTCGACCATATGAAAGATCTGACCAAACATTTGGCTTGCGTAATCTTGACCATGAGCCTTAACGTTTTGGAAAGGAAACGGGATGATAAATTATTAATCAGTATGTTTTATTGTTATTCTTCTGATATATTCTTCACTGTATCTCTAAATATGGCGTTTGAAATATAATTAATTAGTCATATTAATGAGCCAGCTTTAAGTCAGAGGCCGGATCAATGATCGCGTTGTTCACAATAATAAAATCAGCGAGGGAGGATGTACGAATACAAACAGATTCTAGGTAATGAAGATGACTATTAAGGACAATATCCATTGGCTTGTTTTTTTTAATTACCGCGTTTCGGAAACTAGGTCTGCTTCAGTCATCAGCTAAGAAGGAACGAGATGCTCCTACTCAGCTATGCCCCTTACACATAAACAAGTGATCCGATGACGCAAACAGATCCAGTAATAATAGCCGTGTTTGTTTAAATACGCCATCGTCAGAAACATTTACGTTTAGATAGAGATTCTAGGCATTTAAAAATGGGGTCTGTGTTTCATTGGTTTACCTTAGAAGAATGAAAAAAACGCCGAACGTCACAATCGAGTGGTTAACACTCCTTTGTATTTGGGAGGTCCCGAGTTGAAATATCTACCGAAGAACCGGTATCCTGACTGAGGTTCTTCGTTGTTGTCCTCGGGTCTTTTCAGATAAATGTCTGGATAACACCTTGAATAATTAGGCCACAACCGTTACCTTCCAAATCCCTTCCAATTTCTTATACATTAATTATCTTGTCTGAGCTACTGAAAGCATCGCTAAATGAACCACATACCAAAAAAAAAATGCACGAGTGGAGAGTATGAAGTCGTAACAAGCAGATTATATCGCTCATTTTTTTCTGGTTCATCTCGAAGAGGTTATTGGACACGTTTATGTGTTCAGTGTAATATCGTTTGTTCATTGCGGAAGTTACACCGCCTGTCGGCAAGTGTAGCACCTCAATTATATTGTCACACATAAAAACCGAAAAAATGTTTTATAACTTTCTCACAAAAGGGGACTTTATTACACGAACATGAAACTTTAAGTGTGCTCCTTTTTGCTATACGTAATATGGAAGTTACCTTTATTGTCATAGCCTACATTCTCAAATGTGCACGATGTACATCCTTAAGGGTTTAAAAACACGTCAAAAGAACGTCGATCTCAATGTACTTCTTTGTTCCTTTATTAACGTAGCAAAAGGATTTATGTTCCAATTGTCATATCACAGGTTTGTTTAACTTAAAAATGCATTTTTATGAGTAAAATTTATCCAAAAATTAAATACATTTATTCTTGCTTTTGTCTCAGTTAAAGACACTGGATAAAGTCCGGAATCTTTCTTTACCACCGCCAGTGTATCTGTTAAGCTGATAGTGAAATTAAAAGAAGGCGGTCATTTTTATTTTACACACCGTTACAACTCAGTCAGGCAGGCAGGCAGTCAGCCATCATCAAAATGTAATGTTTACATTTTTGTATAGGGAACTGTAAAATAAAAGTTTATGACCCGAACTATCTATTCTGAAGGCATTATTTGCATTTCGATATTAAGTAGGATTTGATATTCTTAGGGCAGTAAGTACGAAGATGCCTGTCTTCTAGTTTGTAGCGCTGTGTATTCTGGTAGAAGTTTACCTGCGATTCATATGTCCTTGCTGCCTCCATCACCAGGGCGATGAGTTACAGTAGTGGTTTGTAGATCTATTTGTAACTTATTATTTCTTTAGGTGACCTCTTTGTTTGTATTATGTGAAATTTATATAATAGTATGAATTGTACTTTATAATATGTATTGTATTATTATTATTTAGACTTTTTCCACATCCTATTGTCATCTGACTGTCTTATGGATCCATGGAATATAATAAAATATGTATGTATGTAAAAACCAGAACGAAACAACATTTATTACTCAGATTTTGAGCTTTGTCCATCGTCTGGTATTATAAAAACACGCACATTTCGAAGACCGAATCTGTCTTCGTCCTCTGGTGACAGATGTTAGCCCTTTCTAAAGGACCCCTTCCCTACACCTAAGGACGAAGACAGATCTGGTCTTCGAAATGTGTGTGTTTTTATAATACCAGAAAATGGACAAAGTACAAAAACTCAGTAATTCAGATTGTAATACACCATCGTCAAAACCCTTTAGAATCGACCAGAACGAAGAGTTCCAATATGCCCTTTTAGTGTAGGAAAAATAGGGAGGGCACATGATATACAATAACTAAAGAGAAAAGGGCACACAGCTGTTGTTAGTATTATAAGAACAACTTAACATAAAAATATGCACAGCCTATGGTACATCTGTATTCGCTCAGTGCACTTAAATAGAATTTCTAACAGCCCCGATGTAAATAACGAAGTAGATGCTTACAGTGTGTTTGATTTGAAACACCTGTACATTACGATGATGTATTAGAACAAAAACAAGATGGTGAGATAAGATAAACAGAATGCTCGCCTTGTAACTAAAAAAAATATAAGGAAAAGACAGACTCCATGTACATCAGGTTTGAAAAGTAAAGTAGCTAAAGATAAAACATAAGAAAAAGGTCTGAATATAACTCAGCGGCCTGTAGTCACAAAAGCAATGAATGGGGGGCAGAAGGCTTTCGAATTTCCGCACAAGAGTTTCTGAGTGACATGTACATTAACGTGTCAGAGTGATACTTGAGCTGATTGGTCGCTTGTCGGCCAGTGTGTGACAGAATAATGAGAGCGTGAGTAATGCGCATTCTATGGCCCTAACTGTTTTCCAGGCCGCAATTAAGAGACTCCACCTTAACTGCCTTCTTCGGCCCCCAGCGCAGGAGTTCTACAGTCCTTATCGTTTTATTAATTATTTTCAACTGGATATGTCTAGTTTGTAACGGGACATTAGTCTCCGGTTTCTCGTAACAGAATAATTGCAGGAAAAGTGAATTTCCGTCGCTTGACGAGCCATTTTGTCTTCTTTGACCTCCGCGAATTAAATTGGGGCCTGTTCCGACTTCATTTCCGTCTTTAGAATCGTTTCCCTGTAGTTCAGTCTCTTTGGAATTGAGAATATGTTATTGTCTATTCGGTTTATGTCTATCTGTCATCATGCATTCTTTCGAAAAGTCACTAAATTAATATTTAGGCTCTGTTGTGTTTTAGTTTTTAATGTTTACCCAGCGCGGTGTGTCCCTTATTAATTTAAAATTTAATTTCCTTTGGTTGAAATTTACTTAAAGTGTACGCTGTTTGAAATATTTTAGTATCATTCGATAAGAGTATGAAAACTGTCAACTTTTTCTAAAATTTTAACTCTTGTCATTTTTCTTGTTTGTCGATTTAATGTTATGATTTTAGTAACACATATTTCTTTATATTGAAGTATTATTTATTTGCGCAATTTTCGGCCTTATAAAAGGATTACTTCTTAAGTAGCTAAAATATGAAATTGATTCTACTGTAAAGAGAGCAGTGTACAATTGACGATATTGTCCATTAAACATCATTACTTCTTGACTTTATTCATACCTTACAAAGTAAACTGGCTAATTTTTATTGCAAGATCTTGTCTGTGTGTCTTTCTATTCCCGTTCCCTTTGCCACATTTTTCCAAACCAATCACGGTTGAAAGAATGGGAAATTACATGAATATTAAAGACTGAGCGGCTCCGAAATTGCTTAAACTAACTACCTGGAGCAATAATCTTGGCGAAGCTGATAATCTCTCAGCTAGTCAAGAAATTCCCCTCTTTTTGCGAAACCGGAAGGCTCATTACCCTACTAGCAAAAATGCTTTAAACGAAAATTGGTGATATCACGAAGATAAATATTTTGTAATTTAATTGTTTATACAAGGAGCCAATTTTGGGGGGAATTTGTTTTTTATTAGTAGTAGAGTGCTTAGACCTGTTGAAACTTCTAACTTCTTACTACCAATTCCTATTATAAGCCTACACTTTGATTGGATATTTGATTCGTAGTTTATTTAAAGACATTTGTTTAATTACAGATGTTCCATATTTTCCATGGAAGTAGGATGATGACTTATTTTACTTGAAATACGCTGATTGATTCAGTGTCAGGTGTCCGTTTCCTAAATTAAATATTCTCATAAAAGTCTTTCTAGTATCTACATATGTCAATTTTTATCTTAACTTGTATGAACAATTGATTTGAATTCTAAATTTCAACACAGTTTTATTAATAGCTGAATCGTCCTGTCGTAAATGTCCCCCTTAAATGAATAAAGCGTAGAATTTAACCTTTAAACTGTTTAAATCAGATTGCTCTATTTTTAAACTTCTACGCCTGAAATACGTTACAATGATTTCCAGTTCTGATAACCAACACCGTAAAAGTAACTTTAAATTGGACATTAAATATCACTTGATGTGTACAAGTACGATCGCATTAATCATTTGCCACGTGGCTCCATTCTAGTTCACTCCTTATTAATCAGGTACTTCTGTTATTTAAAGGCAAAGAGTTGTTAAACCTGTAATAAATCAGAACTGCATACTGAATATTGAGGAGACCTAGGTAATGGAACTTACCTGACAAACGGGTGCACACTTTGTAGTTCTGAAGAGCTACGAAGTGTACTCCAGTCTGGATACATGGAATTCTTCTTGCATGACGAAAGGCACTGATGCTATACCAGGGTACTGACACTCTTTTCTGAATAATTTAATTAGTTTATGTTAGAAGTTTTACTTCAAATCCAAATCAACCGACATTGAGAAGGTAGAGGAAAACTCAGTCTGAAACATGCTATCTGGCACAGGAGAGAGGAGAAATTTAAATTAAAATATCCTTTATGCGTGTAGCATTGTGCCCCCTTTTTAACATATAAATTTGCATGCAATCTCTAAGAATTTGCCCTATCGATTCATGACGGATCTTCTGTGCCTGAGATTTTGCATGCAGATCTAACTTGAGAAATTATTGTATTAGTCTTTAATGAGTTTCAATTCTAAAAGCACGTGTAAATATATCACAAAAATTTGTTTGTTACTTAATAATGTCATATCACATACAGATGTTTTTTAATATCGCATGAGATGAAATACTGACGAACTAAGAAACAAAAAGAACTGGCGAAGCAGTAATCATGGTCTATTGAAATTTGCCTAGTTAACTGGGGAATACTTATATAATATAATTTGAATATATATTTATGTGCTCAAAGACATTTATAAAGTATACATGAGTAAAAGTTAGTAAGTGGGCAAAAGAAATACGAAATCAGAACAATAATTCCAGCGACACAAGTCAAAGTTGTGAGTAAGAGGTAAGAAAGAAAATATATGTATATAACTTTTATCTAATAGAATTCATCCTACACCCAAATGATTAGGTTGCACAGATTCACCTGATGACGGAAGCAGAGCCTGATTTTGAAACGTTGTGGGTTTTCTAAGCTCATAGGCAATGTAAAATGTCAACTAATACGTATACGTTTAATGGCACACCTTCGTCTAAAACTTTGTTTTATTTTAACGGGTGCTTTCCACTAGTCCAGAGTAACAGTAGAATGTATTTAACAAAATGCTGGTTTCGAGATAACTTCTTTGTTAGAATGTCATTGAGTTACAACATTTTAGGATTGCACTGACTCTTACCATCTCATGCATAAAGTTATGTTAATGTCGACCATAAACTGAAACGCTTCAGGGTACAAACTACTTGCCATGCCACGCGCGATTTCTACTAAACAAAATTAATAAGTCGTCCGGAACCAGTTTGTTACGTGTTTGCTAGCAAGTTTCGTGTGCCTCGTTTTGCATGTTCAGAGCATATGTGAATTTATTTTTTTGTAACAGTATTAAGTATTTCCAAGCAGAGAGGAAGTTAGGGATCGGGTGTGGGGGGGGGGGGGGGACAGGAGTCTGTCCAACTAGTCTACATAATGGCAGTCTTCAGTTCACTGAATGTTAGTCTACTTATATAATTTTCTGATCGTGAACTTTCTCACCTACTTCACATTGCAAGTTCGTTCTGGTAGCTTATTGAAGACACTGAGTTTAAGAAATGTTAATCAGTTGAAATTCATCAATGTATTCGAGAAAAAACATTTTAAAAATATTTTGTTAGTTAATAAGTGGACTTGTTAAGCCTTATTTTGTAAAAAAAACAATCAGTTAATTTTATTTCCCTTAACATAACTGCACAAAAATTGAGATCCCTACGAAACAAGCATTATCGTTATTACAGAAATGAGGTATGCCCTCATACAGTGGCATTTAATTTCCTTTTTTCCTCATTTAAATTGTCCTGAATGGAATCACATTCCTAAATTTTTGTTATTATTACGGTTATTATTATTAATTATTCTTATTGGGTTAATCCATATTTGCAGCATAATGTATATCTGTGAACTATGTTTTAATCACTGCTATTTTAGTTTTTGGCTTATAAATAGGGGCACAAATTAAGATGGCTGTGTTCTGAATTGTCGCGTCGTGTAGTCTGACAGAAGTTTGCCCACGTTACAGAGGTGCTTGCTGCTAATATTATCTGGGACTACACGGCGCAACAACCCAAATCTTCATACTTGCATCTGCGAGAACCCTAAGTCTGATAGTCTTTCTTCTTTTCTTTTTATTCTTTTCCTTATTAGCCTACTCGTACAAATTTCTCTCACATGTTTGATTCCCTTTTGTTACAATTAATTCCTTCGTGTCTGGAAAATGCCTGCGAAAGTTCAGTTCTTAATATTCTATAAATATTTTGTCCTGCTGTTTCTGGCCCAACTTATCAGTCGCTCATGAATTTTCTTTACTTATTTAGGATCCCATCTGGTTTTCTTGTTTGCGTTTTACATTATTCTTTTGTCTTTTTTTTAGTTGTGCTAACGGTTCGGTTGGCGTCATGACCAGGTCAAGTTGCAGGTCCCCAAGACTGGTGAGTTGAGTCACTTAGTAACTTCTGTAATATCGTACATAAGCAACACTTTACGCATTCTTAGTGCTTTTTGTTTGTTGTTGTTAAATACCTAATCGTTAAGGTAACACAGTAACTATTTAAAGAAATATTAACAATACCTTGTTCAGCGATACTAACTTAGGGGCTGGATTAAGCACACATTTCTAATATTTCAGGTATTAGCTGGAAAGGCTTTTACAGTTCCTTCATTATTGACGTGTACACAGCTTTTTATGGTCCGTTATAATTCTCCTTTAGTTGGTCCCTACTTTTTTATGTATCTGCTTGCTGTCACTCACCCTACGTTGCTCAGCCAGTTTTCACGTTGCATCAACTCATCATTCAACATCATGACATAGAGCTTATGTTATCATTCTAATTTTTTAGAGTGGCGTTAGGACGTTATCCATTGTCTGTCATTTAAGAGTTAAGAAATTAAAATATTAAAATTGAATGTGTTTCGGAGATTGTCTGTATCTGCCTTCAGGCGAGAAGGTATCTGCTCTGTCAGGTCGGTGAGATAAAGCATTTTTAGTCTTTAGTATTTTTATTCCTTGGTTCCACTGTATGTATTTCCAAAGGAAATATTGTGTTTTCTTTGAGGTACGTCTAACGTTTCTATAGTAGTCGTCACCAAATTGCATGCTTCAAGACCACGATAGGACTTCACCCTCTTTTCGAATGGCACTTAGTTACCAGTACAGTCTTGCTAGCGTTGCTACGCTACGAATTTTAAATTGTCTTCTCTCGCCTGATCTTCGTGGTTCGTAAATTTTTGTCTAAGTTGTACACTTATACTTAACATACAATTTTTTCAAACTGTGGGTTGCGTTGAGAGACGCAGTGCAGTGACATGATGCCACAGAAATTTCTAGCAGGCCCACAAGTAACTGACATCACGGTGCTACGGGAATAACTCTGTCGTATCAGAATATCTAATTTATGCTTTCCAGCCTAACATAATCACTCGATGCCAGGGTTTGGCTTACAAGTTATATATATTTTATAAAAATAAATTATTTTACATGAAATGCCTATAAAAAATATGTTGTTCGTAGAATGGTAGTGCAGTGCTTTTGAAATATCTTTATAGAGAAGAGGATGTTAATCTAGCAGGCATGTGTAGAATAATTTTCATATAACGACTTTATCTGAAACCTGATGGACTGTCGGAACTTGATACCGACTATAGTGTCAGCCAGTTAAATTCTATGTCGTATGTACTTTAATCATACGCTTGTAAAAGGAGCCAGTTCTTCCACTTTTTTAACAACTTATTCCAGCACATAACCTATTAAGTAAGAACATTTCCATTTAACCACTTCCGTAAACGTTTATTTCATTATTTATAAGAAGCTGTTCGGGCCTTCTTTAGTGACTGACTTATTAATCCTTAATGTATCTATAATTTTATTATTTTTTTATTCTGTTCTTGTAACCTATAGGCCCGTGTATGTAGATTGTTTAAACGGGCTTCTTCTTTTAAAAAAAATTAGCGTATTTAGGAATCGATAATTTTAAGGAATTTAGAGAGTTACCCAGCCTACATATGATGACACAATTTGACGAACCTGATAATAGACTAGTGAGAAATATGATAACCGCTCTCAATAGTGAACCCGAAGGATTTAAAGTAGTCCATCGTTATAAATCAGTCATTTGTCTTGGGGGGTAAGGAAAGTTGTAAGAACTAGTCTCCGCAGATGATCTTGGTCGGTATTCGAAGTAACCATCTTGTAGTTATAATAAGCAATCAGTTCAAAATATTCGATTTGTTAGTTCATAAATTGATAATTCCTCCTGTTATAAGTAACTGACATTTAAAAAGATCGTCCTATATGACAAACCGATAAAGTTTCCTTTTTTCATTTCATATACGTATATTTTTCTATTAATGGGTTAATATCTTTGCAAAGTTAAGGCCACAAACCTTCACCTCCTATGCAATACTGAAAATGTTATGTTCTTATGTTTGAGACCAGTTACTGATGTCACTTATTAGAATTTATAAATGAAATGTACTTTAGGTGTTCTATTTATACTTTTTCCATAATAGTTCTGCAAATTTAAGCCTGCTGTATGTAGTATTTATTTAGATGGGACCATAATATCAAGCGGGATCTATGGGAGATAGGAGTTGAAGGCGACTGGATTTTGTTGGCCCAGGACAGGGACCGGTGGAGGTCTTTGTCGTATTTGATAAGCATTTTTACATGTTTATCATGTCTTTCTTCTGCCTCCAGAAGAAACATAGACCTACTGAATGTTACTTAAATGTTATCATATTATGTGTTATTCCTGAAGAATATCATTGGTACTCCAAATTATGTGTAGAGTATGGATCCATAGCATATAGGCTAATTATGCTCGCAAAAGAACGCTTGTATTTGATGTACGCTAGACGTAGCACGTAACAAAATTAAGTGATGATACCTGACACATATTCTCTATTATTGCTATGAAGGCGACAGAAATAGTAGTAATAATAAATTTTGAAGAAGAAAGTGAAAGTATATGTCGATTGTGTAAAGAATACGAAGATACTATTGTCCACCTAACATCAGGCTATCCCATTCTGACAAAGAATGAATACGTAATAAGACATGATAAATTATGCACGTTTCTATACTACTCAATATGAAAAATATTAGGCACTGAAACAACAGAAAACTGGTATTCACACACCAAAGCCTGTATGTGAGTAGGAAGATAAAACAGTATTGTGAAATCAAGGAATACAAACTGATAGGAAGGTTCTGGAAATTAGGCCTGATGTAATAATTAAAAATGAGAAGGATAAGATGTGCTTACTTACAGAAGTAGCAATACTATCGGACAGATATCTAATACAGAAGACATACGAAAATAAATTAAGATTCAAAATTTAAATAAGAAATTCTGCGAATGTGGAACATGAAATGTTTTGTCATACTGTTAATTGTTGTTGCTACAGGTATTGTAAGTAAATGACTAAAAACGATATCTGAAAACAATAGATGAAAGCATTCAATAGACTATCTACTAAAACAACCATATTAGGAACACTACACGTTTTAAGGAAAGCGCTACACTAAGATACTTGAAGCCTGGGTTGTGGGGTTCACCTCTGGTTGAAGAAGAACTATGCCAGGAAAATGTGTGAAGAAAGAAGATTTATACTAATAATTCACTTCAGTGTAATAAATTTAGTAATGTGTTTGCGAACAGCAAGAAATCTACTTACAGACAAGAAAAGAAAATATATAAAGCATAATGGTGTCTTGATTTGCCAGTATCAAAGAGCGAGTGGCAGGCAAGCACCATTAAGTATACACAAACATCAACTGAAACTATAATAAACTAAAACAAATAAACTAATCACGTTCCATTACATAAAATGTCCTCGAGGGAAGCATTATTGCAAAATAAGTCTAAAAGTACAACAAATCGCATATGCGATTGAATAAATGGCGCACACCGAAGTCAGGAAATACTCTTATTTGCCTCGTAGGTACAGGAATAGCAGCAGTGTCCTTCTTTGGCCTTGAAAATATTTTTAGGAAATAAAACTGCTGAGATGTCGTCATCAGAAACATTGTTATGAAATTCAAACAATTAAAATCAAATCATAATGATTTTAAATATTAATCTGAAGAAACCATGACTAAATTATAAAATACTCTTTTTGTAGGTTGTTGTTAGGTTGCTTAGGATCAGTTAACGTAAGACTATTTTA
Organism: Zootermopsis nevadensis; assembly: GCF_977971745.1. Classification (NCBI taxonomy): domain Eukaryota; kingdom Metazoa; phylum Arthropoda; class Insecta; order Blattodea; family Termopsidae; genus Zootermopsis; species Zootermopsis nevadensis. The sequence continues at coordinate 10,190,823 of NW_028259161.1, forward strand.
AAACTACGACAGCTTTCATATCGCCACCAAAAACTTTCATAAAATTAACTTAACTTTGTAGGGGTTAATTAATTTGTTTCAGACTTATCCTACGGAACGTTACATTTCTTGTGAAATTTTATATAATTTCTCTTGTAGACTGATATTTGCTGTATTAACGATGTACATTGGTCTACATCCAGACGTATTACGACTAAGAACCAGTAAACAGTTTTACCATCGTTGATTTAATCAAGATTTTTATGGTAGAACAAACGAGTTTGTCAGTGAACTAAGATTTACGTTCAGACTTATATTTACAGTCTAATTACGTCACGAGGAAGGTCAAGCAAAATAACATAAAAATGATTTTTTTTGTAACTTCTTTTGCTACACGAGTAGTTGAAAGCGTCAGTAGCAGCTGCATAAAGGAATATTCTTCCTATACGTAATGAAGTCATTTATTAGCCGCCTTCGATTTGAAGAAGAAACTCATTTTGGTTTCTGGGCGCGTCGTGTTAGGCAGAGTTGTTCCTTGAATATTGATCACTTCACATTAATCAAATGCAAATCCACGTTTGGTCGCGCTTATTTGACGCCTTTGCATGCTTAAGAAACGTGTAGGCTAACATTTCATATAAACTAAGAATTGACGTGCATAAGATACGATCTTGGGAAATGCGTTTGTGGCGTGGAGGAGCTCTGCGCAGGGACTCAGAACAGCACAGAAAATCAAAGTTTCTTGTATTTTTAGTGCCTCGTTTCCATTGGTTTATTCCCAGTTGGGTTTACAAAGTTTTGTCTGATTCAGGTAGCCTGATAATGAATTACGAATCGGAAAAAATGTAGCAGGAAAACATTCCTACCACAATGCATGAACGATTCTTGGGTTGTTTTAGGACTATATTTTAGCTGTACAGGATATGTGGAGTCAAATAATATGAGAATATCATGAATATTCCATTGAAAAGGACTTCATAGGAGAAATTAGTGATCTTTTCGACTATACTGTAAGAGCATTTACCGGAGATACTGTGGAACACCACGAGAAACCTCAGTCAAAATAGCAGTTTTGCAGCTAAGATTCTAACCCGAATTTTATTTCGACCCGTTTCCGCTGTGATAATTTTGAGTGGTTTTGATGAAATGTTATTCAAGGAAATATGATATCTTGGAAATTCTATCATGACTAAGCATTCATGCGCAAGGATCGAACTATGGGCCGGAATATAGAGAGTGATACAGGATAACAGAATTTTTGTTTGTACGAACAAAGAAATAATAAGCAACAGTGAAGAAACAGCATATAGCAGCTGCACAAGTAAATTAACTTGTTCTTGAAATGTTACTCATCTCCTGTACACGTTACGCATTCTGTAGTATTAAATTTGTTTTTCTGTCAAACAGAAATAGCCGATTGATACATAAAATCTTCAACACCTGTTTTAGGGTAATGCCCTAACTTTAGTTAGGAGGGAATGGCAGATTTATTGTCACGTTATTTAATGTTGCTTCGACTGTGTAGCCTCTGAGAGATGGAAAATAATCACGAATGGTTGTGGGAAGGATTTTAAACAGAAGACCATGGCCAATTTGAAATTACCTTTTAAATATTTGTCTGGAGACCGCAGATAATAGTCGATAACCCGGCTTAGGTAAGAATCGGGATCTTGTGAATACAAAACATGTGTCGTCATTCTGCTCGTTGGAACTGAGAAATAAAAAAAAAACATTTCCAGATCGCATTCCATTGAATGCCAAGTAAGTTTTCTTATCCAGTCAGTATACTAGGTTATTCATAATTCCCTGACACATTGCAAAATATTACCAGACTTTAATGGTTTCAAAGGATGGTAACATGCTACACGCCGATAGAAAGAGAAACTCTCCAAGTTTCGTTAAAAAACTGATTTTCTTCGACGAAGCTACGTTTCACGTTTATGGGAAGGTGAACAGACACAATGTGCGGGTATGGGGAAGTGAAAACCCAAACGCCACAATTGAGAACATTCGGGATTCACCGAAACTGAACGTTTTCTGGGTCATATCCAAAGAGAAGGTGTACGGGCCATTCTTCTTCGCCGAGGCAACCGTCACTGGCACGTCCTATCATGAGATGATGCAGCAATGGCTAATGCCACAGCTTCATGATCACAGCGATGACTTCATTCATCAGCAAGATGGGGCTCCGCCACACTACCGCCCGCGTCTACCTCAATCGGCATTTGCCACAGAGTTGGAGCGGACACGTGGCTGCCAATGACCATGCGCTGCTTCGTTGGCCACCTCGATTACCTGACCTGACGCCATGCGATTTTTTTCTTATGGGGGTACGTTAAGGACCAGGTCTCTGTACCGCCTCTGCCACGGGATCTGCCTGAGCTGCGAAGACGAATCATGGCTGATATGTCACAAATCGATCGTGACATGCTGCAACGGGTATAGGCGGAAATGGATTGTCGGCTTGACGTCTGCCGCGTCACAAAGGGCAGACACATCGAGCATTTATAAGAGATGTAAAATAAACTTAGACAGTTTCTCTTCCTATCGGCATGTCCTATATTATCATCCATTGCACCATTCAAGTCTAGCGATTTTTTGTAATGTGTCAGGGAATTATGAATAACCCTGTGTTATACTAAATAACAGATTATAAGAGTTAACAAAAAACAGAGAACATTCTTACATTTACTACATTAACCTTCACTTAGTGCGATATCTGATCAGACGTCACTAATTTAGTGCAGATGTAATAACTGATTCCGTATCTTCCTCGTAATGGCGTGCCAGCAAAAATTATCTTGCGTGTTACTTATGTCACGCGTATCAATAATTTGCTTTCAATGTTTGGAACGTGTCATCCCCGGGGGGGGGGGGGGGGGGTATAACTGTAGATGCGAGGATAATAGGCCTATCAAAACGTAATAGAATGTGAACTGAACTGTGCTCTCAGAGGCTTAGCCGAATAATGGGTTTTTATGGTGACTTAACTTTGGCTTTGTAACAGAGTTTCCCTTGACCAGCCCAGGTATCAGCTAAGCAAGACACTAATCTGTGGATATTGTTTAGTTAATTTCAGACTGCTGTGGAATGGAAGTGTATCTGACAGATAGCAGTTAGACACGCTGTAAATTAAACATGACACCGGAATATGATCCTGTGTTTTCGCTGATAAAAGGAAGATGTGTTGGGGCTACATACCGCTCTTTGTGGTGTTGCTTGAGGCTGCACTAAGAGACTGTCATGTTGAATGTCATTGAGTTTAAATGACACCCAGGAAATATACAAGTTTCTGTTGATACAATCTTACGTTATGCCTAATATAACTCTGTCGTGCAGAAGTCGCTATGTGAATCACAATAAAATTAGAAACGCATATAATTTGACTTACGTTACATAGCCGATTACTTTCTCGGTATGTAATGTGACCGGCATATATTCGAATAATGTGGAACAAGTGCTAGCCAGATACGTGAAGAGACAACGTCGAGATGTGGTACATAAAGTTCTGACATTCTAATCTGACGCATCTGTTTCAAATCCCGATTGAGAACTTCTCAAGTAACGTATCATGATAATGGAATTTAATATTTTAAAATAGTGCACGGCCACTTCTTTTACACAGCCTCATGTTGACACGTTGAAAATTTGTGTAACAAGAAGCGTATTGATTTGTTACAAAATAATTATATAAATTTTATTATTCAGTGCCCAAGTACATTTCTTAATGTAGGATTATTTATGTAATTAAATCTTAATTATGAATAGATATTTCTAGAATAAAAATTTACTTGGATATTATCCATCGTCTAGTAAATATAAAACGTAAAACGACGTTTCGGATATGGTACTCTATCTCCGTCTTCAGGTTCCTACACAGTTGGGCCCACTAGATAGAGCTAATCCCTATCCCATCTCCGAAACGTCGTTTTACGTTTTGTATTTACTAGACGATGGATAATATCCAAGTAAATTTTTATTCTATTGACTCTTCACCATCGTCAAGAAGTTTTAGATTTGAAATAGATATTTCTGTTTGTAGATATCTCGATAAATAAGATTGAAAAGCAAAACATGGTCTCCAATTCAAGAATAGTTACCACTCTGGTACCGAAACACCCTTAGCCGCACCCTGGGCCTAACAGACTGAATCAGAAGTGCCATTTGGTGGAGACTAGTGTTTTGTAAACTGAAACTTTAAAAGAGGAAACAAATTTTTTGGCCCCTTCGTAGTGAGCGGGAGGGTGCCAAACTGATGCTATGGTGGGATCTTAGATTGGAGCGTTATTTCAAAATGCGTCACATACATTTTTGTAAGTATAATTAAATGAAACATTACGTAATATTTTGTATCGTAAGTACTATAAGATGACTCGTTAAAAGCGATAGAGAAAGGAAAGAGAGCGTAAGGTGGAAACAGCTTCAGTAAGTAATAGCAGTAATGGTAATGGAACAAAGTAGAACTGTACACCTAAATAACCAGAGTTTACATGAGAGGTACCACTTCTATATAACATTTAACTCAGTATATAACAAGCAACGTCTTAGTCTCTGTCCATAAAATACCAATTAACGAAACTTTATTGTTGACATTTTTTGTTACAAAACAAATGCAGAGGAGACATCTTGAAAGACAAAAAAGGCTACAGAATTAGAATTAGAATTAGTTTCTAGGTATACACTTTATTAAACAGTAGACTAGACACAGGATAATTTCCAAAGGCGAGCTTTATTGTTAGGGGCGTTAAACCTTCGGGTATCTTACCACTAGGCTTATATTTGTTAGCATAATCTGCAAGGCAAATATTCAGAGTCGATGCTGCACTGGGTTGTGACGTCGTGTGGACTCGTAGGTAATTACCAATGTTTTGGAGAAACGTACTTACTCCATTTGCATGGATGAAGTTGAAGACAATTTATTCCTGTGAAATGATGGGATCTACCTACTAGTCCATGTGGCGTCACAGAGTAGAAAGCATTTTTATTTTTACAGCCGCGAGAACCTGAAATATCAAAAATATTCAGAGGATTATTCAGGTTTTAACTTGAGTAGTTCTGATAGTAAAAAAATTACTCTGTTAACTACGTATGTACATGTTTTGACAACCAGTGACATGAACATAAATGAAATTAAAGTTATGTCTAAGCCTATAAACATATTACATATAGGCACAATGTTCAACTTGTAAGGTGTAATGACTCGATGATTATCACAAACTTTACAGAATAATTAACAAATTTCAAGGTACGATGTATTTATTGAGTAGTTTATATTTATGCAGATAATCAGAAAGGTCTAACCCGAAGTTCGTCCAGGGACTAATATATGTATTATCCTCCCATCTAGCGTTCTTCAGCCAAAATATTTTATGCATTCTTCTTTTTCCTGCGTACGCTCTATATCGCAAATAATTAAAAATCTGCATTGGGTAAGTTTTATCCACTCAGCTGCTCCTTGGTTACTCTAGGTGAAACAGGCTTTGCTGGGATATTGAAAACCAAAGTAATTTCGGTAACTGTGGCCAAAAAATGTATAGTAATGTCATGCTGTGAGCAGGTTTCCTGTAGAAAGCTGTAAAACGTATGGGATAATATACATACTGGCACGTATCTCGTAAGTCCGCTATAATTGCATGTCCCTTGTCGCTGGTTGGCTGCTTATTTCTAAGACCTCCCACCAAGACATCCGCTGCCTTTAGTCCATATGCTTGGAACTAACCTGAAATGTATAAACTATAGTAATGTTTCTGCTCACTCCTGGCTTTATTTCAGTGGCCAATATATGGGGGGAGACATATTTAAAGCAGTAGAGATTGACGGGTTTGATATTCTAGTTCACTCTTTCTTTATATTCGAGAGGTACCGTTTTCAAAACTCGGCTCAGACAAAGGCTGTCGTGATATCAGTCGCAATTTTTCTTACATCCTCTAGACAAATATCGGGATGGTTCCTTAAGGCAAGCCAAGTCTCCTTATTTTCGCGTTATATCCAGGTCATCACTCACAGTTATCCAACGCTGTATATCAAAAAAGTGCGAATAGCGTTGTTAAATAATCCTAAAATTACTTAGTCGATAATTACTTTTAATTAACCAATGACTGTAATTACTTACATGGACACAAAAATATTAGCTTCAAGGTAAGCTGCAATTTCCGTTATTGCATCATCTCCAATAATAGGATGTGCTCTATAATTGTCATCATCATCATTATCGTCATTATTCTTGCAGCAGTGCAAATGGGTTTGATTGATGGATAAGGGATGTGCAAAGTGTCTTAATAAATGTTTACAAATACACATACTATAGATATATAAGAAGTACGATAATTCTGAAGCCTGTGAAATATGTTGAATTGGTTCTATGTAAAACACAAAGAGGCCAATCTTATGTACTGCGACATCATAATTTTAACATTTTCGGTCTAACGGATAGTAGTCTATTGTTATTGATTTTCAATATTGAATGTTTGCTTAGATATTTATATAATTTGAGATCGAAGATTCTTTGGGGTTAACCGAGTGGAAAACAGGACGTACTGGAGTTAAGTAATATAGCTGAGTTGATTTTGGCGCTATATTTGCTTTGAAAGTTATCTCCTGTTAGGGTTATCTTTGTCATCTCCTGCTCTCACACTTTTCTTACGTCGTTGATATTATTATCAACCAAATGGCACAAACCGTCCTGATTTAATAGCTTCTGTGTTTGTGCATGTTTGTTCTCCTTTTCTCTCTTTTTTAACTCGTGCTTGGTCTGTAATTTGTGTTCGGGCTGTTACGTCAGCACTTAAATAAACAAAGAATTGAATTACTGTTTTATTATCAGGATTCTGGCAAGTTTTACTTGGACTGGATATGATCATCATTTCCGAGGCTGCATTCTGTTTGCTGTTACATTAATTAGTCAACCCATTGCTTCACTATGAGATGTCGCCAAAAAAGACACGAAGTTTTCAGCTCAGACGTCAGTAAATAATTTTTTACCAATGCCATGCTTTGTGTAAATTCCTTCAAAACTGCAACGAGTCGGAGTATACACTTTCAAACGACTTCAGGATGAATGATTAAAAAAAACATGCAGTCATAATATTTTCTCCACCCAAATCTGTTTTAACATACGAACCCGTGTAATATCCCTTTGTCTTACTGTGCTAGGACCCCTTATATTTCACGTCACTGGGATTTATGCGTGTTCTTTCAGTGTCCCTATTGATTGCAAACAATGTGTCGATAGTTCAGGAGATGCCAGAAAGAAGTATTATATGGATAAGTGCTCGGGGCATCCTGCATTAACATTGTGTGGGCAGTACATTAGCATTTAAGAAAGAAGGGGGGCATATTTTTGCATAGAATATAAAGGCATAAATCAGGCGTAATTTGTATTTAGTTTCTAGTTACTTTTTGCAGTTAAATACAATAATATTGATAAGCCATTGTATCTGGCATGTAAAATTTAGTGTGATGATAAATTATACACATAGAATACTATCTACATGTATGTTAAAGCATTTATAGTGTTGTGCTTCTGGGTTATGACGCCGTGCAAACTAGTAGTTCGATGCCAAATTTCAGAGAATCATTCTGTATTAATCTTATATAGCCTTTAAGAAGTTTCTCTGAAACTTTGGTATCAAACTATGATTTCACACGGCATAAAAGAGCAAGAGATTATTATCACCTCCACGAAAACCTCAAATAACACGTATTATAGCACTCTTTCGTGCAATATAATGTGACAACATTGACCAAGTCAAGGCTATTGTAGGCTATTGAGGTAACTTTCTGTTACCAATAATACGTTGCTTTTCTTCCCTGGGAGTAAAGCGATCGAGGCACATCTTCGTATACTGTCAAGTTTCAAAATGTGTTGTCCTAAATCTCGTTCAGAGACTGGCTTTTATGTTCTAGTACCGGAAAATTTGTTAGACCCATAGATTATACGCCTATATTTTCGAGTAAATATGCTGTAAATAACACCTAAAATTTTATTTTGAGACTTCTGTGCTGGTCACCCTTAGCTTTGTAGCTTGTTGTATCGTAAATTAGTAGATCGTACATTAAACTACATGTTATCCTGCGGGCGTTGTAATATTAAAATATCGCAATATTTATAAACGTTATTATAAACCTATATTTGATGATCTTTGCTCGCTTCACAACTGTAATCTCTAGCCAGAGCTGGGTTTTGCGTAAGTACAAGTTCAAATTAATGCTCTGGATTAATTGGTTTATGGAATATTTATGTAATATGTCTTATGATGATCGGAGAACATCACATCTCGGAAACATGTTAACAAACATTGTGTTTAATTTATTTATCTGATCACACATAGTTGTCTGTTCTCGACAGACGCGTGTTGTTCTCGTGCTGATAGTTAGAAAAAAACAATAATTTTGACGTTATGTTCATCATACGTACCTAAGGTTTGCGCAGTAGACTTATATGTTATATTATTATTATTATTATTATTTGTTTGTTTGTTTTATGTATTTTAATGTTTCACTTTTAGGAATATCATTTAGCCCATTTACTGTTAATTATTCTTAATAAATTAATGAATTGATATATTATCATTATTATATTGTACATTTATATATTTTGTTCATTATTTGTTTGTTTTTGTATTGTTATATTTATTGTTAGTGCTTGGCTGTTATTGGCCTCTTTTGGCTGTTGCCAAGCACTCTAATAAATTAATTGAATTGAATTATTATTATTATTATGCATACAAAACTGGAAACATGTGTGCACTTTGATACTACTTCTGAAAATCATATACGTCATTTCCTTATACGATGAAGTTAGAATTATTACACCTCAGTATTAGGCCACAAGCACGCTGTTTTCATCCCTCTCGGGACGTGGATTTCTGTTCTTATTTTTCTGTGTTTTATTGTGTCAAACGAGTGGAATTCTTGCTCTTCGCTGATTCCTATTAATGAATGTAACTCACGTGGCAGGAAGTTTCAAACCGAACGTTGCGGCTGAGTGGGTTCAAGTCTTGGTCACTGAAGTTTTTGTGGGTCTTCTCAGTTCCTCCAGTAGTTCTAGACTACCTCGAATTTGGCCACAACTGCTGTTTTTATCCTTTCCAGCTTAATATTCGTTAATCACCCTATCACTGAACGCTGTATTTTCTGAGTTATTGACGACGTAGTTAAATGTATCACATAATAATAAAACTCGAAATCTTTCAGCATCTCAGAGTTGATTCTGTGATGAAACAGGCCAGAATGCCTTTCAACAATAAAAACGTGAAGGAAGAAAAGGATCTATTGAGTATCGGCAGTTAATAGAACTTCACAACACGTGTTTCTTTACACGCGCAACAAAGAAACGATTAAATTTAGTATCAATTTTCTTAGCTTTTCTTGCCATAAATGTCCCCTTTTGTCTCTTTCATTTGAGAATGAGTCGATTTGGCACATTCTTGGACATCAGTTATAGCTGTAAGTGAAGTGACGACAGTATATTGACTGTCACCACAGTTACAACGCATGCTGCACCTGCTTGAACAGCATCCCGCACAACACCTTCCCTCTTTGTCACCGGACCTCGTGCGGCATAACTCGTACAAAGGAACCCCGCCTTAATGCAGTCTCTCAGTCTCTGATAGAGTGTGACAGCTGAACAATACGCCATTATTGTGAATCGCAAGAAAAAGACACCATAAATATGTAGGGCTTCGTTGATTCTTCTTCCTTTCTTCCAACCCTTTAGAAGTTTAATGAGGGCAAAAGTATAGCAATCGATTATGGAACAACCGTTCTCAATTGTTTCACGTCTTTTTACCATTGTTTTCTCACTAGCGCCATCTCTCGTCTGCTTTAAACGATGAGTGCAAGCAAGTTTTACGTATTAACTGGCTGACTGACAGACCTGACTGGCTGTCCAACAAGCTGGCTGTAATTTCAACACACTGCAAAATGTTTCGTGAAATTGTAGGTAGCTATGTTTATTATGTTTCCATTGATTTAATCGTCCATAGCTTAGCGATAATTATGTAGCCTATAAACAATCCTATAAGGTAAAAACATCTTTGAGTGTGGCCCTCAGAATGCATTTAAGTATGGGCTTGGTTGTCAGAATAAAGAGCAACAATTTCCCTCTTCCTCATCGTTATAGTTTGAACTGTGTTATGTCAGTTCGTGTAAGACTGCTCATGTGAATTCCAAGAAGGTAAATATGCATTTTCCTAAAGAACATTTTCATACTTTCATTTGTAACAAAAATGTGGTGTATTTTCTTGGAGGTAAGAACTGCGTTATTAAATATTAATTAGATGAGTTTTTACATTTAAAGGATTAGCATATAAGTTTAAAAAGTTAGACCTGTAGTGTAATGCGAATATATATATATATTGTTTTACATTCTAAAAATTATGAACTGAAGTTTAATATTTTTCAAACATCTATAACAACATAAAATTTAACAGTCTTTCATTACAGAACATGAATGTCTTTCCCGATTCAACAATTCACATGGCCTCCATTTTGGTTAAAATTAATTTAATGTGTAGTAGCTAAAAACTACAAATGAGGATAGGTCTGTAATGGTATTTCATCCGTATCAAATTTCGTGAAGAACTGTCAGTTGGTTGAAAAGTTATTAGAGGGAAGAGACAAACACGCACATACAAATCTCTCTTTCCTTTTGGGAAAGTAAGCATCCAGACAAATACGAACCGATTTTTTTTTTTTGTAGTAGCCATTGGATTGTGCACGCAACGAAGTAAGACAGGAATACAAGTGACCGCATTACGTCTGTCTGAGGATTGCGCTAATAAGGAAATAATGGTGCACTGCAGCAAAAGATCCTGGCTCGATCACAGTTCCTGGTTCATTATCTCGTGCTATTCTTTTATCCCTTATCTCTATCAGTCGACTCGACAAAATCCACAGCGCATTTATTCGACAACGCCTACGTCTAAACTGGACACTAATTCTTGTGGTATCGCCTATAACACCTACATGCAGTTCCTTAACGTCAACAGTTATCGGCTTTCAGCATTTGATCACATGTGACGTACTTTTCTTTTATTTTCATACGGAATTTTATTGCCACTAACGGTCGAGGTTCCTCTCGGCACTGACATATCTGTTAGTTCTTTTTTTCAATCTTTGCACTGGTAAGGTAATTCCATACTAGTACTTTGAAATAAGCCTTAATTTCTTTAGTTTACCTTCCAATTTACAAATGAGAAATATCCTCATGTGCTGTAGGGTACAATTTACATTTGTAGCAAATTTTTTGTCGTAAAGCAGTGCACGAATCAAACAACAACCCTGTTTTCAAATTATGCAGTGTGTAAAAGAACACTCAGGACGGAAACACAGATCCACCTTGTTAGGCTATAAAAATTCTTATCCACATACTAAGTTATGCTTCACCTGTTTGGTGACAGAATCACGAGGTGGTCGAACTACGTCCAGTATGAAGTCATTTTAAAGCCAGATACTTCAGATACCATGTATATGCAACGGAAAACCAGAGGAAATCGAATTTTAATAGAAAAATCTTAAGGGACAGTTCCAAGTTTTTTTGTATATATGGAACATTAATATTAAAAGTGACCTTAGCTAAATAGGTTGGATGATGGGAATTGAATTTAAATGATTCAGAATAGGATTCATTAGTGAGATTTTGTTAAGTTGGATATGAATTTTCAGGTCTCGTAAAAGCGGAGAATTTCTCCTCTAGTTGGATTAATGTCAGTGTATCAAAGGAGACAATGTGGCCTTAAATGGAGTTGCTTATAGTTATTATCAGTTAGTAATCTAATTAATAATAAATGTATATGGTCGATAGCTTAGTTACTTAGTTGAGGTGCGTCAGTCTGTGTGAGAATGGTGTACACACTGATAGGGCTTCATTGCAATTACACCTAAAATAGGTACAAATTACGCTTATTACATTTAAATCCAACGTTTCAGCCACCTCATGGTTAACTACTTCATTTTTTTATACTCCAAGGTTCGATTCTATGACGGTCATAAATTCAAGAATGTACCCCTCAGTTTTTAATAATCAAGTTAGAATCGGAATTATGCTGAAAGTAACAGTTTACTGTAAAATAATTAAGAGTAATTTTCGAGGACTTGCTGATTTCTGTAGTGTAATTTAAAATAAAATAACGAGCTCGAGATTACATTGTCCATATAGTGAAATGGCCAGCAAAACTCAGTCATTTTAACTTGCAATTTTAAAATAACGTAAATTGATGAGAAAAGTTATGGAAGTTCTATATGTTCACATGCAACTGGAAATGTTTGGATTTGTCACATTTGTATTCCGATAACTGTAGTGACTTGTAAGGAAGCGATAAGCACTTAGCAGCCTCGTCATATTCGTCTCTGTTCATGTGTGAGATCACACGCACAATCATCCGAAAGCATTGTAACACAGTAGGTGTGTTTCTGTATTTTACATTAGGTATTATCATGTATATCTGAGCTAAAAGTACGCTTTTCAGATAGTTTCTACTAATTAGGTTTCGAATGTCCAAAACAGCGGTCTTCAACCATGAAATGGTTAATTAATTTTATTGGTTTGCTAACTTTCCTTCAATGCCCCATCTTTTTCCTTTCTCTCATCTCTAAAATTTATAGACCTACATAGGCCTAAACAACATACTGTTACAAATTGTTGTTGATCCGATCGTAACATTCAACGGTTTACTTTTTCGTAATAAGACAATGATCTAAATTAGTCACAAAAGCCCATTACATGTTTTGTTATTGTAGCTACTAAATGTGTTAAAGACATTTTTAGATTGAGGTTATTTACACATTTTATATAAAATAAACGTTCTCTGATAATGATAGTGTAACCCAAAACGAGCATACTTTTCGAAATACTTGGATAATGCTGGTGGTAAGGGTTTAAAACACGACCCAACTTATTTCAGCTACCGTAAAGTGGTCGTTTTTACAATTTGCTTATTCCAGTGAACAGTTACGAATAAATCAATCATTTTCACGCATAATTTGAATAATTATAATAGTTAAATTTGAAAATAGAGAATTTGTGGTTGTAGCGAATTTGCAGTATAACATTTCCCATTTCAATGTAACTCCCTGATATAGGTCTAACTGAGTGTTATGTTTGATTTCGAATGTTGTGGAATACAAGTAATCGCATGTGTCCATGTTTCTTTGAACCACTGGAAAGTTCTTAACTGCAATGAAACATTATCATGTCTCTTTCATGATGATGAAGTAAAATCGACAAGGATGATAAATTATTTGATTACATGCTGGCATTTCTCAGTTCAGTTTCTTTGTCACTTTTTTTAAAAATAAGTTTAAGCAACCAATGCATTAAAGATAGGATTTAGAGAAATTCCTTCTTGTATTGTAGAAGAAAAACACAACTCCCACTAATTAAAGGTATATTTTATTTCCCGTGACTTCTCCTTACCAAGGAATTTGTATTGTTTTCTTTTTGACTTTGAGTAATTGAGCTTTCTTTTATAAGTTTAATACTTACTTTCATGTCATGAAATTGTCAGTGTTCAATATTTCTTGTTCTTAAAATAACGTCTGATAGACAATTTATTATCAACAAATAGTGTGTCCAAAGTTATTCTGCGCCGAGATCATAAATTTCAACCAAAAGGTTTATAAAACATTGACATGTGTCGATCATCTGTTTTTTGTAAACAAATAATGAGACGCCAAAGTGTGAATTACTATCAAAAGACTAACCTGAACTGCTTCGTTTATATTGTCAGTAGCAGAAGCTTGTTCCATTGTCACATTATTTTAAGATATCATTCGATATCAATTTACATATCGGTATCGCATGTTACTGAGTCCTTCAGTACACTATCGACGAAGTGTAAAACTTTTATAAAATGTTTTAATATTGTAAGACTTGAGGTTCTCACAGCGGTGAGTATGAAGATTTCTGTCTTCTGGGTTGTTGCGCTGTGTAGTCTGGTCGATGTTAACCAACGTTTCAGAGGTCATACAGCCAGTATGACCTCTGAAACAGCGCAACAACCCAGAAGACAGAAATCTTCATGTTTCAATATTGTTATAAAACTGATGGTTACAGACGCAGAGATTAAATAGTCAAGAAGGCTAATATTTTTCATTCCCACATTGTTGTTGTTCTTCTATACAGATAGTGGCGAAGAAACCAGAGCTTCTGGTACGTAGAACAGAAAATAAAATTAAGTAGAAATTGTAGGATTTGAGGCTTTAACGGCGGCGAGTACAGTGATGGCTGTCTTCTGAGTTGTAACGCCTCGCAGTCTGGTAGAACTTACCAGCGGGTATCGCTCTGATGATGGAGGAGGCAAGGACCTCTAAAACGTTGATAAACTTATGCCAGACTATAAGACGCTACAACCAAGAAAACAGTCATTTTTATAACTGTAAACAATATATTATTCAGTGTGGATATCTCAACTATTATTTCAACATTTGTCGAATTATCGATATAGTTTGATGGTTTTGTTTAATATAAACAAACAGACAACGTGGTTACGCAAAAGAAGAACTCATCTTAACTGACTGTCATCACAAATTGAATTGAAATTTGGTACAAATTCGTAACATGAAAGCCATAAACATAATATCATCTTTCCAAAATAGGGGTAAAGGCAAGAAAGAGATAGATTCCTTTCATTACGACTATGTATAGCCTATTATACAACCACGAGGTAACTTGCAAAGTAAAAGAACCTTGTAAGTTATTGACAAATATAAAAAACATATTATAATTGAATTATTCAAGGCTGTAATTCATTTTCCTTCCTTATCCGTCACAACGCTTTTCATAAACTGTGACAATCTGTTTTTCTTAAAGCTGTTAAAGAACAAAATGGAAAATATTAAATGGCAAGATGAGCACAGTAATGAGCTTCGTGTTCCTTAAAAGGCTGGTAATTTAGCTACTCTAGAAGGTTTCTTCTCCATTAAATTTGTTGGCTTTCTAGTCATTAGAGTAGTGTGTTGCTGTTCTTTAAGTATCTGTTGCAACTCCATTCTTAGTTAGGAATGAAAAGTAGGTCTGCATTGCGGTTTAAGACATAGGCATATAATACTCCTATTTACGTAGCAGTCAGTTCATAATCACACCTGTATTCGTTAGTGGTTTTTGTAGAGGTATTAAATTTGAATAACTTTCATGAGAAATTAATGGGCCTGCAAGTATGGAAAACAGTGTGAAATGAGAAGCTTCACAGTTTACTTATGCTCTTCACCAAGGAGGATGAAACGAGCAGAACATGTAGCATGCATAGGAGGAATAAGAAATATAAATACACCACAAACTCTACAGCCATTCTTACAGACCTCTTTTTCAGACTCAAATTAATAGGATATAAAACGTAAATGTAATCTGAATGTCAACTTGTACCATGTGTCATTGTTTATGAGACAGCAGCACGCTCTGGTGTGTTTGAGAAAGTTTTCATACGGTTCTTCCATTAAAAATACAAAATAGTTTAGAGCAAAATAGTCTAGTTCAATCTGAGGATATAAATCGCATTTAAATGTAACTTTTCTGTATTCGGTGCACACCTGCTACATAGTAATGTTATCTTGGAATGTGAATATTTTGAATGTTTCTAACTAAAATACGGAATATTACAGCAAGACTTTTCATTTAAAGAATAGGTTGTAGGTTTTGCATCGCCTGCATTTGGTGAGAAATGTATACCTACTTGGCTGCTGCCAAGGGACACGAACTAATTGGACCCTAAATCATATTTATGACGGAAACATCCGAAACGTTGAGTGGGAAGAATGGCGAACAAGACAGAGATAATCTCGATGGACTCAGGGTACATAACTTCTTTAGACTGTAAGATATCATATCATTGAAATAAAATTTATGAGCGTACCACTCTTTCAAGTACTAATAAGTTAACAGTAAGATTTTAGGTTGCCACAGCGACGAGTACGTAAAACCTAGAAGATTGTCCTTTTTAAGTTAAGATTATTTTTTAAACTAAACAAACCCCAGACGAGTGCTTTTAAGTGAAAATGATGTCATAATTCTATGCATTACTTCAGGGGCCGTCAACCTATTCATTACCGCGGACCGAATTGATTATTCATGTCTTTGTCGAGGGCCACAAAAATAATAATATAGCGAACAGTAGTGAAATTATATTTCTTTAACTTAAACAGCATATGAAGTATTCACTTAGACACAATATATACATTTCTTCCTATAAGTAATATTATTTTAGAGGCCGTATTTTTAGCTTCCGAACAGTTTCGATGTCAAATCATTGTCAATTTGGTAAACCTTCAGTTATTAATACCACAGTCAATTTAACATTTTATTGTTTAATTCCATGGAGTTTGAACAAAGGAAAAATGTACCTTTATGCAATAACGCGATTTTAACGTTATAGGCTTACATCTACAAAATTGTTATTTATTTCATTAAGATATTTTTTTCAATTGTTTTCTCTTACGCTTATATATTTATTTATATAAGTGTCCTCCTCGCTTCTCGCTTTGGCTAATTCCCAGATCATGTGACGGGCCGCAAACCAAGGTTGCTGACCCGTGCTCCGCATCTGACCTGCTCATGAAGACGTGGTGGGGTAGGCTACGGTGATGATTTATGATTTCAGGATGAAAACGCATGGCAAATAATCTGATTGAAGGGAGCCTGTTATCTAAACCGGTGGTTGGAAAAACTAAGGAAAATAGGTGTAAATATGTAGTAACACATTTGAATTCAAAATGTGGCTTCTCACCGGCAGACAAATACTTGCTTAGGGCAAAGAATAGTCGTACCGGTTAAATGTTTTGTATCCCCATTCCTGATTAGTTAATGAACTTAAGCGATCTTTTAATTGTTCCTTAATTTAGAGTAACTGTCCGGAAATATAGCAGTTTTAATTGTGCAGTTGAGGAGGACTGATGTGTAGGCCGCTTCAGGCCTTTGCACGTGTAGAGAGAAATGCACAATACGTTTATAGGCCTGATTTTCAGAATATTGTTAGGCTACATCTTCCCAAATTTCAGTAATCTGACGATCGAAACGGAACCCCCGGCTGCGAATTTCTCATATAAAAGTCGAAATTACCTTCATGCCGTTATGAAGGAAGAAGTCAAAGTTTTAGCTCGTGAGAAAACAAAACACAAAATACGCTTTACGCTTCAGTGAAAGAAATAAGTACGGATAATCAATTTTTAAACTTGTAGTTATTGTGATAGGTGCGGAAGTATGAAGGAACATTCTTTCACCACTAAGTTTAATAGGCCTATTATTTTAGGTAGGGTGAGTGTCATCAAATAGGCTTACTATAAGAAGTAATCCAGAAGTGAATAAAACATTGACAACAATTCTGAACAATCCTACACACAGAGTAATGTCCGTTCAGTGTCGTTTGAACTCTTCGCGGAAGCAATCTTATCCCGTGTTGTGTGTTCTTCATTTCCAACAGACAAGGCTATTATCTATGGACAACTCGAAACAATTCACAGACCCCACAAATGATCATGTTGCTACGATGTTTTGTAGTGTGAAGGAAATGCAGATCTTCATACTACATTAAAGCCTATAAACCATCCTGAACAGATCACAAATTTTTCCACTTGGCGCTCTGACGATGTTGCTCGTTTTCGCAAAAAGAAGTAAATCAAAGAGCCAATAAGCCAAAACTTATTGGGATATACCATTGTTATTAATTTTCACATCCGTCGGAAGTATTGTAACGTCACTTTGCCACCAGATGTCACTACTGGTCAGTCACACAGAAAGAGAATTATTGAGAACTTACCATCTCTCCGTCCTCGTCAGTTTGTTGAGTGGTTGTAAGGCGGAGCCATTGCCAGTCATTTGTCAACCAAATGACAGACCATTGAGGAAAGAGCTGGGGGCGGGAACACAACAAGCCAATAGGAAAACGAACATTCTGCTATCCTACATGATTTAGAAGCCCAAGTCTGGTTTTGACGTCACGATCGAATGTGCAAAAATATTAACAACAAAAAGTTAAGACCAGTGGCGGTGACCTGAATGCAATCATGTCCCGATGGCATCAGAGCGAGGATGAGATGGCGCGTGGAGAGACAGAAATAATTGAAAGATGTCGCCGTGCTTGAGACGACGGGCGACGCGTGGAGAGACAGAGACAGCTGCTGCCCGATGTAGCCAGGAACCTGTGACCAGGATCGATGCAACGAGACCCTCGGTTCCAGCCTCAACTGCAACGAGACTCGCGGCTTCAGTATCACAGTCAGTCTGGTACCACCAGAGGGACTTCAACTCTTGTCTGTGTCGCTTCTATTCTACTTTTGTCTTCTTCTGTGTCCATATCACCCTACTTTATGTTGTTTAGTGTTCTCATTGAAATAAAAATCTATTTTTTTTTCTATTGTTCTTTTGGATGTTTTCGGAATTTGGTATTGAAACTGCTTGAAAATATTTTGGATAAAAGCCAGTATCATGTGAGAGAGTTGAGGTTTTCACCGTCTTTTGGGTTGCGCCGTTTAGTCTGGTAGAAGTTTACCGACGTTTCAGAGGTCCTTGATGTCTCCATCATCAGGCGCCCTGGTCCTTGAGATGTATTCTTCGTGTTTTAAAAAATCAGGCTCTCATTACAGTATCAGTCGTGTAGGTTTATTATTGTCAATTCTGTTCAAGTTGGTATACTAATTGAAAATATATATTAGCAGATACATTACCAGCGCTCATTTAAAACCGATTTCGAACCCGACTTAGACTGACAAATTACTTGTATTCATTGTTGTCGTCTGCTGCATGTAGATTTACAAGTGCAGCTTATGTTAACGCTAGTGAAGTAGGACTACACAGCATTGAACACCCAGGCTAGCGACAGACAGTTCACATGAATAAACAACTAGATCTACAGGATGGCGGGAGAATGTTTGTAGCAAGAACATGTTCAACATCTGCAGATAACGCCAAGTTACTACTGTTGTCGTTTGAGCAGTTACAGACTAATGCAAAGTGGAAATTACTTCGCAAGTGGAAACTGTCGAGTAACACATTATTTCTCTTATACTGTATCATCAGCAAACTACCACTCGCGATAAGAGAATTGAACTTATCATTTATTTTGCACACAAAAATATGTTTACAGAAACAATATTTGATGCTTATGTGTCCTTTGATCTAGGCCTATGTGTGCCTGTCTTCAGAATAACGTTAAACCTGTCGAAAACGTTTCCTTGAACTTTGTATAAAATTCAGGCCATTGAAAACAATAACCGTGAGGCCATGCAAAGATTTCAGGCTTAATTATAGTCTTCGAATTCTGTAGAACGTAAAAAAAGACACGGTGTCATGAAAAGTTCTAATTTATTGTTTCACTTAACTTTCTTGAGAAGCTAATAGTCGCTCAGCTAGTCAAGATAAAATCGCCTTTTATATAACCCGAAGGTTCATTACACAGGACCATTTCCTGGGCCACGTTAATCCAATTCACAACTTATGACGCTGTTTTCTTAAGATATTTTTTCAGTATATCCTCCAATCTACGCCTAGGTTTTCCGACTGGTATCTTACTTTCAGGTTCCCAGCAAAAATTCTGTGTGTATTCCTTATTGAATTCATGCGTGCTACATGTCCCATTCATCTCATCCTCTTTTATTTGATCATCCTAATAATATCTGGTGAAGAGGACAAATTACAGAGCTCTTCACAGCGTGATTTTCTCCGTCCTCCTGACACATAATCCCTCTTAGGCCCAAATATTTTCTTAGCAGCCTGTTTTCAAACATTCTCAATGTATTCTTCCCAATGTGTGAGAGATTTGGTTTCATATCCATACAAAAGAGGTTGTAGGTCTAATACTGTATCATAGTTTTGTATTTATATGAATTTTTACGTTTTTTGATAGTAGACGGAAAGACAAAAGATTCTGAGCTATGTGACAGCAAGCATTCCTCGAATTGAATTTGTTATTCATTTCCTCGTGCATGCAGTTTTGAGTTTTTACCGCTGTCCTCAAATACATCTTGAAACTAAGAAGATTAAAGTTTTCTAATTTTATACGGCGAAGTTTTAATGAAATCACAAATATGACATTGACTTTGAAGCAAGATAAAATCTTCATTACTTGACAATTATCATAAAGATTAATTACAGAGTTTTGTAAATATTTTTACAATTTCCGCTAGGATCTGTAGGGGAAAACAGTTGCCTCAATTTTTCTCAGAATTTGTGTTGCTGTTTCAATGTTAAGGAAGCCCTTCTTCTGCGTAAGAGTTGGGTTTCTCCGAATTCAGGGCGCAGTGTTTTTTCCCAGATATAAGTTATTACGCTGGAGTTGGGAGTGAGTTATCCATACTCGAGGCGCCATCCATGAGTGGCTTGTGACCTGCACGGACAAGGCCATAGTATCAGCAACTGAAATGAACTGAAAGACGGAGTTTGTTACTTTGGATACGTAGGCCTACTGTTAAGGTTACTTTTCTTTACAAAATAAATTCACGATTAAGGCTTCCTGTATTTTTAAAGAAAACTTAACGGATACTTAATTATAAACCGTCATATCTTAATTAAGATATTTTTAAAAATATTCCTCTCACCATAAGCCTATTATTCTACAGAAAGTCGTAAAGTGAGTCTATGTTGTGTATTCTGAAAATTCATGGTTTCATATTTATCCCAGAAATTGTTTTTCAGAGGTTATTCTCTACTCTATTCATTTATGCTGTATTTTATATTTCAATTAAATATTCGTGGTTTTTTCATTTAATACACCGTGTAATCTAGTCATGCAGGTCCATTTAATTAAGTATCTTACGTTCTCCATTAGTTTCATAATAGAGATGTCTTCCAAGCGGTCAGATGTGAAGCTTCAAAAGTTGATCATCAGTACTGTTAAAGTAAATATATTCTTGCTAGAATGGTGTAGAACCTCTGCTCCGAGAACAGAGGTGACACTTTTGTCACCAGCTGTAAGACTAGTGCGCTATAAACCAGAATAACACTGCCCACATTCAAGAAAAGAATTGCCGCATTTTCTTCAGTTATATGTGCGGGTGGAATACAAAACAGCTTGTATAGTTTGGAACTAACGTTTTTCGAGGTTGATAAGAAATTCTTCACAGCAGTAGAATGTAAAATATCTATAATGTTTTCAGTACAGTGACAACAACAAAAGAAATTGTTTCTTCAGACAATAGAAGTTATAGATCTAAAAATTTCACGGCTAACCAAATCAATCAAATTTTCTCAGGTTATCAGCCGTGTCAAATTGTTAAAACTCTGATGATGGGGACAGAGATGGTCCCTGAAACGTCGACGAATTTTTATTAAAACAAAAATTATCTTTAAATGTAATCACCTGTATGCGTGTTAAGAACAGACACGTAGTAATACTGGCAAAGAGGTATGTCCCTCTAGAACGGAGCTGTTATTTAATATATAAAGTAATGGAACAATTTTCGGGTGTGTAAATTATTTCTGTAACGCTCCTTTGTGCTGTGGGACTGCTGTGCCTACCGTATCCCAGAAAGTGTTGTGTTCGTCCATTGATTGCTGGCAAAATTCCATCTCTGCACACGGTAATCAGCGTGTTACTGCGCATTGCATCAATATAACTAATGGCTTGGTGCTGGGAGACAAGGTCACCTTTCATATCCATGAGCCAGACGTTGATCAGTGGCGTGCTAACTGCAAAGCAGTCTTTCTTCATTAGTACGTTTTAGCGTTTAGAAAGAATAGGCGTTGTAGGCTTTTATAGTGACATGATTTGCGTGCATGTCCAAAATTTTCGACTCTATTTAATATAATAAATAAGCCATAGTATAGTCTAAGTACAAATTCTATACCTATATTGAAGAATTACCTTAATATTAGGTCTTGTCCTTATCATGACATGATGGGACTACTTAATTGTAAATGTTGCATATAATTTTCTTCTTATTTTCTTTTTAACATATTTTGGAATTTCAAGTCCTTGCCTGCCTCAGCCTCCTTATAGCTACTTCATGTTCTCCAGATTTTAAACTCCAGGCTATCTTTCGCTATCTCTCTTCACCCATTCCGTCTACAGTTTAATTCTAGTAGGAATTTTTAACTAAATTATAATCTAAGATTTTCAAGTGTTTAATAATTATAGATTTGAATAATGTTTTAAAATTGTTAACATTCTTAATTTCTGCAGCTTACTGCTGGCTGTCCCATTGTCTTTGATCTACTACATGCTTTCTGCTGTATTATAGGTTTAATCAGTATTTGACACAAATCCTTACTTTCCCAGACGCCATTTTGACGGAGTGTCTAAAAATTATTTAAATTATAGGCCTAGGTAAGTTGTAAATGTTTGCGTTTTTTCATATCTTCCTCATACGGGCGTATTAAACTTGTAATGTTTTATTACCTAGTATAGTATTTTAACTTACAATGCTTCTCCCTGTAGAGGATTTTTTGTTTTTGTTTTATTGGCAGCATAGATTTTCAGTTCACATTAGCTTAAGACAGTTATAGATTATTAACCTAACATAACATAACATAACATGTATCATGAAAAGAATAGGGTTCAGTGAAGTCTTCTCGGGCGATCAGTTAAATCAGTTAAATCTTACTGTTGGAGGCTGAGACAGTCTCTGAAATATTGGATTGTAAATGCATGTTTACTCGGCTGATAGCACTCAGTCGCCGTGGAAGTTTGAAACCTTATACCAGATGGGATTCTTTGATGCTCAAAATTTGATCAATTTGAGCCCTGTTTTTGGGACAAAGCTGCAAGGACAAATCTGCAAGGTTTCAGCGTCGACCATTTAGGTCAGCGTTGATACCATGCAGATAAAGGCATAAATGGCCCTTTGTCTTGAGAAGAAGTCTTTGTGAGTAAAACTTGTTCGCCACTGAGCATATTATGTCGAAGGTCAGAGAGAGAATCTTCAGAAATCTTTCCACTTTGGAGGTGTTATTAATTATCCTTCTTTCTTTGGATTTATTATCTTCAGAAACTCTTCCCCACTACACTTGAACTGTGGGTTTTATGTAATGACGAACAACACTCGATATCTTTCTCAGACACTATGTCGTCAGTGGTAATTGAGGTATTTCTGGGAAAAACTAAGTAAGTTCAAAATTAAACTTTCTGGGAAATCAAGAAAACCTTTCCAACATCTGAACCACTGATGCATGTTTTACGATATGAGAATATTTTTGCAATAGGAATGGACATAAGTTGTTTTATTTTAAAAATAAAGCATTGTAGGTAGAAAACACGTATATTTCAGCACTCATTTTCTTTAAAACACGCAATTTTTGCCGGAATGATATTATCCGATTATGCGTTAACCCATAAGATGGCAACACTGAATAAAGTTACCAGTTTTGGACTACTTAAATTTTCCTAGAAACCCCTGAATTTAGGCTCTGAAGTATGGACAACTGATGTCATCTGCGGCATAAACAAAATTATTATGCATGAAATTGTTTCATGTATTAATTAAAGATGCTACATCAATGATTGAGATTATTTAATGTCGAATTAACTTCGTTGGTATGGGAAAGTCAAAATTACGCATATTTACTGTAAAATGGATAAATACGTATCCTAATGAGATAGTACATGGATTTTATTTCAGTGACAGTGGATCCTATGCTACGACAACTTTAAGCAAACTATTGGCAGGGACTCCAAGCAGGTTACTAAGGAATGGATGAAACTGGCAAGTTTCCCTGAACCACCCATAAACACTGAAAAGTCCCTGGGTGATTTCAATACATTACAAAAATAAAAAATTAAAAAAACGAGAGGTGTTAACAGCCACACGTGTAATCCATTAAGTGCAGTCAATTTGATTTGTTCGGAAACTACAACTGTAATTTAGTCTACCTCACTATGCAGAAAGGAATATAGGCCTACTTAAATCACCGTTCACCAACAATTTGTGCGTAGTTTGTACAGATGCAGAGAGAAAGTAAGGAGATATGGAGAACAGTATATTATGTAGACCAGGAGCTTGAAACGGTGTTGGACAGTTCGGACACTAGGACATCAACTTAGAATTCGGCTAGGGGCATGATATGTAAGGAAATTGCAGTGGACCGATTCTCCGCCCTAAGAGTAATACCTAATGTCCAAATCATTAAGACTTTCGGATTTAATCTTAAATCTAAAAAAAAACCACGAAGCTAATTCATGAAAGCTGAAGTATTAAGCCTACAATAACTTCATACTTTATTGTCTGCGCTTTACCCGAGACTGAAAGCGGATATATCAATGAAATTGCGATAGATGAGATAATACGACACAGCAAACAATAAAGAATTAAGAAAGTCGTGTACAATATTGAGATTTGAAGTTCTCGCAGAGGCGAATATGCAAATAAAATTGTATGGGTTGCTTAGCGTGAAGTCTGGTAGAAGTTACCAGACGTTTCAGATGTACTTGCTGCCTCCATCATCAGGGCGATCGCCAACTGGATGTAACATTTTGGCCGGTTAAACCTCAAGGGAAATGTAGTTTTAGATGCAAGAGCAACAGTAAGGATTTTAAGGTACGTTACGCCACTGAATTTATTTTCGTTTTTTTCTGTTATGGGTTTTGATACTTGCAGTAGCTCGACCAAGGTCACTCACAACCAGCGTCTTGGTGATGTGCTCCATTTTTAATGTCAGATTCTCGATCACATGTTCAACCTGGGTATTTGCGTGACCTTCTGGCGACTGAACCTTCTCACACTTCCATGGAACATGTTCTGTTCAGCTGCAAAGCTTCTTATTGAGACTTAATAGTGACATCAAGGGCACGCCTGTGAGGACAGGCGTACTGTGCTACTTTCTTATAGCGACAGTAGTGGGAAGGTTACTTGATTCATTTGTAGATTATGCAGTATGTTAACAACTTCAGACTATTCTTACAGCGATTCTTGCAGATCGAATCGAATAGTCTACTCTTTCGTAGGATTATAAAGATTGGTTACAAATGCTAGAAGGGCCGATTGGATATCTTGATGATTATTAATATATGCCTACTATAGTAGGGGAAGAAATGGGTAGGTGATAAGATGGTGTACTGATTTTGACCTATGAATAACATTGTTGGAATATTAGTCGATATTTTCTCGCTGGGGAGTATGTCCTAATTCTACGTTTTTTTCTAAAGTTCCATTCTCAGTCAATCGAAGTCATTAATGAATACATGAAACAGAAATGTTCCTGATAAAAATATAACTTCTGAAACGTTTACAGCACATTTATATCCACAATTGAGAGGACGTAAATAACTCATTTAGATTATTAAAATTAATAGAATTTAACTATGGATTTCGACGATGTCTGGAAAATATACGATGAAAGAGATGCAAAGTTCACATTGACAATATGACGAAAGTAGTTGTCCATAAAGTTTGTACTATATTAGCGATATCATTAATCTGGTTTGATTATAATTTATCATTAAAATACTAATAATGCCTAATTTTACAAAATGTTCTTCAGTTCCACATCAGAAATATATAAGAGCACAAAATAGGTTTAAAACACAACAAAATGTTATTCCAAGACTTTTAGAACAAATTACGAAACGCTTTCTACAGATTAAAAAAACTTGTAACAAAGTAATATAAAATACATTATTGTCTTCTGCAAGTTACAAATTTTAGTAGACAATATCTCAGAGAGAGCGAGGGATAGAGAGTCATGTTTCGATGTAATCTTGCGTTTAGTAGATAACCTCTGCTCTCCAGGGACAGTAGTGCATTACTATGCATAATGTGACGTGGCTGATGATGCATTGTGCAAGGAAAATGGAATTCCATAACCATCGTAGCGTCCAGCGGGGTTCTTACAAGTAGATAAGTACCGCATATATATTTGTAAACTGTCACCTTAAAAATAACCTTAAGTGGTTATAAATTTCGGCTTAACATTGATTACCGTCATGCCATGTAAGCTAATATATGGGCAAGCTGGTCATGGAGGTATGCGTTTTGTTTGGAATGATACAGTTAAAGTGAATAGATTTTAAAGGTCGTATTCAGTAGCTGCACCCGCCCGTAAGATATGGAAATGATTCATCTCCTTTGTGTTTGAGCGCTGAGAAGTAGCTAAATTTGTTCCTGAGACTTATCTAAGTAGGTTACCTTCGAATAACGCAGCACTGAGCAAACATTTCTGAATAAACATACTTATTATGAAAATCTACGTTAAGAAACGAGTTGTGTAAATATTGTTCTTTTATCGGTTTATTTACTGACCATGTTGAAGCTGTATATTGTGATATCTTATTGGCAATTAACTTATAAATTCATCGTCATTTAGTAATGATTTGGTTTAATAATAAATGTCTTAATAACGATACTGTCAAAAAATTTGCAAACTTAAAAATAAAAGGAAAACACATAACAGCAAATGAAAGGAAAGAAACTAATATAAATAAGCATAAAATTATATGCATCTAGTAACAAACAGAATAAAGGACGCACACAAAGTCCATCAGATGTTATAATCTACTTGATGGATGGGAAAGTGAAAAACTTTTGGCCTCCATAAGCAAAATTGTGGAATGATCAATACTCTGTAAACTAAATGACTGCGTTGCAGTTGCGCAGGGTATCTACGTATTTGTAACACGGAATGAAAAATGACAAGATTGGAAAGGTTTAGACTTACTCTTCGAAGTGCAACTGAAAATGGGTCCGGACAAACAAAGGGTTTTGTCAGCGAAATTTTTATTATCAGACCATCATCCAGCCATTCAGGTGCGTGGGCTACTGCACTGCATGACATGCCATTTCATCAGTCGGCTAGTAATGCAAAGGGCTACCGGTTGGACAGCTGACTTTGCATTCCGGGCACGAGCGTTGGAATTTTTCACTTGACCAGACATGAAGGATGATTCTGGGACACAGTGAGCGTTCTGTCCTAGAAATAACTGTGCTCTTTGTCCAAGGTTAAAGCCGGCCGTAGCATGTAAATATTCGCCCATCCAGCTGGGTCGAGAGCTGTCCTCATGCCTCTAGAGCAGTGGTATTCAACCGTTTTTGTTCGCGTACCCCCAGATATAATTTCTCTTCAACTTTGTACCCCCAAAGTTGTTGGTGTATAATTCACGTTATACATAGTATATAATCTACATCTAAAATAAATTAAATAAATTACATTACTGATTTTTCAGTGTTTATCATAAAATAATATATTTTTTTAAATTTCACTTACCCCCTAAGATTGAATATCACTGCTCTAGAGCATGCTGTTGTATAAATAACAACGCTTTATCGGTCAATTAGAATTATTAGATTCCGTTAAATTAATTCGATATTAACTGTAAGTGGATCTGTGTTTCTCCTGAAATGGAGGAGAATGTAAAAGTGAACTAAGGCTAAGCTTCAGCTGTATTGAATCTGCTATGTTAGTTACATTAATTAAGAAAGGAGATACAGTTAAAAGTTACGGTCTTTCCTGGCATTATATACGACAGGGAAATTTGTCTGCTACTGTAAATAAGGATTCGAAAGCCGAATCGGCTGAAATGTGATTTTTAAAAAAAAGTTCTAGTAGATTAGACGAAAAATTAAAATATGTCTATTCGTAAAGAACTTTAAAATTTAATTTCAAAAAGTAGAACAACCGGATCAAAATCCCATAGAAATGGAAGGTGACCGAATACCAAGGCGTATGTATAATGTCCTGTATTCCCATATGACAACGAAATGTGGGTCACCCGTTCACCCGTGATTGAGGTGTAAAAACAGTTTCTCCCGAAAGTGGAGTAGGTCTCAGGCCTATACCACACACGAAAAAGAAAAAAAAGGCAAGTTATAACGGTAACAATTAAGACATGCCGATGTTTGTCTTCTGGGATGAAAAGCCGTTTAGACTTGTATTTAGATACCAACATTTCGGAGGAACGTAATGTCTTCATCGTTAGAGCTCCCTCAGTGTAGACATGCACTCGTTCCGAATTTCTGCTGTGCTGCTGTTTATCCTGACAAAAGTACTTATGTTTCTTTTTTGTCAGTCTTCCCATTCTAATACTGTGATAGTACCTTAAAATAGGCCACGGCCTCTTTATTCCAAATCGTTATGTTTTCACCACTCATATCACATTCCATTATCATTTAGTACTGTAGATCTGTGCCCTGTGTAGTACAAACAGCGTCATTAAGCAAGCTAAGAATGCCAGTTAAGAAGAAATGAAACCATGTTTTATGTTGAAGATGGCTTTCTTCTGGGTTTCTGCGCCGTGTAGTCTCGTAAAAAGTGACCGACGTTTCAGATCGCCCCGATTACGGCAGTAAGCACATCCGAAACCTCGGTTGATTTCTAAGAGACTACATGGCCCAAGATATCAGAAAAACTCCTCTTAATACTCCCCGCAGTGAGAACCCGAAATCTTACCATGTTGCGTGTTCGTGTGAATTTAACCCTTCTCTATTTATGACTTTCTTAAGATTCTCACTGTAAGTAGTGACTATAACCTTAAAAATCAAATTAATCATTACAATGGTAAAGTATGGTGCTTTCTTTACGGCACAGACTGAATAATTAAATATGATTTCAGAGAGCTTCGGCTTTAACGGGTATGTAATAACTGCTTAGCCTAATTCGTCCGTATAAATACGTTTGATTCCGTGTGGTTATCACGTCTTAGTCCATAGCCTACGGCTAAGAAAATGTCTAGATCAGTTTATTGATCGGTGGTCTTCGAAAAGACTTTTCGTTATCTGAAAAAAAAATTCGTGGTGTTGTGTTAAAACTGTCGGCTTCTGGACTATTTGAGATCTTTCTAGATATGATGACGTGCGAGAAAATTGTGAAGGTTAATTCGTGCCTGCGCTCCGTCGTGAAAAATTTAATTCTACTTGCAACTTGTCTGTGCTAGTACTGTCCAAAGTAGTGTGTTGGAGCCATATATGACACATACCAACGGCCCTCAACCGTTTTGTTCTATGGGCCGTGTAAGAAAGCAGTGGTGGCTTAAAGTTTAAGTATAAAACACTTTGTACACATTATTAGGTGTACGTCTTAATCACTGCATCCTTATTTGTGTTTTTCATAGTGTTTCAAAGCAACACCCTAGTTCTCTACAGCGAAAGACACACGAACTATTGGAAAGTCTAATACAAGTGTATTTTTGTTATTTTATCTCTAATACGGACCAAAACAAATTGGCTATTTTGTGAATACGCTGCAAGTGATATCTGCTACAGCTAATAGTTTAACTTTTGGTGACCGTACTTTTTCCCGGCTTTGCCCGAATTTATAACTTGTGTTGGGCAAGGCCGTGGTCTAGGCAACACGGAGTTTTCCTCCGGGGGCTTCCCCGGTTTCTCCGTGGCATCCCAACAATTACTCCATTCACACACAGAAGAATGCAATGGCAAACCACTTCTGGATCATCTGCCAAGAACGTATATGAACAGGTCCCAGTCAGAGAAAAGGATGGAAGGATCCTGTTCATATGGACCTGTCGTCAGACAGAACACTAAATAAATAATAAAACCGTACTTTATATTGTTCTGTAAGGAAATACAATCTTCGGAGATTTGCATGAACGTGTGATTGTTCACTGTTTTCAACAAATTTCTATAAATTTGGTACGGGTGTAGTGACGTTAGAAATAATGTAAATGTCATTCTGTTTAAATTCCTACCTTTGACAAAAATAAATCAAGTCAGTTATTGGGCTGACTTCTTGACGAGTCGAAGAAAAAGATATCAGTCGCGGTCATATCGATTTAGTAATGAAGGAAATGTTCTCGACCAGCTGAATATCTCTGAACTGAAGGACGTAGACTTCAAATGGAGTGAGTTAAAGTTGGCACCCCTGATTTTAACTTCATGGTGTAATGGATGTGGTAGCCACGGATATCTTGGGAACGCTCAATAATAATTAAGATAACGAGAGGTAATAGACCTGTCGGAATGGTGATACGCATAACATGCGCGTGGTTTAATACCAATACGCTATTGCCATCTACCGGGTTAAGAAATTGATTACTGTACAATCTTCTTTAAGTATGTTCACCGTCAGTTGTAGGTCTTGAAGAAAAATCCTATGGACATTCCTGAATGAGCTTAATGCACCTTGATTGTGGGTTATAAGTTTTGGTGAAAAGTATGCGCATTTTAATTGCCGCAGATGGTGTTGTAGATTTCGACATAGAAGCATTAACCCGATAACCTGGTCGAAGCAACAGCCCGCATTTTAACACTCGTCTAACTGCTTTTCGATGTATCAGTTGACGTGTTTTAATGCGTGTAACAGCTGGTGCTGTTAGGTGCACATGCTTGCTAAGTTTTTCGCTCATACTGAAGCTTAAATATAATATAGTTCTGTACGTCTGTTTAAGTAATTCACAGCATAAGATGATATTTTAACTGAGTATTTCGTAGCCCACGAAAATGTTTAATGTAAAATTATCTTATCTTTCTTTCCGTTCCTCATTCTTTTATCTTCATTCAGTCCTCCTTAATTATCCTAACTTTTTTCTTTCCATTTCTTAATATTTACATTGTGTTTTGGAATGATTTTTCACATTTTTTCTCATTTCTGTTATGTTTTTCGCTTTCAAATACAACTAAATATCACTGCACATACATTAAATAGAATGCATTGTTATAGTCACTATCAGTTAATAATTAGATCTACAAAGTGTATAGAAAATAGATGGAAGAAAGCTTTCATACGTTAATTACAAATAAAGCGGATTTACGTTTAGAGCAAATCTGGTCTGTCGAATAATATCTGCGCAGATCAGAATTCTTCACCTTCTCATCTTCTGTCTGAAAGCTTAAAGATTTAAATATAAGCTCTGTAATTTTACCTCCTCGTATATAGACAGTGGACGTCCACTATAAGAGAAGATAAACTGGTCAGTGCTGATAACAGTACGTGTAACTAAGAGGGATGAAGTAACAGCGGAGAGAGATGAAAGTGAATACGGTTAGGGTCATCAGATCAATGAGGAGGTAAGATGCAGCACGCATATGAAATATAAGAAATTTATACACAGTTTAAGTTGGAAAATCTGAAGCCATGGCGAAACTTTGGAAGCCTAGTCGCAAGTGAGAAGGTAATATTACAATTGATCTTAAAGAAATTTATGTGAAGGTATGTGCTGAATTCATCTGACTCAGAATACGGTCCCGTGGCTGACTGATAGCAATATAATAATGAATCGTTGTGCTCCATTAGAGGACGGAGAATATCGTGACCATTAGTTTCTCAGTACGACTGTGCGTCAAAAGTTATATTTATCTGTTTATTTTGTATATGTCTGATATCAGATTGGTACATGTCTAGACTTTACACAGATGTTTTCTTTTATTTAAACCAGGCACAGGCCTATCTGCTACTGACCAACTAATAAAACAGCAGTCTTAACAATTCAGTTAGCCTAAACCAGCTTACATTTTGAAGTGTTGCTAGGTTTAGTATATGTGTAAAAATATTTCACGTCGTAAATTTTAATATGAAATTACATCACTGTGAAACATTGCAAGTTGTTATGTAGGCCACATTAAGAAAGGCTTATACTATATGTACGAGTTACGTTGTTTAAAAATGCAAGACTTATATATTAAGCGATAATTTAAGTGGCATTTATATATATCGCTGCTTCGTTATTATATTATAAGTTGCAAAATTTATGGTTTTAACAAGGCTTCTGCAAAGAAACAATTACCTTCAGCATGTATGCCACGAGAAAAGAGCCGAGTAACAGAAATATAACCTCCCTGCCCTTCCACCGTTAATTGATATGGTAGGCTATTGACTTTTACATACAGGAATATTAATGCACACATTTTATAAGTTCTTAAACCTTGGGTAGACTTTCACTTCTTAGTCTTCTCCGGGTAGGATAAATCTCGGACATATACCCACATTTTTTTAAGAATTTCAGGTCGAGGCATATGAACAATCTTGTGATGTAAATTCATTTACTTAAAATGAAGTGGTTCTTTGTCTAACCACCTGTTACAGTATAATACAAAGTACTAACTAAATATTACACCCTAATTTACTTCAAAATGTGAACGAAATCTCTCAGTCCGTCTGTCTGTCCCCAAGCCTTTCTGACACATGTAACAAATCGGAAACAGCTGATCGAATGTCCTTAATGTTTTTATTCAGAAATTTTACTAAAATTCGAAGACACTTGCCAGGTTTATTTAAAATCGGGCCAAAACAACGAGAATGTTACATGCGTTTCTGTACGTAGAATTGAGTGAATGAGGGATCTCTAGGCTACCTTACCTACCACGGTTATTATGGTTACCTAATTTAATTTTGCTTTCATTAATAGAAGTATAACCGTTCACATAATCGAATGTGTAAAACTATATTAAATTATGTTGTTTGATAACGAAGGTGTTTATTATAGATTGAAACGTAGTTCACCAGGAAATAAAGACGCAGACAGGGGCTGAGATTATTTGTTCCGCCGCCTCTGTAACCTAAATCTTACACTCGTCAGTTTACGTGCTCAGTGGCGTTGTGTACTGGAGCGGAAAACTCCCAGATTCAGTAATCTCTGATGATTGTATTTTAGACCATAGGAAACATACCTAAACAGTACTGCGTCTTAGCGTCATTTTTTAAAGAAATTTGCGTTGACATCTTTGTTCCTGAGACAGTAGAACCAGTGATGTGAGCTTCGTGACTTGGGGTTTTCACAGCAGTGAAGGTATTACTTGTGGTCGTCTGGGTTGTAACACCCTGAAGATGAAGACTATTAGTTTCTCCGAAACGTTGGTAACCACCTGCTAGAACACACGTTGTCACAACCCAAAAGGCTTCAATAGGTATGTTATTACCTGTTGTTTATAGAATTTACTTTACGGAATGTAGACATGTTTCCTCTTTGTCTGTTAGTTACACGCTTCCTGTAGGTTTCTTTTAACTCCTAAAATTGTTAAGAAAATACAGAAATGTGCGAAAACTCCGTATAGCGACAAAGTTGTTGATATTTAAAAGCTGACGGATTCAGACGCAAGACACATAAGCCTAATGACTTTCTTTTAAGTGTGTTAGAAGAGTTCGAGTCGTCCATATTACAACGCAAACACAGGGCTAATTAAATT
This sequence comes from Zootermopsis nevadensis, assembly GCF_977971745.1. Taxonomy (NCBI): domain Eukaryota; kingdom Metazoa; phylum Arthropoda; class Insecta; order Blattodea; family Termopsidae; genus Zootermopsis; species Zootermopsis nevadensis. The sequence goes on from NW_028259161.1 coordinate 10,223,793, forward strand.
ATTGTGTCACAAATAATATATAACAATAAGACTGCCGACCGATGTTTTCGTTTTTGTTTTTTTTCACTACCGTAAATCGTAAATAGTTAAGGTCGGCCTCATTAAATTGGCTTTCTGTGCCCATAAATTTCGTTTCTTTTTCTTGGTACATGCAAATGGGGTCCGCAGTGGCTCCGCGGTCTGAGGCGTGGGCCTTGTACCGCTTGGTCGCTGGGACCGTGGGTTCGAATCTCACTCAAGCCATGGATGTTTGTCCCCGTTTTTCTGTGTACAGGTAGAGACCTTGCGACGGGCCGATCCCTCGTCCAAGGAGTCCTACGGAATGTCTATAGATCAACCCAACGAAAAGTTGGGACCCGCAGTGCTCAGGCACTTGAAGAACGGGTCGTTCCCAGTATCCCAGTATCCAGGTACATGTAAACATGTTTACCACACATACATTTAATTATAATTATAATTAATGACGGCAGAAAAATTCGTCATAAAATGACCTTGTCAATTTTAAACATTATTATTCAGCAGAACCTATGCTTATATTGTCGTCAACATAACATGACATTGACATATCCGCGACTTCAACTAACCAATCTCATTGCAACAAAAGTTAAAACAATACAAACCAAACCACATATAACGCAACGTAAGTTTACCAAACCTAACCTACCCTAACCAGACCTAACCTAATCTAACCCTACCTAACATAAACTAACAAAACCTAACCTATTCTAACCTAACCTACCCTAACCTAACTTAACGTAAGCTTACCTGACCTAACCAAACCAAACCTCTCCTAACCTAACCAATCAACCTAATTTATCTAGTGTTATCTTTTGGAATGTGATTGCCGTGACCTAGATATGAATTTAATTTATCCATGACCTCAAACTGACATGAGTGTGGTCACACAGATTCCTACAAATCGGCAGAAATATGCGTTAGAAAAATTGACTTTCGAATGACTGAAATTTTCAAATTCTTTTATTCGGCAAATCCAAGAACTTATATTGTCGTGACCTTAACATGACGCTATCCTGTCCTACACCTCAAACTGACATGAGTATGGTCACTCAGATACCTACAGATCGGCAGAAATATGTTTTTGGTAATGTCTAAAATGTATCCTGTTTTCTTTATCCGGTTTTTATTACCATGTTTTACGTGTCACTAAATCTCAGTGAATCTATACTCATACTTTATATAAGTAATTACCTCTTATAAATTAGTTAGTAAAGTACCTACAGGCTTGAAGTTGAGGGATCGTTTACAGGAAAGAGCATACATTTTTGTTTTCGCCGCTAGTCTCAAGACCAACGCGCAGCCTGATATAATTACCCAGAGTTTAAAACTGACTTCTTATTTGCATCTATTCTGTAGTATAAAATTTACCCAATTAGTTTGTGAACATTTTTCTCTGTAATTTATTACTACCGTCATGATATTCAATTATATCGGAATATGTTTGACGAATTATAAAAGGAGGAACTAAAATTTAGTGCACTAAATTAAACATTTCTTCTCACATGTTTTAGAATATCTTTTAATTTCCAAGGGATATTATTGCGTGTTTGTAAAATACCTTAAATTTATACCAGATTTTGCGTCGCTGCGCAAACACAGCAAATATTCTGTCCGGTTTCGTAAAATTACTCCTTGTTGAACATTGTCCAGAGAAGATCACTCGGAGGAACAGACGATAATGGAATCGAGTTCAGTTCCAGTTCCTTATCAACCTGACTCATCGCTTAGCTACATAGATACTTGGATTTTATGTGGCAGTTGTGGGTAAATACCGGTGATAAAACCTTCAACGGTGAAAATTCTCGTAAAATAAATGCGCCCATTTCTGTAGTTCCATTGGAACACACAGCAGTCACATTAAAAAAGAAATTAAGTTGTAAGTAGCAAGAGGAATTTTTAAAATTACCAAGACAATTGTTAGATAAATCTCAAGTGTTTACAGTTGGTTTAACAAAGAATTTATATGCTTTTAAGTTTCCGAATTCCTTAACATAGGTTAAATATTTGAGCAGTGGATTCGCGTTTGGAAAGATGTAAAGTTCTTGACCTCAGCCCTGAGTTAAAGTGAATGGTTAGCTTCAAACTGCGGCTGCTTTATCGGAGAAAGACCCCTTTATCTTTTCAATACGAGACTGAATGTCCCAAGAACTACATTTTTGTTGACCCTTACCATATCGGAAACCGTAAATTCCGTTGCGCTTCATTCTGCTGGCTCATTTTAAAACCCATAATAATAATAATAATAATAATAATAATAATAATAATAATAACAATAATAAATATAAAAATATAAATATAAGACTTTAAACTATATTTAATTCGAATTTGGAATTTGAAAAGTTCCAAACACTTTCTGTAGAGGAATATTTATTTTCTTTAGTAATGTTCGATATTCTTAGCACTATTTTATGATTACTATTATTTGTATGTCCTTAAAAATATTACGTATAAATGTGTTAAATATTATTTTTAACGGAAGTACAGTAAAGCTAATTTTCTTTATTTCTAGAATTCGATTCGAAATTCTGTTATTAAATCAGTACTTTACTCGGAGGATTCGGTTACCAACTTACTGAAACTGAAATCTTATCGCAATGTCACATACAAGGAGCTGCATACTGCGATTATCTAACGCTTTGGGCTTCGTGGTATTTACTGCGTAAACCGCAGATGATGAACAGGAAGACAGTTTGGGATCATCGACTTGGAGCTAACTTTCTCACGGTCGTACAAAGAGAGAATTGTTATTGTATTATGTGTCTAACTTGATGTTATTTTACAATAACCACTTTCAAGTTTTTTAATGTACTAAAGTTAATGGCTTTAATTTCTGTTGTCTACACACCGCCATAAATGGTTTACTCATGACAGGGTTATAGTATAATGATTGCCAAAATATCAAAGCATGAGTATCTGGATATAGTTGCAAATAAATGTCTAATATACATGTGAATTAAGTGTGTGGTTTATATTAATTTATAAAGTCCTGTAAAACCTTCTTGGTAAATATTTGTGTAAATTGTGTGAGAAACTACAAATAATCGGCATATAAACACAACAAACATTTGTAACGTGCGTTCTATACGTTATTGTGCATACTTATGTCATGTTTGTCCTATGGTATAGTTGCTACAGGCTTCTAAGTTACAAAGTTATAAGGAGTTGACTAATTAATTTTTTATGCTAAACTTGTTTTAATTAAATGTATATTCTCCTTTGAACTCCCTCAATTGCGACGTTGGATCAGGTCGTATCTACGAAGCACATTCTGCAAGGAACCATAGGGCCTACTTAGTGGAGGTATTGCTTAAGAGTTCTGGACATACCACGCAGTAGATTATTAAAACGCACTGAAAAATCTGCACTGTAAAACTGACTGAGAGATTAGTACAGTCAGAGACTATCAGCTTGTCCCGAAGGATTTCGCTTCATGGAGTCAATCGAATACTTATACAGATGTCCACACTGCCATTGTTAATTTTAACAGTGTAATTTCAGAGATTGTAATGGGTTACTCAGTGTGCTATTCTATGGACATAGCTCTAATCAAGTAGACGTATTATCTGAGACCCAGGGCACAAGAACTCTGCACATTAAAACTACTTCACTAAATAATCGGTCCCATCCTTTCATAAGAAATAAAAGATAGAGTCATGTTTAATCTAGTTGCTCACCAATGGGCTGGTATCTGAGAAATTATTCACGGAGACACGAAAGAGCATGGTTACAGAACAACAGATGTATTTTAAATGTCGAACTGAAAAAAGTATTTGTCCCTTATATTTCATTCATGTATTCGAAGGAGAACAAAAGCAGCTTAGACGTAAAATGAATTACAATTTGAATTCGTCTGAATGAATACTAGAGGAGTTATTTTTATTCAGGAGTGGCCTAAGTTTCAGTGTTCAGTTGTGAGATAGTGAACACAGAATTATGTGTGTGTGTGTGGACAATAGAATCCTTACGTCTTGGTTTTCTTCTGATATAAATAACTTTCAGAGTCTCATTCTAGTCTTATTTCCTTATTTTATAAGCAGCGACGGGCGTGTGTTAACACCCGCTTTCCTCTTCACCAGTACCTTTTTAATGAATTGACATGTTATCATGAACATCATGGTACTATAGATAGATGCTTTTAATTTAATGCCATCAATAATTCAGACATGGCAGCAATGAGAACATTCGTGGTGTGAGGATACTAGATCTTAAAATGTCTGTTGTAAGAAATATCAAAAATGCAACTATTTTAACTATTCTTTTTAGGATGTAAAAACATGTCGGTCACGCAAAATTTGTGATTTTCTGTTACATAACAAAATTTCCTGTTGGAAAGACAACAGTGAAAAAATTCAGATTATTTATAATTTATGAAATTAGACGCTGCTGTATCCAGAACTTCTTACGTTAGATATATGAATTATTCTGTCTCTCTCAAACCATACATAGCGTAATGAGCAAATAAGAACTAAATGGATAGTGGTATTCATTATAATAAAAAATATCAGGACTTCTGTTCGCTATTAGCCAACATCCGAACTTGCCGGCCAGTAAATCTTCCCTGTGAAGGTCAAATGTTTTAGAAAGTTTCGCCATTGGGTCGTGCTGTCACAAACATAATATTAATATATGACGTTCATGATTTATAGATTTTTTAGTTTGTGGTTTTCGGGTGTTAAGGCTGAAACAGTTGTCGTAGCTTAAATAAAACCGATAATATATACTTTATATGACATGTTAGTACATATGAAACACAATTTTCTGGAAGGTAAGCTTAATAGGCTTATTTCCAAGGTTAATTTTCTCACTTCGGCGAGATTTCACACTGTAATTATCGATTTACATATAAGTTATTATGGTTTATAGGGGCATTGTCGCATGCGCAAGATCAATCAAAGCTGTCATTTTACTTAAAATCCTAATTCATTTTGCTGATAATCCTTTTATACATGAAAACATTGAACGCAGGATTTGAGGTTCTCATGGCGGTGGATTTAGCGCAGTGTAGTCTCGCAGAAGATTACAAACGTTTCACGGGTCTTTGCTGCCTCCATCCTCGCCCTGATGATGGGGGCAGGAAGGAGCTCTGAAACGACGGTAATATTCTGCCAGACGACACGGCGCTAATTCCAGAAGACATCCCACAACATAAAACGTGTTTCAACGCTTTCTAAATTGGCAGTAACTTATTTCAGTAGTCTCCTTTCAAGATGAAATGTCTGCTGCTTTTATGCACATAGGCCGAATACAGGAGTGCAGGAATGTGACGGGGAACGGCGAGGTCTTTCACTCCACCCACACGATAGCAAAGAAGGAGGTTACAACTACCTCACTGAAAATTACGCAGATAATAGTAATTACCGTTTTACTTCTGCCTTAACCAGTAGCCTTCTGTGTATCCATACGCTGTTAACACGCCTACCGGAAGCAAACACAAGCTGTTACCCGCTCCACTTTCTTCGTGTCGAAAAATAAAAGAAGCCAACGAATAATAACACGTGGTGGCGTATTATGGGACATAAACCAATGAGGTGCACTCATGTATGTGGCATTAACGTGAATGCCCCTATATTTACTACCGTCACCTGCCATTAAAAATTGTCCGAGGCGTCAAGTCGGATATACTCGTACAACCGCCTCCCAGAATATCAACGGTGAGGAGTTGTACTACAGTGGTGTCCTAACGTTGCTATATGCCGTTACAGCAACTGGTTCCTCTTTGCGTCAGTAAAGTTCTTTATCATGTTAAGTGTTGGCCAGATTCATATTAAAAATTTTCTAAAATATAAAACTGCAAATATAAATTTTTAGTCTGTGTTATTCTTAAGTAACCAGTCAACAGTAATCATAGAAATACGTATTTAGAATTGATAACCGACTTCTGCAGGCGTAATAAATAAAAATATAAACTTCCTTTCAAACCCTACCATTTGTTATAATATTTGTAAATTATAATTCAAAATAGCTAGTTAAATTAACATCGTGTTTAGACCTATAGGCCGTGTAGATTATCAGTGGATGTGTGTACAATTCATTTCCTGTCCCTAGTAGATTTGTTTAGATTGTGATATTAGCGCCTTCCTGGGTGCATTTGTATTACAACTAACTTAAGCAAATAGTTTTATCTAACAAGCCCGATAAAAGGCGAACTTTCCTGCTACTTGAAGAAAGCCTCCAGAAAATAGAAAGGACCTAGATATTTTATCAAACAGACGAAGTCCAAAAGAAAATTCTCCCATAACGCCACAGGAAGATTTAAACCTGAAATAAATAAATTCGATAATGGCTGATTTAATTTTTGGTCCATATTCAATAATTCTTTTCGTCCTATTGAAGCAGACCAGCCACAGATGGAATTCGATTGTGATCACTCCATGATCTCTAATGCTAAATTCGTTCCTATGGCTTCTAACACTGCCGAGAATTTCAAGTAGTCAGTCTTATTAATAAATATGTATGGTTTATATATGGATGTTAAATGCTAGATAGAATGAATGTGAGCTCGTTGCTCTCAAGGATCTGATCTTGTGGGCGGGGCAGATCAAAACTGAGGTGGTGCGATGACGGATATATAAGCGCAATTATCTGTCACTGCAATTGGCCATTATAAGGAGTGTTTGTTCGAGGTGAAGTTACTGACATTTAGCTGCAAGTACATAACATATAAGGTGATGCTTGTCCCTTGTGTGATAATATATTAATCTTGTAAGTGATTTCCGTAAGATAAGACTGTGTACAGCTAGACTTTGTAGGTAAGGAATGTAATTCTATGATATATTTTATGTGTCGAACCGATAGGACACATGATTCTAATCTTCACTTACACATTATACATTTTACCCTTCCTAATTTCCGCAATAAAGTTTATTATTAAGAAAGGTATTTGATACATATGAGAATTTATAGATATATTAAATGCTAATTTCATTAATTAGCTTATCCGTCATCATTATGTCATAATTGTTGCGTACAAATTAAATCGATAAATTGTGGTAAGCAAGTTAACAAGAGTGGGAATTTATACTACAATAGAGTACTAGTATATTTCAAAAGTGTTCTATCCGACTTTGAATGTGTAATTCATTCACTGCAAAAATCTGTTTTTTCAAAGTTAATCCTACAGCAGATATGACGTCGCGTAAAGCCAGAAATTATCTTTTCTTGTAGCAAAGCCTGCATATTGCCGGAAGAAGGACCATATGAATCCCATTCGTGTCGCCCAATAAATAACACAGAGACATATAATACAGTGAGTGCATGAACGCACATTTAATTTTTGTGTGACGACGGACATTCTGTAATATTTAATTTCCTATTTTTTTATTTCAACACGTTTATTATAAATTATAATTTATAATTACCGCTTAGTTTTTTTAACTTTTTCTTTCTTTCTTTCTTTCTTTCTTTCTTTCTTCACGTTCAACTGTGTCGCTTAAATAAAGAGGGCAGTGGGCAGTGAATTTGTGGCACATCAGTATTAATTCATTTCCTCGTTATTTATTTGTATCTGTTTCCGTAAAAACAACCGTATATAGCCTGCATATGATTCTATTTACACTGCGAAAACTGTAGTTTTATGTAGCATTAAATATGCCTCCTGCGCAGCGTGCAATAATTTATTTCGTTATTACTAGTTTTCACGAAATTTCGAACTAATTCGCAACGTATATTTCTTTATTACTGGTTCGTTTCCTGTGTGGTCTGAAATAAATTATTCTGACTTGTGTAGTATTGTCTACGATCCACCTGGATGCATAGCAATCATTTGTTATTGTTATCAGCAAATATTTCTTCTTCCACCTCTATTTCACCTAATTCTTGCCCCACTCCCCTCATCCAGGTGCGCAGGTCTCGGCACGAAACGTGCATTTGAATCATTAAAGCAGGTCTTTGAATATCGATATGAGTGTAGTGGCTAATTAGTACTCAGGACCTCAGCGTATCATACAAATATGATAAATCCAATATTCTTCACCCACTGTGCTGTGAACCTTAGCTTGGATTTATCTCAAAGAAATAAGAGTTTATTCAGTTATCCGTATGACAGGGATAATGTTCTTTATTTATATTCTATAGGACTTGCGGCCGAATTATTAGCATTCCTGCATCGTTTTGTGGAGATTCAGGGTTAAAATCTCGTTCTGGACACCTACTATACTGACTCAGGTTGTTTTTCGTGGTTATCCTCATTACCACTAGGCACATTTCAGGGTAGTCCCTTCAGTTAAGCCACGATCCGTTCCGATTTATTATTCATTAATCATCCTGTCATTCGACTTATAGACCTGGGTTACTTACAGGCTAAAACAAACAACAAACAGATATTTATTTATATTACAATTTATAAGAGAACTTTCGTAGAGTATTTCATTACGAAATATTTTAGTTGGATATAAGTATCCTGCTTACCGTACATCCTGCCTCTTGTCTCAAAAAGAAACCAACGACATGATTTAATGATGAAAAAGAGAATTCGCTGTTTTTAATGATAATGATGGCGTTTTGAAAGACTTAGTCTGGAAACTCAGTAAGTGTAGAAGAAGAGCTGTAGAAGTTATGCTCTACATGTGGAGAACAGAAAGATGTGAAACGGCAGAACTGAAAGGTCATCTTAAAATGCAAGAAACAGTTGAAATGACACAAAAATATCCTAGAAGTGTTACCATTTCTCAAAAAATATTTTCATTCAACACGTAAGTAATTGGATAACGGAATGTTATCGGACATTTGGATGGCTAGATGCGGTCTTAAGGAACATTGCAGTAGCCTTGAAATCAATTTGTAAAATTCATGTAATTGTACGCAAAATATCGGGTTTTATTCAGAACAAGGGAAGTGGAAGTAATAATGTGAAAAACACCACAACCGTCTTGTGATGATCTGTCTGTTGGGTTTTAATTAGAATATAAGATAAACACGCTGATATTCAGTTTGTCAGCTTGTTTCGTACACATGAATGCTGGCTCTAAAAACGGACGCGAATATACGTCGTGTCGGAATGCGTTCCTGTGTAATATTGCGAAGCTGAAACACAAGATAAAATGGCACATGTTTCCTGGCAGATTCTTTCTAAATGTCCTTCTGTTCTTCTCGAGATTAACTGCTGATATGCCGTACTTGCAGACAGTTTGTTTATCGCGTTTATACACATTTGTTGAGGCACAGGAAATATTTAAAGGAACAAGAGTATCTCGTAAAAATATTTCATTGTCAACTTTATGACCTTCACCAGAGTTCAGACATGTTACTGTAGCCAGAAACAAAAGGGGAGAGAGTGATGTGTAATCTGATATATCTAATTATTTATGTTATAGGCCTATGGAAATGTTTCCTACAAAATTTTGTCAAATGTTACGTTTTGAGTTAAATTCACAAGCTAATTTGTTGTTTGAAACCCGGATGTAAGAAATTCGTTTATTTAAGGCAGCTTGCTTTCTGTTCCTTTACCAACGAATATTTTTTCAGTTCGTATTCAAGAGTGAAATTTTAAAATATTGTCATCTAAAAATTTGCCCCGAAATAAGTTAACTTATCTTTAGGGAGCCGGTGAAAAGATATAAAAATTGCATTCTACGATCATATACAGGTGGTTGATAATCTGTACTGCGTATTGAACTTAGTTGTGTTAAAGATAAGTCTGAGATTTGACCCTAAGCAAAGTAAATCATGCAGCCTATTGACTTGGCGAAACGTCGTGCATTTTAATGTTTCATAATGAAGAGGCTAGACCTTCAGATGATAGTTATGTAATATAACAAACCAGTTTGCTAGTATTGTTATTTTTATGTTTTGTTTTAATATTGCAAGTTAAAATGAATCTCAGATAAATACGGCATGAGGATGTGGAATGGATTCATCTGTCTCAGGTTACGGTGGAGTGGTGGGCTTTTAGAACATAGCAATGAACCAAACATCTTATAGGGTGCATTCTTCGGGAAGATATTAATATTTTCAGAGAATTCACTATTCCTGCGTGAAGTCCGTTGAAGATAAGGTACAATCTCAAAGGAAAGGAGATGAAACCATATCAGGAATATAGGCCTATAGTTGGTAAGGAGGGCGTGGTTTTTTGAGTGTTGTAATTTCATTAAATTTACTTAATAATCTACATGCAATGAATAGACTATGGGCCCAAAGTTTAATACTTCGTTGTGCCTATGCTATATGCAGCAGAAATGTACACCTACTTCAGAAGCTTCCTAAAACACAGCCCAATAAGTGTGCCGCTTTAAATGCTCTCAGTTGTAATGTATCTTCCTCAATTATAAAGTTATTTTTACACATCCTCGTTAGCGTAGAAGTAGACATTTAGCAGTAAGAAAAGTCTGATGTGTTGTCCTGGTCAGGAAAACAACCACTTATGTTTCATGTAGGAAAAATTTGCAAGTTCCTCATGACGACCTACACAGATAAGCTTCTTTTTCATAATATAATAATATTTACCTTTAAGAAATCCATCTTCTCGAGATAAAGTACATTTTAATTTGACATTAGCACGGTCTCCAGAATGTTCCAATAAGGACTTCAGGAAATTTATTTTCCTTCCCTTATTCTGGTTTGGTTTTTATTTGTTAACTTCCCAGAAAGATGAAGTCTGAAGGGGATGGATTTTTGGGGTTGTTGCTCAATGTAGTTTGGTAGAAGTTTTACCAAAGTAAGAGGTGCGTGCTGCCTCCATAATCAGAGCTTTGTGAGAACTTTAAATCTTGTATTTTTATTTCAGGTTTTGATGCTAAATATGCGATAATTTGATGACTCAGAGACAATGAAATGTGTTTTTCACTTGGATTATTTTGCGACGATTTCTGAAGTGCATTGACTATGTAGAATATAGTTATGAGTGGAAAACATTGTGGATGATAAACTGAAAAGAATGCGGAAGACAGAGCATATGTGTGTTTCATAGTACATATTGATTAGCGAAATGCGCAAACAGATATTTTAATGGAACTTTCAATTTCAAAGAGACTGTTTTAACCACGGCGTCACAACCTACATGGCCAACATCGACACCGCAAGGTCGTTGATGGTTCAGAGTTACCCATAAACGAAGGAAGGAAGGATACTGATAGGTGGTTTAAATGTTTATTTCGTCGTTTTGGCATTTTATCCGGACTTTTAATTTCAAAAAATATGACTGGTATTTGTAAGATTGTACGGCAGTTATAAATTAAAATAATTACGGTCTAATTCAAATTCTTTTTTTATTTTAGGAAACTTAAAATTCTCGAACAGTATATATATATATATATATATATATATATATATATATATATATATATATGCTACACGAACTGTAACTTAATACTTGTACGAGACTATAGGCACATATCTTCAGATTTTTTAGCACTTGTGGAATGTTGGAGCGTAGTTGCTAACTGCTAAGGAACTGGAATTTTTTGAGTAGGGTTAATAGCACTTCGTTTATTAAAGTTGTACTTTTATTATAAGAAACTGGATCCTAAGTTGACGAGCTCTTTATCACAATCCAAGAAACATTTCAAGCACTTGGGACCTGGTAGACAAAGCGGAAATAATAATTGAAAATCTGTATTGGGTTACACTAGCTCAGTATTTTGTCTAGTGGCTGTCTTTTTCATTAGTGGCGTAGAATATTTGGGTTCTGCTATAAGAATTATTAAATATAAGTTTTGTTCTTCACTCCACAACATTATAGGTTGTAACAAAGGTATTTTTATACAAGTAATGCAGTTGCATACGTTTTTTCTGCAAGCAGCAATAATGTTTGTTATCTGAGTTGAGTCTGGTTATTTCATGTTATTTATAAGTGTGTGATAAAGTTTCAAAAAGAGACAACGTACCTACAGACGCAAATAAGATAGTTTACATTATCTTCACGTATACTTCCGTATCTAATAAATAACAGAAGTAGCCTTATGAAAAACGGAGATTAATTTATATCCTCTTCTTTCAAGATCCTTAATTAGCCATGCATTTCATCAATGTAAATATATATCGTGGATAGTCAGGTTTATACAAGTAGATTGTGTAGGTAAGGACTAGTTTTTATTACATACGGAGACTAAAACAGTGATTAATAACTTGCGACTAAAAAAATAAATGTTATGTCCAGTCAAGAATAGTATGCGCATGGTATATTGCTATGTGACATGAACCACCCTTCCTGTACGGTCGTCAGGTCTGCTCTAAACGTCGCTTTGTTGGAACGTCTGCATATAATCTGATACAGCAAATGAGAGGTCACTGAGTCGCTGACATTCCTTGATATTTTGCAAGACTCCAAATGAAATACTCACTGTCTCTTGACCCTTTCTGCCAGCTGCACATGGATTATGATCCAAGGGTATAACACCCCTATGCATTGTGGTTACCAAAACAGACCACTTCACGGAGACATTGGAGAGAAAGGAAATTATTGTTCAATGCACATGTATTTAATACTAAAATCTATTCCTGGCTGTTAACTAACATTTTATATAGGCGTATGAGAGAGTGGAGGTATACATTATTAATATTGACATTAGATGGAGGTGAGCGTTTGGCTTCACGCAGAAACAAATCCCTGCCTTGTTAGGAATCGAACCCCGGTATATCTGGTCCATGGCCCAGTCACTATGCTAACTCAATTGTTGTTTATATTCGTTATTAATCAATACTTTGTTTGTTTGTGTCCTCTTTAAGAATCACGTAAGGCATACAGTTTTCCATCCATTGAAACATCGTTAAACAAGCAACTAACCAGTAAAACGTCGTTTTAAGATGTTCGGTGGCATTTGTATTTTCTTTTAGGGAGTATTTTTAAATCATGTTCTAGCTTAGTTTTAGAGACTGAGCATTTAATACATCCTTAAATTTTTCCCCAATGATTTCGAAAATGTTAAAAGTAAAGGTGAATATTAATTTTAAACTTTAGATATACCTAGATGGGGAGAAAAGGTACAGGCACGTTTTACTTCTCACTCTGAAAGTTTGAAGGAAAAGAAGAATAACACAGAATGCTTTTGGTGTTATAAGACTGATTTTTGGGCCTGTCAGTAGCTTTCTGCTTACGACCTTGATATCTGGCTTTCGGTGGCTGGTGCGAAGAACATAATCACAAAATCTGGCCTTCTACTATGTTGCTTGTTTAATTACATCCAACCTTTAAACAAAAATCAGTGACAGATTTAAAATGTCTTTTAACGAAACGTCGGATGTAGTTAAAGTAGCTACGAGTGTCAGTGCATCCTAATACTAATTCCGTGTACGCTTATTATCATTGGAGTTGACACAGCGTCGTTAAATAATAATCAGTCATGATATCCTTGTAATGTGGGCTATTCTAGGTCTGTTTTCATATTCATAAATTGGGTTTCTTGGCTGTGATAACGTGTAGTGTCGTATGTCGGAGAACATGCTGCCTCCGTCTTCTACCTTGAGGACCAAGACATCAGAAGGACAAAATGCGAACTTTTACCGTCGTAGAAATATAAAATCTGAATTTTTATGCTCATTTAAGAGGAATTGAATTTCACTTTCGGTACCCTTGTCTAAAAAAACTTTTGTAGAAAATATATGCGGATTTAATTACAGCTCTTCATCATAAATTAATCGCCCTAATTGGTCCACTGTCTTGTTTTATTGACAGCATATTCTGACTCAACTTTGACGCAGTAGAGAAAAGTATTTTTTTTAGCAAATTAATAGAAACGCTCAGTAAAGGTTACATTGTGTTGTTATATAAGTGTGTAACCTTGAGATGCAACGTTTTGCGTCGATATGTACGAGTTGACAACATTCAAGAACAAGTTGTACGAAAATGAAGGACATTTTAGAACAGACACAAATCCCTTGTTCTACTTCAACAGACATATTTAAGGAATTACTTTACAGAACATAGCGTAACCAAATTTTGTAGAAATGATTTACGCAATTAAGGTATTTTTATTTTTAACGTGTTAAGTTAACGATGATTACGTTTGAAGATTGCTGTTTTCTGGGTTATTGCGCCGTGTAGTCTGGTAGATTTCCACCAACGTTTCAGAGGCCATACTGCCTCCGTCATCAGACCAGACTACACGGCGCAATAACCCAGGAGACAGCAATCTTTAGACTCGCCTCTGTGAAAACCTCAAATCACACATGATTACGTTTCTTGAGACACTGGCTCTACAGTGCCTGTTAATACTAACCCGCTATAATTAATTAATATTAGAGCTTAGAAGAAAAAGCCCAGGGAGTATAAGCGAATCATATCCGTTTCAAATTAGCACATCAATTTTTGTCACAGGCATAGCCTATACTTATAGATGAACAAAATTTTGTCTAATTCTTCTGGTTAATTACTTGTATCTTATTTTTCAACGTAATTGTTTTGATTTTAATGTGTTTTGTACTGCTATTTACAAGTTTTATAATTTATCAAAATAAAATATTTTAATCGAAGTTTGAAGGTTTTTAAGAATGGTGCGCAAAACGTAAAATTGTACTTTTGGAAATTGTCTTGAATTAAAAAATTGTAAAACTACAACATTTCGAAAACTGGATACAGCATTCATCTTCAGATAAAACAGGAAAAGCCTATCTGTTTGGCCCCTTGGTTGAGCTGGCCTCATGCCTGTACCATGTTGTCCGTAATATTTTTTATAGACTGCTTTACGATTTCGTTACATCAAAGCTTTTAAATTTATAAAAATGTTAACATAATTTAAAATTAAATGATAGGTGATTGAAGTAGTAGAAATGTTTAAAATCTAGGGCGTATCCGAAACTCCGCCCTGGCATATAAGAATCTTGTAGTGGAATATATTTATTAGTAACGTTGGACTGTGTGCGCGGTTAGAAACAATTCGCAGTAAGTTCAAAATAAAAAATGTGCTTATACGGACTCCAACTTTCGACACGAACTGCAGCAATGTCACGCCCTTTCGGAAGATTGTATATTATAACCGTGATAATTTACCTCTTATCTAATTGAGAATAAACATTTTCTTTGGTCAGGAAAAGATAAACGACAAATATTTTATAATTGTTAATTTTAAAAATAAATCTGGAGGACCTGAGGAGAATATCGAGGAAACAACATTATTTCAATTGTGAAAGTACCTTTCAAAAGTGTTTTATTAATTTACTCGGAAAAAGTATTGTTGTTTCTTTTCATTAAACTTTTGCACAAAGTGTGCAACTTGGTCATATTTGAATGTAGATGACACTGCCGTCCATGTGGGAATTTTAGTGGACCGAATTAGATTGAAACACTGTCTACACTGACAAATTTTTGCCACTTATTATTCATGCTCCATGTTCTTTTGCTACTGCCTTGGTACAAGCCCGAACAGCCAGTACGATATTATCTGTGTAATTTTAAGAGTAGTAAAGGATAAATTAACTGATTATATGCCAATGCTGTTTATAAGTATTATATTAATACTGGCGGAATGAGATGGGGTTCTCTAAAGGGCCGTGACAATTAATTTGTCTTCTTGGGATGTTGCACTGTGTAGTCTGGTAGAAGTCTATCGGCGTTTCTGTACGCTAACCATCCCGGTGGTTTAGTTGTTAGTTTGCTCGTCTACCATTCGGAAGGTTCCCGTTTCGATTCCTACCGTCGCGTAGAACTATATCAAATAAGCCTCAGACAGTGTACGATGTCGAACATAGTGTTGCTGTCAGGAATGAGGAGGACTTCTGCGGATTTTTCAGAACGTTAAACGAAAACGAAATTACTAAAAACATGTTACTTACAGTTGAAGCAGAGGTAATAGGTTTAAGGAGTATAAATTGGAATTGTTTTGTAAAGTGTTACTTGTCATTAGACTCCAAAATACAAAACATTTTTTTCTGATAAAATAGATTCGTTTCATTACATCTCATAAAACAGAAATTTCCAAGAATAAATGTGAAGGTTTAGTGTCTTTAGCAGGTTTATTTATGTACGATAGTGGCCTAACTTAAGGTACTATGCACATTTGAACCTGGGACCTCCCGAATATGAAATAGAATTCTAGTCGCCCTGAATGGAGAATAATGTGGGAGGAAGAAATCCTGACTTGTTATAATATAATATTCCATCCTTTAAATGAAATAGTTTTTATCGTAATGGCTGTTTCCTGCAGGAAAAGAACGGGCTCCTTCTGTATGCGAAGCAGAACCCGCGGTTCTTTACATTATTTATGGAAAATTTTATAAGATTGTTGTCTCACACCGTGTCGCTGAAATGGACATAAATGTATTAGGCTGCCAAGTTGAAATATGGAAAGATTAAATTGTAATCGTTTGAGTTTCACGAAATACTGACATAACAAAAGAAGATAAACTTTTACTGATATATGTTGGAACTAATGAAGACTACTAGTAGATAGTGTGGAAATTTTGCAAGGTAAACAGTTGATATAGTTAAAGTACGATACATAATTAAGAAATTACTAAAATATAAACTAATTATTCGGTTTTGTCCGTCTAATCACAATTATATTTAAAATTTAAAATTTACAAATAAGATCATTTAAATTATCATTTTATGTTCCACATTGAATAATTGATTTACATTTGGAACATTTTTACAACATGTTTCGGTTTCATTGAACCATCTTCAGGTGTAAAATTATATCAATAAACTTAAAACTCAACTACAATTTCTGTTGTGTAGCTTTTTTGCTGATGCTCATATCTATATTATTTTCACATATTGGAGCGAATGTATTGTTTGGAGTGAATGCTTTTGATGTTCTACATCGGCCTGCAAAGCAAATGATTCAAAGAAACACTAATGAATATGAAAGGATATAGAAAACAAAATGAAATAATAATTAAAAAATTGGAAAGTAAAATTAAACATACCAAAGATGAGAGAGTAGACATTTTGATGTGTCTGGAGTTGTCTAGAAGTACTAATTTATCCGAACAGTCATGGTTCAATACTGATTGCGGTTGCTTGTGGGGAGGGTAAGTGAAAGGTGGTTGTCGGGGTTGGGGTCAAGGATCTGAAGGGCATTAAAGATGGGGTTATTAAGGTAAATATTATTATCGTTTAGGCAAATGTTTTGTTTAAATGTTTGTTGTATATGATATTTTTCTATTGTATCTCTATGTCTCTTATCGATTATTCGATGTGGAACATAAAATGATACTTTAATTATCTTATTTGTAAATTTTAAATTTTAAATATAATTGTGATTAGACGGACAAAATCGAATAATTAATTTAATATTTGATTCACAATATGACGCAATTATACTATCTTATAAAATATAAACGTTTATTTTTAAAGACTTTCCAA
Source organism: Zootermopsis nevadensis (assembly GCF_977971745.1). Lineage (NCBI taxonomy): Eukaryota > Metazoa > Arthropoda > Insecta > Blattodea > Termopsidae > Zootermopsis > Zootermopsis nevadensis. The sequence continues at coordinate 10,241,047 of NW_028259161.1, forward strand.
AGTCACGATGACATCAAATTTTAAGAAGGTTTCTAATTAATTAAATTTCATGTAATAAACTATTAACGAGTTACTAACATAACCAATTTGGAGCAAAATCGTTCATCAGAAGATAGCAGTAAGCTCAGCTAATCAGTAAATTTCTGGCCTTTTATGAAATGTGGGAAGAACCTAGGCTCCTTTAACATTTCATCAGATGATCATTTTTCTTTATTCATGAACTCCAGTGCATGCATGCATTATTAAACGTAACTCCCCGAACGTCAACAACGCAAAATAGTAGTAAAAAACACTCCTCACAGGCAAGCATTCTGCAAGTTACGACATTTATTGTCGTGTCGTCTCACTCATTTCATTTTGTTCGTCATTTTTAAATGTTTAGCAGCATTGATGGTTTTATAAATACAAAATCTGAATAACTTCTCAAACATGACTTCAGGAATCTGTGCGCGGAAGTTAGTCGCAAGTTTTAATGTACAGCTGAGTCTGCTCTTAGATTATTCAGTCGGCGCGTCTAATGATTCGCTGCCGGTGCAACCCCGGACACCCGCAAAGTCGTCAGCGTGGTGGACTCCCACCAAAGCAGAGACACCCTGATATACTGAAAACAAGTGCAGTAGCTCACTGCCGGTGTATTGGACCTTTGCTGTTACGTCTCGTATATTAGCTAGCTACAGGAGTTACTAAAAGCGAAGATGTTTGGCTGTAATAACTAACATCCTGACACAGCGTGGGACTGTTGGCTGGGCATTACATAGATGCTCAGCTGTTCACGAAGTTCCTTATTGTTCTGGAACCAAGAACTTCGTAACATAAGCACGCTGAATATATCCCCAGCTACGTAGTGGGCTTATAGTTCACATTCCAACAACCTATTGCGTAAAGTTAACACGATCGTCCCATCTACTTTCTGTCTCCACATGGGGTTATGAAAGTAAAATATCTTATACATTTCTTGTTTTACTGTGCGTGCTACATGCCCTCTTCATTTAAATAGATGAAAAGTACAGATTAAGAAGCTCTTTATCTTGTAATATTCTCTGCTTTATCGGAATTAGGTATAAAATTCTTATGTGTAAACTAAACCAAAAACAATACTCTCACTGATTAGGCCTCAAATATCAAGGAATTTTAAATTGTTTTCATCGCGTAATATTTAAAGTAGGACCTCTGACAAAACGCCATAGAATTCTATGTTTTAGTGAATGATGCTGAAAATGATATAAATAAATTATATATATAAATGAAAAATTCTGCTCTACTTTTATCAAATTTCAAAGAACAGAAAATTGAGACCAAATATAATTTGAGCTTAAAAAATACATTCTCTTCAAATATTTGAATTTGCAGTTAAATGATGTGACGTTGTATCTGATGGTTTATTCTTATGCCATTAAACGCAGCATAAGAGGTTATAAACTTGTTGCCGAGACGTATTTTTTTTCTGTTATTAACTAGAATCTGACAGTGTATTTTACAAAACACAGTTGCTTGTATTACTGATATAAACTGCAAGGTTAGGATTTAATTGAATTCTTATTACTGTCAGTATTTTACAAATAGGTAAATAAATATTACTCTTAATTTTTAAAACATATCCTCATTAAATGGCAATTGAGACTACGTGCTGAAAAATCTGCCTTGCTCCAAGATGACCATCTGCACGTCTACCAAGGACGTTTTTTTTATAATTATGTTTACGTAACTCCATGGAGGAAAATCTCCGCCTTTTGTGGAACCCGAAAATGCATTACAGTGTTTAAAAGCTCCCTCCATCCGTTCCTATACTGAGTCAGATCATTCGATTCCACACCTTCTCACTCGATTTATTTAGCATCCATTTGGATCCTCAGTTTTATATCCATGAAAACAATATAAATATTTTATGCGTTTACTGTTGTGTCTTTAAGAGGCTGCTTTCCGTTTGTGCCGAAAGTGCTACTTTGAATATTTTCACCATTATGATGTTAATAATTATCTTTCTACGCATGTAAAACATGTTCAAATAACTTTTGTGGGTATGAGTGTAATCTAAAAATAATTTGTGTTCCAAATTTCCATTTGTTAATTACATTTCATCACATAGGCGTGTTCTTTAAATATGCAATAAAAGTTTCTTGTCGTTTTCACACTACTTAGAACTTTTGAACCTATAACAAATGTCGTATTCAGTTATCTGCACGCCTTCAAAACCAAATCTCATATTAATACGGTTATTGTTATGGCACATAAAATTCTTGCATGGTCGCCATGTTATTATTATTTTCTTTATTAGACAGAAAATAACATAACAGAAATGTCAAAACATTTGTTGGCCTATATACACTTGAAGTTAGTGATTTAAGAGTAGAGGTGACATCAAATGTATGTAGCCTCTCTGTCGAGTTTTATGATAAGCGGCAATTTTATTCAGAAAGTAGGGCATGCATAAACACAGGCTATTTTGTCTACATGTCTACATTAAACAATTCTCCGAATTTAAATTACTTCTTACTAGTGTCATTCCTGACTTCATACTCGAGGGTCATTTTGTTTTCTTGAGGCTGATAATTGTAATAAGTTTTTATTATAACATGAAATGTAGTTTTTATGTAATATTAATTTCAGTTGCTACATTTGAAGCAGCAGCACATGAATCAGCTACATGACCATTTTCGTGTTCCCTGTTCAATAAAGAGAGTAAAGCCTCAATTAATTTGCATTACAGCCTTTTGCCTTTGATCATCTGCTAAGGCTAATGACAGGTGATTGCAGTTTTGCGCATAATTTAGTGACCTCATAGGGCTATTTTTTCTTCTTTTTTCCCGCTTGAGGAAAGAATTATGGAAGACCTGCATTTGGAGTTAATGATTTTTGTTGTTGTTCTTATTGTTATTATTACTATTATTATTTGAACCCGCCCCTAAAATTTATGTTTCTTGTATATTCACGTCAAGGAACTTGAAGGTAGACACTATACGTATTTTCATGAATTACACTTTGTTACAGATTGAAATTCTCCTGTGTGATGTATTTCAATACGTAGATCAAGCAAGCTCTGGGTTATAGTACTCGATCATAAAGCACAGATCTCTATACACTTATCACATCATATGATCGTGGAATTTTCTAGAGATTCAATATTTCGTTCGTTTGGGTTTCTGCATTATGAAATATGTGGCATGCCATACGAAAAGATAAATTACATGGGACATACAGACCTGTTTCCTTCTGCGTGTCACCTTGTGCTTTACACAAGACGTTGTGAAAGTTGATAATCGATTTTGATTGCGTATTTAATTAATGTCACGGTAGGCATCAAAATTTATTTGATATGACGATGTTACGACTCAGAAAAATACGTTCTTAAATACAGTCCAGTGTTTCCCAAAATTTCCTCAATGGTTCAAGGATAAACAAAATTAATTAAATGCAAGATTCATTTATAACAAAATACTTTGTGTGTCTGTCTGTCTGTGTGATTGCCTTGTTGGTTTACGCGCGAAGCAAATAGGGGGAATCTTTTTAAGATTTTTTCTATGACCAGTGATTCCAGAAGGTTGAATCGCGAGTTCTCCGCTGTACTTATTCGGTTGTAGTGATGTTTCAAATAGCATATTTATCGCAGTGCCACAAGACTATCCAGGACTTCGAGTCGTAAGAGGTGTTGCTTAGCTTATAAATTGATCCAGGCATGTTTAACATATGAAACATAAGGCAGACCTACAACAAACAGAGATTAAACCTGTATAGCAGAAGAGCTTAGAACCAAATTTTTTAAAAATTATGAGGAGTGAGATTTAAAGTAAGTGAATAAAATGACTAAACGTGTCTTAAAAGGAAATAGACTTCTTGTATGTGTTGCAAATAAGTAAATTATCTCCGTTATTTGGATTTAGGTATGACATGCATTTTATCATATATGGAAACATAATATGTATGGTTTGTTGCGCCGTGTAGTCTGGCAAAAGTTTGTCAACGTTTCAGAGGTTCTTATTGTCTCCATCATCAGGGCGATCGCCCTTAAAGCTTTCTTTTAGGACAGAAAAATATATAGTGGTACTTTTTCCCACATTCCTTCCTATTTTCCAGTTAAAGTCATCAATTTCACCTTTTATTTTCTATGAAATTAAAAGAAATATGCAGTAAGCTGAAAAAGCGTCTATTTTACTAAATTGGTTATTGTGTGTCAATTATTTATATTAATTGTTCTAGTCTTGTGAGTCGGTCTCAGAAACGCACTTTTAAAATCTGGGTAAATGATGTCAGAAAAGCCTACGTCCAATGCAATGTGAAATGTAGAGTGAATACGCATAACACACTCTGTAAATTGATCGCCCCTTGTAAATGAAATTATAATTTCCATAGAAACAGCTGCAGATTCCACAAAGGAAACGGAAGTAAGAATACGATAAATTATCGAACGCTGAGTTTCTTCATTCTAACTTTTAGAAGGATAATACAGTTACAGACGAATGTTTTATAGCCTAATAGACTTGGCTTCAGTCGCTTCAGGCCTGTAATGATGATCAGTCCTATCTCCGCATCGGCAAAACTTCAAAAGAATATCATTCAACGTTTAGAAATACTTTCCTATAAAATAAACTACTTTACTGAGGGGAATCACTCCTTAACAACCTAAAAGAGAAACCATGTGTATAAACGAAAGCCCTAGAAATTATAAGATACTTTGATGCTTCTCAAAACGAATGCTTTTTATTTTTCGATGGATTCTGTATGTAATGTTTTGATTGGGACGGCTAGGAAATTAAACTTTCAATCTACTAATGCTCCAGTAACATAAGAAATTACTGTGATCTTGCAGATTGTAATATGACCCTCATGTTAATTTCTTTTTATCCTAGTTGATGTTTTAAAATTAACACCAACATTTTTCGTATTAAGTTATGTCGTTATGTTTTCAATTGGTAAAATTTGGTAGGGCTTATGTTAAAATTTCACGTTGATTTAATAATATGCCTGTGAATTCGAATCCTCATTGCTCTCTTCACACAACTGCGACCACACATGAAAGCTGATAATTGTTTGTTCTGGTGTATTATTAAATAACATACGCTAAATGTTACAGAAGAAAAAAGACAGGAGCGGTAATCCTTGAGAATACAGGGAGATCCCCTGACGTTCGTCACGAAATTATTTATTAAGATGGAAAAAGCTTGAGGTAATTACATATAGTTTATAAGATGAAAATTTTACCAATAGCATTGAGAGGTGTTTTTTGCGTGATATATTCTTCTTCGGTTAATTTTCTTTATGTCAGTGGTTACTAAACTTGGATTCACAGACATCTGAGGGTTCAAAACTGAAAGGTGTGTAGTGAAATCAGCGAAATGTTATGCACATATATAGATATGGCCTTTAACCCGTAGTACTCAACCAGACAGCTTACGCGATGCAATTATATGTAATGTAGAATGCTTTTCTGTATTGTTAACAAACAGCGCTGTGACTAGTCACGACAACAGGAAAATCCTAGTTTCGCATCCATTACGTGCTAATCTGATTCACACTCATGTTTTATGTAGTTATTTTACTTTACATTTGAACCTCTTACAAAATTTATAATACCAATACTGTGTTTCAGGGACTTGCCCTGCGTAAATTATAATCGGTTGTTCATCTGTTTATAACGAACAAGTGTTAATTAATTAAGAAATATAAAATGTATTATTCAGGAATTCACAGCATTCGTCCTCGAGGACACGCCATCTTGTTGAAAATCCATCGCCTATTTCCATTATTCCTATCAGTAAAAGAATTAAAATACGTATACACAATTTTAATTGGCAAAGCTAAAAGAAACAGCCCTCTTGGGAGATCTAGGCGTTTAAGAGGGATTAGCAGGCCCATATGAAAAGGACATTTAAGAAATAGAGTATGAGAATGTGGACTGGATTAATCTGGCTTGGGGTGGGTACCAGCGGTGGGCTCTTGTGAAGATAGTAATGAACCAGCGTCCCTAGGTTACATAAAAAGCGTGAAATTTCTTAAGTAGCTGTGCAGCTACTAGTTTCTAAGAAGGTCTCTGCTGTGTGGATTTCGGTAGTTATTTAGTGGTTAGAAACTCTTCCTGTTAAAACGGGTCGAGGAAAGTAGAACATCGATTATAGCGAGAAATATACTGGATGTCGAGAAGACTTTGTTTACTCTTAAATCGCCTTTTCATTGTGTTCTCTCACCATGAAAACCCCACCCCTCTTTCCGTGACATTGCCTCTCACTCGAGGCATCTCCTAACAGGTAATGTGCGCCACAAAACATAAAATACTGCTTGAAATTTACCCACGTTTACAAGCTATTACTGAAATGAATTTTTTTTTAGTAAGGCAGCTCAGAGGAATTGGTGGTGTCCAAGAAAAATGTAAGCCTGGACGGAAATTTTTATAAATTATGAGACAAGGAAACTAAAATCGCCTACTTCTTTAGGACGATATATTTTTATTCCTTTTCTTTGGTTCTTGATATGTGACGAGAATGCTGCATTACGTTTGTATTCACATAGGCTACATATATGAATCTATTCATCTTATTAGAATGGACGAACACACATTATACAAACATGTTTCATAAAGAACACGGCTTTAAAATGTCAGCATGTAACACGAAATGCAAGGTATATTATTTATATGTATGTCTGTGTTATTATTACTATTCTCATATAAGTAATAGAAGACGAAAACAATGGGTGATTCACAATAAAAGTAATGCTCTCTCAAAACGGCATAAATTTTCAATAGTGTGATTCTGAGATAACAATTGATCAGACTCGGCTTAAAACAGCGGAATCGGTGAAAGCGTTTTGATCTTTATTGAGATGCAGTTCTTGCCACATTTCGTGATTTATGGATATATATATATATATATATATATATATATATATATATATATATACATACACATACACATACGATATGTAAGAAACATATATCTTATCTAATCTCATCTTACGCGTTTCTGTTGTTCTTAACGTTTTCAGATTAGTGCCAGAAAACATTTCAAAAACTTTCGCATTGTATAAATGAGATTATTACAAAAATTTATGTCATAAAACAATTTGTTTTATCAAGATCAAATTTTCCAAAAATACCTTTAAATAAATACTGTTTAAGACATACAAGGAATACGAAAAAAGGCTCTTTAACTTAGAGTCTTTTTAATAAATTTTGTGTGTAAGTGTCGGCGTTTCCTATTGTCCCCCCCCCCCCCCCCCCCGTGAGTCGCATGTTTCTTTTGCGAGTTCAGTAGCAACATAACGATCCAGATTTAAATATAGTTAAATCCACAGTAGAATTTTATGAAAGAAATCCAACAGTCGTATTTAATAGAAATAAGGTATGTGTGTGGATTAGGGTTAAGAGTTAATGACTTCAGCCATGAAAGGGAAGTCGATGATAATTTATTCACACTTTCACAGTAGGGTGGATTTGATACATAAACTGCATAAATATACAGCATCTCCCAAAAAGATATGCACACATTCGATCAGTGAAATAAAGATACTTTAGTAAACTAAACCATTACATACGTCAGCATTAACACATATAATTTTCCATATGTAGGTTACCTTATTACTGCATTCCTTCCTAACTGAGTTTAAACATTTGATGAAAATATTTTATAATTTTGCTGCCTTTTAAGATTTTTTCTTTATGTTTTACATACGATACGAAGGAGATAAAGATATTAGTAATTGCAATTTATGTGTAACACTCTGAATAAGTGGTAAGGAAGTGGAGTGATTTGATTTTTCATTAGATAGGTATGTGAGATAATGTGTGGATGGATAAATGGGATAGGAGAATGGTTGTTCTAGGCAAATAGGTAAGTAAGTACGCAGATATATGGGAAAGTGAGATGAATAGACTGAATCAGTACGGCCATTATACGGTGAGATGAAATGTACACTTTTAGAGGAATGGTATTCTTTCATATTACAAAGGAAACGTCAGGAAAAAAACTGCGCTAACGCAACACACTGTCTGCTGACTTGAAATGTGAAATGGTTTGGCAATAAGAAGTTACACTGTTCAGTAACAAATTTATAAATATACAAAGCACAGATTGATGCAGACTTGCTGGCCAGTCTGCTCGCTCTTAATTGAACGAAAAGATTTGCAGTAAAAATGTGACGCGAACTGAATGTTAATAAAATGAGTTTTTCTTATTACGCTATTGGCAAGACTTCCCACCTGTAAACTAATCAAATAATGGCTACGAACTTTCTTTTTCTTTTTCTTTTTTATCGGCTCGGCTCGTATAGTAACGAAGGGGCAGTACAATGCGCAGCGTGTGACATGTTTATGGGTTACCAAACAGCTTTATCATAGGACTATACCTCCCCTGCCGCCGCCATCTTTATGGCCAAATACCTGGTGTTATATCCACACACCTCTCCAGCTTACAGTACTTGGAAACTGAACATGTCTCGGGTTTATTTAACGACATCAGAGCATCTACAAGGATAAGGATACCCGCTTCTGTTTTGTGTTCGAGAGATGCGGGTTTGGATCTTTTTTCGATAAATCGGTTGCAGCTGCTTTCTGTGGTTCCTCTAATCTCGCCAAGTAGGCTAAATAATAAGCCTAAAATATGCTGCTATTATGCGGAATAAGTAAACAATGAAAGACTTCAGTCATGATAGCCGGCCCCGTGCAGAGATTCGAACCAGGTACGTACTTCCCAAAATCAAAGTACAGATGCTGGCCTATCCACTACTACGTTAGATGACACTTTCTTGTTCTTGTGATCAAGAACATCTTTGTTGTTGAAACACATTAGGAAGGATTTTTTCTTAATTCTGTGACTTGTTCATTAGTCTAGGCTAGTGGACCTTTGTTCATTCCTCCGATATTTGAAAAGTTAGAACAGTAATGTCAGTCATGTAGCCAAGAAAACCATGGGCAGACAAAAAGATCATTAAAACAATTGTCTATTAAAATTCTACCTATGAATTGATGAACAGTGAAGAGGCGTTGGCCAATTAGTAACCGCGTTAATTCTGTGCTACAAGCACGTGTAAAAATTGTCATAAATCTTTAAACATCTAACGACTCTAATTTCCTTATCTAGGACGTATATGTTGCAGAAATTCAGAGCTTCCTTGATCACTTTAAATATAAGTTAATTTAATTGTTAAGTTATCACTTTTAAAACATGCGTTTAATTTACAGTAATCCAAAGAATTGAGATCATAATGGGTTGTAATATAAAAGTTGTATTAGAAAGAGGGTGTTGATTGGATTCATCCGACTGAGGACAGTGATCGGTGGCGCGCTTGTGTGAGCATTGTAACGAACTGTCGGGTTCCGTAGACGGCGGAGAATTTATTGAGCAGCTGAGTACTGTCAGCTTGTCAGAAATGCTTCATGGAGTTAGCACTGTTAACCACTCTGCACTTTAACTTTTTAGGTGTAGCTCCATTGGTTTCGGTATTTTGGTCGTCGGTACAGTAGGAATCATGACCCATTCGAACCATTCAGGACTTAAAATACACTATAGTGGCAGTAAATTATAGTCTAAAATACAGTACTTGATTCGCTTATCGCAGTGGTCACTTGTTTATCAAATTCGTGATACAAAAGAGTGGGATGTTAAATAAATACTGTGTCTGCGTTCTTTTAATTACTACCCCGATTTTTCTCAACGGCGTGCCGCGACTGTTTTAAAGGCGCCTGTGTAAAGTATGGTCTTAACAGGAACGTCATTAAACTATTTGTCTAATTATCTACCGGAAGTTGCCAAAATAAGGTCTCATTTTAGAGGCGAATTCTATTTTCTTGTGTTTATAATTATCACAAAGTCTTCTGTTGCAGTGCTCACACACAGGCCTACATTAAAAACCAGTGTTTGAAATTTATACGGATTTATGTGGCAATATAAATCAAGGACAAAACCTTTTGGCATTCTTACGTTAATGTATCATTTTACGACAGACGAATTCAATCATACGTATGCGTCATTAATCATGGCTATATCGTGTGCTTAATCATCACCTTCAGGAATTGATATGGACTTTCTTACTGCTACTTAAGCATACGACTTTTATTTTATTCCAGTATGCTTAATTTATTTCTGTAATCTCAAATTGTATTTGTAATATTATTAATTTGAATGTCTTTATCTTGAATTTGCGTTATTTTATATTTTGTAATAATTTGCCTTTGAAATTGGGTAATCTGATTTTTTACATTGAAATGTATGACGGACGGACAGAATGACACTACTATGCTAATCTGAGTGTAAAGATTGTGTGACAGCAGACAAAGCAAGGCACTTAACAGATTTCATTAGGCGTATCATGTTCTGCGTCACACAGTTAAACTTGCAACTATCAAACACTTTACTATGAAGAATAAAATATCATTTCCTGACGCCATATCATCCAGGTGTTTGTAGTCTTGCCACTGAAATTTCCGTTTCTCACTTCCTTTTGTAATTTTCTATACCGGGCTGCATTCGCACTTCAGAAGTGATAACAGTTTTCACATTAAGATAGACTGCAACATTATTTCGCTTTTAATACCTCGACATCAGTTTCGGAATGATGTTTGATGTTGCTTTCACCTATGAACTCAGATTAATTACTTTTGGTTAGACAGTGGAACAAGCCATAGAAAGAAGTCTTCCTCTAGCTACCAACAAAACAAAACTTATCTTACGGATCTCCCTGACAATAATCTATAAAAATAAGAATGATCTTCGCAAAATTAAGCTCTGTGGCCGCTATTTTTGAATTCAGCCACTTCTGCTTTGGTTTCCTGTTACGGTTCCTACGTCGGCGAGTATGAAAATGACTGTCTTCTGGGATGTTGCGTCGTGCGGTCTGGTAGAAGTTTACCGGCGTTTCAGAGGTGCTTATTGCCTCCTTCATCGCCCTGATGGTGCACTTCAAGGCAGTCACTATACTCTATTATGAATGCAATTGCTGTATTATTAATATTTATATCATATGTGTGGCTTACGTTAGCAGGTGTAAGAAAAAGCGGTCGTGGCCCATTTATAGCACTGTCCCAGTTCTTTCCCGAAGAGACTAAGAGAAAGCATAAAAGAAATTAAACAGACACATAGACCGAGAATCGAGTTCGTAACATCGCACATGCAAAGAAGAAGTACCATCCCTTCAACAGCGATATTAGGTCTCTAATTTAAAATAAATTAATATCTAAGTTTACTAAGAAATATAACTATAATACACACCGAAGACTATATTGAGGTCAGTCCATACCTGATAGTGGACGGCGCTCCTTGGTTTCACAACCGCTTACTCAGACTGCTCACATAACACGTACAACGATTGAACTACGAACTACTAAGTTCTTGGAATTTCTTTACTGACTTGGCCATTCCGGAAGTAATGTTTCGAGCAGCAGGATGTTTATATTTTTCCACTTAACCGTTCTCCTTTGCTAATAGAGAACTGTGTAGCATAAGGTTTGAAAGTGTTGTTTTTGGTCAGGACTGATAATAAAAACCGTTCGGCCTGCCATTCGATAAGCACACCTAGCACTAAGTAATTGGCAAAGAATTATTGTAAGTTAGGGGTATATAGCAGTAATTATTGTCACGAATTTTTAATACGGTAGGTATTAAACTGTTTTCGGTATATAAGAAAAATAACTGGACGTCCCCAGATTTACTTAGTACTGTAGATAAAGGGTGGCCAAACTTTGCTACATATGGAATACCTGCCTCGTCTTATTTGCCTGCTTTGTATTTATAATAACTACGTAAAATTTAAGGAAGGGGGATTTATGTTAATCGTGTTAGCCATGAAGTTGGCTGTCTTCTAGGTTGTAGCGCCGTGTAGTCCATCAGGGCGATCGCCCTGATGATGGAGGCAGCAAGAACTTCTGAGACGCTGGTAAACTTCTGCCAGACTACACGGCGCAATAACACAGAAGACAGCGGTGTTTGTACTCACGGCTGTGAGAACCTCAAATCCGATGTGTTAGCCATGTTATCCCAGCTAATATTTAAATAAAAAGAAGGTCGTCTGCCTTACGTTAGTGGTTTAGTGGTATTTATGCTCTGGAACACGGCTGAATCACTCAGATAAAATACACCGTTAGCCAGCCAGGCGGTGCTACCCAGCTAGCAATAAATATGTAGGTCCTATAATGTAATACACATAGCTCATATATTTACGACAGACCTCCTTCACTTATATAAACATTCCTCGGTATGGTTAATATTTACTTAAATCCAAAGAAAATTATTTTGTGCTTGTGGCGACATAATTACTGCAATACCTATTAGCTTCGCAAATATCAAAACACAGACTATTCTGCGCAAGATTGCCATCAGCTCTTTTCAACAATAGCTGTGGATCTGCGAATGAAAAAATTAAAACCAGACCCTTACAATCTGATTCCAGACTGGGATAAACCTTCATCTTAATCTAATAACATAAAAACTGTTAAGATAGTACATTTTTGCCCGTCATTTCCAAACGATGTGTTATTTAAATTATTATAAAGTATTAACCGTTGTAAAATTAAGTTATCTGGAACCATTATCGCCTTATGGAAGCCACGAATATTTGTTTCACGTGTAGTTAGTTTTTAACCTTGGGGAAATAACCTGTGACAGAAATTGAAGAATGACTGGAGAACCTTTTGTGACGTGGCGTGAAGAAATTTCCAACAGGCCTTCATGTGTCTGAATCAGATAACAAGTCTGATACTGCCAGAAGTTAGTGTTTTTATATAAAGCAATTGTAAGCACTGTCGTTTAACACAAAGAAATTATATGACGTAATCACATGTCCCTAATAAGCAGCTGTGCGTCTTCGTGTAGCGGATAGCTCTTTTCTTTCTTACTCTGGAGGTCCCGGGTTCAAATCGTGGCTTGAATATTGTGATTTTCTTTTGTCTCTCCAAGCAAATACTTGACACGACTACCTCATCCTAGATATTCTACAAACCACCATTAATCATCGCATCACTTTCCACTCGACACTCATAACCTTGACAGCATCGTTAAATAAACGATTAAGATAGCCAAGAACTAAATTAAGGGTTTTTCTGAACCACTTCAGTTACATTTTATATCATTTTTTGAACTGTAAAACCAGTGTTTAAAGGCGAGACAGTTGTCAGGCATACAGATTTAGTTGGTATAGCAAGAAACGAAGGCAAAGTTTGGAGGAAAATTTCACGTGTTACTTAGGAAAAGTTGAATGTAAACTAGATTGACCTATCTCTGGCCCAGTGAGGAAGCTTATTTGGTGAGGCCTCAGGTCCTCGCGGCGGCGAACATGAATATGACTGTACTCTAGTAGAAGTTTATTTCATATTTACTTATTCTAGATATTCTTAGCAGACTCCGTATAATTTTGATGCCAATTTGTTCGGCTAAATTTGTCTCTTCAAAAACTAGTCCGCGAGTTAGTGGCGTTACCCACACTAAGAGAAACGCTTTTGGGGAAGATGACGCTTATAAAATACATTCAAATTAACAGCTGTAATTGGCCAATCCAATCAGAACTTATTCCTCCACTGCTTAATTGAACAGCCAGTTCTAGCTGTCTTATTGGTTATCCAAAATTGCTTTAAAGGGGGGGTGTTGTGGTGGTAAGAGCACCTTTCTGGAAACTTCGAAGACGAAAAGCACTCTACGAGTGGGGGAGATGAATCAAACCGTCCTCAAGGGAAGTTTCCATCAGCTTTGGCTGCGATTGTAATCAAACTTTAACACTAAACTTCCCAATATTTTATACTCGAATATGCTACTACTAAAATATATCATTCATCGTTTAATGTTAGAAATATTATCTGTTTGTCATTTGTGGATCAGTTTGGCAATGGTTGTTAATAATCACTCATCGAAGCAATATGTCTGAAATTTTGTCGGCCGCCAGTCTAGAACCGTTGCGTAATTGTACTCGTATGAACTGCGGCATGTCAGGTGGGATGTTGCTGTTCAACGGCGATCTGTCGGCCATGTTATTACATACGAAAGGAACTAAACATTTATTCAATAGTCGTAAATGAAATAAGAGTTGAGTAAAAAGACAAATTGTTAACCCACTTGAACAGAATGGACAGTGACTTAGTCCAAAAACTTTCATTTCATTAGGCCTACATACCAGAAGGAGGTCGTTCTAAAGACGACTCTTCGAAACTATTTTAGAGTTTCGATTTGATGATCCCAGCGTTCTTCACCTCGAAATAGCATTTGGCCTGCAGTGACGAGCTAGCCAGGCTCGTTGCCAATTGCTCTATTTTTCCAGTGAATCACTTGACGTTTACTTCAGCTGCTAATCTATTGGAATGTATGCTGATCGCTTACGATTTTATGCATAGATGTTTGGAGGTGAAATAAATGGCTAAGTTCAAGGCTACGTTTTCCCGTTCCAGCTGGGGCTTGCTTTGTCACACACAAGTAGGGCCAAGTACACTTAAGATAGCACTGAATATTGAAATTTATTGGTCGCCGTCTAATAGATTAGCCTACAAGTTTTTGTCCGGAAGGACCTTTGCACTACACAGAGAAAACAAACTCTGTTATTGTGAAATATGGCAAAATAAAGTGGAAAGACTTGGTGCAGATGTAGTCTTAAACACCTACATAACCACATTGAAGAAAGTTATCAGACGAAATGGCTAGAAGAAGTGACAATATAAACGGAATGAAGAAGTTAATCAGAAAATTTCGCTTGAGAAACATGTGATCCATTTCTCATGTGCACCAATTTCCTTTCGCCTTGTTGGTGGTGGCTGTCAGTGTCAACGGGCAAATAATCATGGCGATGTACGGTTACACGCTGTTTGGTTTCTGACCAGTGGAAGGATGTAATATGCAGTTCATTGAACTTCTTAGTCGGTACGAAAGAGTCGAAAGTCATCAGTTTAGTCAGCTTTACCGTCACTGCTCTGATATTCGCAACGTTTCTCTCCACTGGAAATCATTTTGGAGTAAAGGTATTGTAACTTTTTTATTATTCTCTCTGTTTCAAGTCAAGAAGACATGCCTTGCATTTGATAATAGAAAATGCAACTTCTGTTTAGGAATTGAGTATCGCCATCTTTAGACATGAGACACGCATGCGCTGATCATGACAATTGCCGATCAATGCGCGCGGTTTGTTTTGATGACTGAAGAATATTTTTTTTTATTTTATGTTATTTTGTATTCGTTTAATTCTATTCGCCCGTAAAGATAAAACTAGAAATCAAGGCACGTAGCGATTCTTTCTCTGTCACTCTGACTTTATACACAGATGTTTGTGCGAACTCTGCGCAGAGAAAGAGGAAGGCAAATGAAATATTATGACGTGTGTGGTCCGAAGACCCTCTACAATATAAGCGATATCGGAGAAATGTGTGAGCTACTCGAAGGATATAATTCCAGTTTATTTTACACATGAATAATAATACGAAAGGTAAGTTCGTTTAGCTAATTGGCACGGTGACTGAAATTCAGTTCTCAGTCAATTCTGTAATCGCAATGTATTGTTGAATTGTAGTTAATTCTGCTCGAAATTCTTAATAATTATGTCACGGATACAACACAGCATCGATCTGTCGGAGCATGGAAACATGGGAGCCAATTAAGCCTAAATTTGTTGCGAAGATGATCTCGACGTTTGCTAACGTAATTATGTGAAACTAAACGTACCGAGTTACAGGCCTGAGTATTTACTACATATAATCTTGCAACGCAACCCAGGATTTGAATTAATGGAAGTAAGTCTATAATCTACAAAGTATTACAGAACGTAATAGCTTAGATATATTTTATAAATTTCTTATATACACCAAATATATTTCGAAAATAGAGAAAGAATTTCAAATTTTGTTTCATTTTCTACAAGAGCAATTGTTTGAACACGAAAGATTTGTTACTGTGTCTCTCTAGAGATGTATTCAAACTTAAGCAATGCTTCCAGTTTTAATGCTTGGAAGCGTCTTAAAATTTATCACAATAGGTATAATAATTACAGTTTTTAAAATATAGCGCCTTCCTTCTTAATAATAGCACGTAAATTGTTCAGCCTTCTCTAACTGTTATTTCATCTCCGACATCTATCAAGACTCGTATCTTTTGACTAAACACTTGCCTACAGATACTACACAGTTGTTTCTTGTTTCTTAGCATTTCATGTAACATCCTTGCTTAATGCGTCTTTTGATATTTCCATTATAAATATCTTATCTATTACAGAACTTCATGTTCACAAAATTTTGTACATTCGTTTCCGAAACCTCGTAAAGCAAACCTTTATTTGAAATATGAATGTGCCTCACTGTCCCGAGGTATCAGCTTTTCTCTGCAAGGTATAACCTCATCCATATCGTAGAAGAGTAGTATTGGGTTTATACCTCGGTCCGTGACTAGACATTGGATGATTTGTAACCGAAGCTGAAGTAATTGCGAGAGAGAATATTTCTTCTATAAAACTCACATTGAGAAAAAGGACTCATGGGGTTAAAAGTGCGTGACTGGAGATTTTGATTTCAACAGCCGTAGAGTATCATGCCGCTAAGTAGTTTCTAATATATGGTTCAAATATGAGATAATGGCAGATCGTTAAGCAAGATAAATTGCACTTAGGAATACCATACATGGAGCCGGGTGTAATATATTTCACAAAATGAATACGGGATAAAATAACATAAGGATTATGTATCATTCAAGGAGGAATAACACTTCTGACAGATTTGTTCGGATAGAAGTCGGCATACATTAATAAATTACGTGTATAGAAACCCTATTCAGTACTTTTAAAAACTCCGGCTACAGTACTTAGGGTTGTTAGCTGTTTATCATATTTTTATTTACTACTATACTGATCGATTCATTTATTTACTACTTCCAAAATGACAGAAATTCACTTTCATAATGCATGGGAAACCGGGTCTTTTAATTTTACAAGAATGCGCCATCTTTTATGTAATGTGAGTTGTGTTTGACTTTCCAAGTTTCATGAAACGTCACACTTTCATAGAATAAGTAGACCGTACCTCTCCGTGTTCTGTATTTAGGAGACCCCAGGCGTACATTCGGAAGGCGAGACCATCCATTCTGACTGAAGTTTCAGTTTTTCTTCAGTCCCTGTTCGCAAATCCCGGGATAGAGCAAACAAATAGTACTCGCACGCGTACTGTAACTGCATTCCCAATTCACGATTCGCAGTTTGTCATTTCTCACTACACGCTAAGTCTGTCTGTATAATAAGGAAGTGATGATTAGTTGGTGATCATTTGCTCTTAAGGGATGTTGTGCCGTGTGGGATATATTTATTAATGCGTGTATTCTTATAATCGTTGTCATGGTAACTCTGTTTAAGTGATTTTGGCCTTTACGGAATAATATTTATGACTGTGTTTCCCGTCATTCTTAACGGGAAGGTTTTTAGTATCCTTTAGCACATGAGGCTTTCATGGCAATGTAAGTACTGGTGATCTTCTTTACTGTGTCATGTAGTATTTTCATGTTATTTGTTCTTCCAATACAGGTTAGTGTCGCCCTCGGTGGACTCTGGTTAGCGTGCTCGCCATTGGACCCAAGGTTTACGAGCATGAAACGAGCTGTTTCGTAAGCAAAATTCGGTGACCATTTCTCACCCAAGACTAGGAAAACCTCTGAAAAGGAGGTGGCGAAGACCCACAAGTAGTTTGTAGAGCCAAGAAAAAAGAATAAGAATACAGGTTAGTAATCTACACTGTGCTTCAACCAAGAAAATCATTAGTGCTGTTAAACACGAGAAGTATAAATTATCACACCAGTCTAAGTAAGGGGAACTAACAAAGGGCATAACAGTATGAGGATTTCTGTCTTCTGGGTTGTTGCGCTGTGTAGTCTGGTAGATTTCCACCAACGTTTCAGAGGTCATACTGCCTCCGTCATCAGAGCGATGAATTCATCGCAACACAGCGCAACAACCCAGAAGACAGAAATCGTCATACTCACCGCTGTGAAAACCTTAAATCTTAGAGGCATAACAGTAATTAACAGAGAAGAATGGTATGCAGTTCCCATCTGTGAATATTGTTGTTGCGGTATCTAATAGAGCCCCTCTAATTCATATCCAGAGAGAAAAGGCCGTAATAGAATTCTGATCTCCTACTCTGCTGTTGAGATTTATTGAACTGGTGCAGAAGCTTGCTGGATATCTCTGTGTTATTGATGGCTGCTTCTTATTCGTCGTCGTATGTCACTCTTAATGTAAGGGTTAATGCACCTGCAGCCTAATTGAACTTGGTTACAAATACAGAATCATTATTCAGAACATTAAGAAGTTGAGGTTCTATTCACATGTTTTTTCCGTATATTCAATATAATATATATAATCTGCTGTTTCTTATAACTACCATTATAAAAAATAATTGTGTAATAATTCAAGCGTATATTATTAAAATGCTGCATTGATACATTTCTGATACACAGATTTAAAACATGTATTTTATGTGATAAGTTATATAAAATGATGCATTTTATTCTTGCGATGTACTAAATAATTTCGAGATTTTAGCCGCCGATTGCCCTTCTCACTTCGCTTCAGATGAACTTTAATTGGCTCAAGAACCATAGCAGATTAAATACGGAGAAACTCTGAGACAAATAAGTAGGATTAAAATTGTCATTGAACATGACAGTTCGTGCTGAATTTTCTAATGCGTTTTAATTATGTAAAATTCTGGAAAATCTTAATGTGATTAATTTATAGTTCCACATAACACTTACAAATTTTGAAAAGACCTTAAGGTACGGTGTCTTTCTTATGTTATTTAATCTTACATTTCTTCGCTTATATAACGCTTCCTCACGCTTCATTTCAAGGCGTTGTACGTTCATAGTTCTTTCGTCATGCGACAAACATAAAGTAAAGTCTAAAATGCCCATCATTATATTCCTTGTAGTTATTCTACGTCTTTCTTCATTCCCCAAAAGTAGATGCCAAGTGGTTCACATTCCTGGTGAATATTTGCGAATCCCAGGGTTCGGATCTTGGACCATGAGACAAGCTACCATAATTGTGGTTTGTCATAATTTCTCTTAAATATCGGGATAATACCTTAATTTATTAAATTATGCCAAGACAGCTTTATTTCAGATCTCTTTAAATTAATTATGTACTAATCTTCCACCATTCAACGCTACAGAGGCCTAACCTGAGCTAACAGCATCGTTATATAAAACCACCTTTTTGAAAAGTGTGAGTGAGTTTTACGATGTTCGTCCATGCAGCCTTCTCATTAAAAAAAAACCAGACTAACTTTAATATAGGCCTGATGTGTAAGCTACATTTACTATTTCTCTCTTTCATTTACTTGAAGTCGTCTCTTCTTAGCATATCGACAAATGCCTACAGGATATTGTTTGTTTTTACAAACATTCCGTACGATAAATTAAAGTCAGTGAGTGTTGTTTCTAAATGAGACTTGAAACAGTTCTTGGTCGAATGTGTTGCACATGACCTGAAACCTAATTGCATCATGGCTGAGTATAAGCAGGCAGGCAAACGGGTAATGGTTCTGAGAAGACAAAGGTTATGCTAGTGGTGTCAGAATGATATAGAGACGAACAGATATGCGAATCTTATTGTGACATTTCTGGTCTGATCTGACAACTTACGAGAATAAAATATTTTGCTCAAATCCAAGAATACTGCCGATTTAATTAATTCCGGGCCGCAAGTTTCCAGGAGAATAAATTGTTCTTCATTTTTATCCCAATAAACTTCTAGAGCATTGTTACGTAACCAGTGCAGCGCGAATTTTTGTAATGAATTACATTCTCATGTATTTATATGTAGAATATATTTATGGCCCTGTATAGTTTCATACCCACTTTTTGTGAGGCGATATTTTGCGGTTTGCCGCTATGTTTCTTTGACAAATAAGGGTGTGAAGCCGGTCAAAAATAGTTTCGAAACACGGCCCTACATTAGTAGGTCCACAAAATTACGTTAAAACACAGTCCTGGTGGATTGCAGTAGTGCCAACAACCGAAACATCTTGTATGTCAGATATATCTGAAATAATCTCGGGTTCGATTCCCGGCGGTGCCCGAATTTATAACTTGTGTTGGGCAAGGCCGTGGTCTAGGCAACACGGAGTTTTCCTCCGGGGGCTTCCCCGGTTTCTCCGTGGCATCCCAACAATTACTCCATTCACACATACAGAAGAAGGCAATGGCAAACCACTTCTGGATCATCTGCCAAGAACGTATATGAACAGGTCCCAATCCGAGAAAAGGATGGAAGGATCCTGTTCATATGGACCTGTCGGCAGACAGAACACTACAAATAAAATAAAAACGTAAAGTAAAGTTTATCCCGCTATACGCCATGTAGGCGTTTGGGGTGAGTGGAGGTATAGCTCCTCTCTTCCTTGACCTCGGCACTCGATGGGGGTGAATGGTCAGCATCACGCCCCGGCCGGCTTTACCCCCGGGAAAGGACCCCGGTACCTATTGTAGAGGAGGCTGGGTGGGCCCCAGAGCCAGTCTGGGCGCAGAGGCTAGAGAAAAAAATCCTCTGCCCCTGTCGGGGATCGAACCCTGGCAGTCCAGCCCGTAGCTAGTCACTATACTGACTGAGCTATCCCGGCTCACAAAACATTTAATATATACGTGTTAATAGAGAAATTTGATAACTGGATTGCCTATAGCGAAAGGAACAGAAATGGAAGAGGCGTTCTGTCGTTCACAAATGCAGTGATAAATAAAAATTACATGTTAATGTAGAACTTCGGCTTTTGGGTGAATACCGAAATTATATATTGAACTTCAGCAGTGGAAACCTACGGACAAGAAAATTACATTTTCGAGAATTTTTGTGGTCACTCTACAATCTAAACCATCTATGAAATTATGTAAGTGTTAATATTTTGAGACATCCTATGTTGGCGAATGCGATGTCGAACATGAGGTGGGAATTTAATTACCGAGAAACCAACTTCTGCGTTCACGATCCCTTGATGTAATTAAGGGTAAAGATTACCAGCCATTACAACGTGCAACATGTCCGCGTGTCGCGGGGTTGAAGGTCATATTCCTAGTATGTCGATACTTGAGCGTCTTATTAAACCGAATGCACCTCCTAACCTCTTCGCACCTCTTCTTCTGTGAGTACACACTGATCTGGCCTTATATTCTAGGATATTTTATTAAGAGCTGTTTTAATACGACTATCTCAGCTCTTCTTCATTAGTTTTTGTCTCCTTCCAGCTGGTTTCTCCACCAAAATTCTCTACGTACATAACGTATTACGTTTTCCCGTTCGAATTACGTGTTGAGTCTAGATAAACTCACTGCATTGGACTATGCTGGCAATGTTCGGGACAGCATAAACCACGATGCCTATAGTATGATTTGCTTAGTAATGCATCTTTATTAAGCTCACCTGTTTTGTTTACTACTTTGTATGAGAAAGTCTTGCGTATAATTTGTGATTTTGAAACTAAAGACCTAATAAAGGGATTGGTAAAATAGCATTAGGTGAATTTCATAATTTGTAAGTTTTCTCTCACCATCTAAGCGTCTGTCAGCTTATAAAGGATGACTCTGTTTCACGAAGTTAGTAGTAATTTGTTCTTATCTCATTATTAGCAGTTTATTTATATATAATTATTTATAGCTTATTAACGACGCTGTAAATAGCTCAGAATATATATCATTATTCGGTGTTGAAATAAATAGATATGTCAACTTATCGGGAAATGTTAAAGTAATATTATTATTGTTGTTGTTGTTGTTGTTTGTAAACTTTCAACTACTTGCATTAAACAGTGCCTCACTCCCGTCTTAGTTAAAATACTGATGTGCCGCTTGTGGAGGTTCGGAGGCTCTGGGGAGGGCACTGATGGACAGCTTGGCCTCCTGGTGACCCTTTAATACGCAGGTCACGTTCTGGGCGGCTTTCTCTGTGTATAAAGGCCAACATTGCAGGTGCTAATGTCAGAACCAAACAACACAGTGGAAAGATGACGGGCACACCAGCACATTCTTAACATGCATGACAGTCGAGTGGGGTGGTCTATGTTTCAGAGGCCTGGGGCTCTAATCTAAGGCCCACGTGTCTGTCTCTTGCGATTAGAATTTATAATTCTCTAACATGTGCTCTGATAAGATTGATGATTGAGTTACGCTTTGAAGATGGCTGTATTCTGGATTGTAACACCATGTTGTCTGGTAGGAGTTTACCGACATTTCAGAGGAGCTTGTTGATTCCGTCATCAGGGCCCTAAACGGCGCTACAACCCAAAAGACAGGCCATAATTCTCGAGTTACATCAAGGCATGGGATTGTTGACTTGGTTACCAACTATTAACTTCTCAAGAATGACTCAGTTGTATAAAGTTATAGCTATTGTAGGGTGATTATAAATTATGCTTCTTCTGAGATCCAAACGGTTTCCTGGACGTTAAAGCAGGCAGTACACCAAGGAGTTTAAACGATCATACAGATTGTTTAAATATAAATATTTATCAGAGATACTCAATTGACTTAGCCTATTTCTTTACAGGAACTTTATACTTGACAGAAGCGTTTTGAAATTCCATTATCTTACAATTCTAAAGTAAAGATAACGGAGAGCAGAAAGAAACAACAGATGTCTGTAGAAAGCTTGTAGAATTTATCATGATTATATGCTTAAACTTTCCTGCGAAGGGTAAGATCCGCCGGATGGTATATTCAGATATTAGATCTCTTAGTAATACGGTCATTTATTGAGTTTTCATTTCTCATACCTAGGAGTACAATTACGTTTAATTTAGTATTTTTCGTTCGGAAGTGAAGATAAACGTGTTAGTTATAACGCCATTAATATAGAATACGTAAGGCGGTCTGTGTAGGCCCATAGATTCCTTCTCTTTCCATTTCGTATGGCACTGTTTTATCTTCTTCTTCTTATTATTATTATTAAAAAATAAAATCGATCCGTTGCCATTGCAACCTCATACCAAGCAAAGCTTTCATTGCTAGAACTCGCATTGACGTGCATTGTAGCACAATCAAAATAAATAAAATTAGAAACAGAATTAATAACATTCGATCATAATGCTCGAATAAAATATTTTTAAAACAGTGATTTCACACACAAAATAATAATCACAAATGCTAGAACGTCTAACAGATACGTCACTGCAATGCACAGTTCGACCTTATTGCTGTTTGCGTGTGTGTTTTCTGTTAAGTTATGTCAGTAACTTCAGTTGCTGGTGTTTTTGTGGTGGCTGAAGGAAGGAATAAAGCAGATCCTGACCATTGTTATGTCAGGACATGAACATGATTGTTCTTTTGTTGTATTGTTTTCTCTCTTTATTCGTGTACATGTTATTTATTTATCCAATCCATTGCCTGTCACGCTTTGGTCTTCCGCGAATTTTATCTACAAGACATGTTTTCTAGTCGTAGGTGCATCAATGTTTACTACTCTGTGTTCTTGGGCAAGAAATTCAGAAATGGGTTTAACGTAGGATCACCACTGGGTAGAATTAAAATACCTTGAACAGTCTCGGGTCGGAGCCAAAACAGGACGCTTACCTAAAAGCTAATCAAGTTGGAAGGCCTGATCTGGTACCTGTTTAAAATGTAAAAGTAGATATGTCACCGAAGTGGCTTTCTGACTTCGGTTAGAAAAATAATAAGATCGAAACGTGTAGATTTTAAATACAGTTGAAACGCATTGACTTACCTCTCATAAAATTACGCACTCTCGCGCATTACTTACTAGATAAGATGTCTTTCTTACTACGGACTGTCCAGTTTACCTAACAAGGAAAGATGAAAATTTACAAAGCTCTTTTCATCTGTTTGGGTGTTAAATATGTTTGTTTGTTTGATTTAGTGGTAGATTGATGGTATTTAAAATAGAGCGCAGAGGAGAATATATGAATTTAAGAGAGTTGAAGTCGAAGGATAATATTAAAATGAATCCAAAATAAGTGAAGTTCGAATATGTATAGTTTGAAAAATAATATAAAATGATGATGAAACCCTACTTGATTTCAGTAATATTCTGTTCACAATGTTTCTAACTCAGTGCTGATCGTCACAAAATAATTAACTTCAGTTATTTTAATGTTTTAATATTGTTTAACCTACTTCAGCTGGTTTCAGCCGTGTAGCCTGTATTAAGGGTACAGACCTAAGGTGTCTATGCATTATCAGACATTTAATATGGACCCTCAAACTCGTTATAGTCTTAATACAAAGCACAGCATAGTGAATAATTGGCTTCTATTCTCCTTTAAATCTTAACCGCAAAGATTCTCGTTCTACCCAAGTTGTTCTTATCCACCAAATGTCTCGAACTTAGTAGTTACAAATTGTGAGTCGATATCAAGTTCGTAGTTTATTATTCCATCATTTTAGAGAACGAAGATAATCAAGGATTAGCCTACGCAATCTAGAATGTTTTGCCTTAGTACGCATTTGAAATGTGAATGCAAAATGGTAGGTTACACCACAGATTATATCCTGCGCGGTCTTCTGACTTTACGTTATCCATTAGTAACTACTAGTCATAATTCTGGAATGAAAATTTGAACGTTGGCCGTCTTCGACGTTTTAAATGTTCGTTTTACAAGTCAGTTTCAGTTTTTAAGGCAATGTACATAGTTACGCAATATCTTCATACATATTTAAATAACTCATGTAGACGTCATTAGGTCTTTCACATATTCGACAAGGTTATTTTTGTAATAGATCTTCTGCAATTTAAATTCTTTGCCGGATTTCAGGTAAATATATTTGCACCCATTTTTTGAGGCCAGAAAGTGTACTTTATTTCGAAGAAGTTTTTCCGGTTAATTCTTATCCCATTAGATGTGTGTATTTACCGCAGCTCCAGAATTTCGAGATTCGGTATTTTTAATACTTAAAAATTAACTTATATTTCCTTTACTCCGAGACAAACCGGTTCGAAGATAATCTAACTCTGGACTAAAGTTATGGTTAGGTGTGACAATTTAAGATTATCACACACCTCATGGGTCGGCCATAGAAGAGCATGCAATGTGAAATGGTGATTAGCA
This sequence comes from Zootermopsis nevadensis, assembly GCF_977971745.1. NCBI lineage: Eukaryota > Metazoa > Arthropoda > Insecta > Blattodea > Termopsidae > Zootermopsis > Zootermopsis nevadensis. Next base: position 10,266,032 of record NW_028259161.1, read on the forward strand.
GCGGAAAAAAAACTCAGAGAAAGACGAACTTCAATGCCATTTGATCCACCACCAATGTATTTCAAATTATCCGGGTTTGAATCTGCGTCTTCCATATGACAACCCTACATCTAGTTGCCTACTTTCCTCGTAGATGACAGTGTGGAACCACGACGTAGATGCTGCTATCTCGTGGGAAATATAGGTATTAAGCTTGTATTCAATTTATTCTCTTTCTTTCTCCCAGGTGGCAGTTGCAGATAGACATGCATAAGGGTGAGAAGTCGAAAGAAACTTGTATATTCGATTGTAGAAAGGAAGAATTCTTATTGAATAAATGGTTTGATTTCAGCGATCTGATTTGTTATGGGTTATGCGAATTGACCAATCAGTAGTAATTCCTACAAAGAGTATAAATTATTTGAATCAGTGGGATGATTGAATTAATTCTAGCCTTGAAAATAAGGAGAGATGGCCCGAGAAGATTTTATTAATTCTTGTTTATTTTCTTTTGATTAATATTACCGTAGGTAACTTAATATCATGTTCATAGTGAAGCTAAAATAATACTGGTTATAATATTTAAACACTACTCTGAAAAACAACAGAATTCATATCTTTGCAGAATGACAGTATATATTTTACTTTTTCCCATTTAATTTTCAATTTATGACACTCCTGTTCTTGACTTGTTATACCAGAATGTGCAAGGATAAAGTTGCTGAATTTATTTGACATTTGTGGCTGTACCTTTTATTCTGTAGGAAATTGAATATACTTCTTAGCAGCAATGTGCTTTTCATAAATCATGTTGTGGTATACATATTTATTCTAGGTTTTATAGTTTTACCGCTGGAATTTATGTGTAACTTTGCTTTCTGGGTTGAGCTATATTGAATGTTGAGAACTGTTCTTCTCTCATCGGATAGCAGCTCATTCTTTTGCTCCACCAGTCAGCACCACCAAGTAGCCACCTACTGACTACCCTTACATAAAGCTTCCAAAATTGCCCAACCACTGCATATTCATCCAGAAAAAATCAACTGCAATGTTTGCCAAAATGTGGGAAAATTCTCAACATTTGACTCAGCTTAACCCCAAATGCAGAAATCACATGTTTTTCTTGTTTATTTATATCTTTATTTACTGTAATGTGCAGATGAAAGCTGGAAGAGGGACTGTAAGTGAAAATGAGTATACTATATAGAGAGCTCTTTGAACATAAGAACTTTAAATAGTGGGGTTCAATGATGAAAATGTAAATATTCAAAGTATAAATATAATTTTTATATTCCAGTATCCTACTGTAGAACTGCTTTTAAGGGATCTGTGCCTATGTCCATCTCACAACAAAAATTATTTTATTATTCTCCTCTGAAACATGCCACTTAAAAAATCACCTAATTGCCACTGATTGTGCTGATTAAATTAGTTTTAACTTTGTATTGTCCATAGTTGAATATCGATATTTCTTGTGTCAGACAGGAACACAGTGATCTAATAAATATGACATGTATACCTGTGCATGAAGACAGTGCTACCTTGCTGTGAAAAAGAAGTCTAACTGAAGGCTTACTTCAAAATTGATGTAATGTAAATATAACTGAAAATGATCAGTTGAACTCAGAATATGAGTTAGTTGATGTGGAACAATCATTGGATCTGCAAATCTGTCTGTTTTTCAGATGTTAAAGACAGCAGTGGACTTGGTGGTGTGATATCAACATTAAGGTCCATAATTGTAATGAAAAATACAAATTTCAAACTTACCAATCTCATTTCATCACTATTGGTTGTCAATTTTGGCTAAATAATAACAGCAAAGGTGTTTTGCACAGCCAGTTCATAATGAAACTTGATTTCTAGAGCTGGACCAACAATAGCAGAAAAATGCCAAGAAGTTAAAGAGAACATGGCCAGAGATGCTAGGAAGAGAAGAAAAAAGAAGAAAAGAATCATAGGAGATGAGGAAGATCATATGGCTGATGGATGTTCTTAACAGTACTGTAAGTTTAATAATGCATAATTTTAACTCTGTTGTTAATTGTCTTCTTCAGGGTTATGATACTGTGTACTTTCAAGTTGTTGGGTACATTGGTATACTTTCCTAGGAAACCACTGCTGACAGACTGACAACTTTCAATGCATACTGACATATACAAAGCCAAACCTAAATACAAATATGTCCACCTTCTGGGTTGTAGTGCTGTGCAGTCTGGTAGAAGTTTACCAACATTTCAGTGGTACTTGCTGCCTCCATCATAAAGGTGATGAGCAAGCCATGCACAAGGAATTGGTTTGAGATAAGGAACCAGTCGCTCAAGACAGAACCTTAACCGGACCAGTGGGGAATAAGGTGAGAGCAAGTAAAGCAGCAAACACGTCTGAAACATTGAAGAACTTCTACCAGACCACATAGCGCTACAACCCAGAATACATCCATATTCACACTTGCTGCCATAAGAACCTCATATCCTACTAAATCTAAATTTAATTTTGAGTGGTTGCTGTTCACAAAATTGCTATTGTTTTGCTCTCAATTTAGAATTAAAGTCTATGGATGCTGCTATCTCACAGGAATAGTAATAACCAGTATTGATAGACTGGCAATGCACATGACTTGAATTTCTTTATTGTTTTTCTGAGTTAAAATATGTGTAGCAGCAGTTCCTAATTCTGAAAATATGTATCAGTTTTCAATACTGCCAGACATTTCTGTTCATTTATAAATCAGATTGGTTATGACTTCTGCCATATCCTGTATTCTTTCCAGCCTGAAATGTTGTTCATTACTGACAATTCTTGGCTTAACACACTTTTGTGGCAGCTCAGTAGTCTTGTCTGCTGAAACTGGTCAACAATGTGATTCACTCAGTGCTTTTCAAAGTCTAGATATCATGGAAGATAAAACTGACAATTCTTGTAACATAACTTTAGTCCTTTTGCAACCAAAACCACTATAGTGTGCCCCAGAACCAATATTTGGACTTCTGAAGACAGTATTTTTATTGTGATTATGCAATTTGAAGTACTTTTATTGTACTGCAAGTCATAATTGCAATTTCATCAATAAAGGGCTACTTCAGTTGAATTGAACCTCAAGTCTGTAGTATAGCATCCTGGTGTGTTATGTTGAATTCTTGTTTTGCATGTCACTTTACACATGCACACACTGTTCACTTAAATAATATTTTTTGAACCACTGTGGTCATCATCAGGTTCAATTCCCTGCTTCTTTGTCATTGCACTGAGGATCTCCTCCCTGATGTCCATAAATAATGATAAAACAATGCACCACAACACATACAACTCAAATAAAACACACCAGTACTTTCCAGGCTGTGATAAAAACAAATTATAAGAACATTTTTGATAATCATCTTGACATTTTAACTTTTAACTAAATTATAAATGTTTTAATATTCAGTTTTATCATTATAAGTTGCATCACACAGACAATAAGGTTAAGTAACCCCGCTTATATAAACAAATGCAACTAAGATATACTAAAAAAAAATTTATTGATTATACAATTTTTATAAAATTTCACAGTATCTTGTTACTTGAACAATAATAATTTACACACATGTTTGTATGAACAGTGTTCAATAAATTTAATACAATATGATACTATATACATAGAAGCTAAATGAAAAGTCATAATTTGGAACTTCTACTTAAAACTGGAGCTAATCATGGAGGAACGGATGTGTGAATCCGTAATCCATGCATATCTTTGATTTCTTCTTTCAGTGCCTGTGGAAGACAAAAATAAATTAGTTATGGGAATAGTATGTAAATGAAACAAAGAATCAAGTTTCAGTGACATATTATGTAAACTTAAATCTTCACCTTTAAACCCTTTGTTGGCATTTAAATAGCTACCTCCTCTGAAGTGAGTAGCCATTTAAAATCTGCACTGTAAGAGTTCTGTAGCAATATTTACTTTAAATGTGAACTGTTTTTCAATTTTACAACAAAACAGGAATTATATGACCATCAGATCAACAAGCAGTGACTTGAATCTTCAGAGAGTAAGATTTGCTTGTCATCCGTTGATGACAACTGAAAATATATAGCCTAGTTTACATCACCTGGTAACAAACCTGCCTCTATGTTGTCCAGTATGGATGCCAACTTAATTAATGAGTCTACCTTGGCTTTCTAACACAAGGGGTTCATTATTGATGTCTAGAGTGAGGGGATCACACTATAAATTCTTAACACTATATGAGCAGAATTTTTGTAATGGTACTTACCTTGTGCCAGATCCTCCACCTTAAGCTAGAAAATCATTACACAGTCACTATTCCCTGTCACTGTCACCTTTCTTTTGAAAAGAGATTCATGTAAATTCTGACCTAGAATATTTCATTTTTACCTCATTTATTATCCTGTGTTGTTTGACCATGCTCAAGCCTTTGAACTCTGGAGTCTCAACCATGATCTCAAACATTGCACCACAACCACCTGTTAAAAAAATTGAAAATTAGACATTTAATGTTTATTAAACACTTTGAAGGTATATAGAAGTATGGGAATAATGAATAGGGCAAGTTAGTCAATTATGTGCCATTTAAACACATATTTGATGTGCCAGTAGTGCTCAGTCTTTGTTCAAATAGCAAATTATACAAACAGTATCAACCGTTTCAATCATAAATGTATTATTTCATATTTTTGGTATGGCTGTAATATGAGAATTGTAGACTTACATGTAAATTAAATCAATATTATACAAATGAATTCAGTCTTGTATAATGTGTTCTTACATTCACAGACCATATACTAATTTTACAGCCAATCAAAAAGCATTCTATGTACTACAGTGAAACAATCCCCCACCTCTTCAAACTTATTTCTTCACTGCAATTTGAAACAGCACTCAAACAATTTATTTTGACTTGCCTCTACTCTTTAGATACACTTATTTTACTAAGAAATGACTAACTGATATAATAACATCTGATTGTAAAGGTTGTGTATAAAAGTGCATACAATTTTACATATTACGAGGCGCGTCCACAAAGTAAGTTTCCCACTCGTCCCACAGCTAGCAAACCTTATATTGCGCGAAGCGACTGTGCGTACGTGATAGAGCAATGACGTAGCATGGCGCATGCACTAATGGTACTTCCCGCGTTCTCACAGTAGCATCGTTGCAGCTGTTGAAGATGGAGGTTCTTATTCCAGCTCCCGCCGACTGTGAAGTGCGGTCAGTGATAACGCTAGGCCGCACACGGCTAGACGGACAGCAAGTCTCCTGCAGGAGTTCAGCTGGGAGGTGTTTAATCATTCACCCTACAGCCCGGACCTCGCTCCCAGTGATTTCCATCTTTTCCTACACCTCAAGAAATTCCTGTCCGGTCAGCGTCAGCATTTTGAGAATGACAGAGAGGCGGAGATGGTTGTCACACAGTGGTTCCAATCCCAGGCGGCAGACTTCTACGACACAGGTATTCAAAAGTTGGTCCCACGGTATGACAAATGTCTCAATTCCGGTGGCGAATATGTTGAAAAATAGCTGGACACTTGCTGTATCTGTTGCAATAAATATTTCCATGAAATTGTGTTTTGTTTCTGTAAACGGCCCCAGGGAAACTTACTTTGTGGACGAGCCTCGTATATTGAAGTATCCTAATATGAATGATAATATATATGGACATTCTTACTGTTTATGGTAATGGGGTGTAAGGAAATATTGTGTTTCTGAGTATAATGTAGAAATGAGCAACAATTGATGGTGTAATATACAGTTTGGTCTATTATAGTGTATTTTACTCATGAAAAAGCTGTCACTATTGTGTTTCTTGGTATTTTATGAATGTGATACTGTTTTCTGACTTATACTACACTCTGCTTTCTGGGATCTGTGGATGCATCTATCTCTATCTACCTGTGAATATTTGCCCTAAGGTCATCTCCTCAAGAAGATTACACCTTCTTGTGTATGTGTTTTAACATTAAAATATTATTTCTGTATCCTGTTAATGACCAGTCTTATGTCATACAATAAAGAGGTTATGGAACACTGAATGACATGGCTGAAAGACATGAATTGTGTAACAAAGGGGATGTGAGAAGAATGTATCCATGGCTGATTTTAAATTACAATAACAGCATTGGCCTCTTGGGGTTGAAGAGAAGCAAATGGAATAAGATTATTCAGGTTTAATTTTGTGGTGAACTTAGGTTCATAAAGCCCACAGAAACTTCTGCATATTATTTATGAAGTGGTATAACATACGATAATTATGCATGTGCCCCAAAGATTTGCCCAAACGAACACAACTAATGCAAAAACTGGTACGCATTTGCCTTTAATGTTCTTGTATAATTAAATTCGGTTACCTGATATATCAGTAACTTCAATCGTCTTTGCATGTGGAAACTGCTGATGTAAAATATCTTTCACCTTCTTTTCTGTGGTGTTTCCAGAGACTGCTTGAGGCCCATTCCAAAGCCGAGACAGGAGCTGTAAGGCATAACAATTATTTCCCTTGCAGTTTAAGACAATGTGTAATATGTATAATGAAATGTATGTGTACTAACCGAAAATGACCGTGAATTTATAATTTTGGGAATTTTACTCATAATTTTGTAGTGTTTGTATACTTTTGTAACTTATCGTTTTTCTTTCACCATGTTGCCCCATCCATTTAAATTTGTGCTAAACTTTTATATTCGAGATATCGTGGCAGTTGAGCAACTTGTGCTACAAAAACTTCACATATCCCTCGGTCACACTACCAATTGAGGGATATCACTTATTAGCACAGATAATTTCACGAAACCTACCACAGATAATCCGATCATTCTACTTTTTGATCTGTTGACGCATGTGTGATTGATGGATAAGTAAAGTAAAGTTTGTCCCACTATACGCCATGTAGGCGTTTGGGGGGAGTGGAGGTATAGCTCCTCTCTTCCTTGACCCCGGCACTAGATGGGGGTGAGTGGTCAGCATCACGCCCCGGCCGGCTTTACCCCCGGGAAAGGACCCCGGTACCCATTGTAGAGGAGGCTGGGTGGGCCCCAGAGCCGGTCTGGACGCAGAGGCTAGAGGAAAAATCCTCTGCCCCCGTCGGGGATCGAACCCCGGCCGTCCAGCCCGTAGCCAGTCACTATACTGACTGAGCTATCCCGGCTCATGTGATTGATGGATAGTTTACCAAATTAGAGATAGAGCCAACGAATGGTTGTTGAGAGTTGAAGGCAGGTTTGTACCTATGTGGTATCCGAAAATTAACCAAATAATTATCATCATCATTAGACCAGAGTTTAATCACAATATTCTAAAGGTAAAAAAAAAAGCAATGTATAAGGGTAAGGTAGGCGAAAGCATCACGTACAAAACAAAGAAGATGGCTGTGTTTCGGGTTGTTGCACCGTGTAGTCTGGTGAACACAGAAGAAATCCATCTTCATACTCACCTCCGTCTTTAAGATTCATGAAAGTACCCACCCGATTTGTAATGACGTCTGGACCATAATTCATTAGGATCAATACCTGTTGGTGACTGGTTCACATTTTTGGAGAAGGGTATAAAGCTGTTTGGTTGAGCTGGTAATCTGTCCGCGAGTGCTGGATGAAGCATATAATTTCTGGCATCGAAAGGGAAAAGAAGGGTAAGACAATTCTTTTTTAAGTAATTAAGCAAATGAACCATCAGTGGTGGAATCTGGTTATGTGAATAATAGATATCAAGCAATTAAACATTCTTAGACGTCATTTAAATTCGCATTATAAAATGAAGTAGGGCGTGAAGTCTCCGTTCAAGAATTTGTAGTTAATGACTTGCTTTTAATTCTTTTTGCATACCTAGTTAGTGGAAGCCATTAATTTTTAAAACGTCATTTCTCTTTAAGTGAATGTCAGCAAGAAGTTCAAGATGTCTGCCGTCTACTATAGTTCTTCACCTTCCAGGTTTTCAGAATAAATTACAATAATTTAGAAAGGATTCGTTCACTCTCACATAATTTTGACAAATTTCGTTTTAGGCCGTAAGATGTTTCAAAATATAAATAGCTGGGCAATTTGGAAAGGAGCACATTTCTAGAACAGTCGCAGGTTAAGAGCACTTTCCTGATAATGTGCGATACCCACATTTTAAGATTTTGCATTTGCCTGTAGTTGGGGGATGGGAATTTATGTAAGGGAATTGTTTAGTATGAACTGTATGTTGTATGGTACGTTTTAAAGGCACGTGTGAGGTTGGGAATAGAGATAATATTTGTGTGATTCATAACAACATAGGAAGTAAAAATTTCAAACAAACGCAGAGTTAAAGATTCTTAATTCGCATTCATTTTATTTTGGCACTCAAAACAAATCCGAAAATATAGTTGGTGCACACTGGATAGGGGAGTGAAAGACATTCAGACACATGAGTATTGTAACTACATAAACCAGTGAACAGGAAATGCAAATATTATTAAAACTATTTTTAGTGTTATAATGGATACTAGAATGTGTGGAACTTTCTCTCCATTTCCTTTATGCCTTCATGAGTGACTTGTATGTCCAGGGGCAACTTAACCTTTCTTGTAAAACTGTTTCAGAATAGTTATAAGTTGAATATGAAAATTTTGGAGTTACAGAGTGCTAACACTACAGAAGGTAAATTAAGAAATTATAGAATATTCTGTTGGGACAGATGTATTTAAGTCTTTCCTCATTGTACTGTACAATCTGTCTCATAACCTGTAATGCATTTTAGAAGTGATGAACCAACAGAAAGAGCACATCATTATCCAAAGTACAGCAGTGTGAAAATCTTAGTTTGTATTTACTGTACAGGCTTTAATACTGTAATCTTACTTAGAAACAGAATTATGGCAATTTTTAAGTAGGTTTTTGCATCATGGATGTGTGGTCTGGAGACATTATTATCCCCCCGGTCCTTTGCGCTTAACTTGCAGTACGTGATCAGCCATGGTATTGTGTGAATGTGCCATAAATATTGCATTGCAGCTATTGATGAAGTATAAAATCAAAATAACTGGACCTTTCATGCATCTTTTGAGTAAGACTAGCTTATGTTTAATTCCAGATGTACCTAATAGGAAAATTCTTTTCAGTAGTTTCCAAAACAGCCTGAAATGAGTTGCCTTTAGACCAGTTAGGGCCACAGTTCTAGCAAATTTTGTAAATCATGTTAGAAAATCCATTTCATTAAAATCTTCAATTTCAGAAACAAAACATTACATAGACTGAACAACTATAATTTGGCATCACTTATATGTATAGGGTCTACAAGCTCACAAAATGTAATAGAAATTAAAAGGGATTGGGTTGAAAATCTTGTTGTTTTGACGTGGAGTGGCAGTCTGCATGCACAGCTTTTACAGGGGCTGTGCAGAATTCTGCATGTGCTTTAAAGGTAGGAATGAGACTGGATAGGTACTTTAAATTCTGAATGGCACTGCTGGTTACAGTGAATGCTGTGAATAGGAACTGACTTGCAACTAATGAGCAGGCAGATTGTTGTTTTCTGTGTTAGTTGGTAGGGACACTGCTACCACAATGATTCTGAAACATCCACTAAATGGTTGTACTCGTGATGCTTTGAAATAAAGTGACTGTCTTAATTTTGTCTTGTTTACATATGGGCACCCAATACTGCATAATCCTTGTTGCACAAAGTTCCTAAGCAGACCTGTAAGCCCACTTACAAGAGCAGGTTATGCACATTACACCTGCACGAGAGTGTGATTTCCTTCACAAGTTGTTGTTGAACATGGAAAGATTTGGGTGCAACAGTGACATGCGTGCACTAGAAGAAATTGAATACATTATTAGTGCTAATTACCCAGGATTTGTCAGTAGACAGTTGCAGCCTTATTTTTAGCATTAAATTCAAGAACTCTTTAATGTCAGTTATTATAAAAAAATTCTTGCCAATTTGCTAATTTTAAAATTGTTAGCCATATTCATAATTTTCTTGGTTATTTCTTAATTTGTGACCCCCAAAGTGTATTTCCTGATCTTTACCCAAAAGACCTTCATTATTTATGTACTGATGTTTAGTAGTTTACACATGATCACATTTATGTTTCCATTCTTTAAGATGGAAGCAAATTTATTGTCAGTACATTTAACCCCTTGATGTTCAATAGTAACTGCTTACCCCCTGCTCTATCAAACAATAGTGCGGTTTAGTCATACATTGTTTTCTGTATGTTTTGATTATACTCCGAATAATTACTGTCTTTTAACAGCATTAACCAGTTGATCTTTGTAATGAAGAGGGTTTGTCTCCTCTTCGGTGTAGGAATGAAATTGTAAATAGTTAGATGAGGTCATCCAAGGATTAGTAATGTTATCCAACTCCAAGTTAAAACATTTCTAGTAACCCAGTTCTCAATCATTTCCCAAATCAGCTCAGAAGACGAGTTAATCACACTTCGGTTGTAGTTTTCAATAAAAGTGGAGTTAGTGGAAAGCAGACAGAAAACAGGCATGTTACCCTTTCATGCCGTGGACCTTGGCTTCTGAAATAGTGTTTGAAGTTATGTGCATGTGGTGTGGTAGCTTAGAGGACAAAGCTGGTGGCTTGTGTTGGGGTCCTTGGTTCAATTCCATGTGCTACCTCTTTTCTCTGTCTGTCTCCCTCCTATAGTAAAACATTTCAGAAGCTATCACAATTCATGTATTTAGATTTGTTTTTGTTTATAGGTACACTTCCATATTTTTATTTGCATTGTATCAGTTTGTTGTTAGGTTGCACTTCCATAGGCCGGCCAGTGATGCGGTTTCAGCATTTTGGTTCATGATTATTGATTAATATCAATAATTTATTTAAATAAATTAATGTTCCTTGCTTGTCAATCATTTAATCTGTGTGAATATATTTCACATATAGAAAAATTAAATATGTGACTTGTGGAATGCTTGGATTCATATTAATTAGTTACAAATCTGATTTGCACATTTCTTCTGCATATGGAATTCTTTTCTTGTTTAACCATGATGTTATTATGCTTTTTGTGGAATCTGATAGGGTTTGCTTCACTTGGAACTTATGATGGGAGGATTTTCTGTGACTACAACACTGTGTGAAAATACATTCAGAATTATTTCTTCTTTCAGCCACTTCTTGTAATTTCTCAAATTCATATTCTGTTGGGATTGGCTGTAGAAAACTTTTCCCTTTAACTTATTCTTAACAGGTGGCATTGTGAAGGGAATCAATGTTTTCTAAATGTCGGTACATGATGCACCAAGAACACAATGTTAACAGTTTTTGTTTGAGCAACCCATACTCACCCTACATTCCTTATCTTAGTGAACTCAACCAAATTCACTTCTCATTCTGTTGCAAATGGCCAGGCTTAAAAATTTGGACAGTAGTATAATTTTACTGAGACTTCAGAATGTGTGGCATATAGACTGACCATCATTAGCTTTAAGAAAAGTAACTGTGAAATGGTTTAAAATGTAACCGAAGAAAAGGTAACTACTCAGTGGTACTGTCTGTTGCTCGGGAGAAAAGCTTTGACCTTTGCAGTGCTGGCAGATGTTGAGGGGGACATGGATCTTGCCCAAAATATAAGGCTTTAGCTATGCTTAATATTTTTATCTGCTCTCCCATCTACTCTGTTACACTGTTGCAACCAACTCCACAATAGTTTGCTTTTCTTTCATGTGCATGGCAAATAAGCAGAATCAGACTCTTCTCCACTGCTTCATGTTTACATGGGCAATTCACATGATTTATTATCTCCTTAGTTTCACTGTAACAGTTGTACCCTTCTTTTGACTGCTGGCCATTTTTAAAGTGCTTAGTTTTTACCACAAACAAATATAAAACAGCAAATAATAGAAAATAAAGTTGAATTAATTTGCACACAGAACTCAACTGGACTTTGGCACAGTGTTTTCTTAACTGCAATACATTGATTACTAGCCACATATTTACTGCCAAGGTCAGAGCTTCTCTCCTAGCTAATAAACAGTAGTAGCTTAAAATCCATTGCTCACTGGACCTATAAAAACATTGTTGACATAGGGTGCGTGTAATGAAAAGTATATCATCCTAGAGAAGGCACATTACCATAGTCTTGCCGTTTGTGTATGTATCCAGGGCCTTTTCTTGGTGGAAGTGCATTCCAGAATATCTTCATGAAGGAGAGGAGAGCTTGTGCTTTCTTATCATGTAACTGCATTTACTTGATAGTAAAGGATGATATTTCTGTTCTGTTTGAGAATTCTTACAAAGAATATTAGCACTTTCCCTCCTGTCCTGAGTTAAACACTGCATATTGACACAAGAACGAAGAATGTGGTATTGGCCCCTTCTTAAGGCTCAGAGAATGGCGAGTATGATCAGGGCTCAAGGCTAGCTCAACCAGGGTTCCCAGCAGATAGGCTTTCTCTCCCCCTCCTACCAGAAACAGAATCCAGATTTCCAAATTTTGTTATTTATGCGGTTAGAGAATTACAAAAGAACAATTTTACATATAACATACTGTTGTCAGAAACCTTTAGACTTGACTAAAAGTGACATGTGCATAAAAGTAAACCATTAAGTGAGACTTGATAAGCACTTGCAGCTTGGGCCTCATACTGTGCAGTACCAGTGTAGCACACCTAACAAATCAGATTAGCAAATAATGCTCTTTGAATGATGGAAGATAAAGATGGTATAAAGTATGCATGGAAGTTTGGCCTTGCACGTGTATGTTTATGTAACTAGGCAAAGAGAAGAAAAAAACTGCAGCATGTATTATGAGCCCTACAGTGATAGCCATGGCCCTAATGATGAGTAACAGACTGAGAATATGAATATTACACTTAATATGTGTCATTGCTACACTGCTTGTATATTAGGTTATACATCATGTAACTAATGGACCATTCCAGCATAAGAATATGAGATGGTAGAAAAACATATGTCCTAATTTCTACCTTTTATCCTAGAAATGTGTCTATTGTTGCATTCTAATGAACTCCATCGAGCAGAGTCCTCAAAGTTAATACATAGTACCCTTTCAGTAAATTGCTTTCCTTTTAAGGAATGTGTAGGTTCATTACTGTGCTCACAAGAGCCAGCCAGTAGTTCCTATGCTGAGCCAAATCAATCCAATCCAAACCCTCCAACCCTAGTTCTGTAAGATCCAGTTTAGTATTGTCCTCCTTTCTTCACATAGATGTTCTTCAGGCCTTCCAACCAAAATTTTGTAAACATCTCTCATCTCTCAATGCATGCTGTGAGCCATGCCTTATTTGATCATCCTGATAATATATGAAGTGTACAAATTATTATATTATATATATAAAAGGTTCACGTGAAAGTTGATCTTAGTGTGGTTTATATTTTGTTAGGCATGAATGTTTTTGAGGAAACCTAAAATAACTGAAAGAAATGTGGGTACACATGTTATGATCAAACAAAACAAGTGTTCTCTCTCCTTGCTGTTGTATCTGTTCCTGGTGACATCAGAGAATGCTGTTCTGCAAGTAAAATCGTAAGTTGCTATCACCTAAAGCCACTGGACTGATTTGTTTCCTTTCTTTACAGCTCTGTATGTATAAATCCAAACTTCACAACTGTAACATTACAAGCAAAATGACGAAACACCTTGCAATGTTACATGATATATGAACACAGTGCCACAATAAACTGTGTTGAAAAAAAGTTTGAAATTACCTACAATTCTAGTAATGAATTGAATAATAACATGGTAATTTCCCGAGTATGGCAGTAGACATAAAAATCCCCCAGTCTTGTTACTGGATAATTATGCGTGTAATTTAAGATATTGCACAAGGCATAATTGTCCCATAAGTTTTGAGATTTTTTTGTTTCCCACTCCCATACTGGTGAAATTACGTTCTTACATCAGTAGTAAATTGCCATCTTATTACTCATTTCAGTAATAGAATTGTAGAAAATTCCAAAATGGATATTTGTCCAATAAAGTTTTCCATTATATATATGTGCACGTGCACATACAAGTCCTAACACTAATTTGCAAGTTTTGCGTCATATATGCCCCTTTTGCTCGTAATATCACTTATGACGTTGACATTACAAATGGCGACTAACAAAATGTAAAATTCACTGACGAAACAAATTACTTGCAGTATTATTACTATTGGTCTGAATAGTGTCATGGCGCTGATACTTTTGATGCATCGTGTGCGCAGCAGAGTGCGTATTCGGTATTACTATGGCGGGTCTAGGTCTTGGACAGAACCAACATAAGCACGATTAATCAGGGCACTCGAGGATGTGAAGTAAACGAAACTCTAAGTTAGTACAAGAGGCTTGGTGGTCTGGGGGATATGAGCCAAGACTAGGACCCCAGGAATATATTAGACCACCAGGAACAACTCCACAATTCATCAGGAAGTTCCAAAATTATTATTACTAAGAAAGCCTCGTGGTCTAGGGGGAAAAGACACTAGACCAGTAATGCAGAAATCGCAAGTTCGATCCCACCGGGCGGCAGGAGATTTTTGTCAGCAACTGAAAGAGCCATCTGGTAACCAATTTTTGTAGTTGCACTAGTAAAAATTTTTATTAGCGTGGCAGCAATTTGGTCTGCAGGATATGAGCCAAGACTAGGACCCCTATGAATATATTGGACCACCAGGAACAACTTCACAATTCATCAGGAAGTTCCAAAATTATTACTACCAAGAAAGCCTCGTGGTCTAGGGGGCTAAGACACTAGACCAGTAATGCGGAGATCGCAAGTTCGATCCCACCGGGCGGCAGGAGATTTTTGTCAGCAACTGAAAGAGCCATCTGGTAACGAATTTTTGTAGCTGCACTAGTAAAAAAATTTTATCAGCGTGGCAGCAATTTTTAGTTCCAAATTTCGCCACCGAAATTTTTCTCAGTGCAGTAACAATACTTAGTTCCACATTTTGCCGATAGATGGCGTACAAATGCACTCTGTAAACTTTTAGTGTAATTTGTCGATAACAGATGGCGTATGCATGCACTTAAAATAAACAAAAAAATTATTAGTGGCAGGAATTTTACTTTGTACGCTAAATTTCTCATATTTCGTAGTTCCAGATTCGCCAACAGATAGCATGAGTATGGACTAAATCAAATTATAGTACCATTTGTTGCCAAGAGATGGCGTATGCATGCACTTAAAATTGTCGAAAAAATTATTAGTATGGCAGGAATTTTACTTTTTACGCTAAATTTCTCATATTTCGTAGTTCCGACTGTGTTAATAGATGCCACGAGTATGCACTAAATGAAATTATAGTACCAATTGCCAATAAGAGGTGGCATATGCATGCACTCAAAATCAGCAAAAAGAATTAGCATAAAGCGAATTCCATTTCATACACTAAATTTCTATTTTAGTTCCAGTTACTCAATAGATGGCAGGAACACGCACTAAAACTGCCACTAATAAATTATTAGCGTAGCAAGAACAAATGAATATTAGTTAGTTCCAAGTTAGTGCCAATACATGGCAAGTTAATAAAACTAAATCTTTATTGAACTACAAACAGCACATTAATGTATGGATTGAAATATTCTTGTCCAGCTGTTAATTTGTAAAGTGATTTGAATAAAATTAATAGTTGGACAAGTATGAAAAATGCATACCTCTAGAAACTGCTCAAACAAAACAATCAACACTAGAATGGAATTCCAACACACAGAAATACAAGACACATGTACGACAAAGGAGAAATGTGAAATGTAGACAATTTTATATGCTGCAGAGAAATTATTACAAACAGTAAAAGTTACTTTATGTATCTTGACATTTATGAGTCTTAAAATGTTTGTTGTAAACCACTTGCTACATACACAATTCAAAGTGGTGTTCTAACAACCTAACCACCTAGTGTGCATTGATAACGAGGGCTGTCAGTTACCAATATGTAGACAATACAACAAAAACAGTGTGAAAAATATAACACTGGCAGAGCCCTTGCATTCAAAACATTTCTCATGGGTAAATACTTTTAATGCAACATTCCTCAACCTTTTCAAATGTGGCAACATAGAACATAATCCAGCATGTCAAGATACTCCAAACAGCATTTTCCAACACAGTTTACTTGACTTAAGCACAGAAATTTAACAGCATTGTAAGAATGGACAATACGCGATTAACATGACAAGACACAGGAGAAATTCAATTTATGAAATGCTATTCTGGGTAACACATTGGGAAGCAGCAGCACAGAATGATAAAATTACAGAACAGGCTAAAAAACATCTTTCCAATTACCACACCTTACTGTTAAATGCAAAGAAAAGAATGTCTGATCTACATTTATGGAAGGTTCTGATATAAAACAATTCCCTTCTTCTATTCACTTTGCTGACATTTGAAAATTGCTAACCTTCACAAACATGCACCAATAAATAAAGCTGTTAGTTACTTCTGAGTAGCATAATAAAATACATATGCATGATTATGTTACTGTAAAATCAAATGCACATAATGTGTGTCCTTTCATAATTATATTTAATAAAATATAAGAATGAAAAACTTCAGCTATTTCTTTTAACACTACATAACAAAAGCTATTCCTATCCTTTCAAACTTTTGCAATAACCAATCCTGTCAAAATCTAAATTTTTACAACACAATTTCTCAAAGCTAAAACTTCAATGGAGTTTAATTTGAAGCAAGAGCACAAAATTTTTCTTCCCCACTATGCTCAGATTGGGTCCAAGACCCCCAGAGTACTGGCAGCTCTTACCCTGACCATTCATATCATCTACAAAAGATTCTTAACATCTAGAGTTTTGCCACAGCTCCCCCATACACATTTCAGACATATGCTGAAGCACAACTTTACCTCTTACTACAAAACTCTGTTCTGTAATTGCATCAGTAAATGTAAGAACACAACATACTAACATCTTCATCTTATGTTTTACCTTGATCTGGTCTCCCTACAAGTGTGCTGGGTTAAACCATTATCTCCTCTTCATGCAGCATCTTTCATTTCCATGTTGCAGTAAATTCAGTTCCAGCCATACATCATAGTAAAAGATAGCTACTGTCTACTACACAATGAACCTTCTCCTTATTTACATCTAGATGTTTATTAATGAATGAGTTACTGTAACTATACTCATGTTTCTTTCTACACTTTCACAATGGTAAAAACCACAAAATTTAAATGGTACCAGAGACCTTCCATCAGACACTGCAAAGATAATGAGGGAAGGCCAAATTTTCACTGGTCCCCAGCAAGTAATAATGCCACAGTTCCTAGATGATGGACAGTAAGAATTTTACAGATTATGAAGTATCATAGTCACAAGCTTCCAGGCAAGCATGTAACATTTTGGGCCACAACCAGTAGTAATAATGCAATTTTAACCAACACATTAATGATCACAATTAAAACACTTTTATTATAATGTTATTATACAACCTAAAAGTTGTTTCTTCTTCACTTTCCTTCATTTAATGTTTAACTGAATAACAGGGTTTTGGTACTCAATATTTCTTGTAACTGATTTGTTCATTTAACTGTAATAATTTTCTCTGTTATTTGTAAATTGTAATTCAAGTGTTATGTTACTGAATGTAGAACTGTGTAGTGAATTACATTAAGAAAATAATTTTACTATTATAAATTTTAGTTTTCACTATTTAATATGTTTTATCAATCTTGTCAAAAAAGCCATAAGAACCAATTTTCATTTCCTTAGAATCTGCTTTTGTTTTAGTTTCCTAAACCTGGAACACAAGTTCAGGCATGCACATTTTCAAAATCTGTTAGCAGTTCTAAGATGCAAGGTCTCTGACACCAAACACACACTCTCAAATTTGCAATTAGCATTTCTGGACCATTTCAAAGGAATAAATATCTGCTACACTGTACACATTATTTTAGCTACATCTGTATATGAAACATGTTTCAATAGATCATGTCCAACAGGCAGACCAAAGCAAAAACCAGTTTTATCTTATCACAGCAATATCACCCACTCTGTTCAGCTAAACTGTCACTCAGATGGCCCACTAACTAACTAGATGGCTTACCGAACCCGAAGATTCATCACCGAATTAACCAAAACCCTCCACCAGACCCTGTCCTGGGCCAACAAAATCCAGTCTCCTTCAACTCCTATCTCCCATAGATCCCGCCTGACATTATCATCCCATCTGCGTCTAGGTCTCCCCAGTGGTCTCTTCCCCTCAGGCTTCCCAACCAATACCCGGTGCACACCTCTTGTCCCATTCATGCATGCTACATGCCCCGCCCATCTAATTCTTCTCGACTTAATCACCCTGACAATACTGGGGGAGGAGTACAGATTTTTAAGCTCATCATTATGCAGTTTTCTCCATGAAAGAGTAAATTTCTTGGGGGAAAAAATGCTGCTGCGTAACTCCTATCCCTGCATGGACTATTGTATTGTAATTGGCAAACAAGTTGGAGTGTAGGCAATGTCACAATTCCAGAAAATTTATAGCAACTGTAATAGTAATTTAAAACACATCTGACTATGGACTTGACTGCTACCTAGAACTGAAACCCATGAAAATATTTTTAAAATATGTGGCCAAGACTTGTGACGCAACCACTACAAGCTGCCTGCAATGGTTGAACACACAGCAAGTAGTTTCCCATGGTTATATATTCAGTGGAAGTTGGAAGATAAAATTTGGTCTCAGTCCATCTACACACAAATTGTTTTATAACTCTACATAAAACTTAACTCTAGACTTACAACCCAAACTGACAATATTTATTACAAGTAAACTGAAAACAAAAAGCAAAATCACAGTACAAACCATTAAACCTTACCAATGACAGATCAGGGAAGCAAAAGGGATATTATTTTAGAGAAACCAGATATCACACGTTTATCAACACACTGAGATGTGGGCATTTAATGGGCCTAAACTTTTAAAATATGCAATAACCATTGCAATTAAAAATATTCAATTTCATGTGAGCAACTGAGCTATATTTCAGTCAATGAATGAATAACAGGATATGACAGTTTCACATCTGTATGCTTCACACTTTAAGAATAAGGAAATACAGAATGGTAAAACATATGGATACTGTCAAAATTTTAAAAAAAACATAAAGGTGAATAAAATGTACCGAAGTTCAAATATTTGGAAACAATAAAAAATCAGAATTGCATTCACAATGAAATTAAGTACAGAGTAAATTCAGCGAATGCTGTCTACCTGGATGTTACGAAAAATTTACAATTAAAATATACAAATACAAAGGTCACTCTAAAATAAATGCCCCACATTTTTTTAAAAA
Organism: Zootermopsis nevadensis; assembly: GCF_977971745.1. Taxonomy (NCBI): domain Eukaryota; kingdom Metazoa; phylum Arthropoda; class Insecta; order Blattodea; family Termopsidae; genus Zootermopsis; species Zootermopsis nevadensis. The sequence continues at coordinate 10,285,250 of NW_028259161.1, forward strand.
ACTTTTTATTCCAGAGGCTTGCAATTTTCAGTTTGTAGGTAAATTCTTCCTGCTTCTATTCATGGTTAGTTCATTCACTTCCTGCTAGTGATGTTAAAACATGCGTTCAAAATGGCGACTGCACTTGACATCCATCAGAAGCAACATACTGTAATTGAATTTTTGATGTGAGAAAGAGACAGTGGGAAACACCCACAAGCTATTACAGAAGGTGTACGAACCAGAAACAAAGACTCAATCAATGGAGTGGCATCATGCTAATTCCCCACAGAAGAAGAAATTCAGTTGCCTCTTCTGCAGGAAAGGTGATGGTGACAGTTGTGTGGGACATGGAGGAACTTCTTGTGAATATCATGCCTTAAGGAACCACCATCAACTCAGAGGTATATGTGGTGACATTAACAAAACTTCATGCATATTTGCACCTTGTTTGACCACACACAAGCAGATGGCAGACATCCTGCTCCAGCATGACAATGCCCATCCTCACGTAATTCTGTAAGCCACGGAGGCCATCAACAAATTAAGGTGGATGGTATTGCCACACTCACCTTACAGTCTTGGTGTGTCACTATCAGACTACCATCCTTTCTTCAAACTGAAAGACAGCCTTCATGGTTCCAAGTTCAAAAACAATGAGTCTCTCTAGGCAGCAGCAAAAAATTCCCTAAGGAATGCAGGTCCTCAGTTTTACATAGTGGGTATACAAACACTTGTTAAGAGGTGGAAGAAAGCAGTTGTGAGAAGAGGTGATAATGTGGAAAAACATGATTTTTCTCCCAAAGGATGTACCTATAAAATGTATCAATAGCAATGCTATAGAATAAATACTGATTTCTTAGAAAAATGTGGGGCATTACATTTGGAGGTATCCTCATATAACTGTACCTACTGTTTTGTACGTGTGTAAAGTCTGGTCTCTCATGTTAAGGGAAGAACACACAATGATGAGGCATGAGAACAGGTTGCTTAGGAGAATACATAGACATAAGAAGGATGAGTGACAGGAAGCTGGAGACAACTACATAATGAGAATCTCCACAATTTGTACTCTTCACCAAATAATATGGCCAAGAAATCCAGATATTTTGGTTGAAAAGCCTGAAAGTAATATATCAAAATATAACCTTACATTGCATCTTGGGGAAATAGGGTTGGAGTGTTGAACATATTAATCTGGTTCAGCATAAAGACCTGTGGCAGGCTCTTGTGACACATTGTAATGAACCTTCAGGTTACACAAAAGGTGGAGAATTTTTTGACTAGATAAACATACTATTAACTTCTCCAGAAGGACTCTACTCCATGGATATATTAACTGACAATCTTTTCATTCCCAGCTAGTCAATTTTCTACAAGAATGTAAAATTTAATCTGTAGATACATAATTTGACAATGAATGTAAATTTGTGCCAAGTTTCTTTTTAGGAATGTTCAAAACAAATATTAAGCAAAACTTATCAAAACCATATGCATGTTCCCTGTGATACCACACAGTAATACATACATAGATGCACTGTCACCCTACAAGACTAGGGGTGCCCAAAACACTTTTGCAAACACTAAACAAAATAAGCGCCAAGGAAAATTGGTAAACATAGTATCTATGGACTAGACAATTGAGGTTTGACCCCAGCAGGGATAAAAGGATTTTTTCTGTAACTTTGGTGTCTAAACCTAGTGTGGGAACCATCCAGCCCGCTATCCAATGGGTACGGGGTCTCCTTTCTTGAGTGTGAACTAAGAACTCACCACCACCTAGTGCCAAGATCAAGAATGAGTAGGAGTCATACCTCCATCCTACCCCACCAATTATTCAATTAATGTTTTAAACAAAGTTTTTGAAGACAGACTGATAAATCAGAGATTACAGTCTGCACACTTTCCAGATTTAAAACCCTATGATTTTTATCTGCGGGGAAATTTACAAGACAAAAGTTTAATTAAAACAACTTTTTCAAGAGAGACAGTTAAAGAGTAGATGGAAGGCATTTCTGAACCATTTATTTAATTTCAGAAGTGCATGCACTTGTATAATACGACATTAACTACGACCAGAGATTCCTTTTTCTTGGCAAATGGTGGTCAAGTTGCTAGCACAGAAGCCAACAGCAAAATGAAAAAAAATTCAGTCACCTAATTCCCCATAATTAATATTACTGCCTTAAAAAAACTGTGCAGTGGTCACATTTCATGCCATACAGATCACTTTCTTGGATTCACTGAGAAAAAACACAAATCAGTAAGTTTACCTCACCACTGGACCAGATAAATCACTTCTTTAGTGTGTTTTTTATTCTTATGCTTCAAACTGTGTACTCTAAACAGAAAGATAACATGCACAGTCATAACAAAGGAGTACACTTGAAGATACAGTGCAATATTTTCAATGTATAGACACCAACACCATGGTTCAGGGTCCTTCTTAAGCAAGGTACTTTTTGGACAGAAAATTGTTCAGTTATCAAACATGAACTGTGTTGACAGTCAACTACTTCTTCTTCTCTTCTGTTACTTTATGATCCAATTTAATAATATTCCCTCCATCTATGCTTAGTACTATAGCTAAAATCCTCTACATATCTCTAGCTCACCTCAAGCATGCCTAATGTTTCATCTTCACTTAATAACTATACAACTGCTAAATTTATACAAACCATTAACCCTACAACAATAAGAAATTCATACAATCTGTGGCAAATCTGCCAATACATTTTTCCTTAACAAAACACATGTTTTACTCTAAAAGAATAAAGCTTGTAAAATAATAATTCTGCTTCGGATTTCATTTCTGTTTTTTGCATATTTGAAACGTGTATTTCCAATTACTATAATTGGTATCTTTCAAGCATAAGGCAATGCACAGTAATTGTCAACTCACTTAAAATGTCTTTGCATATACCCAACATAATGGGACAGCAATTAAACATTAGCACATGCTCTAAAATGAAGAGTGTGAAGTATTGGAAATGGAGCTTAACCTGTAGCAATTATATTGAAAAAATACATTTTTAAACAAAACTTACCTAGAGACTTTCAGCACTCATCACAAATGATGACAAACACTGAAAACAACAAACACATGCATACTTAACACGTCACTTAAGGAATTCATCTCAAAACCAAATTAAAGTGCATATGATCACCTTTGATTTTAATGAAATGCATGCTTGGGTCTTATAATTATGTAACACTACCTTCCTACATAACAAAATTTTGGATATACATTTTGTAAAAATCAAACTGCCCTTGAATTTTCAACAACTTTTACTCATTAATATGTTTATAACCCTAGCCCTAATCATGACAAAATATTTATACCATACTAAAACTAAAAATGGATTTCATTTGCTATGTTACTCACGGCTTTTAGGGCCAACTTGAACTTTAGGTCATTGATTTTTGATTCTCACCCTTAAATCTAGTGGCCTTAAGAGATAGCTCCAGAAGCCACCAAGAGTGTAGCTGAAAACCCACCTCCAACAAAATGGTGAACTAACTGCCTCTCAAACACCAAGTCTAGTTCAGAACTCCTGTAGATACCTGTAAATCGTTGCAGTCCCGACTTAAATACATGACCACCAATTCATGACCAAACCCAACTCATTGTACACATTTCAATTAACAATAACATTTACTTATATTGGTGCTTACAATTTCGAGTCAGACATGACTCCCCAGGTCTTAAGTCAGCAAACACCGACTAGATTAAGAAATGTTTCAAACACAAGTTTAGTCTTTAACATTAAACATAATTTGGTTATATAGAGTTTCTCTCCATACTACTTTAATTTGAAGATGGCTCTTAGTAAGTAGGATGTGGAATGAGTCTACATACAGCTCTTTCAGAAAATACCTACAAATAAGAGTGATAAGGAGAACGTGAACAAAAATGCAACCTGTAACCGGTCAAATTTTTGCTCCATACTGCTGGAATGAGAAAAAACAATACCCGGCAAATTGAATTGAAATAGAATTTGAAGGTGTTTCCTATTCATTTCAGACTACTGATGAGCCAATCACCATGTTTTTCCTTAACATAATTGTACACGCCTTTCGTAACTTGACGTTAAATTACTATCGGTAGGCGTACCATGTTTTTAACGATCTGATTCTGCCAACTGTCCAATGTAGCAATCCTGTCAGCGTCTTGTAACATCGCTGCAATTTAAATAGTTAAACGAGATTAAAGTACAAATCACACATTCCCGACGCGTGGCTTTTCAACGTAGCCTTAAATACAGCAATTTCCGAAATCAAAACTACCTACCTACAATATCTGTTAATGAAGAGCAATTCTTGCCGAGTTTATACGCACAAAGCGCACATTTATAACAGAAAAATCAAGAAACAACAACTACAAATCTGCCATTTTAAGAAGCACTGACAAGACATACTATGGCTACGCTGTATTAGGTACGTACGCGCAGGTTCCATCACAAGAAATACCAACATAACCATACTCCTGATTCTAGAATGTTCTAAACATATACCTAAAAGTAAACCATGATTATCGGACGCCGGAGTAGTTAAACAGCAATGTCATATGCAGAGAAAATAATCAACATACACATCGGCAAAAACTTTGCACAACGTTACAACGCAGATAACATCACCTTCTTACAAAATGCTAAAGTTCGCAACACATATGCCCTATGACGTCACGCAGATATCCTGCCACCTATACCCAGTGTTACAAAAACCACTACGAAGCGATCTGGTGAGAACAATTTGTATTAAACTACAGATGGCAACACTTCCTTTATCTCAGTCGGCAATAATGTTAACTACCATCCTACTTACTCAGACCTATTACACAGCAGTTAATCCTAAAAATCTGAAGTTGGCAAGTCTTCTGGTACATTGTGTCAGGCAGTCTGGTATAAACTGACCGACGGCTTCCATCATCAGGGTGATGCCCTGATGACGGAGGTAGTAATGCAGCTGAAATGTCAGTTACACATGATTGAATTTAACAGATTGTTTATTTTCATTCTAAGAACACTAATTTCAAATGTTAAAATTCTGAATTAAAGTAAAAGCAAAGAATAAGATTTGTTATAGATTTCAGAACTTACACTATGGACCAGATTTATTAACTGCATCAACAGAGAAGGAAGTGAACCCTGAGTACCTAAAACACAACACATGCATTATGGCTGGTATGGGACATTCCGGGATCATCTGTTGGAATGATTGTATACACACTATTCAACTGCTGCCACCCTCCCCCCAGAAAACTATAAATAAAAATTTAATGTTTCTACATTCTGATCCTGTTGCCAGAACAAGGCAGCTGTTGGTTTTTATGTACTGTTTATGTTAAAATAAGACATTTACCAAACTTGAACACACAAAGGTAAGTTCCCAAGTTACCTATACTTGATTTAACTTGCATTACCTTATTACCCAATCATATCTCATGTTAACTTAAGTTACCCCAATTTACAGTTAACTCTAGTGACCTACACTTACATCAAATGTTCCCATGGCACCACAAGTTACCTCCCTGACAATTTTTAGTTCATATACTTCGGCAGATTTATGTGAAAGAAAGAAAAAGAATGACTGGGAAAGAGTTTTCCCACACATCAGTTATGGATACTTTACTATAGAGGATAAATTTAATTTCCTCTTATAAATATGGTATTTACACTACTATGATTTCAGATTTAGAACAAGACATTACATTATAAAACATATAAGCCTCTTACTTTACACTGAACTTCATCCTTCTTGCTCTTGTTGCTCCTTTGTTTTGCTAATACTTTCTGTTTTTATGTTAATAACAGCTTTATAACTGGGGTGCAATGTGAAGGCTGTGTTGACAATCATATAGCCTGATGTGTATTTCTGCAAGTCAGTCTGTGAAAGTGCCAGTTCTAGTGCATCCTCATGAGTTAAGTTATCAAGTTGATGCCGTGGTAGATAAATGCTCTTCTTCTCTAGTCCATTCACCTGCAGTAAAATATAACTCATTACATAAACAAGAAACACATACATTTTGGTGAGGGTACTCTTAGAAATAAGGCTGCCAGTACATTAAATAATAATCAAATTTTGTGAATTTTTCAAAACATGAAATACGTTAAAGATTTTAAATTCACAGTCCAATTTTGAAGGCACATCAGTCAAATACCTAAATACACCACAATAAGAAGTAGTTAAGTGTTCTGATGATATTAACCACCTACTTCCAATTACAAGTTAACAAGCTGAGTTAATTTGTCAGTCCAACTTTAGTTACTGATTTTCTGTTCTTTCATACATTTTTTAACTCTCTTCTAACACATAACAATTAAAATATATTTATGTAACATACTACTAAAGTATTTTATACAATAATTTATCTCAATATTATATCACTAGAGTGCCACACCTGTATAAGTTCAGCAGCCACAGGTTCATAAGCCTTGGGCCATTACAGGTACTGTAGTATAATTATATATACACTCCCTATAGTTCTGTGGCATGTTAACATACCCCTGCTAGAAGGGAGACAGCAGTGAAAGAATTAATGTATTCCAAAGTTGAACTGACCTGTCATTGTTCTTGTGGTTTTTATATATACAATAGATTCTGGGCCATCAGTTAATCTGGGCAGCTGTTAAAGAACAAAAATAAATTGAGAAAATAACTGGAATTTGCTTTGCTTATTTGGGACACCATGCCGTTTAATCGGAACAATGAGTGCTTTATGGCATACTTGTGGTGTGTGTCTCAGAAGAGTAAGTCAGTCAGTCATTGCTGATTCACCATTTGTTCCAGAATTCATTTAGTGTTTTTGTAGCTCAATAAATCACCTCAATAAAAGGGAGCTTGTCTTTTGTTTTAACCCTTTTAACTCTTTACGTGGAACTTCACGTAATTGGGGCAACCACTTAATTGGGCCAAAGTGTTCTAGTCCTGATATGTCCCAATTAACGGAAATCCACCGTGTATAAAAGAGGTCATGGATTAGTTCCTATGCCTTGTTACAATGTATTCTGACTGCAAGATAAGATTAGACAGGACACTTTCTTCCCCCAGATTAATATCCAACTTATTAAGAAACTTTGTTAGTATTACATTTGCCATAGCAGAGTGCTCCACTGAATTTAAGGCAAAGTCCTTATGTGCAATTTAGAACAAAATGCTGCCAACAATCTCTCCCTTTGATAGGGCAAAACCTTAAGTTGGCACTGTATTAAAGTTATTCTGAAAGAAAAAAAGAAATGGGAGAATGAAACATGTGAAAATGTGACAAGGTTGAAGGGTCAAAAACTTGAAGACCTCATTTAGATTGGGCAAGAAAATGCAAACAGCAACTGACAAATTTGTAAAGTAATTAGACAGCAGATGGGTCTTATAAATTTTGTATACAAACACCGGTATTTTTCTCCAGAAAAAAAAATATATACATTAAAGTACAGAGACACAATCCACAAGTTTTAGCTTTCATGATCCTCAGTATTTCACATACTATGTAATACTCTAATGCACTAATAAATAAAAATAAACCCAGAAATTATACAAAAATCAATCACCACCATGCCTTTACACCACTACTGTTGGTGGGCAGGGGGGCACTGTACTTAAAAAATTACAGAAATTCCTGCAGCTGTTATCTGGATAGAACATAATGTGTTCACCTTCTGGTTCTGAATAGAATGTAAGAGTTTCAGGATTTAGGCTGGCAGCCCTAAAATGCAGTATCATGATATGTAAGAGTCAATTATAACATAACATACAATACCATAGCCCGTAGTAGTGGTATGTTTACAGCCAACAGAACACAGGCAACACATATAATTTTTACTACAAAAGAAATAATTATTGAAGTATGAAAACATGAACAAATAAGAAAGTTTGATTAAAAGTTGGTAGCTTGTAAACTGCCTGACCTGCATGAAAATCAAATGAAATTTGAAGTTTTGTCTATAACACATTCACTCCAAAGTACTCTGTTGCTGGTTTACCTCTCAATTTGACTATTTTTAGCAATACATTAATACTTTTCAAAATTACATGGTAAAGAAATTAATGACAATCGATTTAGCATTCAACTTATCACAGAAAGCTGAATGCAATGGAAAATAAACTACATGCTCAAAGTGCATTCTGTCAGTCTGGACAAATCACTGGTAAATTACCATATATGGATATGGAAGTAAATGTCTTAACATTTATTTAATGTTACAAATGTAAAACATAAATTTTAATAATTGGGTTTTTTTAAACAGTATGTCAGCTATACATAAAATAAAATGTAAGTAAAATTCTCATTAAATAAATGAGGTAAATAAATTCCAGATGTACTCACCATGCAAACAAGTTGAAGGCAGTAGTTTAAATCAATTTCTGGCCAAGTCTGTTCCAGAACACCTCGGTCCCAATTGATTTCCTTTGTTGATGTATTTATGCGATTTGGAGCTGATACAAACCCAGACCACAATTCTGATGCAAAATGTGGTGCCATTGGTGCCAGAACAATGATCAAACATGCAAGAGCTCTCTCAAACTGAAGGCTGTGACCGATCACCTCTGGTGGTACTTGCTATAAAATTTATCAAATTATACACTATAATGCAATAAAAACACAAAACCTTTATGGAACAGATTGGCATGTTAAACCATATCTTATTATTTTGGATTTGGATATCCTCCTTATAAAAATCTTATCACTCTGCACACATAAACTGATACTGTACATAAACTGTGACAAGAACATATGGGTCCATAATTTTCTTATCAAATATTTAAATGTAAAGTTGAAATTTTGAAGAATAAGTTGAAACAGAACAAGAAATTCAATATGATCAGAGGTCAAGCAGGAACTACAAAATTAATTCTTGTCCTACTTACCCGCAAACTATTTGTGAGACCCTGCATCTTGGAAATAGCAACACTAAGTTGAAATGATGTTGTGTAGTTGAATGTAACACCTTTCAAATAGTAGTTTCGACTATCAAACATTTTAGCTTCATGCTCCTTGAATTCAGGTGTATCCGAAACTGTGTCAGAAACCACATTCTCTAGGTTGGAACGAATATTTAGGAAACTTCTCATTGTCAACCACAGACGATGCTGCCATTTCAATATACCAGGAAAGGCTACAAAAAATTATAAAGCATTCTTCTCTTCACTGAAAACATTCAAAACCTGAGGTACTGTAATCAAGGCAAATATCTGCATTTTGCCTACATCACTAGCTTGTGGGTAGAAGGGAAAGAAACAAATATACTACGCAAACCAAAGACATTACCAATACAGGAAACGAGACAGCAAGATACAAAGTACTGCTGCTGGGAAATGTTAATAATCTGGATGGTACGCACTAATCTGCTACCCCTCCCACCCCTCTCATCCCCTTACCACTTACCTCTATTATACTTCGAGCAGGCAGATTTACCCAGACTACAGTATGAATTAAGGTAATCAATATTCTGCTGTAAGTATTCTTTGTCGAGTGGTAAATATGTATGAAAGCATATTTATTTATTATAAAAGTAAGAAAGTTATCAGTGTTTATAAGCAAAATCTGGCTAGTGACATGGTATCACTAGTGTAATAATATTATAAGAAGCATCTGTTCTACAACATGCACTTGTCCGTATTACAGTTTTATAGTCAGAGTAAAGACTAACACGGATAAGAAACAGAATTTTAGGCCCCATATGCAAACATGGGACGTAGGGCACTTACTGCTACTGTTCCAGTGCCGATGAGATGTTGGTGCTACATCTGCAAGTATAAGTAGCCTAGTAGTGTCAGTTCCATATTCTTTCAGCATTGTCTCTGGATCCACACCATTATGTTTTGACTTGCTCATCTTCTCCCATGCAGTAACCACAGCCTGGCCGGTTACCTTTTCCACAGGTTTGGGACCTAATTCAATCATAACTAGTTATAGTTCCTCATTGTTTAAAATTAAGAATGTGTCTGGGCATTCCTCGCAATTTCACTCACATTTAAATATAAGTAACCAGAAATTCTTAAGTAAGTTAAAAGTTTGTATCCCACTGTGATTCTGAGACACAAAAAAATGTAAGTTTGGGTGTTTTTGTGAAGTCTCAAATAATCATTTGTTGATTTTCTTAAATCAGATACATCTTTGATACTAATCTCTTGAATATCTGGAACTCGGAACAGGATAAAAAATAATTAAAGAATGACTGATTTCTCAACTATAGTGAAGAATATATAAATTGTATCTGCATAAAACTAAAATGTTAAAGCAATCCTTAAAGATACATAATAGCATTAGCCAAGATTCTGTAAACTGTGTGCCACTAAATGTCTAGTCATCCAAAACTGAACAAGCCCTTCACATGATACATAAAAAATCAATAATTGTTCAATGACAGTTTTATTGAAAGTTGGAAAAATGTTTCTACCTTACATACACACATGCATACACACACAAATATATGGTATGCTCCAATTTTATGAAGACTTCAGATCTTATGAATTACAATGAACCTCTGCTCAGGAACTGAAACAAACATGACGCAAGGATTTTCATGAAATGAAAGCACTACAACTCACCTGAGAGATCTACATTTTCTTTAGGCAGATATCGACCAGTGCCTTTAACCCTGTAACTCTGCCCCATTACCATACCCTGGATCAGCAGCTGCTGAAATGGTTCTTGGCTTGGAACAAGGCCAACAGAGTGTAGAAAGTGATTCAAGAACCGTGCATAATACAAGTGAAGTACCGCTGTAACCAATTTTCAGTACATAAATAACAAACTTTTGCTGCATTAAGTAATAATTTATAAGCTTTCCAATGAAAAGCATATTTTATTTGGCTGGTGATTTTTCTTGTCTACAAACCTATAGGTTAAATATTCTATCATATCATGTAAAATGGTCACTGTTTAATGATTTGTTAAAAATTATATAGTCTGTTATATGTAACAGATGTATTTTTACTAGTAAATTTATTTTAAAAAGCACAGTAACAGAATTTGTATACATGAATTGTTCTTACCATGTTCCTTGCCTCCAATATATAAATCCACAGGCATAAATCTATTTGCCACCTCTTTACTGAATGGCATCTCCTTATTGTATGGATCAAGATACCGCAGAAAATACCATGATGAATCAACAAATGTATCCATAGTATCAGTCTCACGTGTAGCATCTCCACCACATCTTTAAGAGAAGTCACACAAATCTGTGTACACTTTTAACATTAGACATTCAGCTATTAACACACATAAACCTGTTACTGTATTAGAATACACAGTCTTAGTCAATACTGTAATTTAATTTCCCACAACTTCAAGTTCACAGACCTACAGTAAAATCTCATTAGTCACAAGTAAATAGAAAGAATGAATTTCAAATAATCTCTGATTCCCTTGAAAGGGGTTAAAATTTTTCACAGACTTCTGTTTTAATGTTATAGTGTTTACATACTAAATACATAATTAAACCGATAATTTCCTCTCTAGATTTTAAAAGGTAACCTAAATTTTAGGTTTAACCAAAGTTGTTTCATCCTACTGTACTCCAACCTCCTTCAGAATAATAACTCAGAAAGAGCAACAACAGACATATCATCTTTTGGTGGAATGACTTAATCTACACTGTCCACTAAGGCACACAGTGCTTTTCAAGATATGGCCAACACACAAGCTTGGCAATTAAAAGATCCCTAATTTATTTTCAGACTATCATTATCAAAAGTAAATTTGAAAATACCCAAAGACAGGATTACATCCAAATAACCAGCCAATGGATATCCAAAACAAGTCAGGACTAAGCAGGAACTAACAGAACTGACAATTTATAAATGATAAGTGAGAATGTAATAGTTCTTTACACTGCATGACCAAAAATCTGATAAAACACAAAGTTATTATTAACCTTTATCATACAGGAAAAGGGGACTTAAACTCTCATATTATGCGGCTGCCAGCCAGACTTTAACTCCAGTTTGCTAGTGAAACACATTGCAAGCTCAAATGTGTAACACACAACACATGGTTGATACAGGTTAAAGTACAAACTACAGTCAGTCCCCTGAAAAAGACCACTTGCACTAGATAGGAACACAGATATATTGCCAAATTATAAACACTAAAGCAACTACATTTCAAGAAAGTAAAATAATTAAAATAAACAATTTAGTATTATGTAACCAAATATAACATTATCAGTAACATATGTTGCCAGTGGGGCCAAAAGTTACCATAGTAATTTTTGAGTAACGTTCACATTATGAATAGTATTTTGAGTGGTATGCTGAACATGGTATAATCTGTACTTTGATCCCAAATCTTTGTTTCAACACATCAGAAACATGACTGAACATACACAGCAAGAGCCTGAACTCACATTTTGAATCTCTTCATGCCTTGATACCTATCCTATATCAGTTATGCAAGAATATTAAAAAGTTTTAACATACTTAGGACACTTTGTACTTAGCCACTCTGTAGCTTCTAGAAGAGATTTGCCCTTGTTTGATAATCTGTCAATGTCTGGTAAAATCACAGGCAGCTCACTGTATGGTACAGGTTGGGGACCATTACAATGTTTACAGTACACTATTGGAATAGGTGTACCCCAGTAACGCTGACGAGAAATTAACCAGTCTCGAAGTTTGGAACTGCAGGAATATCCACCAATCCCTAGTTGTTGTGCCACAGTATTAATGTGTTCCCTTGTCACACTAACATCTTCAACTGATTTCAACAGTCCATCATTTTCCTTTGGAGATAATATTGGAATGTTTGCAGCTGTTGCAAACAATCTGTCTATTTCTGAGATTTTTGGTACTCCAAGATGGCAGTCTGATCCTTCATCATATTCTACTTGATCAGTTACATATATGGGAAGGTCTTTTCCTGTAAAAGGATTCTTGGCCTGAAGAGGAAGTCTTTTAAACACACTGTTATTCTCAATGATACTGTCACAATCAAACTCTACCCGATCCAAGATGCTCCCAGGAGCTACAGCAATAAAACTTGCATAATGTATATGTTCTGGATTGCAGGTAAATACAGCAAGAGTTTGCTTGGTAAACTTTGATGAATTGTCCTCCAACTCAAATTCAAACCTAGTTCCATTACACTCCCCAATCCAATGTCTTTGAAGATTTATAATGTCTTTCCAGTTCTTAAGAATTGGGTCATCAAGTCCATCCAAAAGAGATCTGAAATTCAAGAATAATTAACTAAGTAAAAGTCAGATTCTTCAGCCTTTTACAAAATTAAATAAATTTAAAGACAAGCCAAATCAATAAATAACTTCAAATACTTTGAAAAACGTGTTGTTCTAATGAACCACTGATTTAGCAGTTTCTTTTCCACTTTAGCACCCGAACGCCATGAGCAACCATTTGCATCAACTTGCTCATCTGCCAGTACTGTCTGATCTACTGGATCCCAGTTGACAAGGGCCTAAAAAATAAAAGTGTATCTAATCAGAATAAGTCCCTTTCAAATGATCTGTGTTTATAATACCAACTCTTCTGTCATCAAAAGATCTATCTTAATGCTGTCCTCTCATCTCCTTCACTGTCTCCCAAGTGGTCACATTCCTAGAGGTTCTCCAACCAAACTTCTATTTGCATTTATTGCACTTCCCTTATGATATGTGTGTCCAGATAAGCTAATTTATTTCATTATACTAACAAAATTTAAGACTGTATAATTCAAAATCCATTGTTGTACAATATCCTAAATTGTCTCTCAGGTTCAAATATTTTCCTAACACTGTTTTCTAACATCTGTAATTTAAGCCACTCAGACTAGATACTGTTGAATGAAAATATGATAGTGAATAATGAATTGGAAAGGATGTGGAAGAAAGTGGTCATGGCCTAATATTTTGTATAAAAGTTATACAAATTATATCAGCATTTTATTTAATTCTTCACTTTCATTACCTACATTACATATCCTGTATGATTTAATTACTTTACTTGAATACCATATACTTAAATGTTTTGTTTATGTCTAATTACTTTCACAAAAATAAATACACGTAATTTGTTATTCTCATACTTCCAAAATGCCTAGGCTTTCATGATGCTCACTGGAGGAGTTCCTTTCACAATTACTTCTCAGTGGATATTTCAGAAGCCATTTTCTTTGTCAGCAATCATTATAAAGAAGACCAATGATTCAATAATGTGTAGTTTAAAAAATCATATAAATATTGTTTGCACAAATTCTGTTCTTTGGGATAGCATACCCTGAAATGTGCTTTACAGCAAGTCCACTCCACAATTTTGGCTGTAGGGTCCCCAACACCCCAATAAATACTTTATTTATTTTAGCTACCAAGACTTTTTCTTAACACTTTTTCTCTGACACACAATTTGGGAACCATCCAATTCCTCTGATTCAAATTTTGACTTAAATGACCTCCATTTTGTTTGAATTGTATTTGCCGAGTCATTTTCATATCATAAATATGCTTCTATATTATTCAGGAGATACACAAATCCTTTGAAAATAAGGGGCAATTTTTATATAAATGGTGGTATATAATTCAAGGCAAAACTCCTAATCAGTGGGATTGTAGTAATGAGTAGAATGACTGGAAGTTATGAAAAATGCAAACATTTGAGCCCTCAAAGGAACTCAAATTTGTGACCCTACAGTGCAGTTATTTTAAGATCATTCAACCTTTAAATAATTTAATCAATCTACTATAATTTTAAAGATATTCTAATATACTTACTTCTTTTCTGTAAACTAACCCTTCTTCATACATTCTTAAAAATATGAACTGTGTCCAACAATAATACTTTTGGTCACAAGTTGTCAGCTCACGATCCCATTCAAAGCTGCAACCTAATTTCTGAAGCTGTTCCTTCATGTGTTTTATATTTTGTTTGGTCCAAGCTGATGGCTCTATTCCTCTTTCAATTGCAGCATTTTCTGCAGGAAGACCAAATGCATCCCAACCCATGGGATGAATCACCTTTGTAGAAGAATTACAAACATTAGTTGCATTACAGAAAAAAATTTAAACCTATCACTTACCATAACATATAAGAACACTTAATACTTGAACATTACATTTTTCCCATTCATCCTGTAGAAACGGGCCATTGTGTCACTAATAGTGTATACTCGTACATGCCCCATATGCAATTGTCCTGATGGATAAGGAAACATTGACAGCACATAAAATTTAGATTTCTTGTTATCATCACTATAAATGGGTGCCTCAAGCTTGTTTCTCCATCTATGTTCAATGTCATGTTTGATTAATGTTGAAAGGTCTTCATTCTGCAAGTAAAGAAATACTGTTACATTGATTCTTGGTTTAAGCAATACAGGAGAAGTCCACCTAACCTCATTGTTAATGTTAATAGTACTTTTTTACTCAAACTAACTTCATTAACTACCCATATTTCATCATCTGTCTTTCCTCATACATATCAATGATCTGTCTGATTCTCAGTCTAAACTCACACTTTTTTGTGAATCAGACCATTATTACTTCACATATAGAAATTGACTGTTTCCAAATATACATATATTATGTCTTTGCTAGCTCGAACAAATGGTTTAAAGCCAATAAACTCACATTACATTTTTACATAACAAATTTCATCAAACTCTATACTACCAACAGAATTTGTGTTAATCTATGCCCGAATTTATAACTTGTGTTGGGCAACACGGAGTTTTCCTCCGGGGGCTTCCCCAGTTTCTCCGTGGCATCTAAACAATTACTCCATTCACACACAGAAGAAGGCAATGGCAAACCACTTCTGAATCATCTGCCAAGAACGTATATGAACAGGTCCCAGTCCGAGAAAAGGATGGAAGGATCCTGTTCATATGGACCTGTCGTCAGACAGAACACTAAATAAAAAATAATAAAGGATACAAGGATAAAACAATTGAAGAAGTACAAACAACTGCATTTCTTGGCTTGTAAATTGAAATAACTTAAACTGAAAACACATTATCCCTAAACTACACTCAGCATGCTTTGCTATGAGGGCAGTCTCATCATTCATGAAAACAGAAACTTTAAAATTAGTCTACTTTGCTTACTACCATTTGATTGTCATATAGAATTATGTATTTTTGCTATGACATGTCCTAGATCCTTGATTTAGGTCTATGAAGAATCTATGGAATGTAAATAACTATTCCATGCCTGGCTGCCCATTTGAAGTTTAGTTGAAAGGTGGAGCATTTGCCAAGCTCACTATGGTACTGATCAGTTTTCTGTAGTTGAATACATGCCTATATTTTGTGTCTGGGTGTCTATAAATTGTTAGCAGAAATGAAAGTTGTGATCTCAAGATACAGTACTAAGGAAATGTGTGCTCCTGTATCACTAAAGACACCATATGACGCGGTTTGTATCCCGGGAATCTTTCATTTGTCAAATATGTTTGCACAATTTTCTTCGTTATTTCTGCGAGTTATATGATTCCATTATATGAGCTCGCGAAAGTAATCGAATACTACTCAACTAATACACATTTATAAGGTGCTGTAATCCTTTCATTGATACTGTAATTTAATTGTTAACTTACCCATTTTCCAGCATTAGAACATAAGAAACGGGGAAGTCTGTTGTTCAAGAATTTGTGAAGCAAAGTACAAGAATATGTTTTCATTTTATTATTACCTCACTACAATTATATTGTTCATTTGAAAATATACACTTTCATAACCCTGTTGCTCCTCCAGAGATTAGTGTTCAGCCTTAAAGATCACCTAATTTTCCATAGATAATACCAACGTCTGTGCTAGAAATTGCAAATCTTTGACACACGACTATATCCTGTACCGAAGGTTCTTTTCCGGCGTGTGCTAGTTGAGTAAGGTGTTAGTGATATGATTTTTATGTTAATCTGTTTTATTATTTGTCATCCTGTAACAGTTGTATAATATAGTATTTTAAAATGATTCTATTGTTTATGTTTCAGTGCCAGAATGGCGCCTAAACGGAATAATATGATCCCTAATGGCCATTTCCATAAAGATTGGCAGCGATTTGTGAAGACCTGGTTCAACCAGCCTGCTCGGAAGTTTAGAAGGAGGCAAACTAGGATTAAGAAAGCCCGAGCCATTGCTCCTAGACCAGCTGCAGGCCCTCTGCGCCCCATCGTGAGGTGCCCAACAGTTCGGTATCATAAAAAGTTACGTGCAGGAAGAGGATTCACTCTTGATGAGATTAAGGTTAGTTCTTTAACATTGTTGTATTGATGTTATGAAGTAGTACGGAAGTAATCGATCTTTATCACATTAGTCTTAAATCATATTTGTCTCTATTAGGGCGCAGGATTGAATGCCGGCTTTGCACGCACAATTGGTATTTCTGTTGATCACCGGCGTCGTAACAAGTCTGTGGAGTCTTTGCAACAGAATGTGCAGCGTCTGAAGGAGTACAGATCCAAATTGATCCTATTCCCCACCCATCCTAACAGGAAACTCAGGAAAGGGGAGGCTACTGTAAGTTATAATTCAGTTTTGCCACTGTGTGGAATTATGATGATGTTTAGTTGTAGGCCATGTTGAATCATCAAACTCTTGATTTTAGGAGGAAGAAAGGAAAGTGGCAACACAATTGAAAACAACAGTGATGCCAATCAAGCAACCTGGAGTCAAGTCTAGGGCTCGTAAAGTGACTGCAGAGGAGAAGAAATTCTCAGCTTTTGCCACCCTTCGTAAAGTAAGTTACTTTGCAACTAAAAATGTTAAATGTTTCACAGATTTTGTTGCATTGTTAGAGACATGTAGTTCTAACATGGTAATTCAACAGGGTAGTGCAAGATGTTATGTTTTGGAAAGGATTCTTATTTAAATAGGTAGAAATTTTCTTACAGTATGAAAGTTATTTATCTGGTGTGTTCATTAAGTGATTATCATCTTACGGTACCAGTTCAGAAATGTTTTTTTATAGTCCACACAATAATCATGGCATATTGAAATCAAGAAAGCATTTGAATAAGATATTGTATGTTCATGTCACACGTGGTCTGAGGCATCATGCTTCGGACCGGCAATATGGAATGCACGCTGGTTCGAGTCTCGGGGAAAGAAATTTATCATGAGATTTTCGACCGGTGTATGGGACTGGTGCCAACCCAGCATCGTGAGGAAATTGGGTAGCATAATCCGGTCATGAAAACTAGCAATGTCTGGGGGTTTGTCGTGCTGACCACACATCACCCTATATCTGGCTGGATGGTGGTTTATTTCTGCTTAGGCATGTGAACGGGAGGCCCGCAGCCAGCTACTCGGCTTTGGCTCTCAGAGGGCTGTTACGCCACGGATTATTGTTTGTTCATGGCAGATGTCTCCTTGCATATTTGTGCTGTATTTTTTATGTCATGTTATGTATGTAGGCTCGTACCGATGCAAGACTGGTTGGAATTAGAGCCAAGCGACTGAAGGATGCAGCAGAAAATCCTGATGTTGTCACAAAGCCTGGCAAAGAAGGCAAGAAGAAGAAGAAGTAAACTGTAACTTAAAATTGCTGGATTTGTTTGAAAATTAAGGCTTTGTAATATATAATATAAACTTTGGAATTATCGTGTCTTCTGTTTATTTGAAGGAGACTAACCCTTCCCCAGCATAAGTTAAGGGATAACAGGAACCCTTTGAGGCAGAAATGCTCAATCTTCTCCAGACCTGGGGTCACAGTCCCCCGCTTGTTATTAACTTGTGGGCCAGCAGTTTATAAATGATGGCAATCTGTTGAAATGCCATTGCAGTTTATTAAAAATGTTACCAAATAGGCCTAAGATCAGATACTGGGAGACATTGTGGCCATCACATGTACATGATATTCTTTTATACCATTCATGGTTTTCTGCTAGCATATTCATTTTAAATAATTTCAATAGCCAGTGGTAAAAATTTTGGTTTTGGCACTCGTCATGCAGATGTTGCATCGGAGGGCTACAATTTATTTTGAATAGAGGGTCGCAATGGTGTCTGCTCTTAGTCTCTGCCTTGATTTTTCAAGAGGTTTCATCAACAAAATTCTATATACAGTTCTTCTCTCACCCATCTCCAAATACTGCATTACTGTTACTGCTGTATAAAACGAACCTACTTTTTGTCAAGTGCAAATTGGTGTTTTATGACATTGGTTATGTACCATAATCATTTCAATGATGTCTGTCTTTAGGGTTGTTGCGCTATATATTCTGATAGAAGTTCACCAACACTTCAGACGTCCTTGCTGCCTCCATCATGAGGGCTGTGATGGAGGCAGCAAGGACTTCTGAAATGTTGATAAACTTCTATCAGACTGCACGACATAACAACCCAGAAGACAGCCATCTTCGGATATGCCATTGTGAAAACCTCAAATCCTACTTAATTTATGCTTAACATAAAATTATGTTAAAGGCAATTAAGACCATAGTTGAAAATGCTGTGTACATGAGATACTGCACTAGTATATGAAGATGATGATTATAACTGTAATAACAAAGGACAATATGTCTCCTACATATTGCAGTCAAGAGATCATATGACCTTGAGAGCAATTAGAATAATTTCTCTTGACAATATAGTTTCTTATGTACACAGCATTTTCAGTGTAATTTCTTATACTGAGTACAAAGCTACGTCTATGGTACATTATCAAAATGTACAAAGTGGAGCAAACTTCTCATTCATATTCACAAATTATGCTTATTCAACAACAGATTTTACAAATGAGGGTTTTGCCAGTTTCTACATATTATCAAGGTAAACATTGATTTGTAATTGTTCTGCAGATTATCAGTGGATGTAAAACACTCATATATTTCCACATAACACTCATTATGAACACAAACTAAAACACTCATGTCCAGAATCAAACTACATAACAAGGAATATTCAGAAATAACTGGGACTCAAATACAGGCTGAGAAATGATGACAGCTGCGTAGTCCAACACACTTCACATACTCCCCACTGAGGGCAATTTCCTGATGGATACAGCTAACCAGTCTTTTGGCACAGTATTACCAACCTGCAAACACCTCTCTGCAAGTTGTTGCTAAGGAACTCGCAACTGCACAGTGACTTACACAAAGACAGGTATAACAGGAAAAACAGGTATCTGGATGGTATTTGAATCAGTTAAAATTCTGAGTTACTTAAAAACAAGATTTTACATAAATGAAACAGTTTATATTTTAGATAAAATAATTAGAAGGGTGCTACATATACAGAATTTAATATCACAATACTCTATTCATTCAATTTTGCTGTACCACAGTAAATGTAGACAGTGTCTTAGCATGTTGCATGATTTTGTCCATTTCCACTGGAAAAACAGCAAAAGTATACATTCACTTTTTTGTTGGTCTTCATAAAGAGTGATAAAGATAAACTGCTCACAAGTTCTTCTGAGCTACTGACAGCATCATTAAATAAACCATAAATAAAATAATACATTAGATCTAAAACAGTGGACTTTAAATATATTCTAATATGAAAGCTCATACTAGGGAGAAGAAATGTAATTTGACACTTTTCCTTCCCCCCTAACACCTTTCAACATTACTAAACAGATATCACAGCATTCAGGAATAAGTTGGTGATGTAAATATTATTTATAAGAAGACTACATTATAATTTAAAATATGAGGACTGATAAATCAATTCCCTATATGCTTGATCTTAATAATTTAACTAAAACATAGTAACAATCATTAAATAAATACTTAATGATTCATAATGACATTATGAAACTTCAATCATGGTTTGAAGATAGTTGCAGTACTAACTTGTCAGTGTCTGCATGGGGGTATCATAGCCTGAGAAATGTATGAAATTATGCATTGAATTATTTTTAATTTTAGTGGCAACTGGTATATTGTAACAACCAAAAAATGGATGTTTACATAGCTTTAAGACTGACAACAGTTGGTCGGTATCTGCAGCTGGTAGAATCCATATTGATGTGTGGGATATATGGTGCACGTATATGTGGTTTAGCTAGAAACCTTTGGCCAGCTATGTCAATTTCATATTTTGCACCAGGAGCCATAATGAATTCATTTGTAACAATTTGATGACCATTTGAATCTCCCTTGGTTATGCCAGGGTGTCTAATGTAACCAACACATATCAGCTTGTCCAAAGTAAATCCATATCTGTAATAAAAGAAATATAGAGTGGAATTAGAACTTGCATTTTGTGGAGGACAATTCATTTAAACTCTTAAATGGAGATAAGTATTATATACAAACAGGTATCTGAAGTTGTTACATAATTTATAGCATTACTGTAATGAGTATATGTACACTGTAGTTAATGAGAACTCCCTATCTATGCCCAGGGTTTCAAAGCAGTGCCCTCCCTCCCTTCAGTGTTTCTAACAGAAATCTTGAATGCATTTATCATCACTCCCATGCATGCTCCATCCATCTCCCTTGATTTTAGTGTCCTAATAATACACAATAAAGAGTAAAAATTATGAAGATTTTTCCTCTGTCTTGGTTCCAAATATTCGCCTCAGCACCTTGTTCTTAAATACTGTCAATGTTATGTTCCTCCCTTAACATGAGAGTCCAAGTTTTACACTCACACAAAACAACAACAGGTAAACTTACAGGAAAACACAATAAAATTAATTGTTAAAAATTAATTAAAAATTCACAAAGTTTAAAGTTGAAGAACTTGCTACAATTATTTCTCAGTATTACAATTTGTGACTCACCCAGCTGATGTAACAGTTCCCACAAATTCACCATTTCTGTATAATGGCTCTCCTCCCCATGGCCAAATATGTATATCTGGATCAATATCTTCTAAAACAAAGAAAACTAGCCTCTGGGTAACTCCTTGTTCTTTCTGGCGCTGAAGAGCAAACTTGCCAATAAAGTACTCTTTATCTAATTTTACACGATGTCCTGCACCAGCCTCAAATGGTGTTGTGAGGCTTGTCAGTTCCTCAGCCCAGAAAGCAATGAACTTTTCAATGCGCATAAAACGCTGTGTGAGGCAACCTACATCTCTCGCTCCATAGTCTTGGCCAACCTTGAAAGAAAGAAAGAATTATAAGTGTTCCTTTTTCACACCCAATTGACACTACAATGGAAAAATTACACTGATTTATAAAAATACTATAAAACAAAAATTCTGCTTCTGTAATTTTTCACTTTAAAATAATGATGTTTCATTGGAAAGGAAAATGTTAATGAATGGAAAAGCATTTTGTAGGAGATTTATCAAGTGATACAGATTCAATAGGAGTTTCTGTGACATATATAATATATAAGCTGCTACCAAGTACATTGATGCTATAAATTACATAATAATTTTACTTTTACTTGTAAAAAAACAAACTAATCATTTAGAAAGAATGAAAGATGACAGCCAAGAATTAGAATTTTCAAGATCAGACTGCTTCAAGCCTGACCTTGCAGAACTGACATATACATAATATAATCTAAGATTCATAGGCAATGCTGAATCCTATAGTTCTTTGAACCATTAACTCATAGGATACAGTATGTTGAAATTTGAAATGACATTTCATAGACATTTGCTCCTTCCATCTTCAAATTTTACAAGTTGATTTCAAATCAGAACATGGAGGCATATGGTATTTCTGAAATGGCAGCACTTTTTGCTGTTTCATCATGGCAAAATGGAAAATCATTGAGCAACACAGTTGTCATTAGTCTTGATTCCCTCTCCCCCTCCCCCGAAATAAATAATTAAACATTTTTAAACAAGAATGATTTTCACTGAACTTGCTTGCCAGATTCAGATAGATATAACAGATTAACAAGTCCCTTTTGCTACACTATCTAACAGTAACTTTCACATTACAAACTTCATATCTTACCGTCATTAGTCGGTCATAAACATGAAGAGCATATTCTGAAGGAACATACAAGCAGTATCCAGGCTCCCCTGTATGAGTAAATGACATTACCATAACATCAGACGCATAACCCACATTCACTTTCTTGTAAGTAAATGGATGAAGTTTTACATCAGAATTGGACAATTCTGACATGAGGTCACGGGATTTTGGTCCAACAACATTTATCACTGTGTACATTGATGTCATGTCAGTAAGTCCAACAGAATGGTCAGGGGGAAGATTGCGCTGCATCCATTCAAAGGTACGAGTCTGCTGATTCGTAGGAGACACCATGAAGAAACTGTACAAACAAAACAAATGTTACAGCATGCCAATGGCAACAAGTTTTTAACACATGCTAAATGAAGCCACATGTAAAATGGTAATTCACACTTTCCAATATAGACCAAAATAAGATGTCGCCAAATGAGGAAGAGATGTAAACATTAAATTTAATTTCTGTTCAATTATCAGGTTAAAAAATGTGGGATTTCTAAATATGTACCGATTAGACAATGAAAAATTGCATGCCTCTGAACTTCACATAATAAATGAAACCAAACACACGTAATAGCTACAAACAGTTAAAAATTCAAACTGATAACTATCACATTGCTCAATATAGGCCCACTGTAAACTAGCTTTTGTGACAACAAAACTAATTCTCTATCCTTATTCTGTATATTTATAATGTTCTATAATTCAGAATAAACTAGGTGGTTTATTTGTATTCTGACATCCAAGAGTTGAAAGGAGAAAAATGCATGTGTTTATGTTCTATAAGGATGATACTTTCAAATACTCCTTCAAACTTCAATTATTTTATGATGTAGTGCTCACTGGCATTAAAAATTTGTAATTCTCAGTCTATAATGTTTTCATGCTCTTATGTCCAAATGGAAAACAGTACATTTGAAATCAGTCTGTGTATTCTAGTGTTGAATAAAAATAATAAACTCTTAGATATTTTGGAGTTTTTAAGACCATCTTACATGATTCTAATTTCTTAAAATGGAAATAGGAACAGCCAGTTTCTTGGTAGTGAACATAAAGTAAAGCTGTCCCACTACAAGCCATGGAGGTTCTTAGAGGTAAAGGAGAGTTTCTGCTCATTCTTGGCCTTGACACCACATGGGGGTGAGTGGTCAGTGTTATGCCCAGCCACAATTTACACCCAGGGAAGTGACCACTGGTACCCACTGGCTGGATACACACCAAAGCTGGTCTTGATGCAGAAGCTAGATGAAAAATCCTTTGCTCCTGCCAGAGATCAAGCTCATCATCCAGTCCATACTCAAACACCATGCTGACTGAGCTACCCTGGCTAATTTGGTAGTGTACATACCAAATAAAAAGATTTACAATAACAAATTTAAATCTATAAATGTCAACAATGGGTTACTAACCCCAACTAGAGAAGGGAAACAAATCATGAATTTATTAAGTTAAAACTTACGAATTATCATTCTGGCGGACAATCATGCAGTCATTTTCATATCCACCATACTCATTCTGCATTCCAGTATGAACTATTCCTCCTACTGGGATGTTGACATCATTTGAGCACACCCGTTGAAGATAATCTACTACTTCACTGCCACTTGACTAAAACAAAATTGTTTTAGAAATAGCAAGAGAGATTAAAATTATAAGACGTAATGAAATACGTAAGTGATTACACTGTTTCCTAATATTAGTTTCCTCTCATTACTAATGAGTAAAGCTGCAGCACTGCACATTTCCATGAGTATGTGGTGGTTATCCTCCCATTTTTACAAGAAGCAAGTTTCTGAATTTATTCCATCCAGGTTCCAGAATGTTACTGCAGTATAATACACAACATTAAAAACAGACTAGTTGACACTTGGCAAGTGTCCTGTGGAAAGAACATTGTGAGTCATGAGATATTTCCTTGTCTCTCACTCATCAAATCACAACTGAAGAAAATTCATATAAACTGTGTGCTTACCTTAATTTCTATCTTTGAAAATGATGACATATCAATGATACCTACACCTTCTCTGCAAGCTAAATACTCTTCACGCATGAAATCAAAAAACTTTGGTTTATAGAAGCTTCCAGGTGGCATCTGAGGTAGCGGATCACCATCTATGGGCAGGAAATAAATATATAAAAAACAATCAGTTTTACATATTCTTAATTATAAAACCTTATATGCAATTAACAGAACTTGCCTTTGTATGTAGAATCAAAGTAGAGCGCCCGCTCATAAGCCATCCTTGTCCCAAATACTGCACCCCGTTTTTCCAGTACACTGTACAATGGAGAGCATCGTAACTTGCGAGCATATTTGTACTCACACTGATGCGGATATAGAATTGAATAGTGCCTGAAATTCAATATTTCTCAGTATATCACATTCAAGAATATATACAACTGTGTTCATGTTTATATCTTTTACATGTTTATATATTTATATATATGTACTGAAAATAAATGTCAAAAATAATGTAAGAATTGTAAGGTTTCTATGGAAACCAGCATGACATGTCACTTCTTAAGAGCACATGTTTCATTGTGACATGAGTGAGGTCAAAAACAAACCAGATTATGAAACTAGGTCACAGAAAAATTAAGTATTTGCATAATTTTTAATTTCAAATTATTTTGCACATTTACAATATTTATGAAGTCTGATAAAAAAAGTTTTGGGGCTGATCTGTTGGAAGCAAACTCAAAAGTCAAAATAAATAATCAAATTTATTAATTACAATGTCAACTAAAAATCATAGTACATAGCAATTTCAGTAATGCTGCCATCTCTTGAAGCACCTCTAGTAATCTTCTTTTAGGAGAATGTTCAATGCTCATACCACACTTCACACTTCATATGATCAACATCCATTTAGGATGCTTTTAGCTGGGAAATATATAAAGGTTACTCAATGCCAAGCCCTGTAATCATGGCAGATGCTGAACAAATGGAATACTGTGCCTGACAATGAATTCAATTATGGAGGCTATTTAGTTAGACAAAATAACCACCATTCACAAGACAAATTTTGCCAAAATTGTCTTCATTCCTACATCTTTAGTTTAAACCACCTGCCATTTATTGTACTAAATATTAATTTCATTCACAACTTGAAACATAACCTTGTCTTCAAGAATTTAATCATAAAAGTGACTGATTCCTTAATGTACAATATGTAAAGAAGACAGGAACACACAACCTTCTACTAAATTTCAGCCATCTTTAAAGAGAGCAGGCTAATAAAATATTTCAAAGGCTGACATATTCATCAGTCAGTCTTCTCAAATTTCATACATAATTTTAAGAACAAATGTTATTTGTTTATGACAACCATTTCCCAGCATAATATATCAGTAAAACAGTTGTGCAAAAGATGGTGTCTCTTTTGGAAGTATGAGAAACTGACAGATTTCCAGAAGATAAATGAAGCCAGCCAAGAGCTGCTAATCACAGTACTTACCTAACATCCTTATCATGTGCTTCATACTATTACAGTAAGTCCCAATCAGACATATATTAATGATTTCAAAGTCCATAATGATAAATCATAATTAACATTGAAAGAATTTCTCATTGCAACTGATATTGATAATGATTACGTGGATGGCAGATATAACATTTCAGTGATGGTAATAATGACAGCACAGACAATGACAATGATTATGACAATCTTAGCATCTTTAATTAAAGTAGTTTCAATTCCATGAAGTCACAATGTTATTTTCAACATGTCTATGAATTTTGTTTGAATTATGTCATCATTTACTGGTTCATCCATTAAAGACTATCCAAGCAACTTGACTTACAATACGTCAATATAAGGGGGGTGTACAATTATCTCTTCCTAAAGGCAATAATGTACCAACAAAATGTAAAATAGCCAAGGAAGCCAATAATAATAAACTTCTAATAATTGATCATTTATTAAATTTAAAATACCAAAGGCAACATTTTAACTTCCATTATATCAGATTATGTAAAATCATTAAATTATTAAAACTAAAGGAACAGAAAACTCTTGCAAGCATTTTATATGATTCAAGCTCAACAGTACCTGCCAACTACTTCCCTAGTGCGTTGCAGGAGGTATTGTCTATTATTGTGCAGATCCAGGAATCGCTGAACACTAAATGGAATCAATTCTGTTGTTGGTACACCTTCAATAATCCACTCTGCCACAGCTTTACCGATACCACCAGCTCCTTGCAGGGAGTTACCATTCATCCCCACAGACACAAAGTAATTTTTCACCTATAAACACATTTTCACTCTTATAAGTTTCTAATATAATACATATTGAAGACTAAAACTGGAAAAATTTGTTGTGTGATATACTGAAATTCTTCCAAGCAATACCTCTGGTGTCTCTCCTAAGATCCACCGCCCATCAGGAGTGAAATTGTCTGGTGAATTTGTAAGCACTGGATTATGGACATCTTTCAGTATGGGTAAACGGTGTATAGCTTTTTCCCAAAGTGGCACTGAAAATGATCCAAATAATTTTATTAATGACGACAATATTAAAAGTAGTCAGAAAGTGTTTATATTATCACCTCTCACCCCATCTGTGCACACCACATGCCCCTCCCATCTCATTCTTCTTGACTTAATCACCCTGACAATACTGAGGGAGCAGTACAAATTTCTAAGCTCATCATTATGCAGTTTTCTCCATACCCCATTCTCTTCTCTCCTAGAGCAAAATATTATCCTCAGCATCCTATTCTCAAACACCTGCAATCTAAATAACAAAATCCTAATAAATAAAATATATTACTATGATCAACCTGTACATGGATGAAGATTTCCGTCTTCTGGGTTGTTGCGCTGTGTAGTCTGGTCGATGTTAACCAACGTTTCAGAGGTCATATTGTCTCCGTCATCATCGCCCTGATGACGGAGGCAGTATGACCTCTGAAACGTTGGTTAACATCGACCAGACTACACAGCGCAACAACCCAGAAGACGGAAACCTTCATACTCACCGCTGTGAGAACCTCAAGTCTTACACTGTACATGGATCTTAAACAACCAAGTTCCTTGGTCTCCAGTGGTGTACAGGTTTATTTATGAGACAGCACACTAACACTTGCTTTGTGAATATACTTGCTTTAATGACATTCAGAGATTAATCAAATCAAGATTGGCACATTCATCGGCCTGATGACGGAGGCAGTATGACCTCTGAAACGTTGGCTAACATCAATCAGACTACACAGCGCAACAACCCAGAAGACAGGAATCTTCATACTCACCACTGTGAAAACCTCAAATCTTACATAATAAAACGCAACACCATGCACAGCTATTAATTCCACAGACCAAATGCTAATCTTACCATATTTAACACAAGTGTATATTATGCAGGAATTAAATTGTATAATAAACTACAATTTGAATTAAATGTCTACCTACTCACAGAAGTGTAATTTCAATTGTCATTAAAAGAAATCATTTCATAACACCCTTTAATTTCTTGATGAATTTGTAAACCTTACATAATTAATAAAAAATTTATTGTTTTTCTATGATACTTAGTTATTGTGTTTATTTGTACACTAACTTGTTCCATATCCTAATTAACCAGAATCCATGTAATGCATATAATTCATCCATCTATAATAACTTAATTTCAACATGGTTAGAAGAATACACACATTTTACAAAAACTATAAGAATAACATGATTTGGTCTTGTCCTTTTACTGTACTGAACAGATTCTGTTTTGACAAATCAAAGTAAGGGAAGTAGCCCCATACCATAATAACATCAGGGCCTATAATAACGTCTGTTTAAGTACAGAACTTAAAAGTGCAATAAAACAAAGACACTCCATTGGTTTCAGCTTTATTAATAGTAGCATAGAATTAGAGATTATGATACACTTTTTGAATCTCAATAACTCTCTTTTTCATAGATGCCTGTATAATGAAGAATAAAGTATATAAAATGACAGCATAATAAAATGTGTCTATCTGCACATTTCATCTATAAAACTACCAACTGGATTTGATTACATTTTACATAAGACATCTACAGTAAATGTTAAGCAAATTGTCGTTCACCTCTACTTAGGCATGTGAACGTGAGGCCAGCAGTCAAGTTAGTCGGCTTTGGCTCTCTGGAGCTGTTACGCCACAGATATAATTTAATTTAATTGTACCCTAACCATAGATGTGATAGGTTCCTCCAAAACAACAGTATGCACCAACATGGTATTATAACAAGAAGACCACAATACATTTTTTTAAAAAAAAGTCACATTCAAATTCTACTTCACATACAGCTCAAAGTGAACTTCACTGAAAACAAGACAATCATAACACCATTCCATGGATGAAAAATTTTGTGTTTATAGATGAATGTCAATTTATACTACCAAATCTTCTGAACTTGGATGCTGACTACTGTGGAACTACCAGGCTTCTTTAAATACACGTTATTCTGAAAATTTATTTCCTTCAGTTATTTAAAAACAAAAATAACGTCCATGAATCTTTTCCTTGTCATTTAATGACACATGTATCAGCTTCTCAACTTCACAGCTCAGTGACATAAGAACGATGTGTAATTAGTCAAGGGTTTTTTTCATATATATATATATATATATATATATATATATATATATATATATATATATACACACACACATGCACACACATGTGCACGAGCATGCACACACATTATTCTAGATCAGTGAAAGACCCTGTATTCAGAGAGTCAGAAACTTACTAAAATGATTCCAATCCTGTGGGAGCTTATTCTTCCAATCTTCAGGTATACCAGCCCCACCAAAAGCTGGTTTAGCTTCCAGCTCAAACCCACCAACCATGAAGCCACCCTTCCACTCACGAATGTATGTGTGAGAGTCATAATCTCTGACACATGGTAGCCAGGAATCAAGCTCTGGTTCAAAACATGGGGTAGTGACATAGAAATGCTCAGCTGGAATGGCTGGCACTCGAACTCTTGGAGAACAGTTCAAACCCAGGTCTCGTGCCCACTAGAAGCAAAAATATCTCAATCTAAATATTCATCAATCAAAATCCAAAACTTAAACTAATAAAATATAATTCATTTGACTTACATAAGGATTTAAAAAAAACATGTGAATATAAGTATGGCAAAAATACAATATCTGAATATGGTTCTGCAGCATTTCCAAATTTTCCTGCCTGACAACTGTCCACAAAATATCAGAAGTTATTTTCAACATCAGTACTAAAACTTCTCAACTCAATTATGACGATGAAGGCAACAACAACAAGCAGTATGCAAATAATATTTGCAGAGACAGGTATTCTGGAATAACTCTACCACACAATTTATAGTCTCCTAACTTCATCTAACAGATGACAGTTATCACTTTGTTTCCTGAGCACTGTTTCTTCTGAAAAAAGTGACTGGACTTTGTTTTCCTATTTATATTGTTTTGCTCTCTTGACAGTGCAAGTAAATTAAGAAGGAATGACAAGGACTTCATACAACATACATCTTTGTAACACCTGTTAATAACCAGGAGCACATACTATGTGGTTTGTAAATTTTTATACCTTGTCTTGCTGAATTTTCTCCTTCATGCAAACCAAAAACTCATGAGAGAATGTGGTATTTGAAATACAAGAAATTTTCACCATTATGCTTGAACACAGAGCACTATATATGACAATGTCAATATTAATAGGAATTAAGCCTCCTGGCTGTTCTGACCATACATTCCTGGCAGCCTATTCAATAGAATTATTTATAACAAATTATTTTAAACATTTTAACCAAATGTGGAATGGGTACTCCAAACATTCTGTGTGGCATCCAGTGTTAGAGGATACCATAATGGAGTTTACATAATGTATGGCCTTCTCATAGTACCCAATTGTTTCGAGAACTTTTGCTGGAATATTATATAGTCCAGACCTAATGAGGCTATACTAAAGTGTTCTTGAAATTGTCATATATGTCAGAAATCTAATTAGAAGTTAACTCTAGAACTCAATATTACATCATATGAAGGAGGAAAACATTACAACTTTCCTGGACCCCCTACTTCTAACATCCCTGATTACCCTTACATTATGCAAAAAGATGCAATAGACAGATTAAAATGTATAAAACAGAAAGAGACAAAAAAGTCAAAAAGACAAATAAACACCCTTGTACATTAATTATCACCATCACAGTAGGATGCACAACACTTTCATTGGCAAATATCTGCTCAAGCTTTCAGGTTAGACTTCTACAAGCTTTTGTTTGGAATAAAAAATTGATTCACTCCACAGTAGGTCTAGAGACCCCTGCTTCTTTACCATGCCAGCACTGTTGACAAAATACTCGCAGAAAACTGTACCAATGTTCGTCTCCACCCCTTTAATGCGAGCATTCTCCGTTAAGACTTGTAGCACTTGACAGTTCTCCACATAACGGGCACCTACAAAAAGGAAACTAAAATAAGAAAAAACCTCCTAAACTCATGCACTGGCATCTTTACACTATTTAGTTGGATTTTACACACCTCCTTCCTTAGCAAGTTTTGCTAATGCTTCACATATAGCCTGAGGTTTAGCTACAGCATCCTCAGGTACCCATATCGCACCTTCCAAGTCTTCAGTTCTCAGATATGGATGAAAATTCTTCAGTTCCTTATTTCCAACTACCTGAGGATTAAACCCTCTTAATTAGAAGCTAACATTTACATACCAGCTTTAAAAACTGCAAATGCTTTTTAAAAATATGAATGGTGCAGTCCATGCATGCAAGAAAGCAGTCTCCCCACTATCCTCATGTGAATTATATTCCATGAGCCTATTTTAATTATGATACTTCTTACAGGAGATAGTATACAATTTACAATAATGTCAGATTAAGACCAACTCCATCAGCAGCACTGCAGTATCATCAAAAGAGCTCAGAAATTAGGAATACTTAAGAAGAAATGGTTCATAACATTGTTTTCAGATACTATAGGTCTAAGGAGGAAATGCATTTTATTTAGTGGATCACAGTGTACCTAAAGCATTTTACTGAGTGGAAGAAATAATGACATATTTGTCTAACATTCTACAGGTATCTGGGTAAAATCCCGGCAGGGGTCAGGTATCCTGAGGCTTTCCATGGTATTCCTCTAACTAGAAAAACATATTAAAAAGGGCCACAACCACTTCCTCCCAAGCCCTTCTCTTTTTATGATCCAGAAATATACTATCATATCTCAGTCAATGCTACATAATAACAATAGCTTCAATAGCATCATACATTAAATAAGAAACTAATAAGCCACAGAAATATTTTGACAGACAGGCCTAATAAGAAAAGCCCTCCAACAAACAAATTATATCTCTTGCCACTCAAGAAATTCCCAACATTTTATAAAAATTGGAGGTTCATTATAGTGCTTACAAGAGCCCACCACTGGTTCCTATCCTGAACCAGATGAATCCAGTCAATACCACCTCATTATACATCTCTAAGATCCATTTTAATATTATCCTCCCACCTACATCTAGGTCTTCCTAATGGTCTCTTTCTTCTGGTTTGCCCACCAAAACCCTGTATGCATTCCTCTTCTCTCCCATGTGGGCTACATGCCCTGCCAGTCTCATCTTCCTTGCCTTGATTAGTGTAATTATATTTGGCAGGGAGTACAACTTATGAAGCTCCTCATTATTTAAGTTCACTGCTACAACTATAAAGTTCTGTAAGTAAATACTGTAATTAAATCAAAACATTATACAAAGCAAATGTCCCACAATTTAAATAGCAACTGTCTTATAAAATAACAAAAAAAGCTGTGCTTATTCCCATATGAATACAATTCAATGCACACCACAGCTCGCAATGTGTAATTTTCCTAGAAAAATGTTTGAAGCTCGTGTCAATGTGATACATACCTCACAATGAAGACCTGTTGCCTGGTGATAAGCCATTCGTCGTTTTAAAGCAATCAAGCGATCTTTTGTCTGAGCCAAATTGACACTGCCAATTTGTTTAAATCCTGAAAAAGCACGGAATTAAAGAAGTTATAAAGATACAGAATGTCTCTGTGATTACAGGTACTATTAAATAAAATAAGGTATGAAGCATTCACAGCAAATAAATGTACTAAAATCATCTCAGACCACCAGCCACATCAAAGTTGATGCTGACCAGCTGAAGGGATTTACTGCAAATATTAAATAATTGTTAACATAAACTATACAGATTTCATTAGCATTACACTCATACAGAGACTGTAAGCCTACCTATGTCATAGCCCAGTTCTTGTAATCTTCTATACAGTTTGATACTGTACATTATGAGATTTCTATCTGCTATTGGTTTGAAAAGACCTAGAGTACCAGAACCAAAATGTGAGGTACCACTTCCAATTCTGAAACATAAAATTAAAATTTATTGTAAAACATTATGCTACAACTTATTACCATGTCTACAAAATAAAATGTCTAACAACACTACCCTGAAACTTCGCAGTCTTCCACAGTGTATATACATGCATATTCCAAGGAACAATAAGTTTGTCAGATGAAAAGAGGATGTGGAACAAGTCAAGATAATACACTATACATTATACAAATACAATTCATACATTTATACAGATTTCACATATTATAAACAAAGGATACATCTAAAGCAGTGATATGTTACAAATCAATCTACCCATTACACGCAGTAGATAAATTATACTACCCATTTATATTGTATGAAGACAAGAACACCTTCATGAACATTATGACTTATCTGTAAACAATAAAAGTTCATCAACAGAGTGAAAGAAGTGATTAAGCATCTCTTCAATGCTACTTTAAATTGTGCCTTTTTATTTATAAGAATGTGGAAAAATTTTATACTTGCAT
The DNA here is from genome assembly GCF_977971745.1 of Zootermopsis nevadensis. Classification (NCBI taxonomy): domain Eukaryota; kingdom Metazoa; phylum Arthropoda; class Insecta; order Blattodea; family Termopsidae; genus Zootermopsis; species Zootermopsis nevadensis. The sequence goes on from NW_028259161.1 coordinate 10,318,891, forward strand.
AACATGCATTCTTCTGAAAACAAGTTAGCAATTAGTCTATGAAGCTCATTCTTATTCCTTGTATTGACACTGTGTATAGCAGAATTAGTTTGAAGATGTTCTTGGTCATTTATAATGAAGTCCATTAAATTTGCATTAATGTCTTTGCTAGCTTCAATAAAAGGATTAAAGTCAACAAACTCACATTAAATTTTGACATAACAAATTGCATTACATTTTGAACTACCAAAAGAATTATGTTGAGGATAAAACAACTGAAGAAGTAGAAACAACTACATTTCTTGGACTATAAATTTACAATAACTTATACTGGAAAACACATATGCAAAACATTATCCCTAAACTAAGCTCAGCAAGCTTTGCTATGAGGACTGTCACATCAGTCATGAAAATGTAAACTTTAAAATTAGTTTACTTTGCTTACTTCCATATGATCATGTCCTATGGAATAATTTCCTCAGGAAACTCAACAGACAGCAAAAAAGTATTTTACATCCAGAAGAAAATCAATATAATAATGACGGGCATTAAAGGGAAGCCTCATGTAAGGAACTGTTTTAGAAATTTAATATTCTTCCACTAGCCAGTGATCTTAAATCACTGGTCAAAAATATAAATACCAAAAAAGAACAGCAAAGAAACTCTATCAGATTCCAAAGAATAATTTCACTCACAAGTGGTTCTGTGCAGAAGAACAAAGGACACAATTTTGCATTAAGTTCAGAGTTTCTTTTAAAAAATACTGCACTCTGCTTTGTCATTTTATAAACTGGGGCAACAATTTATTCTTTCCAGCACTAAAATAATTCTCATTCAATCTAAACAGGGACTGTTAAGTTTTGTTTTCTAATACTGAAAATTATATATGGTTAAAAAGACATGTAAGTTTTGCTTATTTGCCATATTTAAAAATTAGTCTAATACAATAATAGTTCTTCAGCTTTTCAGTGTGTTTCCAAAACAAATACTAAGAATCAACTGTGATAATACACAAGCTAAACTCATTATTATTTGTGTGTAATAAAGAACTTAGTCAAATCTGTATAATTAACAGAACAATCCAAGTTCCCACTATCAAAATATATTAGGCTGTAAATTCCACTCTGTTGAACTCCATCCAAAGAAGGAACACTTGTAAAGTACTGTCATAATTATGAAATTTATATTTGTATTAGACACAAATATTGAATTTGTGCTATGACATGTTCTACATCCCTAGTTTATGCCTATGAAAGATCTATGGAATGTAAATAAATTCTATTCTATAAACCAATTACTCTATAGACATACTATATAAATATTACTATATACATGTTACAAAATAGTTGGAACAATCTCATGCAGCTACAAAAGAAAATCACACTACATCATCAAATAATACACAAAATCTCACTTTTTCTGTTCAAGCACTAGGATGTCATTCCACCCATTCTGTACTAGATGATATGCAACAGAATTTGCTACTGTTCCCGCTCCACATATAACAATTTGGGCTTGCTTTGGTAGTACTCCTTCACTCCCCATGGCAAAATTTGAATACTGTGCCATATTGCTATTTAGTTTTGCATGTATTTTGAAGTCAGTCTTCTTGCATGCATGAATTTTGTAGCCATTTGATGACTGTTTACATATATTTTGATAATGTAAGAGCCAAGTAGTTTCTCTTACAGACTTCACAGCAGTTGTTAGTGAACATGTGGCAAACAACATCTTTGCTGTAATGAAAATAATTCAATATAAACAGAAACATAAAATCAACACTTTATATTCAGTGTCACATCCCACTTATTTTAAGGATAAAATAATGGCAATACTGTATATATGAACACTTCATGTCTACATTACAACACTGAGACAATTTCCACATAGTTCAAGAAGACCAACTGTACAGAGGTCTTCTATAGTATCTTACTTTGTTTGTGCTGTAGTATGAAGGGGTGCACTAGCCAGTCTGATTGACAGATGAACTTTGGCGACCTGCTGATCACACAGTATCTTACGAAATTAAAGAATTTTGATAAATTTATATTTATGACGTAAGATATTAGTAAATTTGTCCCATATTCATACATGTACTGATTTTCTTCTTCTCATACGAATTTCAAGGTACCTACGGTTGTGTCCGAAGGCCATTGCCCCTACCGATGTATTGATGCAAGATAAGGATTCCTGATGGCACTGTTATGTTGGCATAAGTGGGCAGTGTCGTGTCCGTATATAAGCTGCCTTTACGGTGAAGACAATACAAATGGAGAGAAAGGAGGGGTAGATTTTGCACAGTGAATAAACTTTATTACTTAAAATATGACAAAGACTGTTTAGTGATTCTAAAGCGTAATTGCACTTGCGAAAGACAGAGACTCGACGATAAAATGACGACTTGGAGGGACAAGGTAATTTTGATACTTGGATAAATCCGAAAAGATTCTTCTTAATATACTTCCTATGCAGTAATTTTGTTGTGGATTTATTGTCACCTACATTAGATTTAAAACTTATTAACGGTTCCATATAAATTCAGGTTTTGTGAAATTGATAGTTATTCTACAAAACACCTGCAGCTTCCAAAATAGTAGTTAAAAATAGATATTTTAATTATATTAGTATGATTCACGTCTTGTATCAGTACGACCCCATTAGTACTGTGCCAAATTTAAGTATTGATAGGCACATATGTATAAAGTACCTAGAATATATTATTCTGCAGTGGCTTACATGACTGCATAAAATTTACTTGTGAGAAAAGTGTGTAATACAGTTTTTGGGTAGTCCTTATCAAAAGTATGGAATATTATAGATTGAAGAGCTACAATACAAACATTGTGTGTATGGAAAGAAATATATTATGTGAAAGATATAATAATTATATCATGTTCTGTAAGCCAATTACTTCAAAGTTTTCCTGTTCCAGTATACTGCAGGGTTCTTAAACAATGTAGATGAAACCACAAGAGAAGCATTATTACATATAATACATACAACAAAGAAAATCAGTCCTCTACCAGATTTTGAAAGGCTCTCAGCAGATGTGCAAATCAGCCTTTCTTTTGGAATGGACTGTGATCAAGTATATCCAAATATTTATATTGGTGATGTGTAAGTTTGTCATAATATGTATGTTTCCATATCCCATTATACGTACAGTCGGCGGTTATAGAACGTTTTATTTTATGTGCTCATGTATTTTGCAGTGGTGCTGCAAAGAATAAACATTACCTCAGAAGGATTGGGATCACACATGTCTTGAACACAGCAGAAGGAAAGGGATTTGGAATGGTAAATACAAGCAAAGACTACTACAGAGATACAAATATCAAATATATGGGTATTCAGTTATTAGATCTACCAGTGGCCAATATTAGCATGCATTTTGAAGAAACTGCTGCCTTCATTGAAAATGGAGTGAAAAGAGGAGGTAAGTTTAAATTTTCAGATTTTTTCAAACTAAGGTTCGGTGATTGTATCAGATGGATTATCTGAAAGCAGAATTATATGCTGGATTGTCACTGTGGAGATCTGGGTTCAATCCCAGGTGACTTAAAATGAGATTTATAGTAGATGAAGTGGTACTGGAGTAGGTTTTTGCCTGACATGTTTTATTTTCCCCCGCTAATCATTATTACACCATTGTTCCATACTCATCGATCATTGCCCCGTGAGTTATGTGATATCCATGATCAAGCAGCAGATCATCGTAACCTTCATCCTAAGCTAGGAGGTTTGTCTGTGACTTGCACTTGTCTGGTCTTGGAGTAAATGCTTAATAAACTTCTAATCCAGATTTATTAAGTTTACCATAATGACAGTGCCCATGATAACTGGTTTGCCTGTTATGTTGGAATCCATGTTGATTATCCACAATAATTTTGTATGAAAATAATCATGTGAGTGAAAGTGGTTAAGCAGCTAGTTGACTATATAAAGTTATGCATGTGAAATATTTCAGACAGAAGTTTAAGACTCAGTGACACAATTCTTTTAATTAAGTGTATTTTTTTCTCCTGTTGAGAGAAAAGACTTTAATGTTACATAAAAATGTATAATAAACATATTCTAATATAGCAGAATAATTGTGTGTGTATTGCATACATTTAGAATCTTCCCTGGAGTTTGTTCAGAATTGTTATTTTTTTAAATATACTATACAATTGTAAAAAAACTGAGAAAGCAAATGGAGGCAACAGATGGCATAAGATTACAACCCTATATCGAATTTTATGGTTCATGATGATGTAGAGCCCTTTTAAAAGTATTGACACATTTTTCCTAGAAATGTTCCCTAAAATCTGTGTCTTATGGTCTTAAGTTATAGCAGGGTCCCCCCCCCCCCCCCCAAAAAATTTTCCCTTTAAAATCTGAGCATGTCTTAACCTAGGAAATGTGGTGAGTACATTTACTGCAAAGTATTATTCATTACAACTGAAAAACAGGGGAAACTCAACAATTACCTAACCTGGAGATATATTATTTCAGGCAAGGTGTTGGTGCACTGTGTAATGGGAATGTCTCGCTCTAGTACCTGTGTCTTGTCTTACCTGATGATCAAAGTAGGACTTACTGCCACTGAGGCATTGAGGACAGTTCGACTTCATCGTTCAATTCGCCCTAATGATGGCTTTCTTCACCAATTGGCAAAATTGGACAACAAACTAAGACGAGAACGGGGCCGCATGGCGAATCTCTAATATGGATTGAATGGTGATAAAGTCCTATTAATACATATGTAAGCATGCAACTATATTAACTGTGGAAAAAACTAATATTTAATCCATAATACATATCATAAATTGTGACATTTTACCTCTCATCCATAAATATCACCCCGAGATTAACACCATCAACCGAGAAGCTGGCCAATATTGTACAGTTCATATTCATCATAATAAAACATACAACCATTATCCCAGAAATTCCTTTAACTTTTCTGGCAGACCTGCCCCTTTCATGAAATTTTCTTTATGCTGCAGGTATATTTAAAATGTCTGAAGTAACTGCCTTAAAGGTAACAATATAAAATGCTAACATACTGATTTATTAACATTGCAGTGATAAATATGTTGATTTCCTTTCATAAAACAGTTATGAGAACTGGTTAATGGTGGCTAAAATTATATTGTATAGGAAGCATAGTCCATCTATGAGCCTAAACACTCTTATTTCAGATAATGGGCAAACAGATTCTAACCGTCCCAAAGTTTTGAGTTCAAATAAGTAGATCAGTAAATTTACTTACCACAGAAGTATTCATAAATGAGATTAAAGCACAAAATCATGTAAAGCATTTTAAATAACTTGTATGGTATTGCGATAGATTATCTTAAAATATACTAATTCTGATGTGCCTGTACATGTAATTTATAGTATCTCAAAAATTGTGATAAAATGGTTAGTACAACAAACATTATAGGCTCAGCAAAGGTTATTGTACAGTTGTGAAGGAGAAGTAATCCGGTTTATTATAAGAATGAAATATGGTGCTGAGTTACGTTATGGAAGCACGCTTTATAAAATATGATGTAACATTGAGGTTTATCAGTTCCTTCATAAATAATTTTTAAACGAACAACAACTTCATGTATTCTCTTATCCTTAAATTACTGATTTCTGTATTGTACAGCCTCATTTACAATATCTACAAATATATGCTTTTGGTTTTATACAGTGTACATAATACATCCATTCTTGCATATATGGGACTTCCTTTTGCTTTGCAAGCCCTCATTTTAATATTTATTAAATACAAAGGTTTGTGCAAAAACATGAGAGTCTTCTCTTAAACATTATATACAAAACATCTGAAAATACATCAATATCAATGTATAAGAATGCAGCATACTGTTCTGAAAGCTGAACTTATTTTACAGAATACTTCACATTAAATATGATATTCTAAATAAATTGGGAATATTTTATAAAGATACATGGAATGTCCCATAAATCTGGGGCAAAGAAGACTGGATTACTTGGCAAATATGGAATAAAGTAGAGGGAGAAGTTGCAAATAATGTTTCAAATCCAAAGCATTGGAATATTTTATCTAGGGTGAGTCATTGTGGTGCTACGCTGTTTACATTATCAATAGAAGAAAGTTATGGCGATGTTGACATGACACCAAAAAGAGGGGTATGTTTCCAGTCCTGTAGTACCTGTGACTACTAAGTACAGTTTTAGAAATCAGATAAATACCCAAGTTAAATGAAGCCATCTCTATGGCTTAAGAGAACATTCTACATTGAGAACAATGACAGCCTCATTAATATACTTCTAGTGTTTATAGTGAATTGTAAATTCACAAGCTGAAGATTGTGAAATCAGTACACATTAAAACATAAGTTTTGTATAAGATCATTTAGGAAGGAAAATTTACTCTGCAGTGTAAATTTTTCTTCACAGTATATACTGTACAGGTTGTTATTCACTAAGTATTATTAAATGCCAAAGATGATATGCATGATGATAGACTGTATCAGGTAGTGGTTAAATTAAAAATGAAACACATTTAGGAAGAAGAGAGTGCTTCAAATATAATTTTTTGAAATCACACTTCAAATACTTCAGTAGCAATAATACAAATCTGTTAATGCTGTTGTACAATAACCCAAAATAGATTAATCCTGGATATTAAATATTTTTACTGTGGTGGCACTACAAGCAGCTGAGTATCATCATTGCTCGAGAGGTATGACAGTAGACTTGTAGATGATGTGACACTCTCTCTACTTGGAGATTCAGAGGTTGAGGTGGAGCTAGATGAAAAAAGCGGAGAAGAATAACGTCCTTCATCTCTTGCCTCTGGTTCTTGTTGAATGTCAACCAGGCATGTGTCGTAGAATTCAACAGGAGTGAGAAGATCTCTTTCTTCTCTGGATGCCATACTAAGTGCTGAACTTGTAGGTATAGTATTATGGTTTGAATTCATAGATTTGTTTTCATTTGCACCATGATCAGAAACAATCATGGATTCTCGATGCTGTGCAGCTAATGATGTTTCCAAGGTAGTTGAAACTGGAATGGATGGAGTACAAACCAAACTATGCAATGGAGGAAAGCCTGGACAGTGTGGTGATCTATGCCTAGATTGGTCTGTTCCTGGCAACACAAGATCAGCTCCAGTAGGAGAGGCACTACTTCCAATAGAATTTCTCTGTGATCTTCTTCGCCCATTTGAATATCTCCGAGTTGATCGTCTATTACTATGATGATGCCGCATGTTTGAAATATGATGTTCTGATGGTGCAAAGGTAAATGCCCGACAACCTGGTGGGGTAACACGCTGTAGTTGCTGACACTCACCTACTGTAACTGTGTAAGCAGGTGGTGGTTCACGGTGAAAGAAATCCTCTGGATGAGGGACTGACCTCAGGCCACTAGAAACATGACTGACTTCATCATGCTGAATCCTGTAATTGTTAGATACAGCTAGGCGAAGGCTATATAGACGACACATGCAACCAACTGCAATGACCAGCAGTAAACCACAGATCAGTGAACCTATGATAGCTGCTGTGATGATGGACACCTATGGAGTAAACAAACATTACCTGTGGAGCCATATGATTTTGCTACTGAAATTCATCGCCACCCTATTGTCTATCACTACCATCTTAAATCTCATAAGCAAACCCATGACCTTCCAAATGATTACTACATCCAACCCTCTAAACTATTATTATGAACACCTGACAAATCTGTTTGGACTAGATGCATTAAACGCTGCAGAAATTGTCAACTGCCATACACAGAAATAATGTTCTGGAAAATTCTTTAGAACAGTAAGAACAAGATATACTGGAATTATAGCTGCAGAAATACAACTCAAGTTTAGTAGCCGCTTAATAAAATCCTCTTGGCCAGTTGCCTCACAAATATTTTTATACTTGACAGATTTTTTTTTACCTTAATGCAACTTTGTTCATCATTGCTGTCACCACAGTCTGCTTCATCTGAGTTATCTCCACAATTCTGCACTGAGTTGCAATGTTCAGAAGCTGTGTAACATCCATCACCATTGACACATGCAGTTTTGCCATCACAACTTTTTTCTGCAATAATGTACAAAAATTACATACCCATTTTAAAATAGGGCCAGAAGAAATAAGGTGAAAGTGAGGACTAGATTCTTCTGGTTCATGGTAGGTTCCAGCAGCAGGCTGTTATAAACACAGTAATGAATCTTCAGGTTCCATACAAGACAGGAAAATTATTGTCCAGCTATGCAACTATTAGCTTATCAAGGAAAATGCTCCATGGGATCAGTCAAAGAGTTCTCATCTTAGGTTTTTCAAAAATGTTTTAAGGAATTTCTTTTCTCATTCAGAGGATTATGTTCCCTTTAATGTTAAACACTTCACATCATACCACCCAGACACTTAATTTTGTAAAATGCTGACCCTAATTTTTGGGACCCCTCAGAGTTATGGCTTTTAACTACTAAAGTAAGTAATAGAAATGCTTGGATGTAGATCTGTTTGACTACAGTGAGCACAAATGTTTGAAGTTCTGACTATTAATACATAGGTAAATTCTGACAATGATTTTAGATATGTAACATGACTCTTCAGAAGTACAACACACATACTTTTCAAACCACAATTTCAGGTGGAGGGTAATTCAAAATATGGCCAGTGATTAGAATAGAATTTATTTACATTCCATAGATTCTTCATAGGCCCAAACTAAGGATGCAGAACAGGTCATAGCACAAATACAATACTTCTTTCTAGTAAAAATATAAATACATAGATATAATAGTTATTTACAGATTTAAATGTAAAACCTGAGAATGAAGTTAAAAAATTTAAAAATATTAAAATCAAACCTATAAATGACAATAATTGCACAGGAAAAGCCTGAATATGTTTTTTGCAATGTATAATTTAACAGGGTCCCGCGCGGTCTGAGGCGGCATGCTTCGGACCGGTGATACGGAATGCGCGCTGGTTCGAGTCACGGAAAGAAATTTCTCGTGAGATTTTCGACCGGTGTATGGGACCGGTGCCAACCCAGCATCCTGAGGAAATTGGGGAGCTACAATGGGTAGCGTAATCTGGTCATGGAAACTAGCAATGGCTGGGGGTTCGTTGTGCTGACCACACGTCACCCTATATCTGGTTGGATGATCGTTTACCTCTGCTTAGGCATGTGAACGTGAGGCCAGCTAGTCGGCTTTGGCTCTCATAGGGCTATTATGCCACAGATTATTATTATTATAATTTAACAGGAGACTACACTTGGAAAAAGTGAAGGCTGATATAAAATATTCTTAATAAAACTGCACAGTCCTATGAGTATAATGCTGTGTAAGCAATAAGTTCAGAATGAAAATGTCACATATTAAGAACTATACTAACATTACATTGTATTCATTAGCTGGCTGGATCTCACAGATACTACAAAATCATTTATTTAACTTTCTGCCACAATGGAAATTTCCAGACATTTACATCAGAGGTTCTTGACTACAGGTCAAAAACTATAGATGTCATACAAAGTATATACAGTGAAACCTCTATCCATCGTTCCCGGATGCATCGTCCGTTTTGTTCGGTCCCGAATACATCCCATATAAAATAATGTTACATTTTCCCGCTTCTATCGTTCCTCGAACTATCGTTTTATCGCATCGATCGTTCAAAAATCTTAGTCCCGGCCCACAATTTTCCCGCAATGATCGTTTCTGAGAATTTAAAATGCTGGGTTTTGAGATAAATTAATACCGAAAGACGCACAATGTTTTTGGAATACGCAGTAGCGGTAACCTGTTATGTCGCCCAACCAGCACATATTCTTTTGGAATGAGGGTCAGCGGTGCAGGGGTGATAGTTGGAGTGAATGGCGGTGCTCATTGTCAGAAATTTTACGATTTTAATTAGGGTGCACTCATATTTCGTTCCAGCGATGCCAGATGGCATGTGCAGTGTGAATTTCTTCACAAATGCTTTTATTAAAAGTACAAAGGAAAGGCTGGCGGCACTTTTCATTCTTCTGGTTCATCTCGTTTCCAGCGGTTCAGGGTCTTCTACAGCTACGTTTCGTTGAGTTCGGCAGTAATAGTATTTCCATTCTTCCTGTTATTGTCCGCAAAGGGGGTTGGAGTGGTGAGGAAGAATAAGACGACGACGAATGCGAGTCCGAAGCTTTGCCGAGTTTTGCCGAAGCGTACGCTGCATTGGCGAAAGTGAAGTCGTTCTTTTATGGGCTTAATATTAGTGAACGTGACGAGGAAAACATTTTGAACGTGGAAAGTGCTCTGTTTGGTCTAAAACGTAAAGTTTCGACAAACCAGTTTTCCATTAAAGACTTTTTTGGTAAAAAGAAGTAACTTTGAAAGAGAAACATTGTTTTTTTAAATTTTTAATGCTTTCCCGCATCTATCGTTTTCCCGCATTCATCGTTTTTATTTCCCACCCCCACCGAAAACGATGCATCGAGGTTTCACTGTATAACCAACTTACCACATGCCATTTCATCAGAGTAATCACTACAATCTGCTTTGTTATCACAGAGTTGATGAACCTTATAACATCCTTCATCTGAACGACAAGCATATTCACCAGGACCACATTTGACACAGTCCTTCTCATCTGAACCTGACATGCACTCCATTTCTCCATTACAACGTTCAGTCACATTGTTGAAACAACGTGCCTCTTCATCCATGCATGGGATTTCATCTGGACCAGAGCATGGCGATACTGTAATCATACAATCCTTAGACTCATGGTGAATTCTGGACATATACCAAATATGCCATATACAACTGGACTGATACTTTTGTGATACACATGTAACAACTGTGATCTGACACATGTTGGATCACATGTCAAATGGTCGTTGTTGTTCAATACGTTCTGGGGTTAAAACAGGCATGAATGCACCATTTTCTTTATCATAAAATTAGGAGAAAGGAAAATGGAACAGCAAAACTGTTTAAAAAACCTGGCCTCTTGGAGGAAATAATGGTGACTGGTCAAGCAACCCAGAAACAAAACAATAGTCTCTAATGGAAAAGTCCAGTCTCCGAATCATATATAAGTGTGAATATCAAAATTAAAGACCAAACCATTCTATCTATTTCTCTAAAATCTAATCTGAATCTGTTCCTATAAAACAAACAGTTAACCAAGCACTTTACCTTCAGGTTTTAAGAGAATTTTGGTAAAACTAAGAACAAAAATTAATTGTTCATGTCATACACAGTATGGAAATTTAAATGGCTATATTTAAAAACAAATGAATTATCTGCATATCAAGCAATCATGTTCTAATAGCACATACTGTTTAATTTCCTAACAAGACATTTTACTTAAAATTATGATGTAAAGATATAATGCAATTGGTTAGTATGTTTACAACCGACCCAACTGCACTGGATATTTAGAAACTATAAAAACACTACACACATAAAATTTAACTTAAATGTCAGCAGTGACATTTCTTCCATAGCACTTGGAATGGTTATAAGGCCAAACCTTGGTTCCCAGAGCCTAATTAATAAGCACTAGATACACCACACAAAGATGGTTTCGCAATAAAATAAGAGGAGCTTTACATTCCACATCTTTCCCTTTATTATTCCAAGATACATGCCAAAAAAAGTACTATGTTTAATGGTCTAATAAAATAACTAATGATAATTGTGCCAAGTGGTCTCTCTATTGTAAGATTATAGGGAATGAATCTACTGTTTTGTATTTTATGAATTATTTACCATGGAGTGGAGACTGTAACATGACCTCAAAATAGACTCCAGCTGCCCTTCTTCCACATTTTTACATTTTCACTCATGATTAATGTATCATCTCTCATATGATGCTTCATAACCATAGCAGTTGATATATCATAAAACAAAGGAATAACAAATAAATAGTACTGCAGCATGGAAATCTACCTAATAAAATGAAATTCATGTACATTTCATGGCAAATGTAATTAATTTACAAATATCAATTCACTATGGGCAATTATGTTTACATTATTATATACTTGCCTAATGTAACTGTATAATTAAGCATAAATCCTCTTCCTCCTCTGACAACCTTTGATGTGTGGAACTTGATGTTTGTCTTGACTTGTGGCACTGATATAACTGAAGGAGGTCTGTGCAGTCCACAATATTGTTTTGTATCCCCTCCTCCATCCTTTGGTAAGGACAGCCAGGTATGTGTACAACAAGGAGGAAATCCACAGTTTACATCTTCTTCAATATCAAAGTCTATCATGCTGAAAAACAAATCACTAAGCACCTTAAAAGTGTGAATAACTAAGATTTTAAGGTTTAAACTAAGATAAATAAAACTCTTCATATTAAACACCGAAGAACTTACGTCTAACTCACTATTAGTCCTGTGTCATCAAAATAGTTTCTTAGAGACATTTTAGTACTGAATATTCACTAAGAACTATATTTAAATTGTAGTGCTTTAACTTATACATACATCCTTCATAGTGAAGATAACAAAGAGTAAAACAAAACAAAACAAAAATACCTCTCAAGTTAAACCAAACATCACAGTCAGCTATATCTAAAGATGAAGAAGCCACAGGAAAAGTCAAAAGGTACTCAAATATATGTTAACATATACAATAATTATTATAACTTATATGTTTCATGTATTTAGGGACATATTACTGGAACTGCACATATAACTTTAAGAACTGTATTCACTTTTCAGAAGATAAATGTTTTACAGAAATGTGTATTAAAAATACGGAAAAGCGAAGTCCACACCTATCACTTCATGGAGATTATAAATTAAAACTACAACCGATGATAATAAATTAACAATCCAACATTGAAACATAACATAGAATCTCACGAAAAATAAATCACAGAAAATCTTGCACACATGTGACTGCTTGTTTCATGCTTTTAGCTGTTATTTGTCTTATCAAAGAGTCAGCCAAATTAATTTAATAACAATTTTATATAAGTTGAAGTTTTGCAGCAACTAAAAGTGATAAAATCTTCTTAGACAACCAGCCATGTCAATCTGGAACAGAAGTCCAATGTTTCAGAGACTCTTTGTCTCCATCATCAGGGAATGACATTATCCCCTGATGATGGAGACAATGACTTCTGTTCCAATTTGATGCAGTTGGTCACCTGAGAGGATTCAATTACCTTATTTTTACTACACCTTCTGGAGGAGCATTTATGACCCATGTACAGCTGGTATGATTTGGGTATAACACTGGATAATTTGGACTCCTTATAATGCCATTCTGATTATTCAGTTCAGGTGGATTACAAATTTCAGGCTGATGGGAATATTTTGATGCTAAAGCAGTACCAATATATACTGGAAAGAAACAAAATGTGTTGAAATACAAAATGTAACATCATGTAATATATGTCATAAGATAACACCAAATTGGATTAAATATATGTGCTTAAATTTTACCTGAATAAAGACACACAATTATAAAAATATAGCCAATGCTTCCAATACGTTTAAAATGTCTGCCTTGGTATAATGTAGTCATTATGAATTGATTATGCTGCAAAGAAAAAACATAATATTATAATACTGAATTATATACATGGCTTCCCAGATACAAGTATCATGATATGTACACTCAGTACAGGAATTCTTAATATGAACAGATAAAACAGAAGAGACATACATGTCCCAAAAGTAACAATCCACCATATGTAGCCTACATGCAGCATCATATAGCAGAAGTTATGGATGGGTATCACTGGATAATTCATGTTATAACAGCATACACAACTGATCTTTGTTTATTCTGGCATGATGTTCAAGCACCTTTGGGCCCAATACTGACATTTTGTTATTTAATAATGCTATCTGAAGATTATTCAGGAATATCCAGAACTTGCACAATCTTAACAACCATCAAGCATTTATTATAGAAAAATACAAAATATTTGTTCCGTCATATACAAGTGCCAATGACCACCTTCTTCATGACAGCAGCTACATTCTACACACATGCAGTGTTACAACTTACTTTGTACGTCACAGCTAGTTCTGACTAAATCAATACCTGATTGGACTAGTAGATTTCAAAGTGACAGAGAATTACCTATTAAGCTGAGGGAAGTGACAAAATGAGTATGAATCAGAGGATGGCAGCAGTATGTTTAGTAAATATACCAGGATATGGAAATTTTTGTAACTACTACAACTTCAGTCATTTTAAGTTATTTCATTTGTATAATGTCACCTGCTTTGTCACAAGTAATAATACTGTCACTAATTTAATACATACACATGTATGCATGTGTTATGTGTGTATTTGCAAGTCTCTAAATCTGTCTCAAGAATTCACGATGATAAATGAGGTCACGGGTGCATGTATCGGGTACATTACAAGGGTAGTAAACAAACTATAAGTTTATAGTAGATTTACTGTATGAGTTAAACAAATGAAATTATCATCATAGTAATCATCTAGTAACCAACTGAAGTCATCGCTAACAACAAACGAAAAGACGTTATCACCAAAAATACCCAAACTTCTCTACAATGGTAATGTACTTGTAAAGGCAATTATGTATGTCGATCTTCCTGATGGTTCTTATACCCATACGTGATAAAATATTGGCACAACACACGTCGAAAGAATATACAACTTTAATGCAAATTTATAATAGTAGTTTGCATCATATTATGTACAATATTTCCTCTACAGATGACTTACAGTCTACTGAGTTCAAATATCAAGACATTTTCCTGGAAGCGAGACGTTCGTCGAAATAGCATCGCAAACCTCACACACGCACGGAACCATTTTTTTCCGCTTTCCCCTTGCTCCCGAACGCCTTCTGAAACAACCTCGTATGTGACAATACACGATAATCTGAAACATAACGAATAACATAAAACATAACGTATTCTTGTAAGGGAAAAACACCAATCATGCAAGATTCTCTCTGAAAAGCGATGTATCGATTATTTAAGATGCGTGCCTTCTTCAAAAAAGATGGTATTAGGATAAACACACTCATTAGATTACAAATATTGTTTTGCTGTTCGCTTGTTCATGAAATTAAATGAATGGAAGTTGAGAGGCCAGCAACAAGAGGTCAACAAGAACGACCAACAACTCGATGGAGACGGGAAGATGGGCCTATGACAAGAGATTCAGTAAATACATCCGATAATCGTTCTGACACAAGTGTACGAGAGCATAGGGGTGAAGAGAGACCTGTTTCACGACGTGGGATGATGTCGAGACAGGTGAAAATGGCTTTATTTTAAATGTCAGAGAGAGAAAAAACAACACTTCATGAAGTAATATGTCAGTTCATATCCTACTGTATACACTGTTGTACTTTCCATACCATACCTAATTTTGATGTGCAGAGTTCATTGTATTCTCTAAAGGTAAAAGATTTATCAGTTTGTTATTGTGCTGTAATAGGGAAGCATAATGCAATTAAGGTAACAAGAATAAGTGCAGTGAAAAATTCATATAATCAGAATTTTCAGACATGTTCTTTTCTTAGAAGAAATGCACCATTATTTATGGCTGTATTTTAGAGTCCTGTTATGGATGAGCGACCATATACTCAACAAAATGCTCTGAGACCCAAGACTGCAAGTAGAAATGCAACAATGCGACCTCCTTCAGCCACAGCATTTGCTACTGGTAATGCAGTGATACCAGGTACTGCACCACGTTTATCTACAGCAATGCTACAGCAGCCAATACACCGAACAGGCACTTCATTGACCTTAACAGGAGCACAGGTATGGCATCTCTTCTTTTTTTAATTATGATTTTAGGTTTAACAATGTTATCTTACCTTTCTGATTTTTACAATTAAAGTGTATGTGTTCCCTTGCTATTAGCATTGATAGAAGCATCAGTAATGCAGAATTTACACCTAATATTGTCAGTGATATCACACAGCATAATTCAATGGGTTTATGTCCATCAAAAATCTCGTGGACTGGGTTGGTGGGGGGGGGGGGGGTTGCTCTAATATTTTTGTTACCTTGGATTGAGACTGTCTTTCTATAGAACTGCATCCCACAGATGATACATGAGTGAAAATGGAATAATAGTGGAATGATACTGATAGGGGAATAACTAAAGACTCAAGAGTAACCTGTCCTAGTTCTACTTTGTCCAACATAAATATCACCTGCACTGCCCTGGGAGTGAACCCAGATCTCCACATTGAGAAGCTGGTAACTTACCACCTGTACTATGGCACATCCGTGGCAGGGACTTCAGAGTTTTTATAATGGGAAGTTTGTGGTTTGTATAGTAGCTGTTAAGACAGAGTGTGAGAGTGTAAAGCCCTTTCTGTTCTATTTTATAATGTAGGTTAATGTCATTGATCGCCCCATCACCCAACAAGGACTTACTGGTCTTCGAACTGGCACCAGGGGACCACAAATGAGACAGGTACAAGATAAGAGGTACTTTGTAGGTCTCCTACAAATGAAGATTCGAGAATTGTCACAAGAGATTACACGCCTTTCAAGAGAAATTGATAGTCAATCACGAGAGCAAGCAAATTTTCTAGTCTATGATAAACGTGTAAAGGAAATAGCTGCTGAACTTACAGGTGAGGCTTAAATATGTAGATTATTTCACATATGCAAAGTGATTCATGTACATTGACTATGATTTAATATTAGAAGGAAGTAGAATGTTTCTAAAACTCAGAGAACCAGTAACCCTAGTATAAGGAAGCTTGAAGCGTACTGGTCAACTACATACAGTGCCAAGGTCAAAAATATGTGTAGATTTGCCTCCTTGTCCCTCCTCATGGTCAGCTCCTTAGATAACATAAGGGTCACATTTTATTTCCTCTCACCATATTCCTCACTGAGTTCTGTTATTATAACATAAAAAGCTGATGTGGAAATAAACACAATCATTTTGACAAAGAACATTTGAGGTTCTTATGGCAGTGAAGTTGCCAGTATTAGTCTTCTTGGTTATAATGCTCTGTGGTCTTACAGGTGGTTATCAATGTATCACAGGAATGTATTGTCTTCATCTTTAAGGTAACATGACCCTGAAGATGGGGTGATATGTTCCTCCAAATTACTGGTAACCACCTACAAGACTTTGCAGTCACAACAAAGACCACCACCACTGACATGAAATATCTATTCGATGGACTATTGACTGAGGTTACTTCTTTCCAATGGAGTAGGTATTCTAGACAGAATGTTTCAGAAACTAGATGTTTCCATCCTCAGGTGGAAAGTATGTACTCAGGTGGGTTCATTGGAGATACTTGTACTCACTGGACCAGTGATTAAGTTAGCTATATCTGATGAACTTAAGTATCTAGTCCCCACCTTTTTGCTTGAGGATGAAAACAGATCCAGTTTCTGAAATGTTTTGTTCTGCTCAAAATACCAAACAGCGGACAAACACCAGAAACCCAGTAACAATGATTTAATAAAATGTTTATGTGTCATCAACAGTGGCTTTAAAGTCCTTGAAGGACCATGGCCTCCTCACATACGAAGTTTCTTGATTTCTTTTTTAGACAAAATGTTGATATGTAACTATTTTAAAACAAAACACCTTGGTATGACCTTATTGATACCTGTCTGTTTCTGTATTAGAGTTGCAGGGCCAATTGGCAGATTACAACCTCGTAGTGGATAAGGTAAACACTGACACTGAGAAATCTGAAGTGGATGCAGAATGTGGGGAGCTGAAGGAACAAAATGATAAGGCAATGACTCAGCTTGAACAGTTATTTTCACAAAGGCAACAAAAAGAATCACAGATAGGTCAATTGGAGAAGGAAATAGAACAGGTATGCCATTACTTTTTATCATATTCCAAAATGTATAATATATGATGCATAGTAGTAACCTCGCCATTCTTTTTTTTCCCTTGCTGTCATATCCTAAATGTGGTGAAATTAACATGTACATACTTTTTGTCACTGCTGTCAAATTGTCCACAGAACGATTGTAAATATTATATATTTTGTTAATTTTTTCATTAAAACTTTTCTTACCAAAAATACTCTAGACTCAAGTATAAGTATAGATAAGAAGTATGAAATAATCCAAAGGTGTACGTATTTGCTTACTTTGAATCTTTGTCCCATTTTAGGAACAAAACATGACAGAGAACTTACTTAAGGCCATGAGTTCCCCACTGAAGGAACATTATGATGAACTACAGAAAACTAATAATCAGCTACAGCAGCAGATGGAGACATTACAACAGGAACTAGATAGTCTTACTAACAAAAAATTGATTTTGGAAGATCAGTTGTCATTGTCTCAGGTTGGTTTTATATGTAAGTGGCATTTCAGAAGTATTTTATGTGATCAGTACATGGCACAGAAAATCAAGAGAAATAATATATCACCACCAGGGTTGATATACTTCACCCATTTGTGAGGCAGATGAAAAGTCATAGTACTGTCATCATCTGTGCTTAGACAGTGTACTAATGCTTCAATAGTCCTACTGATGGTATATG
This sequence comes from Zootermopsis nevadensis, assembly GCF_977971745.1. NCBI lineage: Eukaryota > Metazoa > Arthropoda > Insecta > Blattodea > Termopsidae > Zootermopsis > Zootermopsis nevadensis. The sequence goes on from NW_028259161.1 coordinate 10,337,333, forward strand.
CATTTTAAAATTGGTGTAGTGTACAATATGTAATCAGGATGACTGTCTCCTGGGATGTTACACCTTGTAGTCTGGTAGACATTTACAAACATCTCAGAGGTGCTTGTTGTCTCCATCATTCAGGTGAATGCCCTGATGATGGAGGCATCAATCACGCCTGAAACATCCATGAACTTCTACCTGACTACACAATGCAACAACCCAAAAGACAGCCATCTTCAATATATATTCACTATTTCAAAAGAGAAAGCTAAATTTCTGAAGCAATTGAACAGATTAAGCAAGAAGCAGTGCACCTACATCATAAATTAAAAGAGGCTGAAGAGAGGAAAGCATCTCTCCTGGAGGAAGAAAGGACACGATCCACACCAGCCCAGGAGCGGGAACAGTTACTGCAGAGGGTTAAGGATGACAATATTGAAATTGCAACCATGGAACGACAGATAGTGGAGATTCAAGATCAGATTCGCAAGAAGCAGCAGGAATTAGAGCAAATTGAGCAGGTACAACTGGAGTAGTTACTTGACATTGTGGCAACACATTTTACTATGTCTTGTATTTATGTGATCTGCACTCCCTCTATATACCTTCATGGTGTGATGTTTAACCCTGTTGCATTTGAATGTCCATGAATTACCATATACTGTGAAATTCAACTTCAGTTCACATCAAAATAATTTTCTTTATTCACTGACATATTCTGGTTTTATTTCTCAAGTGGTAAAATGTATTCTTGTTGGTCTACATAGTGCTGCCATGTAGTATGAATAATTTGAACTGAAAGTAAATATCATGTGGTTGCCATGCTGTTGAAAGTTGTTTTGAGCATTTGGTGTGTGATGACATTTCACAATTTTAATCAATTACAAATTGTAAAAATATAAAATAGTAAAATATAAGATTAGGTTTTGGTGTTTGGATTTTTGTAATTTTTATTTTTCTGTGTACATACATGATAATCTAACCAACATAATGAGTTCAGATATTTTGACTTTAAATGTACTGTATGTCAAGTAGAAACCCTTTTTGTACTATGAACCATTTCTGAGAAATTTTACAAAATGTTAATTTTCTGGTCTGCATATCCTGTTATATTGAATAAAACATTTAACTACTTGCCTAGCCACTTGCAACAAAACATGTACATCTTAATCTTATTGATATAGGATTTGGATGAAAGCCAGAGTGAACGTCATCAAAAGTATCGAGAGCTTCGTCGAAGAGAGGAAACCATGGAACAGTTCTTGTCAACTTTTGATGACAGTCGTGATCAAGAAATGACTCGTATTGGGCAGCTAGAATTGGGCATTGTAACAGCTTTACAACAAATAAGCCATAATTTGGCTCATTCTGGACATCTTCCCAGTGTAGATGACTTTGCAACAATGAAGGACAATTTGGCATTTAAAGAAGGGGAACTTGAAAAGTCCCGAAAAACTGTAGAAGGCTTAGCAAAAGAGCAACAACAACTACGGCAAAACTTGCAGAAGGTCAGAACCAGAACAAACTTGAATTCTAAAGCATACATGAACAAGTATATTTATGTGAGGATGTAAGGATGGATAAAACTATTATAACTGCTCTTCCTTTATCATTCATTTTACATATTTTATTTTTCATAAGCGTTATTGGTTTTAGCATGTACTAAAATATTGAAAATTACTATTCTAATTTTTGGTATGTTTGAAGGTTGAAGCTCTTGAAGAAAAAATTAAAGCTGAGATGGAGACTCTGAGGAAACGTATGGCCACCATGCAAGGAGAAATGGGAACACTGTCAGACTTAAATTCTCTACGAGACAATGCTCAGGAGAAACGTATGCTGTTGGACAAGGAAAGAAAAATTCTCCTTAATTTAAAAGGACCAGCTCAGCTTACACTTGTAGAAGCGCAAATGAAACATGAAAATCTTCAGGTACAAACTTAGGTTTTCTATGTTACCATACAATATTTTAAGAATGTATTATACATTAGTCAGTATGATTTATCACGGTTTCTTTCCTCTTTCTTTTGCTGTGACATTTCAGCCATTAAAAGACCATCATCAAGCATGGAATGTCTGAAATACAAATTTTATTCCAAACAACAATCACTTTGATGAACTTCAATTTCATAGAATTAAATTGAAGACCATTCAGAGTTTGCCTATAAATTCACCGTGTAATTGAATGGATGTATGCATTCCAAAATTTACTTGCAAAAATTCAAGTGAAAAGAAAAGACTGATAACCTTACCCAGTCTTTTAGTGCAAAATTATCATGTAGAAAGTGAAATTCAAGAATTTCAAAAGAAGCCAACAGGGACAGAAAGCTCGGCTGCATGCCTGAGATCCCAAAGCCAAAGCTTGAGTAATTTATAAAATCATAGTTTATGCCCTGCCTACCTGCTCGTTGCTTTACAGAAATAACAGTTCTGTCCTAGTGAATGATTTGCTTATTAATACAGCCATCTTACTCTTGAACACAGCTGCTCAGTTATATATTTATTTTTAATACCATTCTTCAGTAGAAAAACAGGTTTCTCCACAACAAAACAGAAAATGTCTCTAGCTACAATTAACATTAGCATTATTAATAATATTTCACAAAATAACACTTCAGTTACTATCTCTGTTGTCCATGTGACAAAGTAACACACCACAAGAACAAACCTCTATTTTAATTGCATCCCTTTTTCAGAAACGACTGAATGAAAATGAAACATATGCTCAGCTCACTAACCTGGAACGGAAGTTGGCCCAAGTGGAGCAGAATAATTATAATATTCAAGAATTTATTGCATGTAAGAAATCAGAAACAGACTATGAACCACTAAAAGACAAGGTATACAAACTTGCTCAGGATTACAATAATATTATAAAGGATAATATAAGAAAAGAGGGTGTAGTTTAAAATAATTTATTAATTTTAAAGTCTTTTAAGTACCTCACTACCATAGATTGGAGGGAAACAAGTTATTTTATTGCACCACTTAAATGGTTATAAAGTTAAAAATGCAACTTTTGCACAAAATCAGTGCTATTGATCTCATATGTGCCTGATGGAATCTAGTCATATAAGAAAAAGGGATTGTTTTAACATGTCAAGCACATCATCATCACCACAGTTTATAAAACTGTATGGGTATTCATAATTTTTAAGATTATGATGTTTGAGATTTCAGAGTCTCATGGTAGTGGGTATGAAGGTGGCTGTCTTTTGGGATGTTGTAGAAAATGTCTGATATTTCATTGTCCTAATGATGAAAGCAGTTAGCACTTCTGAAATGTTTTGTCAGTTTGTATGAGGGTACATGGCAAAACATCCCAGGAGACTGTTACCATTATGTGATAATTTGTTTACATGTTATTTTGCACTGTCTGTGATCATTACACACCAACCAAGGTTTTAAAACTTTTAATGCAGCAAAAATTATAAATTTTCATCTTGCACTCCTTGCCATATTTTAAGACTAGCATTATTTCAGGCTTAAATCACATAAGGTGCCAACACTTGCAAGGCTTAGACAGAAAACTTTCATAGTGAAGAAAAATTCTTTTCCTGATAATACAAAACAATCATTTGCTCCATCAGGCTTCACATTCAAACCTTGTAGTCATAAGATAAGCCTCATACGATAACAGTTAAATTAAAAAAGTAAAAAAAAATATCCACTGATTAATGCTGTATAGAGATTGTGTTCTGTTTTCTTGCTGAAAGAAATGTTTAAATCATAAATGTCAAATATTAATTGTATAGGCTGTTTTTCATTTATAGAATCTGACATGCAATAAAATGTTGGTTGTGTGCAAAGTGTAATTAATTTCACTCAATCCCTGATCCCTACAAACTCATGCAAGTCAGAAACCAAAGACAAGTGGTTTTCTTTCTGCTTCTGTGTGTCAATAGTGATGGAATGAGCTTGACTGAGACATGTCTCATTCACAAACCTTCAGTTAAAATAGTTTGACATAAACCATAAGAAATTCCTGCCTTTTTATCCATTTCATGAATAGTCAGGTTCCTGTCATTTCACATTAAAACATATACCTAAGCTACCAGTTCTTTGTTTCTGGTGTTTGATGGACAAAAAGGTAATTTTCTGCTTTCAGATTACAAAAATTAAAAACAAGTCCTTAAGACAAATTATATAAGTATACAGTATAAGAGACAGGAATAAATATCAATAAGAACAACAGAGGTTGTTGCACATTTCTGTTACCATAATTACTTTTCCAGTAAATACATTTTATAAAGTTTCTCCAATTCAGGAACATTAAATTTTGGTATAAAATTAATCTTCACAATATCATCAAACCCTTCATCCTGGTTTGGCTCGACATACTTTTTTCTGGAAAGAAAATATGTATTTTTATCATAACAGTATTCAGTCCCATAGTTAATCTTTTATAGTAAGTAAAATTTGTAAACTTACTTGTACATGTTGATAATCATATCACTGATTGGCTCATGATTATCATCTGTATATTCTCGAAACTGAAAATGAAATGGATTCATTTTACTAAACAGCTCTGTAATATAAACAAGTTTGATATTGTACTGGTGCCTCCAGCAGAAAATTAACTGCCACATTTTCTGACAGTTCAGACACACAAGTTTTATGTCAAAATTCAACAGCTAACATCAGTTTTATGTGTTTTTAACACTAATGCATTATAATCAGCATCACAGTTGTGATGGGCATATAATGAAAGATGACCAGACTACTTTACATTTGTGCATACATTTTCATTTATGCAGGAAAAGCTGGATCTAAAACATGTAATGCTTATTTAAATTTTGCAAATGTGACTGTATTTTGCACTCTCTAGTTTTAAAACCTCTCAGAAATGTCTGAGTTACTAGATTAAATTCTTCCAGTAGTTTCCTACAATAATAGACAAACAAAATATTCCTTTTGCTCTATGAGAATGGATACACAGGAATCATATCTTTCACTTTACCTTGTTGTTGTGTTTAGCATGTTCTATGCTTGTCTTCAGGACAAAACAACGACACATTACACCATGTTTACGGGCTGCACTAATAAATTTCTGTCTTGACTCCTTGTCAGGATTGGTGTTATCAATGATTACACTCTTGCCTGCAGCGAGTGCTGATTCTAAAGTTGACATACATTTCTGCAAAGAACCCAGTGTATCTCTGTTCACATGATGGTATCCTTCTGGAACCAAATAGGTTGATGCAAAAAAGCTCTTACCAGAGCCAGGAGATCCAACAAGAACCACAACCTGTAATAGAATTTACAGCTTGCAAACAAATATCACAGATCATGACATTCTAATGACTACCTTGTTTCTTTGTAAATACAATTTCAAAGGTCTGCATTGTTGTTACTCTCATACTGTCCAGTACAATGAAGTGTTTTATATAAAATCTGTATTAATGCTTGTAATCTCCATTCACACAAATTTTGTTTATCGGACTACATTAATTCACTCATTATTACCATCAAACTAAAAAGTATGTACATATTTTTTAAAAAAATTAAAAGGTGTATATTTCCAGTTTTGAATAAACAACCCTGGACACATTTACTATCATTTTCTATTTTTACACATAATCACCATTTCTTATAATGTGCCTTGTCAAGCCATGAATAGTACATATTCCCACACATAGAAGCTGTCTGGTGTCATGTGTTATGCAGTCATTTATTTACAGTTGTCTCATAGAGTCTGTCAAATCACTGCCCATACAATGCATTCTGTTGTTCAGCAGGTCATGTGTGTCCTTGCATTATCATGTTGGAGCGAAATGTCTTCAGTATGCATACCTATGTGAATTCTGCCTATAGTTTGCACAATGTTCCAAAGTACCATTACTTAATAGTTATTCTGCGTAACCACAAAAGAAGTCATGATGTTCAGGTATACTGTACTTTCACATCCTTCATATAACCCAGGTCTAGCACACTTAGACCTTCATCTGGTCTTTAAAAAATGCATAATGTGGGTGGCAATTTGACTATCACAATTCCATGAAGACAGACATAAAGAAATTATTGTATGATATGCCAGACAGCTTTCACCATGTGGGAATACATGCTTTCATGTGTCACTGGACCAGATTTTTTTAACAAGGTAATTACATGTAAAAATATAGTAAATGTAACCAAGTTTGTCTATACAAAATTGGTTCACAGATTCCAAAGACCCAGGATTGTGTAACATTGTATTGTATTTTATTACTCCACAAGTCATGAATTTGACTTTATAGGAAGAAAATCTGCAAACAAAGATACCTCTTTTGTGTCAGATATAAGCTTTATGTCACATGGTTCATATAGTGGCAGATCAGTCTGAAGAATTGAAGGGTTGAAATCTGGGAGTTTGAATGTTGCAGGACGTTGTTGCAAGAAGTGCTCCTCAGGTGTGTAAAATTTCAGGCCTAAATTAAGTGCCATAAGTCTATCTGATGATGAAAAATCTTTCTTCTTTTTTGGAGCCCAGTTAGCCTCCCTTCCAGCTGCATCCCCACAGTAGAAAGACTTAGATACATCAACAGGGACATCACAATTTTTCTGCAATAAGTGATACAAGTTTTCAAAACAAAAATATATGGTTCCATACATCAGGCATTTTCAGTCAAACTTGGCTATTACAAGATACAAGGGGCAGAGGAAAGTGCTCATTATAACTGTTATTCGTTATATCCGTTATTGTGGCTGAATATTTCATACTGATACAGAAAATATCTCATTGGTTAGTTTGACAGTTGGTTTCTCTCCCTGTCTTCTAAGAATCCATAACATAAGAGAGGATTAAGAAATTGGAAAAAAAAACTAATGTCATGTGTACCCACAGCATAGGACATGCTCTATTCAAATGAGGCAGTGCAGGCCCCCCTCACCCCCACCACGCAGGATCTGCGGGGATTTCCACTACACCACTGAAATGAGGACTATGTTCTTTGTGAGTAGCATACCACACTAAATGAGATTCTGGGAACAGAAATCAGATCAAACACACTATGAATGTCGACTGTAAATATCGTTAAAAGGGTTTGAAATTGCTATCAGCCAGGGTGTGGAAAGAGATAAGAGGGAGAATGTCATGAACAGGTAAAGCAGTAATAGATCTTAATCCCTCGTATGGGAGTTCAGCCACTGCTCGTTATAACGGCTTAAAGATTTGCTCCTTACACCTGTGAAGTTCGCAACTACTGCAATCCCTTTAACCTTGAAATGTTGCTCATAAAATACATCATTTCCAACCAAATCATCTCTGTTTGCTTGCAATAGCCAAGATCTTGTTATAAACAAGTTCAACTGTATTGTCTACTAAGGTCCATTTGAAAAAGAGGTGACTGTTCCAGGGGCCATTACATGGGTGGGAAAAATCATAACCACGTAATTATATAATTTACAAGCTTAAGCTTACAATGTATTTTCCCACTAGCAAACAGAAATGTGAATATTACTGAAACACATTTCCAGTTTATTTCATTAAAATTTAAACATGGTACACAAATAGCAAATTGACATGCATCTGAAATTAAATTTAAATTTTTCAAAAACTGAGACATTTAGGGCTACACATGTGTATTCAAAATAAATTAATTTCACAGTCATTGGGGCTGGTGCTATCTTACCAGCCACTGAGAACCTGTATATAATAAGATTATAAAATCCCATTCCATTACAATTAGACTACTGACTGGACTGAACTGGAACTTTGAACCAAATTAACCATCCAAAAGTTTTAGAATACATGTACAGAATTAAAATTATTAACATTTTAAAATTCAATTCAATTCAATTCAATGTTGGTAGCAATAATAAAAGATGAGCATCTGGACGTAAAATCAGTGGTCAATGCTGAAATTTTGAATGTGAACAGATCTTTGAACAGTATTAAACTTCATTCAGAACATTTTTCTTCTACATATAACTTTATATCAACAAAGTACAATTATTTCTATCATATAGCCATAATACAGGTAGCCCTCGATTTACACCGGGGATGCGTTCCTGGACGAACCAGCGTAAACGGAATCGGCGTAAATTGAAACTCTTTTATAATGTAAATCAATCTGAAGTCAATGACATGCATTCCCAGTACCCAAACATTGATGAGTAATATAATGGCATTACATTTAAAGCTCTGAAATAACGTAAATAAAATAAAGGGAATTTAAAAAATATATTTTATACACTTACAATCGGCAATTCGTTTGTCCAGTTTGTAAGAATTACGATTTAGTACAATAATCAGTATGAGATACATTGTAAAACATTTTAAATAATAGTATTTTTTTTCACTTTTTGAGTTGCTGGTTTCAAAATCAGTGTTATTCTGAACCGGCGCATATTGAGCACTACTTGTAATGTGTAACAATTTTGCCCCTGAAGTTTCATGTGTGGCAGCAGCATTAATGTGTAATGGTTTGTGAAAGTGAACTCAGAATATCTAGGTGAAGCAGTCACAGTTTTAAGTTTGTAATATACCTTTCTTACTAGAGCATTCCACATTCCAGGAGCAGGCTTTCTGTAGATACCCTTCCCAGTAGAGATGAAAGTCTGTACTGGAACACCAAGTTTATTCACAATTCTAACAACTTTAGCTTTGAAATCTTCTAGATTAAGACTGCCCCGACCTATTCCAGCTTGGTTTGTCAAGAACACAATTTTATAGCCATCATTATGCAACTGCTTTAACTTTCCAGGAACTTCACTAAATGCAATCTTCCAGTCATTGCAGTCTTTGGGAAAGACATGGCCTGACTGAGTAACAATTATGGTACCATCAAGATCATAAGCAGCAATCTGGAAAAAAATATTATATTTTGAGTCACCACATAGCTAAGTTCCCAGTTATGTGGGACTCTGTAAATATATACAAAGCTATTAAAAGATAATTATGTAATCAGAACAGGCTTAAGCCTAATCCATGACAATCAGAATATTAGTACAAAGAATTTGAACTAATACTGAAATACTGTGACAAGAATGTGCAGAGGCAATTGTATATGTTAGCTGATAAGCATGACTGCCAGTGTATATAAAGAAAATGGATATGTCAAGCACAGTAATATTTAATTTGATATAGAAATTTCTGTTTCTTTTCACCTTTGATTGTGCTACAACATGCTTTGATGTATAAATTAAAAGTTTCCCATTATCAATAGTTTCCCATTTACTATCTGAACTTGTTTTAGGTGTAGCCAGTCCACTATCCTTTTCCAGTGATTCACCACACAGTTTCTTGTTCAATATACTGGTTTCATCAAGTTTTCTCTTATTCCCATCTACTGATGGTGGAGGCTCAAATTCTACTATGTGTATGTACTGTCCAAGCAAAATTTCCAGTTTGTCGCCATGTCTTAAAACCTGGGTACCACTCTTCTTAAGTGCAAAGCCATTGACACCAGTAGTATTTGGTCCCACCTGTTTAATTCTCACTTCCAATGCACTGATATCTGCACAAAGACTCACTGAAAAATAAGTATACTATTTAATCAATCTACAGGTTACTGTGCAAACAAATATAAATTGTCATTATAACACATTCGTTATATTATGTGAAATTATGAAGTTATTTTGGTGGCTTCTATACCTTGGTTCCTGGAACATTTTTTGTCTGTGATTTTTGTATTTGGTGCTCTACCAATAAACACCTCCTCCATATGTGGTAAAACTATTGGTTCATGTGAATTATTTATGCACCTCAAAATACATCTACGAATGGTCGCCATTAGGAAGACTATGTAAATTGCACTTAATTATAAGTCAATTTTTCTTTCATGCACGTTACGCATTCAAAGTTCGAAATTTCATAGGATGAGAGTGGTGTTTTATGATTTGCTTCTTTTCCTATTACATGGTCACTTATATTTCCGGTCAGTGCAGCTATTCCTGTCACCTACAATCTCGAATTCTATGGGACGGAGACAATGTCAAACAAAAGCTGGAAGAATGCAAATTATGTTCTGATTAAAAATTATGCCGCTTGTGAGCAAGCGACCTGTAAATTGATAAAACAATCAGCACGCATATGTCCGAAATTTTACTGTTATTATATTTCCTAACATATGAAGTTCTTATATTAATGAATAAATTATAAAATTCTCATAGCGTATATATTTTAGTTTTTCTTGCTTAGTTCGCTTTGAGATTTGCAGTTTAGTAATAGTATCGATGACTTGTAACAGAATTAATTACGTAAGGTGTCTCAGGAGCCGACCTTTGTGCCACTAAAGACGCTCCATATTTCGTTTTTCCTTGCCCCTTGGTTCAGAAGTTGTTCCGATGCGCTGAAAGAGGGCAGTAGTTGTGACTTCAGAGCGTGTATTATGATAAACTCTTCTTTTAACTAAAAATAGATGTCAGAGATATCATACATTACTGATAGCGTGTATTCCGAAGGAAGATTACATCATATTGAACATAATGTATGAAAGATATTGTTCTATATTTATTTAAATTGTTTTGATGAAATGCTCTTGATTAATTCGTCTGCATGTCCGTAAACGTATTTCTAATGACGTGATCATAAAATAAACCTTGTCACAATAATGGTGGATTTTTATGTATATTTTGGACTGACAAAGATCCATCAAGGTTACAGCCACGTCAGGAAGCTGCAAGTGTTACAATCCAAGTGTCTTCGCATTGCGACTAACGAACCTACTAGGTACTTAAGTAACAGGCAAATTCACGAGGATTTGGGGATCCCGCTCCTTGCTGATCTCATCAGAGCACTGACTGAGAGCTTTGACTCAAAGTTAGCTGGTGTGGGGAACCCCATAGTTCAGCAATTTGGGAGGCACTTGTGCCGACAGAGGTAACCGAAGGGCAACCGAGGATGATGATGTTAAGCAGGCCAGCCGAGACTGTCCCTGAAAAGACGGCCAAGTCGGCGCAACGAGTGGTCTGACTACTCGGCTACCCTGAATGAAGTTTTCCGTGCATTTCCCCAGTTGTAAGGCAAATGCCAGGGTATAATTCAAGATGGGCACGGCCCGCTACCCTCACCACGGAGGCCTTCAGCTGATGTGATTCAACCCCCCCCCCCCCCCCAAGTCGCAGAGGCCATCAGCTGAAGCGGCCCCACCCTCTGTGGGTTCAAACCCCAGAGAAACAACTAACCGAAATCCTTTGCACAAAGAACATGTTGACTAAAGGTGGCGACTGACTTGTAACATTTGCCTGTAATGTAACGTGTTACAAATCGAGCATTACACAAGTGAAGACAGCGAACGGAGCCGCTCGATGCGAGCCGCTCACGCTCGCGGGCGCTCCATCGTGTTGTCGGTTTTTTCGCGAATCCCTTTGAGTGTTACGTTACAAGTCAGTCAGTCAGTCGAGCGGCGTCGTAACGAGCATTCACGAGTTCTTTAGATAACAGTAGCGTATTAAATGAAACAAAGATAACACAACCTCCACGTCCGACATATTAAATGAAATGAATGGAGCACACATGAGCACAGTCGAGCCGAGCGTTCAAAACGAGCATTCGATGCGCGTCACCAGTTGTGGTGTAATGTAACATGCTCGCCGCGAATGTTACATTACGAGTAAATGTTACAAGTCAGTCGCCACCTTAACGGAATAACCTCTCATCAGCAGCAACAGACCCCAGTTTGAATAGTTGAGGCTCCCGCCAAGACAAAACCTCCATTAGCGTAAGCAAACTCCCGTTTTAGTTTTAAGGCTATTTTTACCATTTCCAGCAATGCGTTTCATGTGAAGGAATCGTGTTACCTAGCAAGGGACGATGTCCTGCGCTTGCGCAAGACTCTGTCCTTGGTTAGCTTTTTGGTTGGTTGTTGCCATCAAGGTTCATCGGAAGGTACAGTATTCTCCGAAAAGGTGCAATTTAAGAAAAGGAGTTCTTGACCAGCTGCGGGCTGTAGAGAATTCGGTAATGAACATTCACGTTCAGTAAGAATTGGAGGATTTCTTAAAGGATTCTGTTCTCTTAAGCAATTACTGTTAATAACATTATTTTTTGATGTAAATACGTCTATATTGAAGGGTCATTCCGCAAAAAAGTGTAAGGAAAATGTGTAACATGGTTACCTAGGAAATATCAACAATTTGTAAATATGGACCGACAACAATGGTCAGCTTGCGTTCATTGTTATGTTACCTAGGAAACGTCATCTGTTTACTCGGCATTGTTGTGTTACATTACTGCCGTCAACAATCCGCTTTCGTTATTGCAAAAAGAGCCGAGCTGTGAATCGGCTGTAGAAGTGCATCGTATATTAGATAATTTTGTGCTGGTAAAAACGTTTTACAATATCACAGGTACTTATCTTATATAAGAATTATTAAGAAATCTATTGTTGCGTTAGTTTGTTGCGTCATACTATGTACAAGATGGATGACATTGAATCTAAAAGACTCCATAAAGCAGAATATATGAGACAGTACAGAAAACGTAAAAAAATAGAAGTATTAAATAATGAACCTAAAGTTCAGAAAAAATACCAAAAACTAATGCTGAATATACAAGAAAATGTAGGAATCGCAAGAAGCAATTATTATTAAATAATGAATCTAAAGTTCCCAAAGAAATACCAAAAACTAATGTGAACGTATGAGGGAATACAAAATTCGCAACAAGCAATTACTTCAAGTTAATGCTTCATCATTAGCAAATACAAGCGTTCCTATAAGAATCGCGCAACCAAGGTATAACAATGCAACAGAATATTTTCATAAGCATTTTAATGAAAATATATTTGGATACGCTTGCAATGTATGTGATCGGTTATGGTTTGAAAAAGATTTGAAACAAGTTACTGATAGCCATTTAGAAGGGGGGGGGGGTTGTTTGATTTTTAAACACTCTAGAGACTCTAGAGAAAGCGCTCCGAAAGACGTAAATATAATTTAAATACAGAGACGTATTTACGTCAAATTTTCCGGAACCGTGGTTCCACTGTAACTTTTTGGTGTCGTGTTTTCATCACTTTTGCCTGTCGCTGCTGGCAAACAGTATATATAATTAAATTATTCTCGTCCGTTTGGATTCGACTCCCATATTTACTTTCCCATTCCTTTATCAGCGTCCCCCCTGTATTCGACATTTGCAGTGCACTACCGTTTGATTTCGACCCGCCGCGTTCTTTACACTCTCATAGTATGACGTCACACAGGATGACGTTACGAACAGAGTAACCTTGAGCGTGTATCACTCCGCAACCTTTGTTCCAAATTCCTTGTTTACATTAGTATATAGAAATCAATTTATAAAAAATAATGTAACAGAGTGATTACATGTTGAAGATAAACTTTACTACTACTAATAAATTGTGAATATGTATGTTTTTAATAGGTGAAACTTGTATTTGTTTACACGAACTATTTTAGGCGGACGAAAATTACTTTGTGCTAAAGAAAACAATAACACAGCCGTCTCATGGTTGACCCATTCACTGTCGAAGAGCGAGGAAGGTAGTAAGGCTAGCAAGTGTAGTGTCTACAGAAGTTTATTGTCTTTCTTTGAGGTGAAGAATTTTCGGATACTACAGAAACGCAATGCCTAGTAAAGAAGAGAAGTGTGTTTTGTCGACTAGCCATAGCACTACAGCACAAGACTTTCTTGCTAGAGATATGGAGGAGCTTGTATCTGAGATTAAAGAGAACCTACGTTTATCTGCAGGACTGAAATCGCGACCAGCTTTCTCAGTGCATCATAAATCAAGGGCGTCACCTTATAGAATACCCAGCAGGAGCTGGGGTGATTCAGCTTGTGATGCGTGTTTAAGTTCGCCGAGTAACAACTGTGGTGGACATTCGTGTATTGCCGTAAACAAGAAATTGTCGGGTAAATCAACAGATTCATCTACAGCAAGTGACGATCCGTACGAGATGTTGCAGGAATTACTGCGTGATGGTAGTCTAATCAAAGAGGCGGTTCGGCGTCTTCAGAGAGGACTTTCTCCGAAACAAAGGTACTTCTATGATTCGGACGAAGAAGCACATAGTCCACTACGAATGTGCCATTTGGAGCTGTGAACAGTCTACTATTGCAAGAGAGAAAAGATTGTTGTGGTTCCTTTTGAAGTTCGCAGCTCTGCCAAGATTCGTGTACGAGACGCATGTAACGTAATTGCGTGTGTTTGTTCCACTGAGGTGGTGTGTTCTGTGTAATTGGCTACCGAAGGTAATTAATTGCAACTGAAGAACTTCTTGTGTTCGGTTGGCGAGGACGACGATGATGCAAGAGAATGTTATTCGTTACATAGAAACATATAGCACTCTTAGACGAGAACGTTTAGTTATAATAATACTGGTGTTTCAATTATTCGTATTGCATTAAAAAAAACAAAATCAACTGGATTACGCTTAATTTATGTGTGTTGTCTTTAAACTAATTTTTGTACGCTTACAAAAGTAACAAAATTCTGTTATATTCCCCATTTTTTGGGTTTTACGTTAGGTGAACACGATCAGTGTAAAGGGCAGTAAATCCAGTGCATGCAGTTTAAAAGTAAATGTCTTGTTGAATGGTCTATACATCATGTGAATGTTATATAATGTAAATCAATGTAAACCTATATTGAAATCGTTTACACGCTAATATGAAAACATTTTTATCTCTCACGAACCTTTGTGTTTCAGAGCTTTCGTTTAGATACATTATGTATCACATTCCTTTTGAACAGTTATTCACTGTAAATGTGTAATGCATGAAGTCACACTCCATAACATATTTATAACCCACTAAATATTGTTAATTTTCCTCTTGATCTCATGTTTATCAATGCAATGGGATGTGATGAGTAAGAAATGACTCATTGTTTGCTGTCACTGTATACATATTTTAAGCTAAACCATTGTTTACTTAATAGGTGTTTGACCTGTTGTAACAGTGTTGGTGTTTTTCGAAAGTGTGGGTTTACAACCATAACAAAAACATACTTGTATGGAAAAATGGCATGCATATTGATGGAAGAAATGCTTTTAGAAAGTGCAAATATAGTTGCAGAATATTCAGGGTGGTTTTCCTAGTTTTCTTTCATAGGGAAAGGCAGTATTCTTTGTATATTTTTTCTTTGTGTTGTTTATGTATGACTGAGTGGTATACTGGTAATCTCTTTTCATAACAATTGTATACCAATAACAAAGTTTTAGCATTTGAAAGAAAGCTAACAAATAAAAAGTGAGGAATTTGTTGTCTTACAGGGATGTTACAATGCCCTCTGAATCTTGTGTAATTGTGTGCATAATGTTGATGGAAACAATGTTCACAACAGTACAGTTTATTTTTAACATGCTTCACACAATTCAGGGATTATATATGGTACAATTTTTCACTTTGTGGAAACAAGAAACTTTTTTCTCAGTTACAAGAAAATTGTCACAAAAGATGAGTGACATTTGTACATAAGGATTTGATGAATGAGTCCATGCATTTTTCTTTACTGTGCATGTTTTAGTGCATAGGAGTCATCACTGTCCGTAATGGAGCAGTTAGAAAAGTCATTAAAATATTTAAAAATATTTAAATTGTGTTCATTATTCATTCCTGTAAAAATCCTTTCCTTCCTCCTATGTTTTTACCCATGATGAATATCTGGGCTAGCAGTATATGAAGTTGAGGTATGTGGTTTTACTGTGTTATTTAGGTTTTTGTGATACAATGGAGAGGATATATATTTCCAGTGATAACAGTGATAAACTGAAGTGGTTAGTGTGGCGTGATGCTTGTGTTTAAATTCAGCGCCATTAGTTCAGCTTTGTTAGTCAGCTTCCCAGAGTGCGTGAGAGACGGCCACAAGTTCAACATGGCTGAAAGTTTGTTACGGTATGTAGCCTCAAGTGTTTACTATTTAATGTTTACGTTACGTTTACCTTCCCTGGGTTTGGAAATTGTGTAGTAGCCAGAGTCCATTTTGAAAACATTTGTTACGTATGATATTTACTGCATTCTACTACTAGAGGTCTTGGAATTTGTCATGTGATTCGGTTGTTGGACTGTAAGTAAAACTTTATTACGTACTCTTAAAGTCAATAGTATCCATGATTAAGGCATTGGATTAATTCCGTATGCATCATCCAGAAAAATACATTTGAAATATGCCTTACAAGTTTCCTAAAATATGTTGGAATTGCTTTCGGGTGGTTCCATTCTGTTATATGTGCGAGAGCATGCTTGCATGTGTGACCAATTTTATGAACATGAAGATCGAGACTTGATTCATATTTGCATCGTAAACTTTAAGCATCGAATGGCGTGTGTAAAGTAGTACCTAAAGGTAAATACCGCGCCGTGGATACGTACAGGATGCATGAAGGCAAAGCTGCAGTCTATCTAGGCAATAGGTGAAGGTGGCCTACCCACTCTTCCACTAGCAGAAGATGGCCCCCTCCATTCCATTTCAAACATGAATGTCGCGTAGTGTTAAGGGAAGTTATCAACACACTGGCGGCATGCGGCCCACGAATATTTTTAACCGGATGTTGAAAGCAGTGTCACATGTCTCACCGTTGATTGATTTTGTTAAAGTAAATTATTGACTGGTATATGAACTTAGTGACATTTCCCATAGTTTGTTAATTTACAATTTAAAAATGCTTTACATATTATCAAAATACGGTAAGATGTGCATGGTATGCTGCCAAGCCATTAATATCACGCGAAGTTTTGTGGAGTGTAAACTAATTTACATTCATGACTGAAGAAAAAATTGCTTGTGCATCAAGTAAGCAATGGTTAGATGTTCGTGGCGTTGCATGTTTTTTTGTTTTCGTTGCATTTACGACGAGTACTGTCTCCCCCGAAGCCCCTACATGGCATGTAGCCGGACAACTTTGATTTGCTTATCATGTGGATTGCTACAAACCTGTCAGCCTAGTCTAATGTGTTCCAAACTATTTTGACTGTGTGTGAAGTTTCCCTGTTGTAAAATGTTGAGTATTTACACTCGTTCTCAAATGTGAATAACAAGGGGTAAAACGCAAAAGCGTGGGAAGTAAATTCAATTTTACGGCCTCCGAAGCAATTATAGACATGTTGATAAACCAAACTGGGAATAGAACCATGAGTTACCTGCACTGTAGGAAAACATGGTATCAACTGAGCTTTCGCGATTAACATTATGGTGCTTACTTTTATGAAGTAACAGTTAAGAGCGTGAAAACTAAATTTGTGTATTAAAAAGAAACTGAGTGTCGATACCCAATATTTTGGCCAGGAAGTCAAGAGGGTCGACTGTCATTCTGCATACTCAAGTGAGCTCAGTCAAGGGGGGTGACAACCTATCTGGGGCCCTTGTTAGTGAAAAACGATGTTTTTAAATATATATTAAAAGAATCACGTGTATCCTTGTGTATGTGTGTCCCCCAAATAACGTTTGAAAGAGCTGACTGATTTGCATGAGATTTTGTGAGTTTAATGCCACTGGAGGTTACCCAACTTCAGTGCCGGTATATTTTTAATACCTAACATCAGCATTGTTGACATTGAAGATTCTATAAATATTGAGGTGGAAGAAATTCTAGTGCAACTTGTTATGCAGTGGTGGTTGATGTTTACAAAATATACATCTAAAAATTCAGGTGTAATTACATTTCAATACTGGAGCTGTTAAATAAGTTCAGCATTGAAAATTATGCCATTAGAGCGCCCCCCATTAGATAAATATTTTATTGTACTTCCAAAATTATCAACAAGGCTATGTTGCGAACTTCTGAGGAAGAAGCAACTTTCAGTTCAAGGTCATAGTTGTCTTTGGGGAAATACCTAAAAATGTAGATTTTTTGTTGAGGTATTTCGAATTTAAAATTGAAAATGCCATGATGACTGAACTAAGTGGTAATTGTTTTTATGTCCCAAGATGCTAGTTTAAGCACCATTATGACAAGTGTGAAATTTATTGTGACACGAGTTACAACAATATAAATATAAAGGTTTTTAACGATGGTGCATTTACGTTTCCCCTCCCATCGTTCAAAATTCTAAAACAAGACTACCTTTCGGGAGCCGGCTCTGCCCCGTGTTCAGGTGAACATCCTCCTCTGGTGGGTCAGATAGAAGGGGCTAATCCCAATCCCTGGGGTTATAACATTGTTTACAAATTATATATGTTTTAAAGATAGCAAACTGGGAAAAAGTGCATATAAACAACTGTCATATTTATTTATTTATTATTAACTGCAAATGTGTTTTTACCCGGTGGCAGTGGTGCTACACTAAGACACAACAAAACAATGAGACAACAAAACAATAAGACAAAAATTGACAGTGGAACCACGGTTCCGGAGAATCTGACGTAAATACGTCTCTGTATTTAAATTATATTTAAACAATAAATACAATGAAAGGAAGGTAGCTGAATGTAATGAAATGTAATGTCAAAATTATCTAGTCTACGACGCACTTCTACAAGCGATTCACAGCTCAGCTCTTTCCGCAATAACGAAATCGGATTGTTGACGGCAGTAATGTAACACAACAATGCCGAGTAAACAGATGACGTTTCCTAGGTAACAACAATGCACGCGAGCTGACCATTGTTGTCGGTCCATATTTACACATTGTTGATACGGATCTTACACGTTAGGTAACAACAATGCCGAGTAAACACGACGTACCCTAGGTAACCATTGTTGTCGATTTGTTGATACGAATCTTACACATTTTCGTTACACTTTTTTGCCGAATGACCCTTCCGTATAGACGTATTTACGTCAAAAAACAATAAGACACAACAAAACAACACACATCACACAAAATAACACACCACACTCAAAATAAAACAACTCATAAGATTACAAAACTATAAGGCATAAGTATTTAAACAACAGATAACCTAAAGTAGATAACTTAAAAATTAATACCAACTACACATAAGACAGTAACAGTAATGAATTACATACGTCATGAACTGATGCACTCACATTTCATCAGGACCTTCACTTCACTACACTTATGAAGCCTTCTCATCCTCACCCCGATTTACCTCCCTTCACCTCACTTCACATCACTTACTTCACTGCACCCACCCATGTATTCCCTTCACTTCACCTCATTTATCACTTTTCTAACCTTCTTCCTAAAAGTACTTGGTTTACAGGAGAGTCCCAAAAACATCCGCAGGTAGCTGGTTCCAGAGTTGGATGGTCCTAATTACAAAGGAATATTTTCCGATATCTGTTCTTTGCTTTCTGCTCCTAATTTTCCGAATATGATCGACCCTGCTCAGATACGTAATATGGCCTTTGCAATCTGTCACCTATAGCTTTCCATGCCCGTTCTCCCGTGTACGCTTTGAAGAGAGCACTTACGCGTGCTATCTTTCTACGCTGTGCCAGGGTTTCCCAGTTCGAATCGCTCCTATGATATGCACATTTACATGCTTTCCTTTGCACCCGTTCTAACGCATTTATCTGCCCCTCCCTGTAAGGATCCCAGCACGCAGCCCCATATTCCAGAATCGGAGGCACTAGTGATGTGTAGGCTAGACTTTTAGTGTTACTATTTCCCTTTTTGAGAACACGCATTGTTAAATGAAGTGTTTTCCAGGCTTTCTTCACCGTATAATTTACTTGATCAGCCCAGCTTAAACTGCTCACTTCCGGAATTACTTGGTCCCGTAACGAATAGTTTAGTGGTTCCTTCACCCGACTTCTCGTGAAACTAACTGCCTTACTTTTACTTGGGTTAATTTTCATAGTATTTTCAACCGCCCACTCCCCCAGACTGTTCATATCCATCTGCATCTTTTCTATATCTTTACTATTTATAATTTTCCTATATATTGCACAGAGTCCCGCGCCGTAGCCGCGCGGTCTGAGGCATCTTGCTTCGGACCGGCGATACGGAATGCGCGCTGGTTCGAGTCTCGGAGGAGAAGAAATTTTCTCATGAGCTTTCGACCAGTGTATGGGACCGGTGCCAACTCAGCATCGTGATGAAATTGGGCGGCTACAATGGGTAGCGTAATCCGGTCATGAAAACTAGCAATGGCCGGGGGTTCTTCGTGCTGACCACACGTTATTCTGTATCTGGTTGGATGATCGTTCACCTCTGCTTAGGCATGTGAACGTGAGGCCAGCAGTCAAGTTAGTAGGCTTTGGCTCTCTGGAGCTGTTACGCCACGGATTTAATTTAATTTAATATATTATACAGTCATCTGCAAAAAATCTAATAGTCGATTCATTTACGTACGCGAGGAACAGAAGTGGACCCAATAGACTCCCTTGCGGTACACCTGACGTTACTCTGACTTCCTCTGATAATTGCCTTCCTACTCTAACTCTGCGTTCGGCCCAATATGTTGGAATAATTATATAACGTTTGCATGCTGGGGATTGATTAAATCAAACTTTTAATTTGTAACTAATGAAGGCCTAATTTTCCAGTTTGTACCATGTATAATTCTTGGAACAGTTTTGCAGAAATGCCTGTTAAAGCCTAAACTAGATTTATTTGTATGACAGTTGACCCTAATAAAGACAATCATATTGTTCAGTGTCCTTGTTTCGGTCTCATTGACATGCGATCACAGAAGCGATCGCTGTTTCGTTGCTTTAAGTTTATATTCAGCTTATGATATTTCACTTTTTTAAATAGCTTAGAGCAGGGGTTCTGACCCTTTTTCGCCGGCATACCACTAATTCTAATTTAACTCATTAAATGTACCACTAACCAAATGCGTTCAGGGAAAACTTATTTATGTTAATATTATCTTTTGATTTCCTTGCTTAGTTCGCGTACCACTCAACATTTGCTCGCTTACCAACAGTGGTACGCGTACCATAGGTTCTGAATCGCTGGCTTAGAGGGCTTTACGTTTCTGAATACACGAGAGTAATGAGTGCGATGTATTACAAAATTTGTGCAAAGTGATTTGATTTCGATCCAAGACGCTTCCTGTGAATGTCCCTGTTAATGAAATTTATTCGTCATGCAATGCCATTTTATACTTCTATAAATATTTGATCTAATGCGACGAAACGCATATTAGATTTGTTGGTAAATTTGAAGCGTTTTATACCAGAATTTATTTTTCCAGAAGTTTGTATTTATTGTTTGAATTCATTATTTTAACTCTCTTCGTGGAACTTCGCTTAATTGGGCCAAAGTGTTCTGGTCCCGATGTGTTTCAATAAACCGGAATCCACTGTATTCATAAGATTTTGCCAATATTTTTATCAGCGAGAATAGGCGTATCCATGAGATTGTCAAAATAAACAAGTTATATTATTTCACATTGTAGTGTCAAAATACGCGTCTGTAATGACAGATTTGTGTTTCCGTTTACTACGGTAATTCCAAGCAGTCGCTCAGATTGAGGTAATTTCTTTCCGCAGAAGATTAAAAATACCATTAGAGAAACGGCAAGAAACGAAGGACCACAGGTGTATCTACATACCTTTCAAAATCCACCAAATCAGCAAGTTGATTTGTATTTCTTCATACTAACAATAGCAGGTTTTCCACCCTTTGCTTGATTTCGGACAATTTATATGTTTGTTACGATTAAAACTTGATCGATAAATCCTGGAGTCAAGTACGTTAGGGGTCAAATTGTATCTAGTATCGTCAAGTTTCTAAACGCAATTTGTTTCGTATTTGAGAATTTGTGAACTTGTGTTTACAAAGTGATTTTAAATTATCTTTACACTTCTGAAAATGTGTTTTAATAAATCAAACCTGTCTACACCATGGACGTTTTAGGACAAGTAGCAACATTCAGGGTTGTTATTGTACACATGAATCGTTCGCCACCATTCAGACGTCGGGACGAAAATCGACCATACTTTCTTACATAACCAACTCCTTGAGAATTTAATTGTCGTTCAGGTTCATTACCGTACTCACAAGAGCCCGCCACTTGATCATCAGGTGAATCCAGTCCACATCCTTGGGCATAAATTGTAATCTCTGAAAGATGAGTCGTAAATCACGAAACACAAACAAATTCTATGCAACTACTATTGCGGCTACAACCCGGCTGTCAGGTTCGAGTGTCAAATACGCAGGCGTTGCACATTTTGAATGGTTTTCTTAAGACTGTCCATAAGCTTCCAGTGTGAAGGAAGCAAGTATCAAAACCTTAAAATCATTCATTATCGTTCTGTGTAAAAGATTGGTGCACCTTTGCCTAACGCATCGCGAAGGTAGAGTATATAGTACTTGGAGGTAAAGCTCCACTTATTCTTAATCTCAATATTCAGTCAGTTCTGCTTACTGATCAGAACCTGGTCCTGTCATGATCGGCCTCCCTCAAGAACATCTCCCGGTATTTCTTGCTTCAGGACTACCAACATTTGCTTTCGTGCTTGTACCATCTTCAGTCGGACTCAGAGGACACACCCCCTGTTGGGTCTGTATTCTCGGTTGTGGACACAGCCCAGTCACAATGTTTTTGTAACAACCAGACAGTGCGTATGGAGAGGTCAGCAAATAAATTGTCCAGTATCCAACAGATGCATCCAAAACCGAACTGTCACGACTCGAAAACGTGACTGGGAGATCCGGTGAGTTCAGCCTACCTGGTCCTCGTGTAACCTCAGATCAACTAAGCTTTTCTATATAACCCCTGTGTCATTTTCCGACAGATTTATTAATAGTGTTTGCGTTTTCATGTCAAACATAGGGACAAATTACAGTCCCTTATATAACCACTCATTACGTCACTAATAGAACCGTTATCTAATGAAGAGATACTTTGTGTTGTCTGTGGGTTTTAACATTACGATATGGAGACCCTTGCTTGGTAGATCGAGGAGGTATGAGTCTAACATTGAAGTGGGTCTGGGAAATAGACCTGTAAGAATGTGAAACGAGTCAGACCTACTCAGGATCTTATTCCAGAGGCAGTTTTCAAATGTTGGTGGTGTTTAGCTTCGGAGACCTAGTTTGTTAAATGAATGCGAATAAAAGCGTTGAGCGTTGCTATACATTTTTGAACTGCAAATTGATCAACATTTGTGATCAGCTGTGGTACAAGCTTTATTAAATACTTAACTTGAAGATGGCTGTCCTCACCATTTAGTCTGGTAGAAGTTTACCGACGTTTCAGAGGTCCTTGTTGCCTCCATCATCAAGGCGATGATTGTTCCGCTGTAGGAAACAAATATAACGTGAATCATATCATAGGAATTCCCCGCCCGGCGGCCATTAGGAGGCTAGTTGGTTAGTTGTCACTTCTTTCCTGGCGTATGTTTACGGTTTACTGATACCGTTACAAGATATTGTTCTGCATTATGTTGTTGTGTCTACACAGGAAGGAAGTGTTAGTAGGATATATTTGGTATTTTGCAGTACGTTTTAAAAAATAATTAGGTGCTTCTCTCTTCGTTCTTCGCTTTTTTGTGACTGATTTAACACTTCACAGGTCGGACACATTATTTGAATAATAGCAGCAAAATATTTGACATAAAACATATTTTTATGTCTTTGGACCTATTATGCTTGAAATATAAACTCGTTTATTCTTAAATGTTTCTGCTTCATTTGTTTGTTAAATACAAGAACAACTACATTGATAAACAAGTATAAAACAAAGATACAAATACTAAACAGAAAGTTCTGGAAAGATCCAGTGATGCCTGTTTCCTTTCAGATTCTTCAGCCTGAAAGGTGAAGCTAACGTTTATTACAAATTAATAAATCCGCATTTTAGTTATCAATTTTCTTATGTTTATATAATTCTCCGTACCTGATTTCACGCCGTGTTGCAGTACGTACTTATCGCCATGAAACCAGCAATGAAACAGGAATTTCGAGTACCTGACAAATTGTTTACATTATACAAGAAAGTTATTGAGCCTAGCTTGGCGAAAGTTGAACGCTTGTTAAAGATGTAGGAATTGAGGTTTTCACGGCGGTGAATATGAAGAATGCTGTCTTCTTGGTTGTTGCGCCGTAAAGTCTGGTAGATTCATCGTCCTGATGATGGAGGCGGCATGTATCTCTGAAACGTTGGTGGACATCTACCAGACCACAGGGCACAACAACCCAGAAGACAGCAATCTGCTTTTTGAAGATTTATTTCCACACAAAATTTATGGAGCGTACTTTAACAAATGTTGCTCCCTCTTCAAAGTCCACGCTGCGGCCATATTGGTATTAATGGTAGCAAATTAAAAATATTAAAGGCGAGAGCGAAGTAGCCTGTAGTGATGCTGTGCTCATACCACGAAAATCAGAAGTTCTTTCCATATATTCTTGTTTTATGTAAGCGTATTACAGACCCAATTATTATTTGTTATAAAGGACGTTCTGGAATATTTTGTACGGTAGAGGGAACAGTTTCAAGATTAATGACACTGTTTGGAGTAAATTGATGGGCCTTTGATTAACAAACCCACTTATGAAACCAACACATCACGGCTGGGTGGTTAGCAGTTCGGCTTCGTATTCGGAAGATCGTGGGTTCAAATCTCGGCTCGGAATAGACATCACCCATATTTGTCGCGGTTGTCCTCAGTCCCTTTAGGCGGGTTGTTATAGTATTTTAAATTAGGGTATGGCCGCTTTCTCCACGTAATTTCCAATTCATTAATTATCGCTGATATCAGCGTCATTTAATAAATTCGTGTGCATGGTCTAATATTTAAGTATAAGAGTATTATACACTTGTCTGGATAGTCATGTTCGGGCCAGGAACGGAAATATTTTAGTCTCGTTACCGCTGAGCCAACTTCCTTTGTATTAAACAGGTAATTTCACCCTCAAAGTTTTATAAAACATGTATATAAAAGGCTGAAATCCGCTATATTTGAGCACAAAGAATGTTTTACGGACACGCTTCCGTGACAGCGTGTACACATTCAGGTCGTTGCTCCTGACAGGCTGTCCATAACAGAACTGGATCCAGTCACATTGCTACATCAAGTTTCGAAACCATATCCAGACAAAAGAAGAAGAAACGTGGAAAAAAACTAATTGTTCATTAGCCAAAACCAATTTGCGTGGAGTTTATTTGCAATTATTAGATTGTTTCGTCGTTATAGTGGCTTCCATTCACTGCAATTTATTTGTAGCCTTTTTAGTTATAGTAACATTGTGCTAACATATTTTTTACTCATTGTTTTCTATTTGAACTTATAAGTGCCTTATTACTTCCATATGATGTTCACGAATTGCCGACAAAATTGCCATAAAAGCAGTTATGCGCAAAACAGAAATCCTTTCTTAATTTTCACTGTTTCCGCTTTATAAGAAATTCGTCACATCAAAAAACATTTCAAATAAAAGTTGCAGTTTGAATTTTATATTTTGACGCAGTTTTTGTGTACGAGTCGTTATGTGAGAAAATTTATGATTTGGGGTTTCCACGGCGATGAGCCTGAAATGGCTGTCTTCTGGGTTGTTGCGCCATGCAGTCTGGTATAAATTTACCAAACTTCTGGTAGAAGCCATCTCCTTATGAATTTAGATTTGAAGTTATAATTAAATTAATACAAAAATCATAATATTCCAACAATTTTTACCAAACTCCGTACTGTAGTTACGAAACATGCGGACAGACATTCATTTTCTGCAATTTCTTGCAAAGGACACATTGTATACTATAATGTTTGTACTTTGACAGCGAGATATTTTCTCACATAACAGTAGTGCAGTCCTTTGTATACAAAAGTAAGCATGACTCCGTGAGAGGACATTAACTGAATGTTGTCCTGTGTCTTGACGGTAACTGTAGTTCGAAAACTTTAAAGGGGTTAGTGTCGTTAAATTCTGTCCCCGAACTGCTTATCTGTAATTCACCTTCACGCTTTAACGATGTTTCGAGCGAAGGTCACCTTGTGTGCCGTCTTCAAGACGATAATTGAGCTTGTACGACCCATTTGTATAATTCGTAGGCCTTTAAATTTGACGAAATGAATTGCTTTACATCCTGAAATGTGTTTTGTTTGGAATAGGATATGTCGAAAAGACTAGAATTCAGTCGCAGGTTCAGATCCTGTGCAGACACATTTCGTTTTCTTTCGTGTTTTATTTGCTACCATACTTTGTCAGTATTAACTTCATTCTAATATGTATGTATGTATGCGTATATGTGTGTGTATGTACATTTATGGATTTAATAACACTTTAAAAAATTTTATGTCATCATTGCGTTTTGATATAGGGTTGCAGAACGATTGACCTGCATTCGAGAGACTTGGTTCGAATCTCTGCCGTTATTTACTATCCTCTTCGAGATATTAAATAGTTTCCCTATTTGCTCATGGATGGAACGTTTACATACACGACCATCGTCTTCCACATCATTTCCCACTCGCTTTGTGTTCATTAGAACAACACTGCCAATAGATTCGTTCTAACCTCTTTGTAGCACTACAACGTGTAAACAGACTACTGTTGCCTTATACGGGGAGAGGGGGGTTGCGTTCGTGCAAATCGCCACGCATACCGAAAACGCGTTAAACGGGAACCGTATATCATGCCCGTTCTGTGTGCATAATCGTATCATCTTATTCGGCGGAAAAAACTTCTACAATTGATACCTTACCGTGTTTCCTACAAGGAACAAGGAAAAGTCTGATTCGGTGTAAGTGGCCTTGGAGGATATTGAATCTTTGTTATGCAATATCAGGACATACAGATTTCAAAATGTTGCTGGTAATCAACTCTATAACAATTTACATTGGGGTGTTACGACTTTTTCTTCATATTACTGTTTCAGGGCAGGATTTTCAAAGGGCGAACATACTCTGTTTGTGTCCAACAACTTGTTTGCTGATAATCGTCGTCGTTTGTGCCAGCGCCTCACAGAAAACGCCAGCGTTCCCGAAAATGCATTCATCCTGCTTCAGGGTGGAGAGTCACTCAGCTTGTACGACACTGACGTCGAATATGTCTTCCGCCAGGTAGGATGGACACAATTGTTTAACTTATTGTTAATTTTGCGTACTGTGTAAGCAACTTTCAGTGACACCATCGTCTCATCCAACGTCATATTTGGGAGTTTGGGAATTTTGGGGTAAGGGATTTTGGAAGAACGTAATAGGTTCTGTGGAGAAGATTTTTGCATGACTCCAATAGTGAATGCATTAAATTTCGTTGTGAGGTGAGACATTGGTTAGTAACCTATTGCATTAAACTATTTCCCTTCTTGGACAGAATTTTGAATATGGATTTAATGTTTTGTTTCAAAGAATAGCCCATATTTTGGAAGTTCCGGGATCGAATTTCGATCTGGATAAAGGCTATTTTGATTCTAGTTTTTTGTGTTTCTGAAGCGCGTTCGGAATGATTTTTAGCTTTTCAATGTCTATCCGTCTGTATCAACACATTTCAACTTTGGGTGAATCAGATAACGACAACTTGCATGCTTTCCTGTCCGCGAAAGTAACTGAATCAATTATTACAGTAAATTTACTGATGTAGAGACTAATGTTAAGGAATTTAGAATAACCTTATTTTCTTTGCGTTCCCCGTTGTCCATTTTTATGACGAAGTTGGAAGACCAAGGAGTGTCAAATAAATATGTTTTTCCCTTTTGTGTTTTGTTGATTTTTGAAGCTAGATCTAGTCTGCTGATAACTGCATCAATTATAGTATAATTGTTTACGTTCTACATCGAAGAAAGTTAAGTCATACCAGTAATAAAAGCGTAAACTTTCCTGGTCGTTATATTTCATTTCTGCTTTCTGTTGCATGGTAATTATTGTGCTACCAGCTACTCTGTGCAGCAGGCGGGTTTTAGAACCGAAAGAATTAGAAGGGTGCTACTTAAGTTGAGTTCCTGGTATTTATCAATGCTTGTTATTGTGATACATTTAATGTTATCGGGACCATCCCATTTCTGACGTCTTCCTTCTTCAACCTTAAGAATGCAGAATGTTAGAGGAAGAATCTTTTAAATATCCAACGTTAGTTTGGAATCAGGAAGAAAATAGAGTCTGGAGAAAATATTGCCAGTTCATGACAAACAGATATTGAGGAACTAACTGAACAGTTGTGCTTATCGCAGTTTATTTTGACTCTGGACTTTATTGTACTCCACAATATCATCCCATTTGTATTATTTTTTGTTTCTTCAGAAAACATGTGGGTCTATTTTGTTTCATATTTGGAGATTTAAAATAAATGTATTAATGATGTTTCTCGTTAAATTCATATTATATCTATATGTGTTTATTTGCGTATTTGTATGCATTCTCAGTAGTATTCAGTTCCTGTAAGCCACTTTTAAAACGTCCACTTAAGCCTTAAGCCTCTGAATGCATTGTACATAGATTAATATACAAAAATATTAATACATTTAATAAATAAGATGTTTTTAGTTGATCAATAATATTTTAGTAGACAATACGTCGCTGTTAGCATCTGGTTTTTCAGATAATGCATAAAAACTGTTTTGATCGAATCTTATGACAAAAGCTAATGAAATCGTGAGACTTCAGGTTCTCGTGGCAGTGAATGTGAAGATGACTGTCTTGTAGGATGTTACGTCGTGTAGTCTTATTGAAGTTGGCGTTTCAGAGGTGCTTGTTGGCTCCAACATCAGATTATATTCCAGAAGACGGTCATCTTCAGTGAATGGAATAGACCAAAAATTACGGAGACTGCGAGGTTAAGCATAGCATTGAAGGTATTCTGCAGCGTTACTTTTGAACATTGTTTGAATGTTGTCTTGTATGCATAAGAGCGCCAGCCTTCCCTGCACATATTTATTTATTTAACTACGGTATCAGTAGCTTATACTATATTACGTCGAATGATAACATGAGAAATGAATTGTAAAGGTTATGGAAGGAAATTGTAGTGTCCTAATCTAAGGTCCTATCCCAGAATTTGCCTGGATGGACTGAGGAAAACCACGAAACACCCCAGTCAAGATAGCCGGTCTCCTCACAGATATTTGGTCCTGCGACCTCCCGGATACGAAGTAGGAGTAACCATTCGGCCTCTACGTTCGTTTACCGTACATGCCAAAATTGTGTTAGTGTATACATAGGGCATACATTAAGAAATTTTATTTTCTGCATTCTATCATACTTGTGTTCATCAATCCCTGTAATATACGTCATTTGTTCACAGTTTTATCTTTAATTTGAACAGTATGGTTCTATAACTTTAACAGCCTACATAATAAGTAAGTATTTTAAGGATTTCTCTTTACACTACAATAAGACCCAGGTTTAGTACATTCCACCTATGAACATGTTTGTTAAAGTTAAAGACATCGAATGACAAATGTTTAGAGCATACACTTAATTTCTTGAGAACATCACTGCAAGCTATGTGTAAGACGGTTTCAATGTTGTAAAAGTAGGGTAGGTGTAAAATTTCACTTCGCGACCTGCATAATTTGAACGATGCTGCACGTAAGTTTCGAGACGTGACTGGGGTCACTTAAAGTAGGAGAAATACGGTCGGTTGGTCTGTTCGAGTTGTGAATCGTCGTGTGGATCCCTCGTCACGATTGACGATGCCCCTGTAAATACGGCTCCGTGCATTACAAATGAATGGAGACGTGATGTACTCGGGACGAAAGAAACCGTGCGCTTTGCCAATGTCACTAGATTGTGGATATAAGGAAAACAAACGCGCTTAGTGGGTAAATCAAAGACATTACCCACACATGAAATGAGACAGCGAGTTACAAGGTGTTGACGCTGGGAAATTATGTTTATAGTATACTGACAGTATACACTTCCTTCTTTGCTGAACCTCCCATCTTTCTGATCCTTTGCATTTTACTTCAAACGGTTATCAGACGCACAGATTCGCCCTTGCTACAGTATAGTTACCGCTTCTTGAGTTGTGATACTGCTGATAGAACTAAACCAATAAAATAACTAGCTAAAGCCCGGACGACCTGCTCCTGAACTCACCCAATCCGCTATCCATCGGGCACCCGGAAACATCCGCTTGTGTAAAGTGACCGAAGCGTGAAGCCGACCATACACATCCTTTTGATGCCGAGTTTAAAAATACGTGGAGCTTTTAAGTCGTCTGTATCTGAAGACACAATCTGGTACTGAAATACTTAGGTCGCTGCATCTGTTGTCTATGAATGAATATTCAGAGCAGTCGACATTGAACTGAGCCGAAGACGTAATGCAGCATTAACTCTCCAATTTGTATTTCCAGTCTAATAACAGAATACGATCAGGTAATGACCAATGACCACATGCCTCTCAGTTCTTACGTACTGATCACTTATTTTTATCTTCCCTATAACTTGAAAGTGATATGGAGTAATCTTTGCAGTTAAACACCGACCTTAAATAGATTAAAAGTCAGTCAAAGTAAAGAATGAGGTGTGTGGAAAGTTGTATTAATTTTCTCATGGTAAATTATGACGTGTTTAGAAAGGACGAATAATTTTTAAAATATTTACATTACAACCGAATAACTACCATTTTAAGAAGAACATTTATCCCAAAGCGTAGGCATAAATTCGGGATCGAATCCGAACTCTTCTGCTGGATGCCCCACTGTATACCTCACCTTCTACTTGAGTTTCCATGTAATATAGGCTACACTACGCCAATTGATAGCGGTAAACACTAGGAGAGAAGGGTTCATCGCCTATTGCTGATATTGTATAATGCGCGGATCCGGTCTGTCACACTTAGCCAGTAGAAAAGAAAGAACTGTTGTGTACAGTTTTTAAGCTTCTCTCTTTCTCTTTGAGGCCATGCTTTTAAAATTTCTCCATGAATTGTGAGAGAAGGAACTACTTTTCATTGTTCTTGATCACTGACTTCTTCTTATCCACAGACCTTATAAAAACAGTTTGTTATATTTCTTTGTATCTGACCTCTTCAGGTTTCATCCTGATGATGGAATTAAAGAAATAATATAAACAAAACAATAAAAGAGTACATCGTCAACCATTTTCTATTCCTGAATTACATGGAGAATTAACATGATCCGAGGTGATTGCTCTGGAATAACAGTCTATTGCAGAAAACACCTTTCCACTGCTGTCAGATTCATAAATGGTTATTCGCCCCAACATTCGATCAACATTGCAAGTTTCACAGTTGGAAAATAGTACGGAAAACCATACATTTAGAATGCTGGGTATGATGATACTAAATTGTGAAACAGGATTAAATATAAGGGCCGTGGCCTATTTTATTTTCCTCGAATCTCGGCTGGTACTCGATTATCATGATTGAGCTTACTGGTAGTTCGACTCATAACGAAAATGAATGTCAAAAGAAATAACCTGCAGGTTTTGATGAAAACTTCTAATCTGTTTTAAACCCAACATCCCATTTCTTTCACAGTTCTAGTGAGGGAAACCCTGGATTATTAAACCATGAACCCAGTAACCGGCCAAAAATTCCAGCTTAAGCAAAGATATTATTGACCATCCAGGTAGAGGAATATTTTTACTGTTTATGGGTGTGTCCTGAATTTATTTTCCATGTCCAACTAGATCATGATATGATTAACACGTCGGAAAATTTATATCAGTTGTTATATACACAAAACTGTTGTGCCTGGTGTGATAACCTTTGCTATCTCGTATTCAGTACAGTGTGCACGTTCTTGTTAAAAGACAGTCCAGTATTACATTGTAAATATTAACTATTCCATAAGGCAGAGTCCTTCTTAAAAAGGTAATAGTCTCTGATCTAGTCAGGAAATTCCACGCCTTTTATAGAACCCGAAAGTTCATTACCATGTTTATAAGAGGACACCACTGGTCTTTACCGTGAGCGAGATGAATGCAGTCAGTCCACACCCTATCAATTTAAGACCAATTTTAATATTTTCCCACCTTCGCCTAGATATCAATACTGAACTGTTCGCTTGAGGTTTTTACGTTTTCCTCATTTCTCCCATGCACAGACCTGCCCCACCCACTTCATCTTCCTAGATTTGATCATATGCATATATTAGCGTTTGAAGCTAAATTTTACGCTTTTGAATTGAAAACTCGTGTTTTATTATGTATTAATCATCACAGACAGCAATCCACGGGTAAGAGAATTCCTTCCTGCATTAGAGGGTCCAGTTAAATTTTTTTAATACTTTACTTAAGTTTCAAAGTACTGTCTCACAGAATTATTACTTTAGTATTTAAACAACGAAGCGTTTTGGTAACGTGAGAACACGTTAGTGAGAATTGAAAAATGTGACGGTATCCACGTCAGCACGAAAGTTGTCCCTCGGGGAACAACAGAAACCGGACTATGAAGTTGTTGTTGCAGCCAAGCAGAAGAAAAGGCGATTTCATGAATTTCAGAGTTGTGTGGGGTAAGAGAATTTCTTCATGGCATATTTAAAACCCATTCTACTCATACTACAACAGTCTCGAATAACAACTGTGTATTTTCCTGTCAACACAAACAACCATTTCCGACCCTTTCGCTCTCATCGTAACAGCCCGTAATTTCGTAAATGTCTGTACAAATTGCATGCAGTCTGACCGTGTCGATACCGAATCAGAGGCCTACATTTATTGGATTGTTTATGAAATTGTTTATCCGCTTCGATTTACTTTTTTCTGTGAAGGATAATTCCGGATATTTTAACAAGCGAGCGTTGAAAATAATCCGAAGTATTTTACTTAAAAATTTCAATTAGCTGATAGTTTCTAATCATCACATGGTTATAATTCTGGAAAGATAATATAGACGAATTTGGTTCGCTTTAAAGGCCACTTTGCGTAAAGGTTTAAATGATATTTTACACAGGCGTACACAAATTGAATCCAGATATTGATAACCATGATATTGATTAAATAATTATGTTTAATTAAATTTTATTTATTTTAAGAGATTCTGTACTTAAAAACCCTTAATGTATTTGTATTCGCATCCTTTCGGCCCTTTGAGAGATTTGGATGAAACTCGATTTTTCGCATTTCTGTTTTTTGAGAATTATTAGGGCCTATCATGTATATTTGTTACGGACGCGCCGCCTTAACGTCACTCCTAGAGTGCATTTACCCTGTTTCTTTGTGTGTCGCTATCCGGACGACTGCGTAAAATATAAACAGCTCATTCCCAAGCTGTATTCATTTGTCGAGGTGTATGTAACGGAAATTCGTTCACTTGCCTTGTCCCTACCTTTCTCGTCATATCTACTTATGTCACTGAAATGCAACTAAAATGTGTGTCCTCCATATGGTATGAGTTGTTTTCTTTGTGACGTAACTGTCGACTTGTAGAAAGTGTTCCGAGGCGGTACATAACTTTCTTTAATTTCTCTCCCTCCCGCCCTCCGCGGTTTGTTTCCTCTTTGTTTTTGTTATTGTTCTGCGCATATTAGCAAAATGCATCTCTTGTAACTTTCGTTATTCGTGACGTCACGATGTCGGTTTAGAGTGACGGGTGACCTATTAGAGTCCTTTTTTACTTCCTGGCTCGTTAGTCATAAATTGTTTTCCATTTCTGTTGCTTGAGATATCTAAACGTTACAGTAAGGTTCATTCGCGTATGATGTCATGAATCATGGTTCATATGTTGTACTAGATTTGCCTTTTACGCAACTACTACATGTGTACTTCGTTGCCCTGGAATAGAACCTTGTAATTTACGTACTGTTATTGGGAAACTGACAAGAAAGAATTAAGATAAAGTAGCTGCACGTGTATAAGCATATTATGTGTTTGTATGTGTGTAATGCGCAATGGAATATCTTTTCTACAAATTCGTGTCCAGGTAATACGATTAAGAATATGATTTGTGCTATTCATTCTCAGTTTACGTAACTCATACGATACAAGCATCTTTAAGACGGTCAGTTTAGGATAGACTAGTTTTGCAGTGGCCGTGGCATAATAGTGTCATCACTCCACCACCTCGCTACTTTCATATTCTGGTGAATGGTGGTATATAGTATCAGACGTTAGAGTGTTTTTAAGAGAAAAAACACATGACGTTGTGTATTTGTACGAAATTTCGTGTATTTGCGTCCATCCATTATTTATTTGTGAAAGTCGTATGAACGGACATTAGTTTTGTAGTGGGTGGATTGGGTTGAGTCAGGTTAAGTTGAATTAGGTTAATGACGCGCATGCAAAGAAAATCACGCGCAAGGGAATGGCTAATGACGCTCCATCGGTATCATATTGCATGGAATATGTAGATATATGTGGCTAGATTGGAAGAAACACGTATGACAGAAAGTACATACAAAATTTTATTGATTTCCGTCCATTCATTCTGTAGTTATAAAATCTGTACAAACGGACATCACCTCTGAGGGGTGTGATTTGGTTGAGATAGGTTAGGTAGGGTTACTGATTCAAATGCACAGAAGATCATGCCTAATGGCCCAGGACATAAAGCAACTTCAGCGTTTTAACTGCAAAGCGCAGAAGATTAAAACAACTATGACTCCGTAGTTTTTTCCACTGACACAAAAGCATTATACTTCGGCATCACATGTATAAGTCATTTCATTAATATTATTGCAGGTAATATTTAATTGTTATATACCCAGAACCAGACATTACTGTTAAGATTCGGTTAATTATTATTGTTGTAACTTCTATTTACTCAACCTATTGTCGTTTGTTCAAGTATATATCTAAACCTCATCACATACAACAGAGTTGTGAAGAAATTTTTTGACATAAATACGTCTATAAGGAAGGGTCATTCGGCAAAAATGTGTTACGAAAAACATTGTTATGTTACCTAGGAAACCTCATCTGTTTACGGCATTATTGTTACCTATAAAACATTACATTACCTTACCTTACGTTACATTTCATTACATTACATTCAGCTACCACAGACCCATCTTAAGCGTAACTAATTCAAGTTAAATAAGCAATGTCTTAATCAAACTTATCTCAATTGTAAAGCATATATAAAGGAAATACTTAGAATAAAGCCAATATATAAACTTCCTTTCCGTATAGACGTATTTACGTCAAATTCCCCGGAACCGTGGTTCCACTATAACTTTCTAATGCATAATTTTATACAGCTGATAAAGACATTACAGCGACACGATTCAGCTTTGCGTGGCAGAATCTTGACTTCACACAATTTTAAATTTAGGATTGCAGCAGAATTTAACTTCCGCTGCCCGACTGCCTGTATGTGGCATATAGTCCATGCAAAATTTAATCGATTTCCGTCCATCCATTTTCTAGTTATGGAATTAGTACGGACGGAGAGCGCCTCTGAAGTTGTGTGGATTTGGTTGAGTTGTTTGAGAAAGAGAGCAAGCTCAGGTTTCTGTGAAATGCGCGAGAATATCTCCAAGTGAATGTAAGGAATGTTAGCATTGTTCGCAACAACACCACCACTTAACAAGCGAACAGTTATAATCACATTTCCACGCCCGTAACATAACAGTAATCTACATTCACATGCCCATATCTCCCCATCAGGAAGCACATTCGTAAACTTGTACTACATCTCTTTTATAAATGTACTTCTCTAACTTCCATTATGTTAATAATTTAATTAATGTGTTCACAAGCTAATTACGGGGTTGAGCTAAAATGAAAACCGCAGTAAACTACGACTGAAAACAATGCGCAGAAAAAAGATAATAATCATCATCGACAACTTTACGGATTAGGCCATTGGTCCTGTTCCATCTCCTCTGGTTAATCACCAACGTTTCGTCTTCCTGATGGTTCGTAGAGCGAGCAGCAATCTGTGTGCAGGCATTCTGGTCACGTGTTCATAAAATTTTTCCTGTATGTGTGTTGATGCTGTCTATATTCAACTTTTTACTAATGTATTCGTTCCGTTTGTGGTCAGGTAGTGTGTGTCCTGCGAGTGGTCTTAGTAGTCGCATTTCTGCTGTTTCTAATCTCTTCAGCTGAGATGCTGTAATCGTCCATGTCTCAGACCCGTATAATAGGGTTGGGGTGATCAGCGAAAAATATATAATAATATAATAAATGGTATCTTTTGTTAGATATAATCGAAGGTCGTAATTTTGTAGTTTGTACACCTCTTTCGTATTCATACACTAATAAAGACCCCCGGTTAAATTCTCGGCCGTAAGGCTCGCTTGGATAATGTCTTGAAACAGGTGTAACGTCAGTTTTGTTCTACGTCCTTTCCAATTCATCATTAAGCAAAATAAATACTCTGTTTGTGGCAGAGCTTGTTTACTGAAGAAAATGGAGCAGTTCAGCAGTTGTGCATGTGTGTATGATCATTCTATACAGCGGGAATTGATTGCAGTATTGTTCATACCGACGTAAAATAATTTTAGTCACATTTTTTAGTAAACGTGATTATAGTGGACACAATTCATATTAATTTTTGTATGCCTATTATCATTTATTCAAGGACCGTTTCCGCAGAAAAATATTGAAAATGGAACACTTTCCCAATTTTCTTATGAGAAATATCCGTGAAGTAATTCAAGAGAGGTTATTTTCTGTGTCCCTTTTTTTGTGGATAGGGGGACTGTATTTGACAAACGTGTAAATAAAAAGATAAAATCTGCTTTACCCACCCGATGTGGACAGTGTCACACGATGCATGAATTTCATGACCATATAGTCTTTGTTTTGCGTTGTGGTGAGAGGGACATTGACATTTGCGTTAATCTGTTTTACATTCGCGCAATCATTTGATTTGCAGTTTCTCTTGGTGTGGGAGTGATAACCTACTGAAGCCCAGGTTACTACCAGGAACTTCACTGCTTGGTGGTTTACTTTCTGAGACAACATTTTTGTGAATCATCATGACGTAGGTCTTCACGTGTCGTACTGTGCGCTTTTCACTTCAGTATTCCATTTAAACTGTAACTCCATCGCCATATTTCCACATACTTTTCAGGAATCTAGATACTGATTTCGCGACTCTTTCAGACAGGTTTTTTGTTTGTTTTGTAAAAGTAAAGTTCACATGTAATCGCCATAGTTATGTTCTGATAAGAAATGTTGACAAATGTAGCTGAATTGATAAAACAAAAATGTGTGGGAGAATATCTAATGGAATCAAAAGATGAGCTTTGAAACACCTACAAACCAACCAACATACTTCCGATATGTCTCCATGTGTGTGGTAGGCAAAGTGAAATAAATTGCAGAATCGTCACCATACTAATTACTATTATCGTTATTACAAACATTGTAGAGCTCTTTCGCCTCTTATCTGCCTGGTACAGTCAGATATAGGTGTTCTGCAACAGGTACGCATCTACAAGGTTTCAGGTGTGCAGTGAATTTTTGTAAGAAATTGTATATTCGCACGTCATAGACTGAAAAAGTCAATGTCTTTCGTGATTAGAATAAGTAACACACACTTGTTCATCATTGATAGTTTTTTCAACACGTGTCATGTTTTATTTTCATATACCTGTTCTCTTACAGGGCAAGGATTTGTATCTGATACATATTTATGACTATGTATAGTTTCATACCCCTTTCCGTGAGGCAAAATTGTATGGTTTGTCGTCATGTTTCTGTAACAAATTAGAGTTTACTGCGGGTGAAAAATGTTACAGAACAGGTGTAGACTCTATACTGGAAGTTTAATTACAAGTTAACCCGTGAATTTCGTCACTACCTCATCTCGGCCTTTTGAAAATAGTTACCAAAGGTTGAAAATAACAAAACTTGTGTCTTCTGAGCATATTGACACTGCATATTTTCAAGTTATTGAAATTTCAAAGCGGCAGTCATAGTATTGTTTCATTATATAAGGTGTATTTATCTGATCATTTGTTAGTCATCAGAAAACACGTGTTGTTTACACTGATAATCACGTTCAGTTCTCGTGGGTTCCTTACTGATATAGACCACCTTTTGCGTTCCGTGAATCTAAGTGTGCATGGCGTTTTACTGCAGCTTAATGTTGAATATACCGTATAAATCTACAGCACTCATGAAATAACATTTCCGTCGTTCGTGTACACTCTTCATTTCCCAAACCAAATTATCGCTTGTTATGATATATTTAAGAGTCTGTTTATGGGTTCAAAGATGCCTGTCGTCTGGGTTTTACACTGTGTAGTTAGTTTTATGGTTATTGACAGACGTTTCTCAGAAGCATTCTTTCTCCATCATCACGTTGCAACATCCCAGAAGACATAAATAATATTGTGATCCGAATTCAAATGTATAATTTTAGCAAGGTTTTACTTCAGTGACATGTTTCAGCTACCTCATCTTTTCAGATTGGTTATTTACTCTTTGTTAACAAGTATTGTTTATTTGCTGTATTAATTAACACTAAAAGCCCAGTGGTAACTGTATGTACCGCCTGCTTCAACAGTCAGCAACCGTACATTTTGCCACAGGTTCTCAGAATAGTGATTATTTCCAGAAACACCATTAACCAACTGGTCTTTGAAATTGAGACGCGTTGTGTTTTCTTGGGCGTAAGAACTGAATTTCTAACTATTGTTTAAAAAAATTTCTGCTTCAGGGTGGTAAGTTCTTTGTGGCTAGGTAAGATCTTGATGTGCGGAATGACATTTTGGGCCTAACAGGTTAAAACAGTAGAATCAGAAATCAGTGAGACAGAAGACATTCAGACAGACAGTAGCCTAGTTGTCTGCAACAATCCGACAATCTAGGCCAGGTGTCACTCCCTTTTCATGTACTGGCACAACCTTGTGTCGAAATACATTATAGTCTGTGCAGTATGGGCTTTAAAGGAAGGCAAAAGGTATTGTTTCATGGTTCATTGTTTTCGTACTAGTTTTTTATTATTATTATTGGGCTTGCCTTCCTACGTCAAGCAGATAGATACTAGTAATAATGATTTTTCATTTTAATGCTGCGATACAATATTCGAGCGAAACTGAAGGACGGATTCTGTGTGTGGGCTCCGCCGCCTGTTTCCATCTATTTCAACACACGAGGAAAATAACTCGCCGCTTGTGTGAGAGGCGGAGTCAATGAAACAACGTTAAACTACATTGCGTTTCTTTGGATCTGTTTACAGCCCGCGCTGCTACAAGGTTGTATGCACTTTCCTGAGTTCTGCTTCGAATTACCATAGGATTGCACTGGATTTGTTTCGTCGTGTCAGTAGTTCTACTTTCTGTAATTGCCAATTTAAAATTAAAATAATTTTATCAGGACTTCGTGGTTTGTCATATGTTCAGATGGATGCTTTAACTCAGTCCAGTATTAAGAAAACCATTTTCCGCCCCGTTGCTGCACCGAGACTGGCAGTTTTAATAATAAAATAAAATAATTTCACCAATTGCGGGTACCAGACGTTAAAATAAATTAACCTCGAATATAAAATAGACTGGTACCACCATATCCCATCCTTATTTTTACATAGGAATTAATTTATGGGTGTGTATACAACAATGTGATCTACCTACTCTATAAGTAAATAAAATAATTTAATTTTCAGAATTGCTGTAGACATACTGTGTTTTAGATGTTTTATATCTGTATGAATGGAAAAAAGATTCAGGCAGAACAAAAACAGCCTTGTGGCTGCAGTTTTATGGGAGTGTCTGTGTGTTTGTTGGATATGGAGAAACTAGATCATTGCACGTGCATGATTGAATAGTGGAATAGAGATGACGTCAAGGCTGCAACTCACCTTGACACGTGCAGCAAGATTGAATTCAGAGTAAACGTACTGAACTAGAAAAGATACGAAACCAGTTATGCCCTCATAATGGATAGGCCCACAAAAATTTCCCCAGGGGCCTGATATTTGAGCCGGTTACTATAAAGGCACTTACATATCGTACGTATTGCAACGATGCTGTCATTGAATTTCTCCTTATTTGTGATCAGCTCTATAACTCTATAGATTATTTTGGCCAAATATTACATTGACAAGATGAGGCCATGCAATTTTAAATTTGGGGGCTCTTAATTTGTAACACTTTTTAGTTTTTATGTTTACCATTGTTATGTTTGTCGGTCACGGTAAACCTATTTTGTTACGAGAAGTATCAATTACTTTTATTAGTATGTTTATTGTTTTGACGTAAATACGTCTATGCGGAAGGGTCATTCGGCAAAAAAGCGTAACGAAGTTGTGTAAGATCTATATCAACAATGTGTTAATATGGACCGACAACAATGGTCAGCTTTTATATGAACTGCGTGCATTGTTATGTTACATAAGAAACTAATTGTTGAGTCATTTATTCGGCATTGCTGTGTTACATTACTGCTGTCAACAATACGCTGTCGTTATTGCGGAAAGAGCCAACTTTTAAGCAATTACTAGTTTCTGTTTATTTTTTAGAATTTAGCCTCAGATATTCGCGCCGTCATTATCGTGTTGGAATTGTGTGCATGATAATAATATAAAACGTATAAGCAGATCTATTATCTCCCATACAAACTTGCATAAATCTAGCTGAAACAGATCATATGTATAAATATTTATTATGAATCGTATCGTAGCCACGTTAGCACGTTCGAGGGTATACTGCGAAATAGTTTCGTACGAGATTTGTAGATACTGTATAGTATTCACTGCTTATTGAAATTTCAATGAAGGCTGTCATTATACCACTAAGTGAGTAATTCCCTTCATGATTTCTTGCCACATCAGATTTGACAAGCCTAGTGGATAAGCGTACAGTTTATTTTACTCTAAAATTTACCGTTGTTTTACCGAGGAAGAAACAAAGCAGAAATAAGCTAAAATCTCTATTTCTGCCATAATATTTATTCCTAAACTTCAAATGATGTGTGCAAGTGTTGAAAATGTTCTAAATCTTGCAGAGTTTCTTTCCGTGTTTATGAAGTTCAGCACAAACTGCTAAATGCAGACGTTTCATCTTTAGCTCACTAATGTTCCAATTCACTACCTTCTTACCTACCTTTAGAGCCCAGTTTGGCTGACATTCCATCGTTCATTATTGCCTGTGACACTGACGCTGAATAACCTTCTTAGTTGTTGCACCGTGAGCATCATGGCACAGATTATTTTGAGCAGTTGATGAACGACGAATAAATTCCCGGTTGTTATTGGAACCTAGAGGTTCAGCATCGAAATCACAAAAAACAAACACTTCAGTTCTACCTCTTCACAGCTTTATTTCTTTTTTTGTTTTTGTTTTAATATTATCCTTTAGTCTTCCTGTACGGCTCTCAAGTAGTTTCTTCTCTTTATAATCTCATGATAAAATGTTGTACGCATTTCTTGTTTCCCAGCACGTGCTTCATGTGTCACGCATTTCATCCTCTGTATATTGTTCTTTCAACATAAACAGAACTGTACAAACCTTATGACTCATTAAATAATCAGCCAGTCACCCAGCTAGTGAGCCGGGAAGACAAGGGAACTGAATTTTTCACACACGGATTTTCCAATTCCGGGTTCGGTTCTTACGACGGGTCTTGTACACAGTGGAAAACAGTTGCATGTAATAAGTTTCGTGCAGTTTCTTGTTGAGCAACACAAGAGAAACTACACTGGCTCAGTTTCAATAAAAACAAAGTTTCTTTTTCCTGTGATACAAAAATGATTTGGATACAACAAATTTTACCGCAGTCTCGTTTTTATAGGAGAACTTCCTGTCGCATGCTCAATCATTATCTTCAAGGAGAACAGAACAATTGATTTTGTAAATACGCGCTGTGTAAATTGCCTTTTGCGTACTTATATATAGTTCTTCCATTGAAAACTTACTAAAACTGGTTCAAAATGTTGTATGTAATTAAAATTACCTGAACAAACTACATGTTTTTGTATTTTTACGTGTTGTTTGTTGTCAGTTACCTACGTTTAGCTTTATTCACACTATGACGTCACGTTTTCACAGTATAGCAGTGACTCATCTGTATCTTTATCATCAACTGCTTCCCGTGATGCAGATGCAGAGTTCCAATAAAACTGAAGCTGTAGGAAACCGCTCGGCTCAGTTTCGTGTTGCAACAATTGCGCAGTGTGCTTGTCTTGTGACCCTAGGTGTGAGAAAACAGCGACATTTTTCGATGAAATCATAGTTCCCAGTTTTATGAAACCAGTTTCATGCAACTGGTTTCCTCTGTGTATGATTTGTCTCAATTTCGTACCGACACTGTTCCATCCTTCACAAAATTGCGTGTTTCAAAGTCACAGCGTTCTAACAGGAACATCGGAGCCCAGGCAAGTGGAGACGACTCAGAACTCGCAGCGTAGCAGAGCTAACAACTTTGTACTTTTGACTTCTATCCGAGCCGTAAGGGGGGGGGGGGGGGGGGGTGAAGTCCTTATGTGACCTTGAAGCATGCAGTTGTGCATCCTTGGAGAAAGGTGTTATTGGAGAATGCAGTTACCTCGGAGAAATGCGCATGTGTAATCAGTTTTACGTAGAGATAAGCGAATTTATATTGACGCCGAATAACGGAACGACGTTGCCACCAGGTGGCAGCTCCACTCTACAACAAAGTTGCAGTGACGAGCTGAAATTGTTATGGACTTCGCTTCTACTGCTAATAAGTTTCTCTTCCAAGGTTCTGTAGACTCGAATGATTATGCAACACGTCACTTTATTCAATGTAAACTACTGTCATTACATTGCAGTATCATTTATAATACGTACGTAGGTAGTGCGGCGTGTGTGCTCAGTAACCTCGCCCTCGAGTGGCAATTAAATAAATTTCACATGGCGGGACAGAAATTGAATGGGTCATTTACAAAACCATATGACTCCACAAAATCCTTCCGAGAAAATATAAAATAACATGCTAACAGGCGCTATTTTAAGCTTGACCCCCCCCCCCCCCCACCCAAGAATAATTGACAAGTACCTAATTTCCTGTTTCAGTTATAATTTCCGAGGATCTTTAGCATCTAGACTGAAAAGCTGAAGTTCTTTATGGACTCGTATTGTTTTTACAAGTACTCACATGAGGCTGCTGGTGTGACCTATTTAAGTCGCTGTGGGTTTCAGTGGTCCTTCATGGTGTCAGCCGAGTTCGTTCAGTGCTAAAATGAGCCCAGGACTTGTGTAGGTTTGACGGGTTTCAGATGATAGATTAAACTTAACACGCGCTGTAAATGCTTGAACTGATGTGATTCAAGTGTGAAACTTTGCATTTGCCCCTGGTGATTGCCATGGTGTCAGTAGCTCAGTTCTGTGAAAAAAATATGGACTCGTGTGGTTTTGCTAGTGGCCAATTCAGTTTTTATGCTTCTATTATTTGCATGACTGATTGTAACTGTCGTTTATTATAGAGTTTAATTGTATTATTATATCACCAGCTGTTTATTACACCATAGATTGAAACGTGCTTGCAAGGGTTGAAAAGCGAGGTCATAGCAATTAACCTGCAAGAATACAAGTACAGATTATATCTGCCTTTATGTATACAACTTGATCACACTGAAACTTTAAATTTAATACACAAGCCACTCCCGCTATTTTCACTATGAATCTGCAGTTACGCTAGTTTTCGAACACAAAAAAGTAATAGATCACCGTGTCGGATTTTTAACTCTTTACACTTTCCAATAATCGAAAAATTGTCTGTGCTCCTTTTTCCCTCAAAAAAAGAATCCCCCCCTTTTGTGGTCAACGTTCATGAAAGCTCCTACCAGTCGCCTCCCAAAATTACTGCCTCATTGTTAAAATTGTGCTTTTTTCTCCCGTTCAAATTACATTTTAAACCTACCGCAAGGCTATTAATAATTATCTGTTTAATATGATGAGCAGTGTTGTATGAAATGATTAATTTCTGTTGGTCTTTGTGTATATCGGCACCAGCGGTGGTTGTTCTAATTTTCACGGAAGTCCACCGATAGATAACTCTGTTGCACAGCAAATTGTAAATTGCTTTGTGTTCTGCCCGTGAACTGATTTATACACGGTTCCTATGTTTGCGTTCGCAGACCGTTAAAGTTTGAGGCAGAGTTAGTGTTCAGCGACCAGAATTTTTCTGGCAGCTTTTCTTTTTATTTTATTGCGTATATTCACTTTTAGAAAGCAAAGATAATTTGCTTTAAAGGAATTTTTAGGTATGATACACAGAATATGTAAAGACAAGCTGTCCTGTTCCTTGCAATCGTTTTGACAAAATATATCGTTTAGAGTGAAGTATTGTGACGCATTTGTTTAGTCTGTTTGTCACGGTAGATGTCAGGCACTGAACTGACGATTAGGTTGTCCTTTCCGGATAATGAGTAATATGACACTAGATGACCTTCGGGTCTTCTAAAAAATAACATAATATGCAAGTAGGTAGATATCTGAAAGCTTGTATGAAAAATCCGTTTTTAACCAACTTTCCTTCCTTACTTTAAAAAAGTAACTCTAATATGCTTATTGATTGTATAGTTTGCATCTGGGCTGCATACGACAATAGGAATTTGATGATACAATTTTTTTT
The DNA here is from genome assembly GCF_977971745.1 of Zootermopsis nevadensis. NCBI lineage: Eukaryota > Metazoa > Arthropoda > Insecta > Blattodea > Termopsidae > Zootermopsis > Zootermopsis nevadensis. Next base: position 10,381,450 of record NW_028259161.1, read on the forward strand.
AAATGGTAATGCTCTTCGCCCTACGTTCGAATCGATTGCTTTCCGAAAACACTGCCACTATTGGTCATGGAAAACGAATTGAGCATTCTCCCCGACGTTGGCCTAATCTGCTTAGTAGCTCTAATTTCCATGTCTGAACCTCAGTTAAAATATGGTAGCGAAAGATGAGACTTGCCGCTACAAAATATTAGGAATGACGTAAGAGTGGAAAACTACGCTCCGCTGACCAGAGACGAAAAGGACTGAATAACAAGAACATCTTGTGTACCAGTTTACGTACACAAGGATCATCGGACTACTGTAGTAGCACAATGATGACATATTTCTTCGTATTTCGGATTGTTTTTTCCTTTCATTCGGTTTAGGGAAATTTTGTGCCGCCCAATGTGACCCTCGTATTGAAATTTTTCCACGTGTGTCTCTCCAGGGTTGTCTGTGCTTAAGCACCACGCTTTAAACAGATACAGGAGAATGGAGATAAATATTCAGGCATTAACTTCGGCACTTGATGGAGGTAAGTGGTTGTATATGTTCCGGCTAGTTTACCCCAGAGACAGAGCCTCCTGTGCCCATTCGGTAGGAGGCTGAATCGATGTGGATGGACATTGTAGGAAAAAAGTCTGTGCTCCTGCCCGAAATGTAATCCCGATCGCCTATCTGTAGCCAGTCACTTTACTATGATTTCCCGCCTCATCAAGACCAGTGACGTATGAAAATTTACGAAGAACATATTTCGAAGTTATGCATATCCTTTCGGTTCACATCTTTCTATTTTTGTACCTGAAGCATAAAAAGGAATACCATAACTTCAGAACAGCTCTTTAAAAAAAGGCCGTAAAATAATGAAATTAGTAAACATTTCAGTCGGACTGGGTTGTGCGGTTTGCACAAGAACTTGTCTGTTGATGGAAATCAGAGTGTATGTCGGTGCCAATTTGTTGTAAATGCATGTCCATTTTCAAGAAGCCTCGAGGTGATAGTAAAATTATAACCGCGTGCGTTTACGAAGGTAGGACGTTGCTTTTTAGCGATGTCTGTTTGACTTCAGGCAAAATTTCTACATATTGGTATCTGTCAGTATTCTGAGTTTCGCCGATATGTTGTAGCTCTGTTAGAAGTCCACTCATATACAAGCTTGCGCCTCGCGTAGTTACCGATTAGTTATCTATGTGATTACGTTGTTTGTGGGACGACGTATTAATATCTTGAAAATGTGTTATAAAATGAAAGGATGCTAGTGAATGTGTACAGGAAGTAAATATTTATACACACTGCGCAATTACTTGAAAAATAAAATCGCTATGTCCAAATGCAGTAAAATACAGTTGAGTCCCGATTATCTGACGTGCCGTGTCGGAGAACGCTCTTCAAAAAATGAACTGTTTATTTACAAATGTACATGATATCGAATGCATTTTTGTTTGTGAGATTTCTTCACAATTTAATAAAAATCGAAAACTGAGTTGATATTTACTCTCTTCTTCTTCTTTAGTCTTCCGTTTTTTCCGACATTTTCGGTTATCCGAACACTTCAGTCTCGTTTAGGTCGATTAATAATTGCATGGGAAATAATTAGCCTACTAACACACACATGCTTCGAGCTATTTCTGTTGGTTCTGACTTAAATTTGTCCCCATTTCTTTTAAATGAATTAACTTTAACGAAAGGAGTCAGATTCTCATTCTAAAGATCTGTGGTTCGATACATGAAATCGGTTTCCTTGACGCCGATTATTTGTGTTTCATCAGACTCTAATCAGAACAATCTGCTCCTCTCCTCTCCTCTCCTCGTTTTTAGTTCATTTTTATACCCTTCTTTCTTAAGACTCGCAGGAAACATGTCAAGGTACAATTATATTAACTAACAAACCAGTAACGTGGCAGTTACTGACTTGACCTTGAAGTAAGTTGACACTTGCAACGTACGGCCTAGAAATGCAATCGCAATAATAAAATGATAAGACATTTTTCTCATGTTGTATAAAACATTGAATATTCTAGGTAATTTTATCTTTTTATCGATACTTTACTGTAATCCTTCTGTTGTCACGTTTAAAATTTCGATTTTGCAGCAGCATTTAGGAGCCTGTTGGTTTAAGGGAACACATTTTTTTTATAAACTAGTCCGGAGTTTTGACTTAAAACCAGCTCAGATTCTGTTAACATACTTTCCATGCTTTATTTGTAATTCTACAAATTTTTAGGCCTCCTGAGATAGTATATTTAACAAGATGGAACTCACTATAATCACTTTCACCCCATCTAAATTTTGATCATGCCACGATTCATATAACTCCATTTTAAAGAACGAACTGAAGGAAAATGGGAGTTTGTTTGATAGAAAGTTGTAGTAATCTACGCAAAATATTTTTTTCTGAAACTAACTTCCTAATAATTATTTATTCCAGTGAGGTGAGTAGCGGAATTTACCTAGTCCATCCAGCCTTCGTAATAGTTCTTAGCCACTTTCTCCAAATTTCACTTCGAACCACATCATACCTTTCGGGAGTACGTTTTTTTGTCATTTTTGAATGTAGGTCGTGGCTTACTTATTTTTTGGGCAGCAGAACATTCATTAATAACTTACAAATGGTCACTTCCGCCACCCTAATTATATTAAACTCATAATAAATTTCGCATTACAGTACACTAACTCAATTAGCCTGAATACTAAATAGCGTGCGATTAAGTAATTAGCATAAAAATTACTTTACGCGATGGCTGGGCCTGTTGAATTCAAATAGACCATGTCCGTATCTCTTTTTACACTTTCTCGTCATTTTAACGTAATCGGTGTCATCTACTACAATTAGTGATACTCCAGAAACGGATTAGTATTATATATCTTTTGTAGGCCCAATCTACAATAGTTAATTAGTAACCGAGTATTGGAGAAGAAACAACGTGTTGACGTACGGAAGTGATGGTAGATTAAAATATCATTTCTGTAAAACAGCTGCCTCGAGAAAAGTAGAGGAAATTGTCCTGGGTAAACAGAAAAGAAAGAAACGTCATCACAATCATCAGGGCGATCACACTCATGATGAAATCAGCAAACATCTCTGAAACGCGTTAACTTCTACTAGACAACACGGCGCAGCCATTGACATTTCTCTTCTTCACGTCATCCACAATGGTTCTCTCTGTTGAGGTTGTAGAGACAGTTTGCAGTTGTCTCGAAGGCGGAGATTTATCTGTGCTTCCTATAGGCCTGTCCGTTCGTTATTTCTAGGGGTTCTAGGGGTGATTTTACGTTTACCTTCACATGTTTTCAACTGAAACACATCCGAATATATTGTATCCCACAAAGTTCATAGAAAGTATCTTGAACACCAAGAAGATTGTGTGGAATGTGAATTGTTAAAATTACATTTTAGGATCTCACTGCGGTGAGTCCGAAGATGGATGTCTTTTGGATTTTTGCGCTGTGTAGTCTGGTAGAAGTTTACTGACGTTTTAGAGGTGCTTGCTGCCACCATCATCAGGGCGATGATGGCGGCTGAAAGCACATCTACAACGTCTGTAAACTATCAGACAACACGGTGCAACAACCCAGATGACTTCCATCTTTGTAATGTATATGGTCGGAAAAGGAAATTGCCCAAACTGCGATATTCTTGAATTATGTCCTATCAGGAAGAAAAGTGAGTTGTAATTCAAGAACTTGCTGAAGGAGTATACACATTTCATGCGCTGTGTGCGAACTAACGTGCTATGTGAAATGCGAAATTAGAGGCCTAAATTACGATTTACAAATGTTAACTACGGCTTTTTAGGTATAGATTAAACATGCCTTTCCGCGTAAATGATTACGTGAAGAAACCTAAACATTCTGCATACCAGTTTCGTGACTGTGTTGTGTGTCCTCATAATTCATAATACGTAGATGGGTAGGGCAATATGCAGAACATTTGGTAAATTTTCTTTCGTCACGTACATTTCGACACTTTCCTGAAATCATTTTCAGCATTATTTCTGTGAATATCTCCTTGGAATTAAGTGAAGTTTCCCATACTTCGTTAACGCTATGGAGCAAAGTACTTTTGAGAAGCTACCAGTCGTTCATCCAGTCAAAACGTTTCCCATTTGGTTTACCAATTATACTTTGCATATTAATTCGATATTTATAGTCAACTTACATATTTCTGTAACAATAACAATGTTATTCTTAGGTTTCTAGGTACTGTGTTCTTTGTTTTCTCTTCTCTGTGTGTGTGTGTGAGAGAGAGAGAGAGAGAGAGCGAGAGAGACATTTGCTCGCAATTTCTTTTCAGCTAAGGACCACTGTCTCATGTGCTTATCATAGTTTTCATAGGCGTGTTGTATGCTGTAGGCCTACTCTTGAATGAAGTGCCAGATTTTTAAATCTGTTACCTTAATTTTCATTCTTAGTTTGAAATCAGTCATCCACTTGATATTCCACAAGGAATTTTAAGTGATAAGAACGAAGTAGGTTCGTTGATGAAGATGTTTTTGGTTTCCAATTAAGAAGCGGTTGAAATTCTCTGTTCTTAGTGATATCACAGTGATTGATGTTCCGAGTTTTTCCATTGGTAGTGAATATAAATACGTTAGGGCATTTGGGAGAGATGCCATTTTTTACCTTTTGTTCCCCAGTTTTCATTATTACTATTACCAATTTCTTCAACCCCAGCTGTTTATCACCATATGCCCTCTGATGTAGTGGTTTTCTGCCCATGGTTTTTCCAAAATGTTTTCTCCTGCCCGCGTACATTGTAACTGTGTGTTCGCGGATTTAATTACGATTCTCGGAAACAACAGCTGTTATTTCCTTAAACAGCATTAACCAAGTGATGTATGCAATAGTGACGTGTTGTGTTTATTTGAAGAGCTAAATCGTCGTTTATTATTTAGACGAGATTCAGCTACACAATGTTTAAGAATTAGAAAGCTGAATGTTTTTCACCAACTAATAGTAATCAGTTTTGTTTTTCCGAACTGTTTTGTAATGCCAAAGTCGTTTTATGTAACTGCAGTCCCCCCAGGAAGGCCTCGATTGGCACAGATGATGAAGGTGTGTTGCGCAAAGGCTGCAGGGACTCGTGTTTCTTTGTGCTGTGACGTGGAAGGGTAACAATTACTGTCGTATTGAGTTCAGTTCTCAGCTGTGTTTTCACTTGGAAACCAGTTCCGCTGCAGCCAGGTGTATTGTTTACAGTGCGAGAGAGAGTGCATGAACTAATCTGCTCGACTCAGTCCGCGAACAGCTTCTGTCTCCCAAAGTAGGTTCCATGCTTTCATAAAATCCAAAGTGTGCATAACACCTTGTCTGTTCTTAAAATGTTTAGTAAGATTTCTTTCTATCAGACCCGTATAAACATTATTTACAATCAGAATCACTCCATCATGCAGTACACATCAGTACTTCAGAGTGAAATTTTCGCCTGATGATATTATTAATTTGTTCTGATTCCGCAAGATATCGTAAAGTATCTTGTTTTAATAAGGAATATATTACAAACGAAAGTGGGCACATTTCTTTTACGAGATTAGTATGTTCGCTGCAGATATTAATTCGTTCAGGTTTTTAGTATTTTCCGTGCATAGGCGTATTTCTGTTATCCTTTCGGTCAGTTTTATTTTTATTTCAGAGTTTTCTTCATACGCATATTCGACCTTTCTCTTTCAGTCGGTCTTGGCATTCCTCAGTGTCAGTCAGCCTGCGTTTCCGCTTCTGTGTGTTCTTCCGGTATCTTTTGTTACTTGTAACTAATATAGTTTTTATGTATTTCTTCTTCCCGACAAATAGTTACTTTACTCTCATGTTTGTTCTTCTCTTGAATGTGCCTATTCATGTTCATTCTTTATTTTAATTTCTCTATATAGCTTTCTCCTATCATGTGGGCTTGTTCTTATAAGTATCTTTATAACATGAACAAACTAACACATCCCTGATTATAATTTGCGCCCTTTTCCTCGTGTGACAACAGTAGCGTTCTGTCTACGATGGCACTGATGGAATCCATGAACATCCGTTTCCATAGCCCAGTGGTTTGACAAGGTAGATTGTGAAGCATGGAACAGTTTAAACAAGAAATGTCTATACCTACGTTAACAGACACATCTAGGTACTGTACCCGGAGCGAATATATGCGTCTTGCCTACGTCACTAGCTTGCGGGTAGAAGGAAAACAAACGTACGTACTATGAAAACCAAAGACATTGTCAATATAGGAAATGGGACAGCGAGCTACAACGTGCTAGTGTTGGGAAATGATTTTTATAAGGACAGTATATGCTTCCTTGCCTGCTACCCCTCTAATCCCCTTGTCGTTTACTTATAACGGATCTCGAGGGCACAGATTCGCCCCGATTGCGTTATATGAAAGGACTTGTTTTTCGTAGTAACTGGTTGAGGATAAGATGAAGAATGAAAATTTTGGTTGGGAGAAATAGGACCGCGTTTCTATGAAATGGTTGTCGTGCATCAAGGTGTATGAAGCACTCCCTCTTCGTATTTTAGCGGTACCAGATTCGATTCTCAGTCCCTTTGACCGACTCCCTAGAGGTTTGTCGTTGTTTTGCGTGGCACTTCCAGACATGGTGTTTAAAAACAAACATTATATTGCGTTCACTCTAGCTGTCCCTTTCGTGACCTTTGCAAGTTTATAAACTGAGGAAATGTAGCCGAATGCCTGTTCGTACGAACAGTCCTAATGGCGTAACACCGAGTCGTAAGTCTACTTTCATTGCAGCATTCAACGGAGCGTATCGTTTGTTTGTATACAGTAAGCAGTAAATAAAGTTTTTGTTACACTACGCACAGCACGGAAATAATCTACAGTTACGGCGGTTCTCAAACTGTGGTACTATCGGTAATAGCCATTTTGAGTGTAGTAACTTGAAATGTCGTGTGTTGCCAGATGTTTGGAAGTCCCCATGCAGATGTTACTGGTGTGTATTTGAAAGAAAGGAACGTAGCGACCAGTGGAAATATTTTGGTCTTACGATGATAACTGATGGAGTTATGCAATTGTGTGCTATAGTCACGTTGCAATTGCATCACTACAACCACTGGTTTAGTAGTCCTACTTATATGACAATATCACGCAATATACGGAATATTAACCTTGTTATCGATCTCAGTGTGTTGTGTTTACGAGGGAAACCTATATAGTGTGGTCTACACTTAGCAGATGGCTACGGTATATTTATTCCCATCTGAGTGTGTACACGTCTTTTTTTTTTTTTTTTGGGGGGGGGGGGGCATTGTGTATAATATCAGCTGTAATGAAATGTTACATGATGCTGAGTAGAATATGCGTGTCAGTGTGTACAGAGCTACGTGCTTTCCTCCATAAACTATCAGGTATTTAACAAAAATGGGCACAATTGAAGGCATTCCAAATATGTTGCAGACACGCGCTGCCACGTGACAATAACAGTAGTACGTAACGTAGGACTTCCGTAGTTGGCTGTAGCGTTAGTCAGCTGCTAAATTGAAGACGCCATGAGGCTGTGAATCACTCACCTGCCGCATGTAGGAGGCACACTCGTGACGTACTATCGATTACTCTGCAGCAGATGTAGACGATGCAGAGCAGGGCGGTCCACCGGCCATTTCCATGTTTCCTGAGACACGGTTCTTTTAAATCATGGTGCCTGATACATTTAACGTTTGTAATCTTCAGGCTTGTCTTATTTATAAAGATGAAATGGTGAGGAGGAATGTTTATGTACTTGTATGCTTGTTCGCTTATAGCTCTAGAACGGAAACACGTATTTGCACCAAACTGGCATTCTTATTCCCGTTATTATTCCTTGGGACCATTAAGAGGACATAAGACTTCTAAAACTCAGGAAAAGTGTCCTCAATTCGATTTTCGGTGAGGACGGTTCCTGTATCTCGGAAATTAAGCACGGTATACCAACGGCGTCAGGACCAGAGTTGTTTGTTTTGGCTAGGAGATTATAGGAACTAGGGTCACAAGCCCTAAAGCTACCCTGGTTTCGAGGTTCGGTGAAAACGTTGGGCTTAGGGATAATTTTTCCATGATATTCAACGATAGTATCGAATGATCAGGACTATGACAACCTTTCGGGCAATAAGATTAATAAAAAATGTAAGCATATGTCGAATTTCTCCGCAGTAACACTACGGGCACTCCGCTAGTTTATGACGAAATAGAATCACAGAAAGAGAAGGAAGGAATTATGTCGGCGTAAAACTGTAAACATTTCTTGTTATATTTGTTGCACGCGTGTGTCTGCTTCTTGTATAATCATAGGCCAAGGATACATATGGCTGGCCTGTTACTCAGGGACGGTACAAATTTTCGACCTTTGTTTGTTGAAATATCAGTCGGCCATTTTATGAAGTACATGATAATACTGTGCGAGACACCATTTCTCAAGAACAAATATTTTCTGTGGGTAGTTTTATTTCGCTTGTTTTAGCAATCCATGCCATTGGCTGTACAGACACGCCCCACATAAAAGTAGAGGGGGGGGCGAATTGAAAAATCAATACGTGAACCTTGGAGTGCAACCGTTGTGTTTAACGGCGCTGTTGCTCCAAGGCATACAACTTGACTTTCCACGTGTACTTATTTGTTTGTGGTTTATTTTCCGACGCTGTTAGTAGCTTGGTCCACGTGTCCTGCTGATAGAAGTGGCGCAGAGAAAATTAAGCAGGCCTTCATGTTCCTGTCTCGTCACCAGAATACAGGAGAAAATCCTGATATAGGTCTAACGACTCCTTAAAAAAAATTGTTGATGTATTTCGGAACGACAGTAACAAATGCAAATTAATGATTATGTTCTTCAGGGTTTTGGCCCGGAATGGACTGGTCGAGAAATGCGGCGTCAGAACTCGGAAGAACATTATCATTATCGTCACCGCCTTGAAAACCTGAAATTTCAGTTTAAAAATTACGTTGGCAAAGGGCTGTATTCCATGTAGTAAGTTTAACGAATCGGAACGTCATGAAAGGTTTTGTTATGTTAAGTTAGTTTAATTTAATACACTTGCATTGGATCTAGTAAGCATGTAAATAAAATACAAATTTTTGGTAGAATTTTGACGGTCATTTTTGTTAGATGACTGGCTACTTTCTAAGAAAAGTGATCCTTCTAACTTCACAAATCTCTACATACTTCGATGGGTGCCACTTAATTTGCAATGCAATGTCATATTTATTAATTACTTCGAGTTGTGTGCACGTACAAGTGTTCTTAATGGGACATGTTTGTTATTTGGAACTTGGTATCATGATCTCCGCAATATGAACTTCGTAACATTGGCATTTATTTTGTAATGACATTTACTTGCTGCAGTGTGCACAGCGATAACATACTGATCCTTAAGTAATGATTGTATAAACTACTCAGCTTAACTGGCGATGAAATTAATATGACGTCAGACGAGACCGATAGTAGGATGGTGTGAAGAATTGCGGTAAACGGAGAGCAAAAGAATCCATCATTAGTGTATCCACAATTACAGCAAGTTATCTTGTTAAAGGAAAATATATTTTTGTTTCGACCTATGCAAATTTTTAGTGGCATATGAAACTTAAAATTTACTACGCGTTGTCCTATGTTCCTAGAAAAATGTAGAACAGGCTTATTAATAAAGAGGCAATGAAGTTATATTTTAGGTTTATAATGTCAACGTAGGTACTGCTATAGGCTTAGTGGTAATGTTTATTGTTACTGTCAGAACGCTCGCCACTGTGTAGGTAGCAGCTTTCTTGTTTTGGAAAGTTGACTTTGTTATTATTCATTGCAATAAACCATGAATCATGTAGACGCAGAAGCCATTCTTTCTCATTTGTCGTATGCGGATTATGCAGCTATCATTCTCATTCTTTACTGCAGTGGACACGGCGACTGATAAATAGCACGGCTTGTGGACATTTCAACAAATACATTCCCAGCTTAGATTGCTGTTTTTGGAACATCTCTAAATAAAGCGTGTGTTGCAGCTTTCTCCGGCTTTTTTCTGTGCATTCTTTAAGGTTGCCATGTTTTTTATTGCAGCTTAATAAAATGTAACTGCCACTAAGTTACCTGCCCCTCATCTCTATCAGTAACTTACATAGAAGGACGTTTGCGACTTAAGATCCCACTGAAATGTTTGGAAGAATATAAAAGGTGTAGTTTACATGATATTTAGTTAGAAAAAAAGATTCGGTGTTGAAAGAACAACGTTTCGAATCTTTGTGTTACAATTTGGCTTTTTACTGATTTTTAAAGCGCCTCTCCCTGGAAAGTATCTGAGATAAAAGACTGAAGTTGCATTTTTGTGCAGTTTCTGAAGATGGCGTTAAACTGACTAACTTTCCTATTGAAAGAAAGTTTTATTTATTTTACATAAATGTACAATCAGGTAATATGAACATAAAAATAAGTTGAAAGACGCTGTTGTAGTCTTGTGTGTTTGTACCACGAAGCCCATGTGTGACTAAGACCTAATTTATAGTAGCACACGGTGGTGGGGTACACGGGAGAAGCTATTGTGTGTATATATATTTGTACTACAGGTGAATATTTACGGTAATAACGAAGAAATAGGCAATAAATATGAATAATAATATATTAGTTCTGTAAACTTAGGCAGAGTTCAGGCAATTTTGATTGATCCTTTGGTTATTTAGCGTTTGCAGAGATTATAGAATGTCGATGAATTACTGTAAGTGGCAGAAGACCAACGATTCCAAAGCCATTTCTTGTTAGGTTTTCATGTGGGTTGGTTTCTCTGCAACCTACCTACTGGAAGGGTGCTTTATTTGTACTGTTCCGTATCTTCATGAACCATTTTAAAACTGTGGCTCGTGTTGTGACGAGTGAGTATGTCTTGTTCTGGTCTATACTTAGTCCCACAGTTCATAAAATAAATTAATTGTCTGTAACGGTGAAGAATATGACAAAGGTGTTTGAAATTATGCCAAAAATAAATAAATAAATAAATTTGCTAGTCTCTCTCTGCCACAAGGCTAGACAGAGTGGGGCATAGGAAAGCACTTTTGTTGCCAAGAATGAAGGAAATAAAATAACAAATACAATCGGAAAATTAATACTGTTTTAATAAAGATGGACTTTAAACATCACATCATTGGTCTGTTTTATATTACTATATGTTGTTTTGAGTGAACTTAAGTATGTAATTTAAAAAAATTATCTCATCATAAAATTATATACATCTTATACGTTAAGTAATGTGCTCAAACCTAAGATTGCAGTAAGCCTAATCTTGTTTTCGTTCGTTTAATATACATTTTTATACACTTAATGTTAGTTATGTCTTTCTTATGTTTCTTGAGTAGAAATATTCGTAAAAATAAAGATAGTACTTCTTTTCATAACTGAGTACTGCCATTTTATAAAATTACGCCACCATAGAACTCCGAAAGCTGTAATGAATGCCAGTTTTACTGTAATATTAAGAGTTCAATAAGATGTGTAGATATCGATAATTTTAAATCAGCCACTTCCACGGATATTTCTCTGCCCATTAAAGCTGAAGGAACACAAGGATCCATTCTAATTCGCTTCTCTAATCGAATCTTGTTCATTCAGTTGCCAAAAAACACTTTTTCAATTGAAATAAACGTCCGTACAGTACAATGTACTGCTCCAGACGTGTTGAAACTAGATATTTCCAGACTTGCGCAATAAGGTGTAACCATTTCTGTCATTAAAAGGTTGTTTGTCTTGTGGCACGTGTGCTCTAATTTCCGTTGCTCTGGAATGAAGGATGCGACAGAAATAAGTCGCTCATCACCTAGTTACATGCGCACACAATATGAAGAACGTGATAGCAGGAGAACTCACAGTGTCTGCTGCCAGGTGGCTATTGTGTACTTACGTCTCTTACCGTAGGAGTCGCAACTTGGATGTCCCAACTCTACAGGCGGTTACATGTCGCGTCAGCTTTGTGTACTACATTCGCTGTGTACACAGAAGCGCCTTTTACAGCCTTGTCTTTCGTGGTGTACTGATGCTTAGACTTATTATACAAGAGGGTGTTATGATACAATCTCAACTAACATCTAATTCGTCGCTCTGGATGTTGGGCTTGTGTTTGAAAGATACGATGAAAAATGGTTTCTTTTTCGGTTGAACATTTAACCGCACACACTAGTTATTTTCCTCCTTTACTTTTCAATTGCCGCAGTACACTGCTTTCAGCACCCACACAAAGGGAGTTTGCAAAGAACTGCTTATTTATTTTTACATTACGAAATTATCATACATGACCATTTCTTACGGATATGCGAGTATTTGTGGATGGTTCTTCATCGATTCAACAATCACAAGCCACTGTTTCCAGCTTTGTATTTTACCGCTCTTTATAAGTTCTGCTGTTGAGAATATGAAGGTCTTCTGGGCTGTAGCGGCGTGTATATAGCCTGGTAGAATTTTACAGAAGTGTCAGAGGTACTTGCTGCTTCCATAATCATAGGCCTGATGACGGAAACAACAAGTACCTCTGAAACGTTGGTAAACTTCTACCAGACTACACGCCGCTACAACCCAAAAGACGGCCATCTTCGGACTCGCCGCTGTGAGAACTTCATATCTGACTCTTAAGAGAAATGTATTTTCTAATGCAGCTCTCAGTGGATTATGCTTGAACCTGTTCCAACTGTATAGCTCTCTACCGTGTTGTCTAAGTCCCTTTATTCTTTTGCTTTGTGCTGAACAAGTTTTGGGAGTCTGTTATTTTCTATTCTCCTTAAGTGGCTGACAATTTTAATTCTTCCTTGCCTTCTGGAACCAGTACAAGATAATAGAAACAAAATCTTTGCGTCTGTAATCCCTGCTGGAAAAAAATTACGCCTGTAAATAAATCTGGGAATGAATATTAAATTGACAACGTGCTGATATCATTGAATCCGAGAAACTGTACTTTTAGACATTACGATAGTTGACAGATTTTGAACAGACTCCTGGAGACGCATTCTTTGTGTCGGAGACTAGTACGAGCATCCTGTTCACTCTGAAAGCGAGCCAGGTAGCGCGTATGAAGCATGCAAGCAAAAGAAGCTAATATGTAGTACATGTTTAGCAATATCGAGCGGACTGAATATGGCAGACGGTCTTCTCTTGCCCCGATGGCTGACTTACATTACAAAAGCGTCCAGTGTACAGCTTATTATTATTATTATTATTATTATTTTACTTGGGATAATGAAATCTGAGAGGTTACGATGTACCGGATATGTAGCTTGGATGGCAGAGTCAATGAATTCATACAGAATTTTAGTAGGGAGACTTCTTGGAAAACGATCACTTGGAAGACCAAGGAGGAGATACGACGATAACATTCAGACAAATCTGGGTTATGAGGATGGTAGGTGGATGGTACTGGCTCAAGGCTTTGTTATCAGCGGTGCGGTATCATCCGGGTCTACCAGAGAGTCGGTTGCCGGTATTCACATCGGTATTTATTGCAAGCATTTCGTGTGAGTGTACAAGTCTGTACTTGCTCCACCAGGAAGCAGTCTACGCGCATAACAGGCAAACAGTCAGATGCTCCAGTAATGAGAGCGTAACGCCTTATTGAGTCTCGTGCTGGTGTTGAAATGGAAGGAGAAACACGAGAGCGTGAAGAGAAGAGACACTAATCGGTCAAATAGGAAAACAAGCAGGGTGAAAAATAAATTAGATATTCTCACGCCACTCCCTCGTTAACGGATGCAACTGTGGCAAGAATCATCCAGTTTTTGCCCTAAACATGGATGTTCGTTCGAATGGAGGAACATTATTTTAATCTGGTCGATCGAATGAACAATTTTAGAGGTGAAACGTCTGTCTTCTGGTTTGTAGCGCCGTGTGGTCTGGTAGAAGTTTGCCTGAGTTGGCGATCAGTGTGACTCATCGCCCTGGTGGAGAAAGCAAGGACTTCTGAAACATTAATTAACTTCTTTCAGACACTACACGGTGCAACAACCCATATTCGGACTCACTGCCGCCATTATCTCAAATTAAACTAATTCTAGAGCTGTTTCGACGGTCTGTAGTGTTGCATAGCTGTACCTCTCGCCTAGTTATGTAGACTCCAATTCACGAAGCTAAGAGAAACAGCAATTTTTCGTCGAAACGTAGAAGAAGGTTTGAAGTCTTTAAAAATCGAGATCCTCCTCAGTCCTACTTACTAGTGAGAAGTCGCAAATCGCAGTTAGAAAAATAGTCCCGGTTTCAGTATTCTATTGAGCACAGACTTGCCGTATTTATATAAAAACTCAGTTCTTATGAATTTTTCGTTATTTGTAGCCAAATTTGTATCCGTCGTTCTGTACTCATGACGGGAAGCGAAGAAAATGAAGTCTGAAGTTTATTACAATCCAAGCCTAACTTCAGTGTAATTCAGTTCAGAAGTTTTAACTGGCCATTTGTTGGATAACAAGTACTGCACAGTTTTGCCATCAATTGTAAAGTGCGTTGTTAACTTCAGTGTTTTCATCTCACGCACAGCAAGAATCTTCATCTTTCACAGGTGCATTCTCGTCTTCCAAATTAGCTACACTTCAGAAATTAAGAACGAATTAGGCCGGTAAATAATCTACAGCTTCCACCCCCGTCGAAGCTTTTACCAGGCGTTCTCTTGATACCTCATTTTATCTGTACATTATTATCTCTAAGGTCGAGCTAAACATGAGTCAGAGTCTTCCACAAGGAAAATTTTGTAGAGCTATTTAATTTATTTTGATAGTACTTTTATGTTTGAAACATGCGGAATTTAAAGACGGCTTAAAAGTCATAGCAATATTAGAATTTCTTTTGAAATTCTTCATTGACGATTTTGTGGTTTAAATTGATGCCGTGCATATAGTTTCTGTTCGCTCAGCAAAATATCGTAGACATCTAGAAGCGTTACTCTTCTTTTGTAAAATTTATTCACGTTACAGTTTTCCTGGAGGCAACAATCACATTCCAAAATACTAAACACTAAAAATGTTTATAATTATTTCCAATTTGCAGTGTCTTGGGTTCGATGCTGTCTTCTGGTAACCGCATGATTTGGGGTTTACCAACCAGGTTTATTCTTATAAACATCTTATTTATGTAGCGAGATTTCAGGTTCTACGTCTGCAAATATGAAGCTAGAGGTTGTTGCGTGTAATCTGGTAGAAGGTTTACTTGTTTCAGAGGTAGCTCTGATGATGGAGGCAGTAAGGACCTCTGAAACGTAGTCAGTTTGTATGAGACTACATAGCACAAGAATTCAGAAGACAATCATGTTTAATTGCACTTCTAAAAGACGCGTTAGCAATTTGTGGGCTTCTTTAATAGAAGGAATGCTTTCCAAATTTGAACGATGGTGTTAAAAACAGTATTCAGCCTTAACCAGTATCCATTACTTTAATCAGATTTTATCACGTTTAATTTAATTGTATTTATGTTGCTTCATTGTTTTGTGACAAAGTTAAACTAATAAATTATCCTATAGTGCTTCTTTTAGGGCTACAACTTTAAACTTCAGGGGGACTGGAGAATTATTCTGTTACCATACTAATTTTCGCTTTATTCTGCGTAGACGTTACACCACCCCATTCCGATTGGGAACAAAATCTAACATAGCCTTCTGAATGTTCTGATTCCTATGTTTAGAATTTTTTTAGTATGAAGCTAAACTTTGTAAAATGTAGTTATTGTCTGATTTTGGAATGGTTTTCTGCTTTGAATGTTGAGTCCAAATAAAATTTATCTCAAATTACAAATTCTAAAACAAATTATACGACTCTTGTAAATAAATATGAATAATAATCAGTAAGGTCAACAGCTTGGTTCTTATACCTTGCGTTCGTTCCCTGCTCATTGTATCGTCTTTTGAGCCAATAGCTGAATGCTAGAGACGACAGCTGCAACGATACTTGCGAAGAAAGGTCGGCCGAGGCCCTTTTGTGTAGCAATATCTGCAGACGTTTCGTTGCTTGCTTGCATTCAGGTTACCAGAGGTTATCGCCCTACTGTCTCACATATTTGCTGCAGCCCGTCTCTTTCCTAGTCCTCGCTATGGCACATACCAAGTACAAATGTGTGTACATACTCACAAGCAAAAGTAGTAAGCAAGTGGGAATAGATGGATAGATTTTTATTGAAAAGGAATAATGTTTGTGGAACTGTAGGAACCATTGGAGACAGTTGTATTGATTGGGCTGTTGGGCGCTGTCTTCTGTAGACTGAACACTACTTAATAAATTATTGGTTCCCTGAGGTTCATGCAAACAAGTAAAAAGTTACTGAAATAAACAGGTTTACAGTGGTTCACTAAACTCAGTAAAATTACAAATTAGATACACAAATAACGGAATAATTAAAATTACAGATAAAAAATGCTGCACAAAAAATATGTATGACGTGAGCGTCTACCAGTAAATAAACAGTCTGCTCTGTTTGTTGTCGAAGGAGATGCCAGGAGTAGTGAAATTGCCCTAGCTGGTTGAAAGTGTTGTAACGAAGTTTTAATAAGTTTATAAAATCATATTCCTACAGCGCTTATCACTGCTATTTGAACATTGCACGGTTGAATATTAAATGGGTGCTACAAACGTAGACCTAATGTAAAATAGGCTGTGTTGTCCTGCTTCATTCAAAGTTTGGTTGTTTATCGTAATATTGTCGCTCCAGTCCCTGTAAGCATGAGGGTATGGACTCACTTCATCTGGCTTAGGGTAGGGTCTAGTGACTGACTCTTGTGAACACGGTAATGAATCTTTGGTTTCCCTAAAGGACAGGGAATTTCATGACAAGCTGAGTGACAGTCAGCTCAGTTCTGCTCCATTGCGTGAATGATCTGAATCTGGACCGTAGTTACATTTATCAAATTCCAGTAATAATGGCGCTACCATGGATCAAAATAATTTCAGCTTTATGGGCGTTAGTTACACTTGCATACATTCTGGCGAAACTTCAATTTACCTACTTTAATACTTATGAAACATTACTACAATCACAATTTGTTCAGTTTCTCACACTGCGACTTTAAATAGTTTTTTAAGGTTATGTAATTAAATTTTTTCCACTACAGAGACGGTCGTGGCTAGTCAGAAGATTTGTATATTGTCCCGGTATTTTCCTGGGGAATGTAAGAAAAGACATAAAACCGCCAGCCGGGATTCGAGCCGGGTACCTGCATTACGCCTCATTTCAGTGGCCTACCTCACAAGAGAAATAGTTGTTCCTATAGGAAATTCACAGCATGTGTATACATAGGAACGCAGCCATTAGAGCACGTGATATCCTGTGTTGTGGAATGACGCAACTTGCCATGCGCTCCGTGGCCTAGGATTTCTTGTTTGCAGCTACTGTTTACAAACAAACGTTAGAAGCGGTATAAAACAACTAACGCAAAGAAAAAACTTGGTTTGGGCCGCAACTCGTGTCGTTGACAAGTGAGGATAAATTGTATACGGAGAATTTTTTTTTTATTTCAAGAGAATGTTCAAATCAGCGTGAATATAGAAACTCGAATTTTCTTTTGTTTGTGGAGAGCGTAATACTGTTCAAAAAATCTGACAAATCAAAATTATTTTCACGAAGAAATTAGGTGCTATAAATTTTGGAGAGTTCTTGTTGCAATGCAGTTCAGAATCTTTTGTCTTCCCATCTTCAGCCTACAAACGTTTAGATTAAAACAGTGGTACCGCATATTAGAAAACTTGGTCTTTTACCTGGAGAGCAAAGCTAACGAGTGATGGTGATGTACTTTTGGATTTTGACGCCGTGCGCCAACGTTTCGGAGAAACATGCCGTCCACGTTCAGGGCTTAAGATGCCGACGATATGTTTCTCCGAAACGTTGGCGCACGGCGTCAAAACCCGAAAGAACGCTATTATCCTCACCGCCGTGAAAACCTCACATCTCACACAGATAAAAAGTGTTTAAGAAAAGGATACTAGGGAGTGTATTTGGTCTTAAAGGAGGAGTGAGACAGTAGACTGGACAACATCGCATGATGAGCAACTTCATATTTTGTACCTACTTACTTCATGGCTGTACAGTCCTTAAAGAACCTTGACCTCTTCACATACGAGAGTTTTCTTAAGCTACTTAGACCTTGGTAGGACTACTTGGATGAGTGACCAGCCCGACTCAAGGCCTCCAGCTACACAGGACAGCATAATACAGAAAGATAAGGTCGAATATCCATACCTTGAGTGGGATTCGAACCCAGGATCTCTGTATCTGAGCGATCAAGGCCCACGCCCCACACCGTTTTGTTCAGGCTCTCAAACCAAAATTTGCACGCATGTCTCATTTCCCACATGCACGCTGCATTTCCCATCCATCTTACTCCCCTGGGTTTGATGATCTTCATAATGTTGGTGAACAGTAGATACTCGAGCTTCTCATTATGCATGTTTCTCCAGCCCTCTCACCTACTCCCACTTCAGCCAACACATTTTCCTCGGCACCTTTTTCTTAAACATCTTTATTCTTTGTTCAGCCTTCAATATTAGTGACTGTTTCACACTCGTAAGAAATTACAAATTACAGGAAAGGGAGTGTTAAGAAACTTCCCATTTATAGATAGCTGCTGTGTTCTGCCGGTAAAATTCTTTAAAGATACGAAGCCAAGTCATAGGATAAAAAATGTATATTCATTCTGTTAATTGGAAGCGAATTTGGCTATTTCATAGAATTTATTTTTAATGTAAGTAAATGTACGTATTTCAGATTAATTTTGAATTGTACGAAGTTATCAAGATGATTTTAAGTTCAGAAATTGCACTACTGACAGTTGTACACAAAACGTAAACCGAAACATATTCTTAACACTTTTATAATGTGTTAATAATGATGTTTAATAATTAAGTAGACCCCATACGTCATACAGCTCATAGAGTCATTTATATTTTGAGAGAATGGAAATTAATATCCCAAAATGGCGACAATAAAGTACTTTTTCCATCAATTGTTTCTTTTTCACAGTGTTGCTGCTGTAAGTACTTATTAAATAAGGGTGATTTTTAACGTGACGTTGAAACTCTTTTGGTATTGCCTTCCCCAGCTACCCTCAAGGCTACGTTGATGGTGCCAAGTAGTAGCCACTCTTATTCTGCTGAAAAGTGAGTGTAGTACAGAATGTCCCAAAAAAGATATGTACTCTTATACACATCAGTCGCTGTCGACTGTGTCCACGAAGATAAAGGTGGTCATTTTGAACACCTACAATAGATTCGCTAATTCAGTAAGTGCTAATGCTGACTTATGCAGTGGTTTAGTTATTAAGAGGTCATTATTTCATACCTTGAATGTGTGTACATACTTTTGGGACACCTGTGTTAATGTTAAGGAACCAGTTTTCTGGAGGTGGTCACAGTTTAAGTTTTTATGGGCTTGCTGTTTATTTCATTTCCGTTTCCTGTGCACAGACATCCTACTTTCAGCCAACCGAATGAGTGTAATTCTTTACAGGCCTAATTAGTGTTTAATGACGTTGACGTATAAGATCTTGTTTCAGTCCCCTTTTTCAAATCGCTTCCTTGTTTTTGGGACTCTATAGCAACCGTTCTCTGCTGGTTGCAGTATATTTGCGGTAACGAGCAAGCGAGTAAGTGCGATTTATTTATTGAAGTTAATTTCAATTAAACCTTTTTTTATACATACGGATTAACGAATCGAGATCAGGAGACATTTTGTGCGACATGGACAAACGATATGCTTGTATCCAATTTAGTTTCAAGCCAGAAGTTATTTTATTTAGCTTTGGTTCATGTTCTGGATTTTCTCACGTTGGTTGTTTCTTTTCCAATCCTTGCACTTCATCATAAACCTGTAAACCATATTGTAAGTTACTTGGTTTAGTAATACGGTATTTGAGGAAACACTCGTTTACAATAAAGTTTCAATAAATATACTACGCAAAAGGAAATTAATGACCAAGTCGACGAACACGAAAACCTACTTCAAAATATGATTAAATGCAACCAAATGTTTAATAAGTATGTCAACATCTTTGTATGCAGTATTTGCGGCAGATGCATTTCTAGCTGAGGGACAACTTTTAGTTGAAACACCAGCAGTAAACAAAAAAATTCCTAACATTTGGAAAAGGAACGCGAATGCCAACAGTTTCGGGTAAGGAAGGACGGAATTTATATTTATTTAAAAAATTAACAGAGAGAAACCAGTCTGTGTTTCGCCTCCTAGAGCCTCATAAGGCATTCTCGTCACTATAATGAATTTGAGGGCAGAAACTATTATAACTCGGACCTGAAAAGTGTCTGCTGATAGTAGGGAGCGAAATATGAACTTTTCTCTGTACTGAAATTTGTGAGAATGTAAAAATTGGTGACATATCCATCTGGAATTTGAGACATTTTTTAAATGGCTTCTGGGAAGGAAGTTAGAATGCGGAAGGTAGGGATAAACTTATCTTGTTACGTGTTTTTATCGTGGTTTCCTTTTGTCCGCTCATTGCCTTATTAACCGCTTCTTCCAGGAAACAAGAAATGCGGATTGTAACTTGGATTGTTTATAGTTTGCGAAACTTCTTATTTATTAATCACATTTTATTATTTCAGCATGTACTGTTGTAATTTCTTGTCTGCATGATTTACTGAGCACACAAACAACATTAAACCCATAATTTTCTGAGTGTATGCATGCAGTCTCTAAAGTCAGATAAATTGGTTTGTGCATACTTTCTGGTAATAGATATGGCCTGTATTATTAAGTGTGAAGTACACACTACAGACATACAATAAGTACAATGTTTCTGTTTCTCTTAAAAATGCCGAGAAGGTATTCTATCATAATCTGCCCTGCTTAAAATCGTGTTTACTGTGTAGGCAGTTGCCTTCGTGGGCTGAATTTCTATCCAGTGAGTGTTGCCATTTCTGATATGTTTCCATTTTCAGAATTGTTTCTGAATCTAACCGTTTAGAGTTAAATGCATGAAAACTGAAGGTGGGAGAAATATCACGTACTGTAAGATTTTGAACAGAAACGTAACTTGTAACCTCAAAATTTCTCGAAAATATTTGTTTGAAAAAATACTTTTCTCAAAATAGTGGGAAAGCTATAAAGGTGTCGTGTTGTCGTTGTATGAATCTTTTATACACTCTGAATTGCTTGCATGACGAATCCCAGTCCGCAAAAATTCCCGCTGTGCTGGGAACGTTCACATGCAGAAAATTGTGTTGTAACAGAATTTGGTTGTAAATCAATGCTGAATTCAACAAACTGTAATTATGTGTATATATAATACCAGTATTACAACATGTCATCCCCCCAGGCAGTTCAGAGATTTTACTAGTCCATATGTTTTCGTATTGTGATAGGCGACTTGCTTGGGAAGTGGAAAGCTGAACACTTAATTGCCGATTACAGTAAGGACCCAATCGTTATTTTCCTTCTTCCTCGTCGTATTCAGTAGATTCCGGTTAATCGGGACAGCCATTTATTGGGGACAAATCTTAAAGAACAAACCTTTTTTACTCTGTACGTGGAACTTCGTATAATTGGGGCAGCCGCTTAATTAGGCCAAAGTGTTCTAGTCCCGATGTGTCCCAATTAACCGAAATCCACTGTACTTCTAAGGCCCGAAGTTTGCTAAAACTAAATCGAGATAGTGAGATTTCGGATTTTCACGACACCGAGTACTAAGATGGCTGTCTTCTGGGCTGTTGCGCCGTGTAGTCTGGTAGAAGTTTACCGATGTTTCAGAGTAGACGCGTGATACTGTAGCAGCAAGCACCTCTGAAAAGTCTGTAAACTTTTACACAACTACACGGCGCAACAACCCAGAAGGCAGTCATCTCAATCCATACATTCCTGATCATACATAATCATAAATGAGAAGTGCTGAGTGACATTGTATCAGACGAATGACTTTAGCTTTAAATTTGTTTAGCGATTTACACAGAGGAATCAATGTAATTATTTTTGGTTTCAACAAATTTGTGTCTGTTTATCTGGGGTAATTAACTATCTTTAGTAATTGTTGATATATGTAAATAGCCTATATCATAAACCTATGCCAAAAGCTAAGGTACATCGATTTTTTGTTCAGAATACAAATATTTTACGGTCCCCATCCAGGTGTTGTTTCTCCGCTAAAGCGTTGTGTATTGATTTCTTTCTGAAGTTGTCATAGGCTATTCAACAATTTGATTAAATTTGAAGCACACGGAATGCAAAGGAATACTATTACATACAATTAGGCTAAGTTATGAGATGTTCTTGTAGAATATTTTCAATACTTTTCAGTGAAATAGAGTTTGTTACAAGGAAGAAGTCTAATTAATGTATTAGTTTACTGTCTCTCTGGGTTGAAGGTTATGTAAGTGAAAGTGCATTATTTAGGCAAGCAGTTACTATTTACATTTTTTAAACCACGTTGTATTGCCGTTTGAAGATAGAAAGGTACGATTTGTGTCACACTTTCTGTGAATTGTAAGTGAAACATTTTCTACTGCCATAATAGAATCGTGACTAATTCATGTGTTTTTTCGACTGTATAAGATTTCATATATTCTTGGATCCTTGGAGGTGCTGGTTGTTTTTACTTGTGCTGTCGTTGCCGAGAAAATTGCGTCCCATTTGGTTCCTACATTGCTTAGGTGACTGGCTGGGTCCCAGACTCATTGTGCACGAAGTTGTGAAAATTTAGTATTTCATACGCTCCTACCAGGAATCGAATACCAGCCGTCCAACAAGATACAAGTCATCGTGTTTAACGAGTTCCAAGCCTCTTCGTAAACTTAAACTTGCTCCATTTTTACAGATCTTGGGTTTTGTAATACAGAACATTTGCTTTTTTGTTCGTTTTAGTTTCAGTTCACTTTATATTTCGTAATAGTGTTTATCATCGGAATATTCACTGTCCTCAATGAGACAATCGTATAGTGCTATAGACTAATAAGTACGATGAAATCGATGTATTTGTACACTTGTTTGCATGAAAGACTGTACATTGAGTGTAATAAATAATTGACCGGTGGATGACCTGGAAAGTTTAGCAGTTGGCCGCTAGAGCCTGCCTCTCTCCTCAGACCGTTTGACGTCAGCGTTGCGTTGGCAAACTGAAGCACCGCCATTGCATCAGCCTCATTTTGTGTTTGTTTTCTTTGTACATGTTCCGTTACTAAATTACTAAATTTCGGTTTTTCTCAGTTGTCAGTGACAAGTTGAGCGCTCTTAAGCAGTGCTTTCAGAGTTAATTATTGCGTGGGTCCAATACCACTGGAATGCAACAGTGCGAGTAGTACGCATAGAAAATATTGTTAAAAACCTTTTCGAAAACATGTAATGTAGAGCTGTCCCGTTACGCGCCATAGAGGCGCTGAGGGGGAGAGATTGTATAGCTCCTGTTTATTCTTAACCTCGGCATTAGATGGGGGAGTGATTAGCGTCACGCCGTGGCCGCGTTAACCTCCGGGGAAAGGGCCCACGGTACCCGTTGTATAGGAGGCTGCGTAACGTAATTCCCAAGAAAGTATAAGAGTTTGATTGCTGCAATCTATCATTACCAGTAATAAGCACTGCAGATCGAAGAATAAGTTTCTGTTCTTTTTAATTTCTATTCTGGGTCAGCCCCAACCCTTGATTTCGACACTCATAACAGGCATATTATGAAACATTTCGTTGCTGCTTTGGCGATATATTTCTCTCCGAGGTGCTGGTAACCACCCACAAGGCAACACAGCGTCACACCCACGAGACCACAATTTTTTATTTTCACCGCCATAGTAACATCGGATCTTCACATTTTCTATTCAGATTTTATCCTCCTTATTTCTTTTCTTCATTAGTCCAATGTTTCACAACCTTTTTCACCAGCGGCAACCCTGATTTGTCAAAGACACATGGTGGCGGCACACCACAACATTTCGCCTCACGAAAAGAGGGTAGAGAACTACATACATGGCCATTAATATGTATCAGTATATAAATCTTGCCCCCAAAAATGCAGGCATACGAAAACAAAACATTATACAAGTTGGATAAAACAATCGATGATTAAAGTGTGCTTGCGTGCGTGCGTCTGTCTGTCTCTCTCTCTCTCTCTCTCTCTCTCTCTCTCTGTATATTAGAAATTCTGCTTTCGATAGATAAGATACTGCCTATTTGTAACTGTAACGACGGAATATACTATTTCTTATAAAAATTTACGGCACGCATGGAAACATGCCAAAAGGAACTTTTTGTAATGGATAATTCCACTTCACAGACAACACGTGCACAAAGATATCCATATAAAAACGTGTTTTTACTCAGTCCATCCAACCGAATAGTACCGTGCAATAGGCAACAACCGCTTACTCATCGTTGTAAAGTTATCGTTCACAATCATGCATTCAGCTAGCACTACATGACTAGTGCGGTTCACAAACCAAGTATTGTTTTGCGTTATCAGTTAGCCAACGTTAATGCAAAATATTCATTTGGAATATGAGTCTATTAGGCATTGATGCAAGCAACACCGTTACGTTTTCTCAGTAATGTTTAAATAAGAACTACATATGAATCCTGGAGGTGATGGAATTCTTGTTAAAGTCATATTTTTCGAGCAGTCGCAGTGTTGTGGATTTGTTTACTGTTAATGAGCTTGGCTGTACCGGCACGTGGAGATAAAAATTGCACAATTCTGCCAGCTGTTTGTCTTTGATGAAGGTCTCCGTCAGGGACCTATATCAGCATGAGTGTGTCTTAATATTTTTTGTTTGGCAATTCTGATTAATGTTTATACGTAAGCGTAGATCAGCTTTTTACGTTTCCGTGATAAAATCGATGAAGTGTGCAGGAACAAATAATCTTGTTCCAGTAATACCATGTTCCATACCAAATTTAATTTTCCAGGAATATTGTATATTAATTCGTGATCTGGGTAGCTTAGTCAGTATAGTGATGGTGTTTGATCCTCGACAGAGGCAGAGGATTTTCTCCTAGCCTCTGCGTCCAGAGCGGCTCTGGGGCCCACCCAGCCTCCTGTCCAGTGGGTACCGGGGTCCTTTCCAGGGGGTAAATCGCGGCCGGGGCGTGACACCGACCACTTACCCCCTTTTAGTGCCGAGAATGAGGAGGAGCTATTCATCGTCTCCCCTTTGGCTGGTAAAGGGATGGCTTTTTGTGTATATTATTATTTGTTAGGGTATATCAGATATCTCAGAATTTTCGCTACAGTTCTGTTGTTAATGTTTCTATAATTATAGAGTTTTTTTCCAGACAGCAGATTGTTCCGAAATTTAACATGTTATTACATGATATCTTGTAAAATTAACTGTATATACCTTTCGTACACAAAACGCTTGCCTTTCAAACTAAGCATACAAAAACGGAGACAAAACCGCTTTGATCGACAGCTGGCATCCAGCAGATAATGTGTGGGCTGGACCTTACCATTCGGTTTACAGACTTCTCTAATGAACAGAGCGAAAACAGTTTTTTTAAATTTTTTTAACGCAATCGTAACCCTGCTGAGCGCTTATTATAATTACTTCGTCCGTCCATCTCTATCTGTCCTTACGCACTGAATCGACTCACGAACGGAGAAACCTATTTTGATTCTACTTTATTACTAGAGAATTCTGAAGCTTTTGAATTTCCATTTAGATCGAAAAATATCAACGATAACTTTACATAAGAACATAAATTAATTTTTAGCTTATCACTGTTTGACTACAGACGACATTTACTTTGAAAGCTATGCATGCCTGGAAGGGGATAATCCTCCGCGATGATGTCATCATCCATGCAGAAACTTCGCCCATGCAACGGTAATTCCATCGCAGACTACTCTGATGTGAGTGCCTCCATTTTCAAAGGTCAAAGGTCAAATTTAGGCGAACGCGCCGTAATTTTTACTGTATACGTACAGATCTTAACTTGACTAATTAAGAAACACTATTAGATTAGCATGTGTGCTTCTGTCTCTGTAATGATCACAATGAAAATACAAAGGCTATCCCTGATATGTGTAATATAGTTGAGTTGTTGTATTAATAAACGTTGTATCTTTTATAGCATGTAAACTGTAAGGTGTGACATTTTATTCTGGCACGTATTCAGGAGTTGAAGCTATTTATTTCATACTGGCACGTTCCAGCGACCTATACTACGAATTTCACTGCTTCCTCGTCTGGTGTTTTTGGCGACTCTGCATCGCATGTTTTCGTGGTTTTCGTCCGAAACTTTAGATAGAAATCTGAATTTAGTTCAGCAACTTTGCCCCAAAAGAGAATTATTTTGCACTTTAGAAATAATTTCGAATTACATACATATTGATTTTTGTAATCATACTGCTTTAAACACGTTAGCACGAGGAAATATTTATGGACAGTAAGCAATGAAATTATATTCAGATTTTTAACGTGTAATAGATATATAGAAGTAAATTCAACAAAATGGTATTTAAGAGTCATACTACGTGTCTCGAGTCAAAACCAAAATAATACGTCATAATTACATTTTATTTACCGCAATATATGGTAATAACATTTTTATGAGTCTGATAGATGACCGGGCAACCGGGCTGTGCCAGCCTGTAGTTGATAACCACACAACTTGAAAACTATAACTGAATATTTTATCAAATAAGCCGATCCCTGCAGTGGCACGGTTTAGGGCAAACGCAGCTTACTTTAATAGCGAGTTCGTATCCTGTTTAGGAGATGGGTGTTTGTGTGCATTTTATTCACCGCCAGTCATGCTGCTCGTATTATTCCAACATGTGTATGCGCCGCATGTGTGTGTGTGTGTGTTGGGGCGGGGCGATTCTACCTTGGGTAGGACGTAAGATTCTCATTGGTGAGCATTATCCGGAAATCCGGGAAGAAACGCTAATTTAATGAGAGCCAGAATATAAACATTGGTTCTTAATGGCAGACACACGCATGAGAATAAATTATCGTTGACACTACTTAATTTTTTCTGTGAAATTATTTTACAATATCAAGCGAAATTAGATCAGTATGAAACATTTTACTGTTCGGTGATTTTGTTCCAAGTTTCACTGTGATCTCTTTCACTTCAAATTTCCAAGTGAGCTGTAAACTCTGTACGAAACAGTTGTATGTGTGTTGGAAAAATAAAACTAGAACAACCGATAAACCGAATGAACCTTGGCCGTCAGGAACGTATTCCTTGGATTGTGTTCAATGTGGAATACAATGGACGTTGCTCTGAATGTCGCGCAATTCTTCCGTTACTGTAGTCATGTGCATCTGCAGGGACCATTTAAATAAATAATCAGCGATCTGTGGCCCGTGGGCCGCATGTGGCATTCCCAAACCTTTTTATGAGGTCCGTCACATGATTCGTAAATTGCCAGTGCGACAATGGCAAAAATTTTCTACCACTGAGGAACATTGAATATTTTTACATTATCGAAGCGTAAGGACAAACAATCTCAAGAAAGTATTTAATGAAATGAATGGAAATGCAGATGTAGGCCTATAATTTTAAAATCCCATTACTGCGCAAAGGTTTATTGTTCTATTATTTAAACCATATAAAATTTAATAAAATGTATGAAAATTAATGTGGTAATAATAACTTAGGTTTTGTAAAATTTGCAGTGACTTAAAATCGAAACTGTTTGAAAGCTAACAGACAACGTCTTTGCAATATTTGGTGGTCTTTCTGCACGTTTATTTTCACACACTCTTTTTCCTGTTCACTTGAGCAACATGTTTCGAACCAGTGGGGTCATTATCAGGTTGAATTCCGTGCTTCTATGTCATTGCACTAAGGATCGTCTCCCCGATGTCCAAAAATAATGATAAAATTATATGTAAAATGTTTTTAATTTAGTTAAATCTGTTGAATGTCTTTGTAGGAAACTCAGTTGTATAGAGAAATACAGCTACTATCCGTTTTAAAGTGAATACGAGCTGTACTCTTTTAAGTTAAAGAAAAAGTTTTGTTTACTGTCTATGACATTTTTTTTCTGCGGCCCTCGACAAAGATAAGAATAGTCACTGCGGTCCGGGGTAATAAGAAGATTGCCGATCCCTGACATAATGGATTTGTGTAAGCACAGACGCTCTTGGCGTTGGTCTTCGTGGCCTCTTCGGAGAAGCCAATGACTCTTGTCCCAAAAGGAATCGCAGCCATTGAGTACTTTTTAGTTTTGTTTTGAAGCATCTGGAGCGGCCATGTGGGTGGGGTGTGAGGGGCTTGGAAGAAACGAAGAGTTGCTGGTCATTAAAAAGGGGTCGACATAATGCTGATTTAAAGGGGTGTAAATAGAGAATTACGCTTGTCGTCATGGAGTCTGTCACGTGTCCGATAGGTCCGCATTAATACATAATCCTGGCGAGGGCCAGTGGTTATCTAGTCTGAGGGCGCTGAAATCTTTGGCTAATAAACAGATTAGTGATATCGCATAGTAATACATTTTGATTCTTGCCACATAACCATTCAACGTAGGTGGCAAATAGCATAGATGCTCTCAAAAAGAGATCCGTCTTATATCGTTTGGAAAATAACATCTTCTGATATTGGAAAAGTTCGCGCGGTCTGAGGCATCATGCTTCGGACCGGTGATACGGAATGCGCGCTGGTTCGAGTCTCGGGGAAAGAAATTTCTCATGAGATTTTCGACCAGTGTATGGGACCGGTGCCAACCCAGCATCCAGAGGAAATTGGAGAGCTACAATGAGTAGCGTAATCCGGTCAGGAAAGCTAGCAATGGCCGGGGCTTCGTCGTGCTGACCACACGTCACCTTATATCTGGTTGGATGATCGTTCACCTCTGCTTAGGCATGTGAACGTGAGGCCAGCAGCCAGCTAGTCGGCTTTGGCTCTCAGAGGGCTGTTACGCCACGGATTATTATTATTTAAAGTAGATATCTAGTGTGGTTACATAAATATGACCCTATTTCTCATACCTCATTTTTCCCTACCACCCTAAAAATAATAAATTCTGAAGGCCCAGACTTACGAATTTTAATCGTGAATTGTGTTTGGCTTTTAAGGTGCTCTTCGTAACGAAGCAAGAACTTCTATAGCTTCGTCATGCCTTTGTGACGTTTTGGCGGAAAATGTAGTGATTTCTGTAGTATGATAAAACATGTAAAATTAATTAACCAGTTTTAAAGTACCTTTAATTTATGGCTGTGTGAGAATATTAGCAAGGCGTGCTTATTTATGCTTTCCTGCTAGCCTGTCTTCCCCTACAGTTTTTAATTAACGTTGTAGATTTTCTTTAATTGAATCTTTAGGATAATCTTACTGGGTTGGAGCCTTGATTGGGGTTAAGATTTTTCTATACCTCTGCCTGTACAGAAATCACCGACACGATGAGTACTTAGAACGAGATTTAAACCCACGATGTAGTGTTCGAGAGGTTGTCAGGATCAGCACAGCAGACAAATAGTTGTCTGCCTTGTGGAGGCTACTGCTGAAGTCATCTGCTTGGGTTCAAAATATCGAGTCATAAACGATTACACATAGTGCTATATAATACTGTATATTAAGTGGAAACCTAAATAGACGAGATATCTTCCGGAGGCAATAAAAAATAAAACCGAATTTATATTCTGGACTGAAACTTGTACGAAACAGAATAATTAAAGAGAAACAGACAGTGCACACATGAGATTTCTAGATAGCCTCTGGGAGTGTTTTTAGGAGACAGAATAATCGGTAAACATGGTTGATGACATATTCAGTTATCAGTTACATTTGAGGTGAAGTGTAGACAGTGCGGGGACGACAGGCCCACGCCCCTATGTATAAGTACAAAAATTTTCAATTTTTGATTACCAAGTTTAATTATGGATGGATTTCAGTTCTTTTGGCGCTCCTTCAAACATGACTCCCGTAGGCAATTGCATACTTTGCTACCATCTGGCGCCGCCCTTGATTTTCGGCACTCCAAAGCAATGCTTCAAACTTCTGTGTCCCCATAGCAAGTTGCCGCCCCTCATATGCTGCCGCCCGGGTGGATACACCCGTTGCACCCATGGGACGGCGCGGCTCTGGGGGGCGATATGTGCTGACAAAATGGGGTAAGACATGTGTTTTAGAATAAAAAGACATTATTAGGAGACCCAAGAAGTGAATTACTTCTTGTGAAGGAAGAAGAGCAGTATTTTGCTTCAAAAAGCTGTAATGTGTCAGTCTCTTCAATCTCGTTTCCATGCTATCCTTCCACGTGATTAGAAACAAAAGATATTAGCTAATAAGAATAAATGTACTGAAATTAGACTACGTTCTCTGTTTAATAACGAGGCGAAAGACCGGGTTTTATACCAGATACCTTATGGTTGTTCACTCGGTAAACATGAATGATGTTTTCGATATTGAATTCAAGTTTATGTATGGCGTCACGTAGCTAGAGGAACACGTGATATTTGTTTTAGTGCGTCCAAGCACATGTGTTAATTTACAAGCGTCGTGAATATAGATCTGCTACATACGATTATAAAAAAACTACTTTTATCATCTGTCTCATTCAGCTGCATTTGTAGCAGCCCAGTTAAATTTTTTTTTTTTATTCATATGACATTGATAGATTCATTTCGTTATTGATGTACAAAACATGTGAGCAGTAAATTACCATATTCACTGCTGGTGGATATCCTACTATTTATTGTTTTTAAAGTGTGTTACAGCGTTGTCTTGTCCATTTCTGTTTCACAGCTTCGGGTCAGTGTAGTCGCAGGGATAAATTATAATAGTTAAAGTTCCTTTCTTATATTATAACTTATTATATTGTTTTTTGAAGTAAGCTTACGTTGTGTCAGCAACTCTAAATGTGCATTTTCAACTATATATTGACATCTAAAGAATTTTTTGTGGTTGTGCCCTTCTGGGACCTCAGTCGACATCTTCACCGGTGTGTGTGAAACCTCCCAAATCTCAATATTTTATTTGCTTAGCCACCTTCCAAAGAGAAAGATTTGAAGCATGTTATAGAGAGTGATTGCATTTATTGTGGTTATATTTTACAAATAAAGACTGCAGATTTTGAAGTCCTCAATACAGAGATAAAATCTTTCAGTCAAAGTCTCAATTTTTTTCCGAACACTCGTGGAGATTAGCGAGGTATCTTATTCTCGGCAGTAGCTAAATGAAGCTCCTTTCTCTTATTTTAGATCCATTCGTATATATGAATAGTTATGTTATAGTATATAGTTTTTTAATAAAATTAAAAGGGTCGTACTGCTGCCTCTTTCTTCTGAAAAGTGTGTTTTCGTTTTTTGCCGTTCAGTTCTGTACCCGATACTTGTTGTAACCGCTCATCAATCTCTTTACTAGTTTATACTGATTCTGTACTTGTATGAAACCCAACTTTTATGTGCTAGATCATAAGGTTTTGTATTAGCCACTTATTGTCATGATTTGATTTTGTTAGTTTATGTTATCCATTTGTATTTCCTTTATATTTTTGCATATTATAAGCTTGGGATCGGAAATTGACAGCCGATTCTAAGTGGTATAGCGGAACCTGAAGTACGTGGGAACACAGAGGTTAGGAATTTACCAGCCCTGGATTTGTTTTGTACATAAATTAGCTGCCGTTAGCCTAAGTGGGTTTTGCCGTTAGTTAGCGATGCGCTTTTGGATAAGAGTGTGGGAGAGACGTCCTGAGGATCGATGGGAAAAGGGAGATCCTTCGAACTGAACCTGGACCCACACCAGTGGGAGTTGATGTTATATTTCCTTCTGGGCAAAGCTGGAAATTTTGATTGTCCAACCGTAAAGGTTCATATCGTATAAAAGGGGTTCTTTTGGCCGCAAAGGGAGGAGTAGAAAGAAATGAGGTGATTGAGAAGTTATCGAGTAGAAAGGAGACAGATTTGGTAGCTGCAGAGAGTTGTGTGCGGAGGTGGCTGTGCATTTGAGAGAAGTGTAAAATTTAACAAAGTGTAAAACATCAAGGATTGGACTGCGTGACGTGGGATCAGAATATGTAGATCAACGATCACGCAGGTCTCAAATAAATAGTGTCTTCCGTCTAATCAATCCGAAGTGTTCAATCTGGCTGTTACGAACTGGCCGTGACACTGAATGAGAGTGAGTCGATGCATACCGACTAGCTGAGCCAAGCAAAGACCCTAGAGAGATCCCGACGACCCAACAATCCCTACCAGCCACATCGTAGCGGACGCTGTTATCTGCCCGGACGGATTAACGACCGGCTACAATGCAGGGATTTTCGACTGCAGATAAATTCATCACAATAGCAAGTTACAGTCTAGCTTGCTCGCTACTGAATCTACGGACCAGAAGTCAGTTCCTTTGATGTCTGATAGACGTTATTTGAACTTACGGTGATTATTTTAATCCGTTTGTATAAAATTGTTGTTTCATATGTCTGTTTAAGTTAGATTGAAGATAATATTTTGGAGGTGTTTTGTATATCCTTTGTGAATTTGTGTGACTTTTACAAATGTAGCTATGCTAAAATGTATCTTTGGTTACGTAAACACGAATAAGGGCAAAACACATCGGCGGGCTGCGGGTTTATAACCTCCGCTTTTAAATATTCTCGTATTTTGTATGTTATTCGTGTATGTTAAGATGTCACAAGGGAGTGTCTACATTACCTACGAATTACTTGATTATTCGTGACCATTTTTAATTTCACAAACCGTATCTGTAGTATAATTTGAGGTTGAGTCTGAAGATGACCGTCTACTGGGTTGTAGTGCCGTGTAATTTGATAGTTTGGCAACAGGTATCTCTGAAACGTCGGTAAACTTCTACCAGACTACACGACGTTACGATCCAGAAGACAGCCATCTTCAAACCATGTTTTTAACTATGGTTACAGAACACTTAGAATTTTAGCGTTATAATGAAGTGTGGCTGTGATGTTCAAAGGAGTTATTGGCCATTTGAAATATGCTGTAATATGTTGGTGACGTCAAAGTGACGTCCGAGTTATCTACTGTGTTCGTTGGAATGGCATCTAATCGTGCATTGAGTACATAATGTGATCATGACTAAACCCCACTTGTTCATGTTTGTTTGTAGTCTTGCTTAGCTTGTATTTCTTCGTGTTATCTCTTGTTGCAACATAATCACAATTCGACCAAGGCTTCCTACTCTTGGAGTTTGGAATTTACGTCGATGGGGTAACCAATTGCCCTCAGTGTCATTGTCAGTACCACACTAAGAAAGGAATCGTTCAAGCGTACATTTAAATTGTGTGGTTTGTATCGGAGACTGCCCCTATAACGGTTCCTTGATATCTGCAGTGCTGCTTGAAATAGCAACTACAAGAGAATAAAAAACGAAAAATCACGCCAGTCTACACAGTAGACATTTTGCACAATTTCTTCTCATATCCCCACTCAAGCTGTAACCATAATTACACTATCTTTTAGTTTCTTCTTCCATCTATTGTCTTCTTTTTGTGACGTAATTTTTAACAAGAAATTTTAAACGGGATGGTTGGTACACCGACCGAGAAACAAACCGGACACTTCCGGAATAAAAATAAAACGCTTTTGCTGCTTGAGTGACTCTTCGGGCCTTTCAATGTTTTCCAAGCATTTGGAGATAATCTGATTTGCCTCTTGAGGACAGGCGATTACTACACAGAAGGAATCACTTCCATGAAATCGGTTTCATCAAACTGGAAACTATAGTTTCATCGAATAATGCCGTTGTGTTCAATGTTACAGCCTTCTCAGAGTAACATGAAAACAGTTGTACAACCACTGTTTCATGTGACTCTGTGTACGACTTCCAATATAAAACAAAATGTCGTTCTAGCGTTTTTTTTATGAAACCAAGTTTAAGTTTTATGCAGTCGATTTCATGGGACTGGTTTCCTATGACCTGCCTTGTGATTGAGCTGCGTCCTGTTGTTGAATGTGTTCCTAGCGACTCCTTAAACTCACCGGTACACGTGTGGTGTTGGCTTATGTCACCGGTCTTCCTTCACAAACCAATTAAAAATAAACACGTACATGCTCGTACGTGTTGATAATCACGTTTTAATGGATGGGGATGTCAGGTTCCGGCTCAGAGAAGTTGCAAGGTCTCTTTGTTGATACGTTCCTTATCCTGACGTTAGCATTGACCATAGGGCTGTAATGGCTAGCTTAATATTGTTCACATGCTCACGCCCTAGTCATAATATCATCCTCCCATCTGCGATTACATCTTCCAAGTGATCCCTTTACTTTGAGTTTCCTAACAAACATTTTATATGCTCTTGAGCTCTGAAGAGTGAAAACAGCGGTTGCAATTCCGATGCCCTCCGATTTCCCCAAGGTCTTGGTCACGCTTACCGCGGTTCTGCTAAACGTGATTTTTCCGCCGCGGTTGGCGAGGTTGCTATTTATTCTCTTATGTGAAACATGTCTGTTTTGTAAACTACATTGAATGTTTAAGTCCCGCCGTATGTAGGCCTAATATCCTTATTGTCTGTGATCTGTGATGCTAACAAACCATATTATTCGTGTTCAAAATGGAGCACGAGAGGCAGTTTTGATAGGACACCCCCTCACCACTCGGTAGTACACAGACGAGCTTTGTTCAAAGTAACTGTGACTTCACAGCTGTAACTTCGTAACTTTTAATATTAAAATTAGCCGAGACACGAAAACTTAATTTGCTGTCAGAGAATGTTATGTACCAAGATCAACGCTAATGGTGGTAATTATGATATACTTACTTACTTTGATACTTTGACGACCCGTTCTTCAATTACCTGAGCACTGCGGGTCCCAACTTTTCGTTAGCTTGATCTGCAGACATTCGGTAGGACTCCTTGGACGAGGCCACTGAGACGGCAATTATGATATAATAAAATTAATTATACTTGGTATGTAATGGAAGTTATTATAGTCACTCTTATTATTATTACTGTTAAAGCCTTTTTTAATTGATATAGGAGTTGCAGTGCCCACCATTCCGGATGTAGATTCTGGTATTCTACAAGTTACACGAGTCGTCTCATTACCAGAGTGATTAATGAAGTTGACCAATAGCCAGTGTGATTCTTATGGTTTGTTGTTAATTGTTATTTGTATTACAAGAAATTGTTTGAATTATGAGAATAAGGAATCAGCCTATTGATCCAAGAATTCGTATAGAGAAAGGCAGAAAGAATGTTCGTTAACAGCCAGTGGTGTTTAGTCTTACAGATGTCCAGGCATTAATCACTTCTTCAGTGTATGTAATAACATGTTACTGGGTTTCAGATAATCAATTTTATTCAATGTACATATGTATAAAAAAAGAAAGGATAATGGCGTCACACTGCACAGTCCTTTGAGGTTCATTTCTCTTCCACCCCATCCCTAGTTTTATACTAGAAGAATGCGTGGTATTGACTCACGCTTTGTCTATGGAAATGAACACAATTATTCTGATGTCTCTCGCATTTGTGTGTAGGGTTGAGTGCATTCTGTACGCCTTCTTTTTATTAATTTTGGTCAATATAATGTTGAATATGTAAAGCTGAGTTCACCTAATGCGTATTCACATTGCACGGTCTTTCGAGTTCTCCAGTCCTGGGTTTAATCAGTGTTAAGAATAATTAATATGGTTGTAGTCACGGATTTATAGGTTATGAAGCCTGCAGATTCCAATTTGGCCTGCAGCGCTTCCACGAAAATAAAATATCATCAGATTTCATGGGTAGAAATACAGTCTGTCCAATATATATATCGTGTCGATAGCAGAGAATTAGCTCTGAAATGTGAATACACTTTTCCACTCTTATTTCTACGTGCAGTGCCAAGCCAAGTCGGAATATTCGATTTGCTGCTTTTTCATTGAAACTGTGCGGAAATTTGCTGTTTACAGTGTTCCCTTCTACGTTGTTTTGCATTATAATTGCGCTTATCAGCACTTACCGTATTCTGTATGTTGTAAAATGTCGAAGTAGGTGAAAATAAATAAAGTACCGTATGATGTCATACCTTCACACGTGTCTGATAGCATAAGTTTTTCTTTTTGCACTTATGTTAATAAATTATACATTATTCTAGACTTTTATGTCTTTTTGGTGTTTTTAAGTTTTTCTTTTCATTCATCCCACACCCGACTCGTTTACTTTATTACGTCAAATTATACTTGTGGTATACATTCTGCAGTCTAGATTGGAATGTCCTTTGTCTCGTATTTTATTCTCACTGGATCTTTCCTGTTCTGTCTTCCTCTGTCAGTTTTCTCGTAGCTGACTACTGATGATTGCACGTATGCACAATAGTTAGTTGTATCTGATGGACACCTGCATCAGTGTAGGTTCCCTATCCTTTCACCTGATGACGAAATCGGACTCCAAAACATCTTATTTCTTAGTAGGATTTTAGGTTCTCAAGGCAGCGGATACGAAGATGGTTGTCTTCTGGGTTGTTGCAACGTGCAGTCTGGTAGAAGTTTACCGACGTTTCAGAGGTTCTGTAAACGTTTACCAGATTACACGGTGCCTCAGAAGACAGCCATCTTTATCGTATTTATCTTGTATCCTGTTCAAAGTTGGAAAGAAAGAATTCCGAAAACAGTTTTGAAACATTGTTACAAACTTTTCAGATCAAGTTTTGTAACCTTTGATGATTTTTCTAGGAGTGAACCATCCGCTCCCAGTATGTCAACATTAACGATTTGTAATAGGGCGAGGTCTCTTCTTAACTCGGTGGTGCGTTTGATTCTTGATGTGTTCGATTAAAACATTTTTATTGTTGCAAACTTATTCACTTTCACAGTTAATAACTTCAGATAGACTCTGCATATCAAAGAAAGGTATGTATATGGCGTATGAAAGCGCGTTATTGTGAAGATCTTGAATTTATTCTCTGTGTCCGTGATTTATTTATTTTCTCTTGTTCTAATTTCAGTTCCCTGCATGTATAAACAAATTTAACGGGGACGAAATTTTGAGATTCAGATGCTATATTTCTTAGGCCCCAGGTATCGGCCCGCATTTGCACAAGGAATTAATTTTGGTGTCTACTTAGTTGCCATCTAGAGCAGCTTATCTTATGAGAACTCTCTGTATTCTGAAAACTGCGTCAACCTTTGTGAGTGTATGAGTAATGGTTGTTTAGGCTGGTGCCTGCTTGAAATCGCTTCTTTATACCACGTGGGATTCCAAACTGCGTCATTTATGCTGCTGCACCAGTTTCAGAGACGGTGCCGTGACATGAGATTGATATGAATGACACTTATTCCCAACGGGCAATTGACAAATTGGCGTGTCTCCCTGATACATACACTTTTTATTCAAATCGAAATTGGCATGTCCGTTGGTTTCGTAGTTCCTAGTGCTCTCAGGTTAGGTTAGAATAATAGGCCTGCAGAATGACCAGGCATTCCAGAATTTCCGTCACAGTCTAGGATTTTCTTGAATTTCGCTGTCCATTGTTTTCCTCTACAGCCAATTACCAGCATTTTTTTTTTGCAGTGAATGCTTTTATCGATTTTTAAATTTAATACATCGAGTCTTCCTAGAGCTTTAATTACACCGTGAATATTAAGTATGGAAACCTTGGTATCTGTCGTGTTCAATTATTTTGAATTATTTATCAGCTGTATAGGCTACTAGTTCGTAGATCAGTGCATGCTACATTAATCATTGTTTTTAATCCTTGTAATAATTTATTTATAACCTTTACACCACGAGCATCAGAGGTGGGGTAATCTGACATATAAAACAAAAGAAACTTCATTATTGTAACCGAATGACAGGATAAGGACTCTGTGATAAATATTGTTCAACTCAGAAAGAACATTATGTGCATGGATTTACATACGTGAGATGCAAATAGGTATACTCCGTACTGTGAACTACGTATAAATTAACATAAGTAAATGTAACATTGATCGGACATAAACACCATTAGAGTGTGTGACGTAAGCTGTTTACAGTTCTTCATTTATAGTTGTTATAAGCCCCAATTTCTGAACTCTCACAGTTCACTAATTAGTAATAACACTATCAGAGCTCATTAACTGAACGATTTGAATTATCGTCTGTTATATAGACTGACGGTGATATATCCTGGAGGTTTTCAGTTCGAATCCCAGCAGGTAGCCTGTTATTCCGATTGAAAATTTTCATCGTTTTCCTTAGTTTCTCCAACAGAATGCCAAGAAAATATCAAGAGATAGGCCACGACTACCTCCTTTGAAATCATTACCTGCTGACCATTTGTGATCCTCGTTCCATTTCATTCGATGCAATGTAACGTCTGTAACAGAAACAACGTCATTAAGAACCTAAGAATCGTTCATGTGATACTTTTTAGTTTAATAAAACACGGGTTTTGGCTGCAGATATTTTAACCCTTTGCGGTCCCTTTCAAATACCACTAGGGCTCCCTGCTGGTCTATTTAAATGCCACTAAGCTGTATACATTCAACTACTATTATGAACTGTTTTGATTTTCTGTTTAATTTGCATAAAACGGAAGACACTTTTCTAAATATGGTGAAAATATGTACTGAGAGGATCACAGTTCCTCTTTTTTGAATACTTACCGTAAGAAACATTTTTTTCACGGACTGTACCACTGCCGCTAGCGAGGTGTGTATTATTAAGTGGTGCCTTTCTGGTTCCTGTCGTTCGATAGAGAAGAAAGCAATCGGTAGATAAGGCTTTGGCGACCTCTAAACATCTCTTATTGCATGGAGATATACGATGCATAAGCATTGGACTTCATATTCTCAGAGCTGTGCTTCCTTTAGCGGTGATTGTGTTCGAAAGTTCAAGACCAAGATCAACACCAGGAAATTGAAACAGAACGCGAAGTGTAAACGATGAAGTCACTACACATAAAGAATGCTTGATAAGAAGACGAAAAATACGCACATGTCAGTGGTAGATTGCTGTATGCGGCAAAAATAATTTTAAAAATATAATTTCATATTAGGAAGATGGGATATTTGTTTTATAACTTCATTAGATATAAAATATAAGTTAAAATGACAGCTGCCTTCCTTAGACACGAGTCGGAATAAAACGACTTTTCTCTCCTGCCTCCTTTCACTGTTATAAGGTATACAAAGTCTTACCAGGAAAACTAGGATAAAACTAGTACAGTGACGAATTCTTGAATGATATGCTGACACTGTTTGCCAGCCTCAGTTTGACTCCAGATCACATAAAAAATTCGTAAAATACGTGGCGGACTCAGTCCGACATCGGACCGGAACTCGGATATTTAAATGTCGGACTCGGTCCGACAGAGACCGCAAAGGGATAAACAAACAACATGTGGGCAGAAGCAATATATTACTTCATGACTTATTTAGATATTACAGTAATACTGGCAGGTAAAGTTGAGTGCATAAGCTACGGCCGGTTTCTCATTGAAGTGTCTGGTACTGGATCAGTTGTTCCAAATAGAGATCCTCCATTTTATCAATAATATCAGCGTCTGTGAATCCAAAAGTTCTTTTTCTTTTTGCAAAGTTAATTAACGTTTTTGTCTGCTGAAAGTTCTGCCCCCTTCCGGATTCTTTTTTCTTTGACAGGTTTCCTGCTTTTATGGTACATAACTGTGTTCGCTGTGTTATTTTCTCACAGAAGAGAAGTAGGGCTTGTTTCCGGTAACAGATGTGTAAGAGGCACTTTGATTTCAACCAACGCTTGTTTTCCTCGTTTCTGGGATGTAAGCATTCACTTGCAATAATAAGACGCTCCTGGAATCTGCTGTCGTAATGTAAACAAGATGATAGCCATGACAGTCTCGACTCAAGTTACCGTTATGCTTGGAATGTGCCGGCTACCAAGACAGTAAACATCCATCTTGGGGTGATGATTCAATAGGGAGAATTGTAAGCTCTTCAGCTTTTGCCTGTTGGGAGTTGCTGTCTGTTCCTAGTTAGAATTGTAGTACATAACCAGGATTTCATACAGCAGACGTATCGGAATAGTAAAATTAAGGATGTGTTGAGAAACAATATATTTTCAGAAGTTTGATGGAGAAAAACCTAGAAGCAGAAGCGATGATATTAAAAAAATCTTAGAGAAATATGTTCTAAAGGTATGAACTGTATCGAATTTATTTAGGATGTTGTTCATTGTTGGAATTTCGTGTTGAAGCTTGGGTTTTTGTCTCCAGAGAAACTGTTTAAAGTAAGCCACTTCTTTCGTAACTTGATTGATCAAAGTAGCAGGACAACCACGAGAAGAATTGAGGATAACGTGATTTTGCTTTTGAGATATGGATCAGCAAACAGGAATTTAAGGCTTCTTTTTAAAGTCAGAACATTGTATAACTTTGAAATAATAATTATGCTATCTTCTAATTAGGCCTCGTTGTCCTGTTATCCACAAGTGCATCCTCTGTATGAGAATTTTTGTATTGTGTGCGTTTGTTCCAGCTTCTCACAAGCAGTCTCGTGTGACCTCAGACAATGTGCGATTGTCTGTATTAATTCTGCTGTGAACTACATACTTCAAAGTGTAGGCTGAACGGATGTTGTTTTCTTTGCAGCTTTGTAAGTTTTATGACGTCAGAATGACTTGAGGACACCTCTCACTCAGCATTAGGCTACTGTGCCACTGATTCGCAAAAAGAATTGCTTTACTGCAACAATTAGGTCATCTGAACAAA
Source organism: Zootermopsis nevadensis (assembly GCF_977971745.1). NCBI lineage: Eukaryota > Metazoa > Arthropoda > Insecta > Blattodea > Termopsidae > Zootermopsis > Zootermopsis nevadensis. The sequence continues at coordinate 10,421,897 of NW_028259161.1, forward strand.
GTGCAAGATCCATACGCCACAAAGACGTACAGGCATAGTTAACACAAGTGGAGGCTGACCTGTTTTGAACATGGTTGTCTTCTGGGTTGTTGCGCCGTGTGCTGTGGTAGACGTTTACCGACGTTTCAGAGCTCCTTACTGCGTCCATCATCAGGGAGCCGTTACCAAATTGCATGCTTCAAAGGTCACAGCAAAATCTTACAACGTTGTAACACTAATAACGAGCCCAGGAAAGTAAAGGCAGCTCAGAACTCGAAATGTAGCAAAGCTAATAATTTGGAGCCACACAGTAATCATCGGGAGGAGGTTTTGAATATCTTACGCAGCCTTCAAGTATGAAATTTGGTGATGGCTGCTGTAGTATTAATAACATAACACACAGGTAGACCTTACTTTAATGGGGGGGGGGGGAGATCCATGTGCAAGGAAGTGGAATATGTCTTTAGGCTGTAAAGGAACTGTAAATTGAAGAGAAAATTAAATGCTGTGATTGACTTAGCTGTTCTGATTGTAACAATAGATATCTGTTTAGATGCAGAGGTTGCTATCAGTACTTGTTCAAATAAGTAGGAAAAAGGGAAACCCGATTGTGGGAATACGGTGTGTCCCAAAAGTTACACAACCCATTGATTAATGTCATGTTTATTATAATTACATGTTGAGGCTATAATAATATAATTACTGCATATGTTGAAAGTTTCCCTACGCTGTTGTAGACATAACTCTACCCGTTTTAACATACTCGCAGAAACTGCCGATTAACAAGTCAAAACTGGTTGGCCAATTTGTCACAGCAGCTTCTGTGAAGTGCGTCCGAGGTGCCCTTTTAACTGCTTCGTACGGCTGCGTTCCCAAGCAGTGTCCAACAATAAATTCGCTGCACTGTTGAAAACCTTGTTAACACAAATAATTGAGCAGCGAATACGAAGAAACTGCTACATATCACCAACTTATTGGCGTGACATGAATCCAGTGTTCCGACTTTGAATTTAAATGTTCCTGTCACGCCAAGAAGATACTTTTACCTTTGCCTGACATTTTGGACATACTATGACAGCAGTATGATTGTCAATATAAACAGTGATTGCTTCCTTATACACCATGAAAAAATTTATCTTTGTAACGGTAAAGTGTTTTTTCTTTGCGGTACGGACTGAATTCTTAAATATTACCTTCAAAGTGTTAAGATTCTCACGGCAGTGGTCTTGTGGGTTGTAACGTCGTGGGCGTGTGGTTAGATACCAACTTTTCGGAAGAACATACTGGCTCTATTTTCAGGGTTGAAGATGGTATGTTTCTTCGAAACTTTGGTGTCTGCCTAGAAGTCGAATCAAGAACTATGACACCTTTTCTTCCATGTGAACACGTGGAGGGATGCATGCGAATTGTAACAAGAGAAATTAATTAAATGACAATCAGAAGCAGGTCAGACATCTCACTAATGAAAGTTACTGAGCAATATGTGAATCTGTTCGGAACGGCAGGACTGATTTAGTAGTATTTTTGATAAATTGCCATGGCGTTTCAAAATGCCTAAACTGCCGTCATAACACTGCGTCCCACGAGTCGATACAAAGTTTGAGAACCCATGCTGAAGGGAATCGGTGGATATCGTATCTGCTTTGTGCTCGATATGTGAGCTGTTCTGAAAGTTTATATGATAGGCATCTTTTGGTTCAGGAAGATTCCTAGGGTGGTCTTATAAAATACACCCCCATCTTTATTTATATATATATATATATATATAACTGTGATTAATCCGTTAATACGTTGAATTTTATCTGTTTCCCTATCCATTGTATCACCCCTCTTCGCGTCAGAGTGGTTAACACTTGACTTGGTAATTTATTTTATTTATTATTTATTTCCGACTCTTGTGTTATCTCAAACTGTATAGCGTCGAATGAGTGGATGATAGTGAATAATGAATTGGAAAGGATGTGGAAGGAAGCGATCATGGCCCAATTTAAGATACTGTCCCGTCATTGGAGGGACTGTGGAAAACCGCGAAAAACTTAAGTCATGATAGCCGGTCTCTGGGTTAGATTTGAGTCCGGGGCCTTCCGAATCCGAAACAGAAGTACTAACAACTGTACCACGATTTATGATTTTTTTTCTTTTGCTGATGACAGGAACCGTACTTCCACTGGATGTTCGGCGTGAAGGAACCGGATTTCTATGGCGTCGTGGAGGTATCTACAGCGAAGACGATGCTCTTCATGCCTCGACTTCCTGAAGATTTTGCCATCTGGATTGGCCGACTTCTCAGCAAGGACGAATTCAAGAAGATGTACTCAGTCGACGAAGTTCATTATGTGGACGATGTGAGTAGGACAATTTATACAAGTTTTCGTCTCTCATGGCCGAGGATCGTTGTTCTGAAACATGATTGACTTTCGTAATGAAATTACATTAATGAAATATAGCAATATAACCATTTGGATTTAATTCTCGTGGAATGAGTAGGGTGATGCAAGTATGGTTTCTGGCGAAGTGGGGAACAAATTTTGGCCTTGTCACTGGAAAAATTTGTTGCTTGGGTTAGGTACTCTATAAAACAACTCTACGTAGGCTGAGACCAGCGCGAACCAAAGAAGGCCCTTCAAGCATTCTTTTGATACAGAGGATACTTATTCTTTATTTATGAGCAGTAGATTTCCATCGTTGGATGGAGTGAGGCAACGTCACTGAGGTATGTCTCCACCTGAGGTGAAAGACCGTTGCCGGATGGTTCACTGGCAAGTCATAAGATGCCAGATTTGTACTTGCTATAGATGGTTTGGAAATTTCATGTCACAGACAGAAGGGTTAAACAACATTCTAAATGTTACACGGGAGCATGTGGTGATAGAAAAAACATCACCTGACTGTCTCGAGTCAATGATGACGCACATCCTGTGGCAGCTAGCCCACGACGAGGACGTCTGTTGGTCGATCTCTCGGGCTTCCAGCATTATTGTTATGTAAGAGAAACATCAGTGCGAAATACTTTCATTCTTCATGTTGTAATTGGCTTCTGTAACACAGTAGCGGTACCTGTTTTTCAGAATGTATCTCGTCGAAGTGATATAGTTTAGTTTTAATGAGGGAGTTGTGTCGAAATGTTCTTGGAGTTTTTAGTCAAATTTTAATTTCACAGTTTTCTTTGATACTTTCTTTCCAGAATTCGAACGTTTCATTTCTTTACAAATATCTCGCAAAAGTGTGGAACTAAACTAAAACAAATCATAAATTACATTTTGTGTTTACATCGATTATTCTCTGATTGCCCTATAAAGCATTAATAATAATCACGCCAATTAATGATTCCAAATGCCAACTAAATGGAAACCAACCTGTCTTACTTCGATTTGAACTGTTGGTAACTTAATGGAGTAGCACAATTGCCTGAAATGCAGTCAAGATTTGGTTTAAATTTAATTTCATGTTAACAATCTTTATTTTTTCGGTATTTTCTCCAGTATCTCCAGAATAATACAAGAGAGACAATGTGATCTACTACCACGTACCTCCCAGCTTGCCTTAAATATCCGCATAAATTCTCAGTCAACGAAAAACAGTAATCCCCCTACACGCTGTTTGGCGTGGCTGTGAAAACTTTTTACGGCTAGCAGAGTGGATAGATGCAAGCCGAAATGTTGAAGTGTTTCATTATTTATCGTCTACGTGATGTATGCGTTATCGTTGGGATATGCATGTTGCACTGAAAATTGTAGTGTGTTCCAGAATATATCACAGGTTCTCACAGGTGTTATCAAATGATAGGACACCTTGCCCTCGCTATATAAACGTTTCTGCTTATCATTGTGTAAGCAGAAGAAGAGTCCAACTGACGTAAATGCAATCTTCATATTTATCTTCGATGTAGCAAGCAGGGTGGCGTGAAGATTTCTAGTCGCCAAGGTCAGATGTATAGACTCATAAAATGTTTACGTAGTTATTTACGAGTAGGGTAATATTTCATCACCACGTCATTTTCACACGTACAACAAAATATTTTCATTAATTGGGAAGGAGGAGCAAAAGATATGATTTACTGAAAATGAATATTATGATTATGAATCTTTTGTCTATGTGTTTTCTTATGAGGCACTGATTAGACTGTAACTAAAATATAGCTCTGTTTGTCCGCACGTGTAGGCCTTCTTACCAAGCGTTATTTGGCATTTATTTTATCTAAGTTGTTGATCCGGTATTATGCTGAAGATGACTGTCTCCTGGGACATTGCGCCATGTAGACTTGTAGAAAATTTACCAACGTTTCAGAGGTGCTTACTGCCACCATTATCAGGTTTATGGATACAGTAAGGACTTCTGAAACGTAACTCATTTTCTACGAGATCGCGCAACATCCCAGAAGACGGTTATCTTCATTCTCGTTGCCGTGAGAACCTGAAATTTCACCGAGTTTTATGTTACTTAAAAACGCTCTTTTAATTGTATAGACCTGTAGCATAGCTTGGAATAAGATCGGGAGATGGTAAGGAATTGTAACAACTTGCAAGGCGGTACTCGTGATTTGCTTTAAATTACTGTCTCGTTTTTCAACTGAAGAGAATCAGCAGAACCATGAATAACCTTTATCAGAATAGTGGGTAACTCGCACGAGATTTCTTCCGGATGTCTTCCGAATAAACAAGTTCAAAGCGTTACCGGTACACCAACTTGCCCGGTGCCAATTTTCTTTGATGTTTTTGTCATTATAAAGCAACGCTGACAACGTGTTAGGTCTTCAGTATGATTCTGATTCGTATTGCAAAAGTAGTTTTGAATTCAGAGTCGGATTCAATGATTAATCTTGCACTGTCTCTACAGCTGGATGTCAGTAGCGTACCGAAAGACAGACCACTTCTTTTGCACGACCATTTCTTTCCACAGTTCATAACAATCCGTAATCTCCACAACTCTTTCAGCTGCAAAGGACATAACTTCATATAAGACTAAGAAGAGAAATCCGACCCTCTGCAGTTCCAGCATCTCTTGAAACAAAAATGCAATTCTGAGCTTGTGGTTCCAGACGGTAGCATATTTAATAAGAAGGGCGTAAATTTTTAGTCAAATTTCAAAGTCCCTGTGCCCAAAATCATGTTTTCTTGGTTTTCTTATCATAATTACAAACAGAAATGCCTGATTTCTGTGTACACTTCATCCGTCTTGTGTGCTGATGTCACTAATGGCAGGTGTGCATACATACCAAAAATGTGCAGATACATTTTAGGGACAGATGGCATTATTAACCCAGTCCAATGGCAAATTTATGTCCCACCTGCTTCAGCAATCAGTAACTCTTTGTGTTTATTATTTTCATTGTAAATAGGGATTGTTTCCTTAAACAGCATTCAAAATGTATGTTTGAAATAATGAAGTTAAGTGTTTACTTTGTGGTTCGGACAGAATTCATAAATATTATTTGCACGAGCTCCGGCTCCGAAAGGTTAATTAAACTATGCGCGCGTGTGTGTGATGTTCTGTACCTGCAAATTTTTACCTATGTTTAGAAACGTCGCCACAGGTCTTTCTGAAATCGAAACTAGAGAGAGGTGAGCGGTTAGCTTCACCCTCCGTGCGCTATGAACCCCGAACAAAGAGCCCCCATTTGGCCTCTCCCTTACATGCAAGACTGAGTGGCCTTCAGAGCCAATCTGGGTTTGAAGGCGAAGAAAAATATTCGTCTGCATGACGGTCATTGAACCCCTGTTGTGCATACTGTAGCCAGTCACCTGATTCAACTATCTTCTCTTGCATGGAATGTGATGTCACTACAACAGTAATTTGTTTCGCGCAAGTTCTTTAGAAAACGCTTGAGAATCACCGAAGTTACGTGGATCCTGTTATATGCTTTTATTTAATGGCTGCAAAATTGTTCAGGGCATGTTTAAAGTATTCGCTAGAAAGTGTTTATTTCACATATAAACGAAATAATGTTTAACATTCAGGATGTTAGAAAAGTTACAGTCTGTTTTCACCAAACGTCAGAGCTGGAAGGATAATATCACTGAAATTTTCTTGACAAGTTTAATTGAATTCTTTAGAAAATCCGGGAGCGAACCCTGTTGTCTACATAGGTTGTTAATAATTCATATCCGTTTATAAAACACACACACACACACACCTTGAACACTATCAGTTTGTCTATGGGTAATTTATCTTTTATCCCGTATTCTAAGTAGAAAGAGGGAAAACATAATTCAATACACGTGTCGCTGCTCCGCTTTTTCTGTGGTTGACACACATTTCAAGTGCGATTATTTATGGTTCATCTACCATGGTGCAGTAGAGTAATTATGAAACTAATGAAATATTTCCTTACGTATATAATTTAAGTGATATAAATACTGTAGTCCCAGGCTACATTATTACACAAGAGAAATATAAAGTAATATGATAAAATATTTCCATAACATACATGTGAATAACTTATGTTTCCTTGTAAGATATTTCTTCAGACAACCAAACCAGTTTCATGCACCAGCCGTGGTTTTATTGCAGAAATTAGTTTCTTACATATTCCATATGAAAATTGACCTTCTGAAATTATTTTGAATCTAGACGAATGTAAATCAAATCGTGAATGCATTGAAACACAAGTATACAGGATTATGGCTATTTTAAACGCAGCCTTTAGCTAGCACGTATTAAGGTAAAATATCTCACTAGTAAAGAAGAAATATGCTGCCACAAAGTTCCACAAAACCGTAATTTATTTGTTACATTTTTGTGATGCATTTCATTTACGCTCTTTGGAATATTCTCTCTTATTCGGAATAGGATGTCGCTGGTTAGAATGAGTCTTCTTCTTCTATGGCTCTCCGGTCCGTATTCGGTCCATGGCCTCCTCAATTCTCCTCTTCCATTCGGTCCTATGATAGGTCCGTCTGTCCGAGGCTTTGATTGAGGTTTCGAAACATCTTCCTTTTTATGGTGCAAGGTTGTTAGCCTTGCTACCAACCCCCAACCTGGAGGACCAGGGTACCTGTCTTAGTCTGACCTCTCCCCCTCGACCCTACCAGTAACTATGCTACCGCCAGCATAGCTCTTGGGATCACTGAGGTACTCAAGCCCTACCATCACGACAAGGTGCAGGTACCATTAAGTGAGGGGTTAGAATGAGTACTTAAACTTAAAATTGTGGTTTTCATGTTCGAGCACAGATATTCCCACATAGTTTCTTCCAGTAGCTTGATCATTATTAATTTCCACTGTATTGCTGTTGAAATAACAATTCAGTTCGTAATATTGGCTCTCGCGAACAGAGTAATAAATGCCACTCTCGTGATTTAATGTCAATGTTGGCCGTGACCCCTTCCAGTTCCGTCAAAGTTACGTCGATGATAGGAGTAACAGACAAAGTTCCAGTGACGTGGCTTCCGACGCCCGTTGTGGTCCTTATTTAAAGTGGCGTGCGGTACAGCCACCAAAAAGAAATTGTCTTACTGGTACAAAAAGTAAACATAAAAACTCGATGTTGTTTGATTGCCCACAGTAGGCTGTTATTATATGTTAATTACCTGTTTGTGTTTCCGCTCTGTAGCAAACGGTGTTCGCTATCGATTATATGTGCCAGCTATTCCAAGAAAGTATACAACAGAATGCGCACGTCATGTATCTTGTTGGCAGTAAGACACTTGTACGAGTATGCATGGTTGGGAAAGTATATTAGACATACAAAAAATACTCCCAACATCCTGTTTGGATAAGCCCTTCCCTGAATGCCAAGGATGTCCAGAACAGATCCCTCTCTTTTTGTTTACAATATATTTTTTACAAACATTGAGTTGTAACGGTTATCTCGGTAGGATTTGAGTTCTGCATTCTGGGTCGTAGCGCCACGTAGTCTGGTTGCTGTTTACCAACTTTGCAGAGGTCCTTGCTGCCTTCAACATCAGGGTGATGACTTAGCACCATATTGTTTGAAGTTGGTAAACGTCTACCTGACTACACGGTGCTACAACCCATCGGTTTCTCTTCTGTCTTGTATTTCGTAGGTTGCCTGTCTGAATCCTTGTATGTAGACTTCGCATTTTTTCCTCACGCCCTAGGAGTGAATTCCTACAAAATGGATGTCCTACAGAACTGTAATAAATAGCCCGCTGTTTTGAACCTGCTTTTGTGAAATTCAGTACAGTTGTTACTGCTGATTTTGTGGGCATCTGAACTGATTATTACATATTAAATACTAATACGTTTCGTAGAAATGGCAGTTCGGAGCCGGGGTAACTCATTCAGTGTAGTATCTGACCTACTGAGTAAGGGAATGGAGCAGTAGAAAATGCCTAGTGTGCCAAAATGCCTATTGCAACTGACAGTAAATTGTTTCTGTCTTGTAAAAAGCCTAAAACAAAATTCTTTTTACGTTTCGTGCAATATGATTTTATACTTTAGAGGAAAATGATGTGGCTTACAATTTTACGTTTGCATTTTTGGAAATATGTATTATGTTATGACTTTTTCCACGACTTAATGTCATCTGACTTCCTTATGGATCCATGGAGTGTAATAAATATGTGTGTCTGTATGTATTAACTTAAATTAACCAACCATTTTTACTACTTTCACCTCACCTCATTACTTGGCGTAATTAGGTAAGATTAGTTTGGGTTTAAAGCAGCAGTCTTCTTACATGTCTGAACATGGAAGGCTACAGTGCTGTGTCGAATTAAATTACGGGATCTGTATGGCCTCCACATAGCCTATACTTCTAAACAATCGTCTCGTGTATTTTAAGCAGGCGCCATTCAATAAAATCCGGTCAAAGTAGTTACTTTGCTTGACGATGACTGACTGACTGACTGACTGACTGTCTTCTGGGATGTAGCACTGTGTAGTCTGGTAGAATTTTACCGATGTTTCAGAGTTATTTGCTGCCTCCATCATCAGGTCGATGACTCATTGACTTAATTCCCTGTTGAAGGAGGTAACCAACACCTCTGAAACGTCGGTACAATTCAACCAGACCACACGGCGCTATCACAATAGACAGTCAACTTTATACACGCCACCGTGAGAACCTGAAATCTCACATAATTTTCATGTTGACACAAACTACAGTTAGACCTAGCACAATTGTTGACATAATTTAGTAAATTAATTGGGAAATCTAGAGTCCACAATTTTTTTTAGTTGTTGAAACTGTAGACACGAAATTATGTAAAAACAAATCATGACAGTTCCGATTTGAAGAAAAATTTGTTTCTGGAATGGAGTGGAGAAATTTGAGCTTCTGTTACTTGTACAGGAAGCATAGGCCTAATCCATTGTGTCCAATCTATTCGGCACCTTCTAGTCAATGTTTAAGCAGAAATTCTCTAGAATTTACCTGATTTTACGTACCAAGTTCAGAGAGCTTCAAAAGTAGTGTAATTAAATATCGACTGTGGTTTTCTGAGTTGTGACAATTTATAGTACAATACATGTGTATTCATTACGTTTATGATATTTTTTGTGGATCTTCGTCGAAAAATTATGTTGAAAGACCCTAGTTCCTTAAATGACAAGCATCTCGAAGAGAGAATTTATGAACCATACAAGGAACTGCTGATGCATATAATTGTCATCGTGAAATATTTTAAGAAATTAATTTCCCCGCATTTGTAAAAAAAATGTTTGCACTTAGTGAAAATGTCGTGTCTGGCTTTGGAATGATTTGGACGTCCCTGTATCAGCCTGCAGCTTGCATATACTGACGGGAGCCAGATCTTCACTGTAACACAGTGCAGATGCCAGCGAATGCGTCGTGTTTGTGTTATTTGTTCTGACCCCGGAAACATGTGTAAACATTCTTATTTAAAAGGCTAAAAAATATTGCAGTTTGCGTGTCTTTCCCCTCCGACAATTGAAATAAATGGAAACTATTTTTGTATAGAATGGTAAGTTATTTTTACAATTTAAGACACAATGGTTTTTCCTTAAATTGTTGTGTACTATTTCCGTTCGCATGTTATGGTTGCCAGGTTTTGAGGGACCAGAAACAACTGTGACAGTTGACGAGAAGCTGGTATTTCGCGCTCGCACCCAAAGTTAGTGCTAAAATATATAAATACCAACTTAACACTGGCCCATTTTTGCAGAAAATTTCCATTTCTTGTATTTCGTATCCCTGTAAAAGGTACGTGTCCAAATATGCACACGCAGTTCTGTAATCATTAATCATGAAACTTCTCTCACTTATAGAAGACAAGTTTTGGGCTGAGCTTTCAGTGCACGATGGATTCAGTCCTGGAGAAATCTGGACCATGTACAGACAGACACATATAAGTTTAACCAACATCTGGAACTGAATAATTTGTATTCATTAACCCGTATATTGTTACATAGTAGCCATACAGTGGTGCTTATAGGCTTAGATAATTTTATATATTAAAGTGTATATGACTTACTTTATAAATAAGTAGACCGTAAAATACAAATGTTTAATATTTGCGTTAATATAAACTTTATGCCAATACCTTTAAACGAATCTATGACATCATCAGAGGTACATTCATATTGACTGCAGTCGAAGATTATACCGAAATTCTGTTCTGAAATCATGTCTTTTAAATTCAATAAATGAGACAGAGAAGAACATAGAAACCACATATAAATAGGAAAAATTGCAGGTAATCATATAGGAGCATGCACAAAGCATAGACACATATTTTGAAAACATGTTAATAATTATCAAAAACAATAGCACATAAATTGTTTAGTCTGGAATATAGGATAACTCTAAAACTTTTTACTCGTGTATTTATGTTTTGGTTGTTTGTGACCAGTGAAGAATTCGGAAAAAAATATTCTTCCCCCCTTTTCGAAAGTTTAGAAACACGACATTCGTACGTAATTATGTGGGTAAATCTCAATGAAAGCATCCACTATGAAGGGCAAGCAGAAGAACGAGTATGTTAAACCATTTTAAATGCGTCTTAAGAAAAATAAGTTGGGGCGATAACTGCCTTACCCAACGGGTTTTGCTGTTGGCAGTGCTGAACTATCCGGTTTTCTGCAACACTCGAAGGATGAGGTCATATCACTCACTTCCTGTCAGTCAAATTCACCAATTAGAAACTTCCCGTGACCATACGTCACATGGGTTTAAATCGAATAACGGTCCTACATTTTGAACACCACTTACCTGCAGTTTGTATGGTTTAACCCACTTGGAACAAGAACGTTATGGTCATGTTCTTGATTCCACGTGCAACAGGGTTAATACTAGATTTGTAGAAGAGGGAAATACGATTAAGCCGAAAGCGTATGTGATTCGTTCGCTTTATAGTTTGATATATTCAGTTTAAGTCATCATTCTGAAATTACGTTGTATGAGTTTTCGTCTGTATGGAAGAAATAAAATCATTGCACGTGTGATAAACACACCGCATCGAAGTTAAGTTCTTTGACATTTGTCTAAATCCCCGGCCTGCAGAGCTAGCTTAATTTCATGTTACTGGATTATGTGACATCTCTTTTATGTCCTGTCATATCGCGTAGCTTGTAATATTATTTAATCTTTATTAATAACAACGCGTCTATCTAAATTACAACGGCAGTGAACAAAAAGCTTTTGGTGTTAATAAAGATTAAATAATTACTTCTGTCCGGTGTAATAGAATTGTGCTGAAAATTTGTTGTGAAATAACTGTACTGTAATTCTTCCGCCTGGATGTAAAATGCAAATTACAAATACTGAGTTAAAACTTTTACTCAGGTAATGGGCTTTGGGAAAATAAAATAAAAATGTTCTCGTATCATTGCTTTTTTATGTAGATTATTTATAAATTTAACAGGATGTAACAGACAAAGGCGACATTGTAAAAATGTGCTGGAAAACATAAAGAAAATTAATTTTGATATGTGAGCTTAAGCGTTTAAAATGTGAAGGGATGAACGTCTTCCCCCCTGGCACGTCGTTTTTTTATCTGAGGAACGAAAACATATCAGAATCAGAAGTTTTCAGATACATATTTAATCTGATTATTGTTAAATCGTCTGTGCTACTGATGCTAATATGCTGATTGAAAATAAATACAGTGAAAGACAATGAAGCTCTATTATATGCTGGCAAGAAACTTTGTTAGTAGGAGTAAACAAGAAAGAAAGCAAATGTAGGCCTGTGTCCGTGTGTCGTTACCAGACTGCAAGACGATATCAGTGTATATGGATAACTTATAAATTATTCGGAAACGTGGAAAAGTTTAGGTATTACGATATGGCAGCAACAAATCAAAATTGCTTTCATGAATGCATTCAGATCAGATTAAATTCAGAGATTACTTGCAATTCAGAATCTTGTATCTTCTCGTCTGCTTTCCAAAAACGTAAACATTAAAATATACAAAATTATAAATTTACCTGTTGATGTATATGGATGTAACATTTAATCTCTCACATTAACGGAAGAACACAGATTGAGGCAGTTCGAAAACAGTGCTGAGGAATGTGTTTGGACCTAAGAGGAATGAAATGGCAGGAGGCTAAAGAAGTTTGTGTATTGAGAAGCTTTGTAATTTCCGATCTTTACCTAATAGGACTAATGGGAAAATGAAGAATGCGTACAAAATTCTGATTGGAAAACGTAAATACAAGAGACCGCTCGGAACAAATTGGAGTGGACGAGACGAGAATGTTCAAATGGATGTTAAACAAATACGGTGAGAGGAAATGGACTGGATTCATCTGGCTCATGGTAGGGACCGGTGACTGATTTTTGTGGACACGGTAGTGAGCCTTCAGTTTCCGTGTTTTCTAACGCAACATTCTTCAATTAGCAACGACACTAATTTTGGAGTAGTGAACTAAATAGCTTACAGATGATGAGAATCAGGGAGCAAATAATAGTGATTCTTCAACTTTTATAAGTTTAACAATAATCAGGCACAAAAGAATCAGCCTGGGGTCTGCGATCAGAGCCACAGAGGACGATAAGATTTGTGACTTAGTTGTGTCCCTTTTCCACTGAGAGCAGCGAGGTGAATGGTCAGTCCAGTCTCATCTTGTGTGTTGTTAACCCGTTTAAATGCGCGTGTTCAGCACTGCACGTTCTGAATGCACATCGGCGATGAACGGGAAATAAGTAACGGGTCCAAGAATTTCCTTCTTGTTAACGTTGATAAACGAGTTATGAATCTTCAACTTCATCGTCGTGCAAGATGTGATCTCAAATTGTAGCCTCATTATAGAAATTCCAACGTCTTAAAAATCACAGATCATTGACTTTGTTAGTAGGATTTTAGGTTCTCACGGCGCTGGGTTCGAAGATGACTGTCTTCTGGATTGTAGCACCATGTGTGGTCTGGAAGACGTTTACCGACCTTTTAGAGGTCCTTGCTGCCTCCATCATCAGGTTGGAGGCAGTAAGGCTCATGGAAACGTTGGTAAACGTCTGTCAGACTACACGGCGCTACAACACAAAAGACAGCAATAATTGATTTTATTAGAAAATTATTGCTATTATTATTGGGATCAGAGTGATATTATGACAAGACAGAAAGGAGGTGGAAGCAGAAGTCCGTGGAAGATATGTTGTGCCCTCGAATTACTAATCTGAAATTTTCTGTGACGTGATAGATTAGTGTTAATTAGGTCCACAGATTAATGAAAATGGATGTAAGAGATAACAGAGCTCAGCTGATGTAGAAGTCGATATATCTTGTGACGAGACGTCCTCATAAACTTGTGAAGCATCGGTTGAAATATGAGTAGCTCTGTTTAGTTGTAGTAAAACGCTACGCTGATATCGTAAAAATAAGTTCTCATTCCGTTCCGGTTTTCCTACATTTTTGAGTGATTTAAACCTTTGAAGCCGAGTCTCGTGACAACGTTATTCACACATTCAGTTCTTACCTCGAAAACAAACCATCGCATAGCTTAATTGATGCTGTTAGGAAAATAATCTCTGTTTGCTCTGAGAATGACTTGAGACCGACAAAAATGCTTTGTGGCAAAACGCAGAATTGATTTATTGTTAAATCAGCTGGTAAATATAGTTACCACTAGGCTTTAAAGTGTTAAATTACCTCCCTGCCAACTTCGGTGGGCAACGCTGTCGAAGTCATACTCGATTTTACAGCAGATCGATTCCCTGTCAGCCTATGAACGTGGATTCGTGTTTCACTGAGTTGTCCAATTCAGTGTTTGTTGTAGTGAGACCCGCGGCCCCACAGGAAACCCTCTTTGGGGAGCTGTTGGTGTAGTTATAATTTATATAAATTTTTATAAAAAGTTACAAATTACAAACGTACAATTTATATAGAAAAATTCTCCATAATATAATTAAAGTTCATTGTTAATCACTTTTTGAAATTGCTGAATCATATTTAAAGTATTATTAAGCTACAGATGTTTGTTTTAAGTGGAGAGCAAAGAATTATTGACTTTCATAATACTTTACTCAACGGTATGCCTAGTTTAGTGGACTTTGATAAGTAAAACTTCGGACACTGAATGACTCAATCCAAATCGTCAAATGTAAACAAAAACGATTGCCGTAAAAGGTATACAGAAGTGTTAAGAAATGTACTGGTTGCCCTAGTTATGTTGACAAAACACTCAAGCTCATCAGCCACAATGACTTTATGTAATGAAAACAATAATGTAGGTTATTACTCTTATCTTATCGAGTTGGCAACCTTCGTGCGGGGAATTCAATACAATGGCCGACAAGCTCGTTCCTCGTCGGAATGGTCTCACTTCGGTCTACAGAATGAGTCAGAAGTATGTTTACAAACTTCGTGTGCGTGTTCCTGGATCAAAAATAAGAAAAAATGTTCCTATGAACAAATGTTTCATTTTCGAAATAATAGTCAAAAATAATTTTCAATGTATGCCTTTATTGCCAAGTATAAGGACAGGGATGTTTCTTTATAACAGATGCTCAAAGGTTGTTCCTCCATTCTCCACACATGCACGAGCACAACATACACTAGACTGACAAATTCGTTCGTTCACACCAGGGTTTCCACGAATCATTTGGCATGCATTCTGCACACGTTCCCATAGGTCATCATTTTTTATGGGTGTTGCATAAACGACGGACTTCAAGTGACCCCACAGATAAAAGTCCAATGGAGTCAGGTCCGGTGACCTCGGTGGCCTTGCTACTGGGCCACCACGCCCAATCCATCGCTGAGGATACTGTTAATTGAGGCGATATTTGACGCGATGGCGGAAGTGTGCTGGGGCTCTGTCATGCATAATTGTCTTCTTGTATTCAGTGGTACAGTTTCAAGGAGACGTGGCAAGTGTCTTCTTATGAATCACCGATATGAAGGTCCTCTTAGACGCGATGGAAGCATGTGTGCACCAATGAGCATGTCGCCAACAATTCCTGCCCAAACGTTTATTGAAAATCTTTGCTGGAAGCTGGATTTACTTTGATATAAAGTCAATTCATTGAAACTTATTTTTGGCTATTATTTCGAAAATGAAACATTTGCGACCCCATGTTCATAGGAACATTTTTTCTTATTTTTGATCCCGAAACAAGCACACGGAGCTTGTAAACATACTTCTGACTCAACCTGTATATTGTCACGTGTACTGCTCGTTCAGCGTCTCTTTGCCGTCGGCGATCCCTGGAAACATAGTATGACGACTTCAGCTGATGAGCAGAGTACTGTAGGAAGAAAGAACACGGGTCACCAAGTGATTGTCTCTTCCTTCTTCGCTGCCGATAAACCTGTGACAACAAACAATGACTCCCTCAGTGGGATTGGGGCGCTCGGTACTGTTGGCTTACGTTTCATCATATATTATTAGGATGATCAAATCAGGGAGGAATAGGTGGGAAGGATCATGGGGAGAAAAAATGTCTACAATATTGTTGGGAAGCTTGAAGGGAAAGGAAACTTGGAATACCTGGTCATAGATTGAGAGATAATATTAAAATGGATGTGAAGATAATTAGGTGGGAGGGTGCCACTAGATTCATCTGGCTGAGGATAGAGACCATTGGTGGTCTCTTGTGGGCACGGTTTTGAACCTTCGGGTTTCGTAAAAGGTGGGTATTTGTTGACTAGGTGAGCGACTCCAAGCTTCTCAAGAAGGATTCTGATCCGAAGAGTTACGTACTCCGTCACAAGAAACTACTGTGAAGAATGTTATTGTCAAAACGCTCTTTCTCAATTTTCCCAGGTTCTCGTAGTCCTGGGAATCATGATTCAAAAGCTTTGTGTATTTATATGCATAGGATTCAAAACCACAAAATGGGGATTTTTATAGATCGCATGGCGAAGAAAACAGTGCACAAATTTTCAACTTTTGGTGAAGTCGAACCCGCGATCCCAGCGTCTGATAGGCCCTGTACGTGCGCACCTTTAATTGCGCAGTCTCATGGATCGTCAGAAGTTCAAACGATACGTAGTATTCGGGGGGGGGGGGGGGGGGGGGGGGTAAAATGAAAGGCTCTGACCTTTCATTACTGTTCTCGCAAACTGCAAGTTTCTCGACCTTGTGCGTTGAGTAAAGAGCAAACATAACCATGACTCAACCCAAGTTTTTGTTTAATAACTCATTCAGTTTATTTTCATATGACAAACAGAAAACTCGGTATTTTTATTGTCTGAAGTCGTGAGTATCATGAAGTGACTAATACATATTTGAATATTTTGGCTAGTCACTGCCATGGAACGATGAAACGAAGAACAATGTAGCTGTTATGTTGATGTAAACGTTTAAATTATGATCGTTTTAAGTGGCAAGATCTTGAGAGATTGATGATATTTAATTGAAATAAATTAACATAACGCCAGTAGCAAAATTGGTCTGTGAATCTTTGCGATAAAATATAGTTTTTGTTCACTCGGTAAACTAGAATTGTGCTGAACCTACGCTCTGGGAAATTAGTGATGTTATCCTGGTCTTATTAAATTTAAATTCTGGAATAGTTTCGTAGTAGTAGTAAGTAGTAAGTAGTAGTAGTAGTAGTAGTGTTTGCTATTGGTGATTCATTGACACCACATGAGTTACCAATGACTGAGCAGGTACGCACAAGCGACAAAACTCTTAGCTCGAATTCGTGAGACGGTAGCAAAGTCGGAGACTAAATTCGATAGATATGACGTCGATAGCCAAACATCTGGAGGTGCTTGGTTCTAATCTTTATCTTAGCACCACTTTTTCCCTAATATTTATTTTATTCGGTCCTTCCAGGTGTATGCCGAGATAAGCAACTCCAAAGATTATTTCGCGTGATTTTTATAAAGTTGAGTATCTTCTTCTAGTTCATCATCATTTTATGCACACGAGTATACTAGATATTCGAGAAGCCGATCCATCTCCCTTACAAATCTTCTTTATGTATGATCTGAAGCTTTTACGGCAACTGAGTACAATTAATTCTTCTCGGGCTACCAGTCGTGTAAGGTGGTTTAATGGATAAAACACCAACGTTTCTAGAACCATCTTCGTCCTCATCCTCAGGGTATCCTGGTAGCCCGAGAAGAATTCGTTATACTTCTTTATGGCTTTTAACGCTTCGCAGCAAATAAATGGAGGAATGCGCTGCAATTAGCGCTCTGAGGCCTTTGCACCCTCGTCTTTGGCTGCTGACCGCTTTCCCAGAACCACCAGCAGCCGAGTGTGTCGTCATGGTTACCCAGAGATGCTGAAGAGAGGAGGAAATCGATCAGTCGAGAGCCAGAATCGACCGCCCCCCGCCCCCCATCCCGCTCCAGGCTGCTCCACTTTGCTCTGCATAACACAAATACATTACAGACGCCGCATTGCGACGAACCGCCTTTTATAGTATTGTACATTCCACCTAAAAAGAAGTGTAGACCCTACGTTCCGAATTAACATTATGCATCCTGTCATACCTCGCATCCTTACAAGTCAGAGTGTGATCCGCGAAACCCAGGTTATTCATAATCACATTTTCTGGGTGTTACAATGCTCGTGAAAATTTTGGTAGGGTGTTTAAAATACTTCTCGTTTGCTTAGAAGTCACTGACAAGTTCTTGCCGATTTCATTTCATTTTAACTTGCTAAATTTCTGTGATATGAGGGAACTATGAACCATATACAATGTCCAATTGCATAAACAAACTCTAACATCCCGTGCAGGGCCTTCTAGGTTATAGCCGAATGCGTTATTTTATTGGCGGTAACATTTGAAATTTCGGTGTCTACACTATAGGCTGTAAAGATTACAGTAAAATCATCATATTTTGAATTATGAGACGTTAAATTTGACGATGAAGCTCTGCTAATTGGGATTTAAATTTGTTGTATTAGATTTCGTTTTAATATTTCGGTCCGGAAATCTGAAAGGAAGAAGCCATTTGGAAGACCTAGGTATGTGTGATATGACGGTATTAAAATGGTTATTAAAAATAGGTGGAAAGAGTGGAATGGATTCATGTTGCTCATGATAGGGACCAGCGGTGGATTCTCATGAGTACAGTAGTGAACCTTACTGATCCATAAAATGTGGAGAATATCGAATAGCTCAGCGTATGTTAATTTCCTAAGGATTGTGATCCATCTATTTAGATTAATTTTTAAAGCTCGCGTTTGTCAGAGAATACACGTGTCGGAAATTGGATGTTCTCGGCTTCCTGCTAGTGATAAGCAGTACTAGGTTTGTCTAAGGGGTGCCACAGAATAGAGACCAACTTCAGATAAAGTCTCCGAAACGTCGTTTTTCTCACAACCCAGTCAACAAAACAATGTCCAAAAATATATTCTGACATCGTAATGTAATAGTTTCGTTTTCATTCTGAGCAGTGAAGTTTCAAACTTACTATAATTGCGGGAATCTACTAACAAAGCTTTCTCTAACAAGAGACTCATGGATTCCTTTCCTGCGAAAAATCGCTTTCCTATGGTCTCTTTGTTCAGTCGTCTTCTACCAGATGCAGATCATGGATATGTCCTTGTAGTTTATTAAATTCCTGTTCGTCTCGTGGCTTGTTATTTATGAATTCGCTCCAGGAAACATGCGACAATAACGCTGAGAGGCAAATACGTGCCATTGATTTTTGTCGGATAAGGAGGTAAGCATCTTACAAAGGTCTAGGATGTACATAACTAACGTCCTAGTAATTCTTTTCATGAAGTATTTGTTATTAATTTTAGGTGTTTGTTTATGGAAATTGCTGTTTGCAAATACAATAGATGTGTCCCAATTAACCGGAATCCACTGTATTTGTATACTCAAAAGGACTGACAGGGACAACAAACACTGTTGTTTGGTGAACTGACTTTCTTGTCGATATCTCTATTAAAACTGGTCCCTTTACGTTTTGGCCATGAACGTCTTTACTGTTATTTGCGTAATCACATACTGCCCTCTGAGTACATTCTCTGCTGTGTTCAAGTGACGTAGCTTCACATTTCTTTCAAATATTTTAGTGACAAATTGGATCTGTCTTGAAATATATAATTTGATTGGAATATTTTAGGTCTGGTAATTGCAAATATTTACTGAACGCTTTGTTAAGTCAGGTCAAGTAAGTACTAGTACTGCTTGATAGACAATGTCGAAATTAATATTTTAAGACTCACTGATATCTCCTGTAACATGTACCAGAAATATGACAAGAGGATTACATGTGGCGTGTCTGTAAGCCCTAAAATCGAAGTTCATGTTGTTTCTAATAACACAGTACTTGTATGTCAGTAGTGAAGCTTAATTAATCTGCTTCCGTTTAAAAACTGTAAATCAATCTATGAAAGTAGAATAATTAATTTTGAGCACATGGTGTTTGTAATTCTGTTAATGAACAGATTTTAAAGTCTCGTTGCGAACAGTCCTACGTAAACAAAGCCTGGAGCAGTGGTCTACAGTAGGCTGTCCTGCAAGGTTCGGTTTAACATTCATAAATGCTTCATTGTAATGTAAGATACACGTGTTCAGACAGTGTTGATAGCTTGTTATTTTTGGAATAGAGTCACGTTGTTCCCCTCATGAGAAATAAATTGAGAGTATGGCAAAGTCTCACAAATTATCGATTGGCCCACAAAACCAGACAGCTTTCTGCTTCACGTGATTACTGCTGTGTTCCTTAAATAACGACGCGCATGCTTGGCTATCCTTTATAAACACATTCCTGTAGAGGACTTGGTAATAAAGCAATGCCGCGCTTATATGGCAGAATGAATCAATTATTCACACAGAAGTCACCACGATCGAGTGTTTCAGGTTCTGTAATTACGCCATAATGCGGGCAGCAACATATTCAAGCCCCAGTTTTCAAATTGAATACTGGTCGAAGGAATGTTTATAACGTTTATGAATGAATGTTACATAAAATATTATGAATGGTAACTTGATTTTTAAGTGCAGTGAGATCGGGAGATGTTGATGTCCAGACTCTTCGATTGTGGTACAGTACATCTGTGTTGAGCTTATTTGTTTTATATTAAGAATAGTTGCACCTTTCAATTTTAACGCATTTTGCTTCAAAGTTTGTGAATGAACAGTCTTTTCATTATTAATAAATTATATGGTCAAAAATTAAAGACTTATATAGTATTTAATGAAGCATTATAATCATACCAGATTTCATGAACATCCGTCTGCAGACTCATAATTCCTTCAGGAAATAAGGTCAAGATAATAATAAAATATTCACGTAACGGGTTTTTACATTGGGGCAGGATGGTCATGTTTTATAATCCAAGCGGTAACTTTATTTCATTGAAATGTCATTATCATAGGCCTCTCACTAGATACAAATGTCGAGGGAAAAGTTAATTCAATTGTTCTGTTTGTCATTTCGCATTAGACACAATGATAAAATAGTTTGTCACGTAGGCACCGCTAGTTGTGATGAACTTTGTCCTGCATTTATTAATTTCCGTTTGCCTTTGATGCCCCATGTCCTTGGCCTTCGTCACGCTCTGATCAGTTGTTTGGTAGGTTATGTTTGTTGTAGAGAGGCATGAAAGTGATGCAACCCTTTGAAGCACGAAGTTCATCCATCTCGAAGAAAATTGAACGCGTCTGCATTACAAATATCAATAAAAGAAAATAAAAATCACAGTTTGTTCTCAGAATCATACGAACCCATAAATGACTCTTTGCGCAGAATACATTTATTGAATCTGAAAGCAAGTGGTATTTATAGTTACCACTGTGCTTTAAAGAATTAATGTAGTTGTTGTATTTGCCGAATATTTGTTGATACGATGATTATGTGCTTGAAGGAAACAGACAGGAAATAGCTATTAAGCCATGAAACAAGATAGTTGTTAATTTTTGTTAATTATTTCAAACTTATACATGTTTTTACTCCTTGCAGTTTCCACCAATTTCAACACTAATTACTTTAAAGAACTTCTATTATGTGTCCTTCAGTGGCCTAAGCTGTGACATTCATTAAATGAGCCACAATTAATAGAACACAACCCGACGCTTACTGCTATGTGCTATAAGGAGTTGAACATCTCTGCGTTGGTATCATAGTTTGAGCCTGCCGCTGTGGGTAAGACTTTTAAAACTCTGTAGTTTGGGTAGCCATGAATGTTTATGTTTCTATCACGGCCAGTCAGCCTACTCATCCCAATATTCGTAGTTCTGCCAGCTTCCTCTCGCACTCAGTAAAATAGTTACGACTCTGACGCTGGTAGCTTATGGGGTAACCTGATTTAACCCAGAAGACGCCCTGTTTATACATGCACGTTATTGATCCGGTCGAAGACATTTTGAGAAGGACGTTCCTTTGAAACCGAACGTCTCGACCGAGCCTTAAACTTGTATTCGGGAATCGCGGGCTCAAATATCAGCCCGGAAACAGTCTATCACGACTGAGGCTTTTCGTTGATTTTCTTTGTATTTACATGCAAATGCGGATATGGTAACTTGAATTAGACAACAACGACAACTTCTTGTCTTATCCTTTCCAGTTCATTACCCACATCATTCGATTCTGTACCGACACCATCGGTAAGAACCACAAATAAATATAAATGTGTTCTTGAACAAGTGTTCATGAGGCGAATGTGTGCATATTACTTTTACGTTGGCTCTATTAAATCTATATCAATTTTAAACTTGAACAACATGAAGGCTTTTCGGCCTGATTTAAAACATTCATTCAGTCTGAAAAGGAGACAAAGCCAGTTTAGCTTTTCTAAACGAATGTCGGCGTCATAACAGTACGCGTAAAGTTATTCCGCTTGAGATTTAAGTTTCTCTCACTGTGGTGAGCATGAAGAATAACTGGCTTCTGGGATTTTGCGCCATTTCCCCCTCCATCATCAGGGCGAAAATAGCACCAAGAGCCTCAAAACGTCAGTAAAGTTCCTCCAGACTACACGGCGCTACATCCCAGGAGCCAGTTAATTTTCTGAAAAATATCCCTGTCGGCTGCTTAAACATCACATCAAGAAGACGTATGGATAAGTGGAGGTAAACCTTCACGCATTCTTGACGTAGGTACTAGACGCTCTGACTTTATCCCAGGATTAGAAAGCTACCTTATCATTCAGTAAGACCTTACACTGCGTCATGACCAATTCCTCCCACATCTATTCAGATTTATCTTCCGTCATATATCATTCGACGTTTCGTAATTTAATGGATTGGGGAGAGTGAGGTAAGAAAAAAAGGTGTCGGTATCTAGAACAAGCTGGATATTACTTTTGCTCTTTGATTACGCTGCACATTACTTGCATTGGAACAAATAATTCTCTCCACGTGTTTGTTACATGAAGTGTGGCAATCATTTGTTGAGATGTAAAGAGAAAACATTGAGCAGTCATTTTGAATTCCTATTTCACAATAGTTTGTAGCAGATAGCTGTCAGCTGTTGCTGATAAAAACGAAACATGTGGCATCATTCTGTATTTTTGTTTTACTGCGTGGAAAGAAGATTATTTTAACCGCTTTCTGTTTTCTGTGAACAAAATCATCAGTGTTGACACAGCATCTACGTAGCATTGAGATAAAAAAATGTGATGATACATAGATTGCTGAAAGCCTACGTGGGGACTTCCTTGATCAAATTGCACAGCTATTCATGGAGAGTAGGATCTGAGATTCTCACGGCGGTGTGTAGGAAGATGGCCGTCTTCTGAGTTGTAGCGCCTCGTAATCTGGTAGAAGTTTACCACCGTTTCAGAGGTACTTGCTGTCTCCAGTATCAGGACGATGAGTAACTTAACGCCCTGTTGATAAAAGTTGGTAAACTTCTGTCAGATTACGAGGCGCTGCAACTCAGAAGACGCCATTTCCGCCCAAGCATAGATAAATTAGGTTCATTAGTTGATTCTGTACGTTAAATTGTCTATTCTGTACAAGCTTTGATTATGAGGTTATGTTGGTTAGCATAACTTATACGAGGTTTCATGGGCTCTGTAATATATTAAACTCTGATTATAAAATGCGGGTAATATGTAAATTTAACACTGTTTTCAGGTAAGATAGAAAATGTTCAAAAATGAATAATGGTATTTTGGTCTCAGTGACCTATCAGTCCTGTTTGCTCATCAGTTGATGCAGTAAGGAGATTTATACAGGTTAATTTTCTGTTATTAGGTTAAATATCAGGAGTGGCAAGTTGCTTTTTGCGTAAACTAATTTTATTAAGAGCTGAATGTATTCGCTGTTAACGATAAGCCTGGGTTTTTTTTTACAGTTTTCGTATTATATGATACCTTTATTTTCTGGATACTCACATAAAACAGTAAACTAATGATAAATATTACAGTCTTAATTTTAAATGAGCAAAATTTGTTCTTTTCAGCTAGTGTGTAACATTAGTGTGATCAAATCAAACACCACACTTGACCATTGCAAAGATCAACTGGTTTATGCTGCTCAAGGAAATAATCACTGTTTATATTGAGAAGTATATAAACCCATTTGTACAAAACGCAGAGTTACTGATAATTGAAACGACTGGTACATATAGTTACCACTCGACCTTAAGGAGTTAAAAATGGATCGTTCGAACGGAATGAGTTGCTGTGAGTATCACTGAAGAATGAAAGAAAAAAAACACAGTAACTTTACACATCTGTAATCCATTCTTATGTGATATTCGAAGACTACTCTAATATTGGCCGCATTAAGAAGAAGTTTCAGTGCTACTTCTATAGGTTGCTGTGCCGGTTACTGGTCGTTATATGAGATTTAGTCGGACTCGTTTCTAAGAGGAAGCAGAATCGTGATTTTATAAATAAACCTGTATTCAAAGTCCACCACCACTTAATCTTATCTTCAAAATACCTCATTTCATGTTTCTCCGTAATCTTTTGGGAGGAGTATTTACGGGAAACTAGAATTGTATTCTTGTTTATTTTCTTATAAATATTTCCCTGGCTGCTGGGAATGATCCAGGCAAATGCCGGGATAGTACCTTGAATTAGGCCATGACCGCTTCCTTCCACATCCTTTCCATTTCATTATTCGCTATCAAACAATGCTGTATAGTCTGAGCTAGTGAAAGCGTCGTTGAATAAACTATAAATATAGGAAATACGTGAAATTTAAGAGGAGCTTTGCTTTGAGGTAAAATGAAACAGAAGGTTTATATGTGCCGTCCGCAGTGCTACGCGGTCTGAGGCATGGACCTTGTGCGCCTGGCCGCTGGGACCGTGGGTTCGAGTCTCACTCAAGGCATGGATGTTTGTCCGCGTATTTTTGTTTGTATAGGTAGAGGCCTTGCGTCGGGCTGATCACTCATCCAAGGAGTCCTACCACTGTCCAAATAGATCAATAAAATGAATAAATAATAAAAGAAAGAAAAAGGTTTGTATGTATGAAATGTCAGTTATAAAACCTCGTTAGCATTAATTGAAATTCTGAACAACCCGCCGAACTGACTCGTATTGTGAAGATCTCTGATGTCGGCAACACTGGTTACGGAAACAGTTTCGTGGTTTCCTTCAGTCCCTCTAGATGACTTACAGAACATTAACCCAGAAAATACCACCAATATCTTCTTCCAAAATCGTTCCTATAATTTTTCAAGATTATTATCATTCGCCTACACAAAATGTGTCGTAAATACCTGTGACGCGCCAAGTTATATGAGTATATGTTTCCCTTGAGTTTCCCACTTTTAAATGATTAATTATCTTTTTGTTGAGTTGTATACAGATAAGAACGGCACTGGTAAACAGTGATAACGTACCTGATTGTATTTGGAGGGCTCTGGTTCGAATGTTCTCCAGAACACTGTCTTTCCTGAAGATTGAGGCTTGGGGAAAGGTGGGCATGATAGAAGAAGTCAGTCATAAATTCTAATGGAATTTAACAAGAGCCGACAGGGAAGGAAATAGGAGGTTATATGAATTCTGTTTAGTCTACGTTTGCTATGAGCATTTTATCTAACACAACTGCACTCTCATAACCGTGTAGTATGTAAATTCGTATCACTAAACGGGTATGAGGTTAATGTGTAATTTCTGTACAGGAAGGCATGGGATGTAATCCCAAAGTTCTTTATCTAGATAAAACTTTCGTTAGTATCTGTTAGCAGAATGGATATCGGAAATTGAGTCTTTGTTCCAGCAGGACCTAAACAACAGATAAATGGGGAAATGTTTTCCTATAAATTCTGCATTACGATTCAGGCAGTGTAAGTCTCATGCTCTACAGAGATCTTATTGAATTAATAAGCTGATGTAGGTCTGTGTAGAATGTGCCCACATCCTGCAAACTTTTGTATGTTTATATTCTGCAGTTATTTTATATTTTTAACATTCTGAAGGTCGGCCTCTGTAGCCAGTTTTCCCCACGTGTTGGTCACCGGTTAGAGATGTGAGCCTTTCGTATATTTCGTTTGAAATGTGCTATGGAATTATTCTTGTACCATTTCACTGCATTTTCTTGCGTAGTGCTGTCGCTACTAACTGTGTAGTGCCGCCAAGGTGATATTCTAGAATCAAATGTTAACGCGTAGTTGCGTTCTGTCGGTACGAAGGTGGCTGGGTCGATACAGCGGTGCAGGTCACTAACCCTGCTGCTGCTGCCAGGAAATGCGAATTCCAATTATATTTGTATGGTTTGAGTATGCCGGTGCCAGGGTAAAGTCCAAATATTACAACCAAAGTATGATTGCTCCATGTTAACTACGTTTCCTGTCCCTGCGACATGGCGTGTTCTCCGGTTTCGGACGGAGAAAACCTCAAGATATTGAGGACAGCTGCGAATTCGTATATACAATAATCATTCGTGGGCAGCAGACAAGGGGTGGTTGTCTACCTTGGGAATTGGACAAGGGGCTAACAACTCCCCACCGTAAGTAACAAGCATGTTATGAAATATTAGACAGCGCCTTGGAGAGGTTCTTTGGAACGACCAAAGCTAAGGAAAATAGACATCAGGTTTGGAAATTGGAATGTCAGGAGTCTCTGCAGGTCACGTTTTTTAAAAACAGTACCAAGAGAGATAGCAAAATATTTGAGCTCTAAAAGAAGTTACGGCCTAGGCGTAGGTGGGAAATCGGGTTTCGAATTATGGATTGGATTTAATTAACTCCGGATTGGGACCGGTGGCGGGCTCCTGTGAACACGGTAATGTACCTTTGGGTTCCATAAAATGTGGACATTTCTTGACTGATTATGTGTACTATTAGCTTTTTAAAGAATCTTCCCCATGGAGTTAGATAGTTTGGATAATACAATTGTTCGAATCCTGTATCTCGTATTACTTGTTATTTAGCCAGATCATAATTTAGCAAAATCATCATTTCATGTATACGTAAGCCTGATTTATGGACATTTTTGAAAATTATTTTTTGTTTCGTGAACCTTTTGGACTTTTACCCAAATACCTTGGCACACCGGCGAATATTTTATCTCCTCTTAATGCAGTACATCCAAAATGGTTTTCGTATCAGAGCTTCAGTTTAATTTTATATTTCTCTTTTGTCAGTAGCTTGTACAGGTTTCCTGTTACGCAATCACAGATAAGCCTATACGACTGTACGCGAATTCGAAAATATTATGAATTCAGGATAAACAAATCCCCATAGCCAAGTTCGATACAGTTATGTGTAATCTATTTTGGCACATCTGGTTTCAGTATCTATAGACCTACCGCCTTCAGTGCAGTTGATTTGGGAGAAAATGCATTAATATTCTGGCTTCATTTCCAACAATCATCTATAATTTAGTAGGATTTGAGGTTCTCACGGCTGTGATTTCGAAAATGGTTGTCTTCGGGGTTGTAGCGCCCCGCAGTCCAGTACAAGTTTGCCAACGTCTCAGAGGCTTACTCATTGTCCTTATAATGGAGACAGCAATGACCTGTGAAACGTTGGTGAACTACCCAACAAATAACCAACCATAATTCGAATTCCACATGGCACAGAGCATTAGGAACAAACAGCCACTGCTATCAGAAAATACCACAGGAAACAATGCTTAGATCAGTGGAAATATACGTATTTCACATCCTTCAGAACTGTATAAAATAACAACGCAACTTGATGTACAGAACTTGTTTTTATATTATTTTATGACCACTTTACCGGCGTCAGTATTTGCGCTTGGTACTGTTGCACTGAACACTAATAAAATGCCCCGCGCGATGATAATTTTCGATTAAGCAATTCAGATATGTGAAAACGGAAATTGTTAATTGGGAAACAGCTTTTTGAAATTCATTATAGGCCTAATTAATTGAACCACATTATTCGAGGCTAATGAGTAATGCATTTTGTTCTACTGTTCAAACGTCCATCCGGATTCGCGGTTAACTGCAAATA
The DNA here is from genome assembly GCF_977971745.1 of Zootermopsis nevadensis. Taxonomy (NCBI): domain Eukaryota; kingdom Metazoa; phylum Arthropoda; class Insecta; order Blattodea; family Termopsidae; genus Zootermopsis; species Zootermopsis nevadensis. The sequence goes on from NW_028259161.1 coordinate 10,449,535, forward strand.
GAATTTCACCTTTGACATTTTGTGACGACAGAAGGCATGCAAAATTGTAACTTATTCATAAAAAGGTAGCCTATAGCTTCGAGACATCAGTGGGGAACCAAGCAGGCTAGCAAATCTGACTCGCACACGTCTGATTCTCATTCTGGAGGTAACCGGTTCGATTTCCCAGCCACGGATAGATTCAATTCTAAAGAAATTGTTGTATCCTCTCACATACTTGTGTTACCACATGTAAAGTCGAAAACCACTGTCTGAGAATTGAAGTTCTAACGGCGGTGAAGATGTCTGTTGGTCTTCTGGATTGTAACATGTTTCAGAGGACATACAGCCTCCATATCTCAACTGGTAGCCAGCTACAGTTGGAGCTGAAATGATTATTTTAGTTCGGGAGAATTTATTTATGGAGATGTAATTGTACTTAGGTTACTGAGTTGTAACAAGTGTTCGTGGCATAGTTTAAACTGCTACGCAGTTCTCTTGGAGGTAAAAGGGTTAAGGGCACTTGGCAGTCAACGTACTCTCGATATGATCGAGCATTACCGTTGGCCTGTATTATAATACAAAGGTTTTAGTAACATTTTGACACAAGGACATTTTCATACATATGAATCGGCCTTGCAGTAACACATTCTAAAGTAAGCATTGCGCTCACGTTTGAACACAAATTTGCAGACTTGGCAGATAAACAGGATGTCGTATCTATAGTTACAGATGTCACAGTAAGGGAGTGACAAAGACAGAGAACACTTGTATTTTGCTTCTGCAAATCTCCTCCACGTGTTGATACTTAACATCTTTCTTTCTCAGGCTTGCGGCTGTTCTTTATACAAGGACACATTTTCTCATAAACAACGCGGTCTTGGTTCTGTGTTTACAAAATATACCTTCCCTCCGAGACAGCCAAATGTAGGGTTTAAGATGAAGCCTCTGACTTAGGACAGAGAATATGATGTGTTGCTTAGTCTGGGCTAAACACTCCTTGAAGGTCTGTAGTATATATTAGTATGGAGCAATGGTGGAATGATGATTCGCAGGGGAAACCCGAAGAACTCAGAGAAAAACCCAATGCATTGCCGTTCCTCTACCTCTGCAGATGAATGAAACATGAGAAAAACGGAAGACAAATTCTATATACTTTCCCGTAACTAATGATGAGAAAACGTAAAGATCATGAGTAACAAAGCATGAATAAATTAATAATTAACTTTTGGTATAGGCCTTTATGCCATGACAGTGTTTTATTGCCAATCGCAAATATTTTACTTCAGAAATTATTGTTCCTTGCAAGTTGGTTGTTCATCTGTATCATACTTCTTACAAACTTTTCAGGCATTGCTCAAAACGTGCACGGCCCGTCTACCCCAGTCATGGCCAAAATCCCGCCCCCCCCCCCCCCCCTTCCCAGTCGAAGAGTCCTTCAATCAAAGCTTTCCTTCTAGGTTCAACGCCCAGACATCTATACACAGGACAATTGTCTGATGGAGCCCCTCCCACCAGTACCAGTGGCCCTAGTCTGAACACGTCAAGACCTTCCCATTAGTGTAGCACATCCTCGGTTCTGTTGTAAGGCACCATTTCCAAATTTCACCTATGCATTTCGTTCACAGGAATGGATTAAAAGAGCAGGAGACATTATCTCTCGTTTCAGGCAAGACTTCACCCATGGCTTTTTGGTTAGCATTCAGTCACAATCAGATCCCTGGTGATGGGGACCGGAGATGCTCCCCAAACACTGCTTCTTTTGATCACTGATGGTCAGAGAAGATTTTATTGAAAATAGTTCACATAGGCTTCTCATAAAAAGATTACCTAATCGTCATCGACGTCAGTGTTCCGCAACCGATGTCCCGCGAATTTTTTTAGAAATTGTATATTTTCAGCTAAAAGGCAATACGTATCATAGCCCACTGCAAAGGAAATCCATGCTCTGTTTTTATTTACAAATTCAATTAGTTTGAGCAGGCAAATTTCAGAATGCCTTAAAGCGTCACGTTTGATACTAATATATAAACTCATATTTCTGTGCATCTAATGATGCCTGCTTGTGATTACGTGTTGGCAACAAAAATTGTTGAACATACGTATTTCAAGCTTCGGTAGGTTTTTATTTTTACTGCATTGTGATTGGAGCTAATTTCTTCGGTCGTCGTTTAACGAGATTGTTACTAGCTACTGTAAGCTCTGTAATGGAAAAGAAAAATAAACAGTAGATAAACTGTGAATAAGACGGCTGGGCTTTTTTGTGTGTCAGCCAGATCTGGTACAGACACACTCCTATTATTTGTCTGTCCACTGCCCCCACCACAAGTACAGAAGTTCCCTATGACGAAGAATGCGTATATACTCATACCCTTCCTTGCACACATTTTGACTTCCCATCATGCCATTGATAAAATCAGACGCCCGCTGAGGGCGAAACCAAAGGCTACATGTCCCTTAATATCATTTGAATCACTATATTCAAAAAATAAATCGTGTGTTTGTTGTTTATTATTCGTTATTCAACAACTCTTTATCAAATGCATAATTCATACAGAATCGAATAGGGATGTAATCTTTAAATGGGGACGCTCATGTTCTGGAAAATCAGGCGCTGACAGTGTACACTCCCAGCACATGCCTTAAAAACAGGGGAAATCACAACCCAAGGATAATAACCACTGAATCAGTACATTCGCCAGAAAGGATGGTTGTGCAGAGTGAGATCGAAGGAATGAGGGTCGAAACGAGTCGTGAGTGATATTCTTCTGGTATGATTTAGGAAAACCTTCACCGAGACTCGAATGGAGTGCCTCAAAATTTAGACGCATTGCAGCTTGAGTTGACCCAGTCTGTTAATTCGCAAGGCTCTTAATCCTTCCGTAAATCTTAAATGGCGTTACATGTAAATGATTCTTATGATTTGTATTTTATTTTACGACGCTGTTTCAACCAGGGACCGAACATAACCGTCGTTGGTTAGTACTCCTGCTTCACGCTGTCGTGGTCTTTCCTAGAACTACTTATCATCTTAACACACTACGAGTATTGCCAACACAGAGAACCTGTATGTCACGAAATTTAGTTACTGGCTTCATTAGCAGACAACGAATGCAGTGATCGTTTAACGCTTTTGTTCCATACAGGTTTTAGTGGTTTATCTCAATCTAATTATGTAAATAGGTAAATAGGATTAGTACCTCAAAACACACGGCGATTTTCATCCACCCTTCATAATTGTATTATAAGCCGCTGTTATACAGTAGATGAAGCAATATTACATAATGTAACGTAGTTGATATTACTAATCACGCACTACACCAATTCACGCATCTGTTTAACACGTAAAGGTAAAATGTACCTTTAATCCCACTGTGAACCATATTTTCCTGCTCTACTGGTTTGTACTTGCGTTTGGGATGTCGAATCTTCGTGTTTTATGGTATGAGATGGGTAAAGATATTCTTTTTAGTGATAGTTTTCGTACAAAATTTCGTTTAGAACTTGACATTAATATCTCATCATCGAAGTGTATAAATATTGAGAGGCGATATAACAATATTCGTACAAAACGTCCTTTAAGATTTAGGGTTCCAGCACGATAATAATTAGTAGCATACGGCGATTAATAAAAGAAACAGGAGAACCTCGTCGCTTCGGTTGTTCATCGTGAATTCTGCATTGGGCTTGTACGCAAAAGAGAGAAATTGTTCTGTAGATACAAATTTTCTGTTTATTTCTGCGTCATTTATGTAGCGACACTTTGTCAGCTGGGGTGTTAATGCTGTTAGCATCGAATGTTACGGTAATTATGAACAATGAATTATGAAGGGTAAATAAGGAATCTACCGTGACGTAATTAGCCTGGTATATCATTATTTTTCTGGAGAGACTGAGGAAGAGCCAAGAAAATCTTGGGTTAGCCAGTCTTCTGTCAAAGTCGAACTGGTCTCATTTAAACCGCTATTCCACGTCGTTCGCTACAGTATGATTTATACAAGGATTTTAGATAAATGTTTTGTAAGCACTGGTATATGTGTTGTGAAACCAGCAGTTTTATTCTGGGAATTTACAAGTCGTGAATACATTCTGGTGATCACAGAAATGTGTTGTGGAAAGGATCAAGAGCCTTCTGCGTACATCTCTCCAAGTAACACACGTGTCTGTCTATAATAGGTCCTTCATGGTCGTGACTCTCAGTGCGTTCACCCAAACAAACTAAGAAACCTTGAGACAGAAAAAGAGAGTAGAATAAATCGCAAGATGGCAAATATAGACCCCTGCCAGCACTACTCCAGTAGCCATGAAGACTGACTTACTGTCTTGTTTGAAAGGACACAAACATTTAGAAGAAAAAAACATACAACCCACCTTCAAAGAATTCTTCTTTGTTGAAATATCATTAATGAGGATAAAGGAATCGAAATTCTGTTGCCCTAATAGTCATCAACGTGAAAGGATATTCAAGGGATCAAAGTCGTTTGTTTGCTTCGTTGAATGGTAATCATTTATTGTCAGGGATTGTGATCCTTATGTGATACTGCTAGCATACTATCATGCTGTCATCTGAAGTGAGTGGTGGACTGACTGCGGACTGGACGACCTGGGTTGGATCCCCGACATGAACAGAGGATTTTTCCTCTAGCCTCTGCATCCAGACCGGCTCTGGGGCCACTCAGCCTCCTGTCCAGTGGGTACCAGGTACCAAAGTGCTTTCCCGGGGGTAAAATGCGGCCGGGGCGTGACGCTGACCACTCATCCCTATCTAGTGCCGAGGTTAAGAATGAGTAGGAGCTATACATTCTCTCCCTCCAAACACCTACATGGCGTGTAGCGGGACAGCTTATGAAAGGTGAATGGTGGAATAACCTCATAATATTAAAATTTGTAACTGCAGAAGAGCTAACTTCCCTGCAGTAAAGCCTCAGTCACCATCGAGATAACAGGGTGGGAAGACTGCATGAATAATTATAAAATAAGAACCAGCTAAATTGCTTTATGGTAAGAAAACTTTGTAGAAAAGGGATACATCTGCCTCTGCTATTAATATCGCCTTATTAAGTAAGCGACATGTTAAAATCATCTTTCTGCAGTGGTACTGTTATGAACATAATTTATTGGCGTCTGTTTTGAAATTTACTAAGTAGTAAATACTGCGTGCTATATATATATGGCTTCCGAAATCCCCAATACACATTCACTCTGAAGATGGCAACTGAAGTGGCTTCGAAAAATCCCCAATACATTTTCACTTTGAAGATGGCAATTGAAGAGTGTGCCGAAAAGTTGGAAAAATTACAACATTTGACACTGCTCATCCCCGAAATCCGAAGGTATAATTCGCATTCTTTGTTCAAGAAATTAAGCAAAATCCCTTGCAGACAGATTATGCTTTACTTTCTTATTCATTCTGTGTCTGTATATCTAATTGGATGGACTTTATTCTTCCCTGTTAGTCCTCTACAAAGAAGTCTTAATTACCTGGTGGAAATCGTTATTGAAATGAAAGAGCATGGATAGACCTTTAGACTAACTCGAGATGTTTTTCTCTTATGTAAATAGGCTATGACCATGATATATCCAGGTCTTTAATACGGGTCATAAAATAGAATTAAAATATTAAAACGTGTAAGTTAAGAAAATAGTTACACAATGCTCGTATGGGCCTAATTCCAGTTCTATATATCAGAATACAAATGATTCAGAATATGTATGTACGTGTAAGTTCGTTCTCGGCCTTAGTGAAGTGGATCTTAAAATGAACCGGGCTAAACCAAAACCAAAGTGACTTGACGAAATTTAGTGTACGTCTATCATAACGAGTTTAATCAAAATCGGTCTCGTTTCGGACACTGTTTCTTTGTAGCAGAAGATTGTTCAGACATAAAACAATGAATGATTTTTATTTTATTTTTCTTCGGGATACGCGGCTAACAACCATTTAATAATGCGGCTCTAGTCCAAAAGTAATACATTTACTGTTGCGGAACGAGGCTTTATTTTCATATGTAGCCTTCACTTCTCAATTTGAATCTCAAGTTCATTTCGTAGCCACTCGATGTGCCGCTTTTACATTAAAGCTTCCGACTCGCATTCAGGAATGAGCTGTTTTTATCCTTTCTCCGCGTACCAGTTTAAGAACCGTTCTAGTAAATGTGCAAATAGCAGTACACCCAAATAACTTTTGACCTTCAAAACAAAAAGAAATTATTCTAGCAATGGCGGAAATTGTCTTGATATTTCCTTTTGTCACTTTGTTATGAATAATGTATTTTGATGGGTGTGGAGGTGGTAGTCATCCCACGAGAGGTCGTTCACGCGGGTTTGCTCCTGAAGCAGTTGTGAACTGACAGTGTGGAGAAGAGAATGGCCTGTACTGAGAAATCATCCGTAAGGGAGTGTTGGGTTGCCAAGATCGCGGGGGGGGATTATAACTCAGTACAAACCGAAAGATGACTTCAAGATGATTTTCTTCTGGGTTGTAGTGCCTCACGATGGAGGTAGGGAAAACTTTAGAAACGTCTGTAAACTTCTACCAGACTACACGATGCTAAAATCCAGAAGACAACCAATCATCTTCATACTCGCCGACGTGAAAACTTCAAGTCTTACATATCAACTTCAGTTCAAGACGCTTATCTGTCGACACAACAAAGGAGAAACTAGGATACATTACCGACACTTTTAAAATCACTATTTTGATGTTATTGTTAGTATTATTATTGTCCAGGATGGCTCAGTCAGTATAGTGGCTTTGCTTACAGCCAGACTGACAGTTACCTATTCAGTGGACATCGGGGGTTGTTTCCCCGAAGATAAATTGGCCGGTACTTAAAATTGACCACATATGCCTCTTCCATCAGAACAAATCCGTTGTAGTAGAACATCATAAGGGCGATGGCTGTAGGAGCTAACACCTCTGAAACGTCAGTAAGTTACTACCAGACTACGCGACGCACCATTCCAGAAGACGGACATCTTCATAATATCCGTCGTGGGAACCTGAAATCTTATGAATTCACATGGTGACGAAATTGATTGCATTATTGTATACTGTTAGGGTAATCAAATGAACACAATTACGGTGGGCTGGACATGTAGCTTGGATGGGATAAGCAAGAGTGGAGAAACCCCGTGAAAAACGACCATCTGAAAGATCGAAACGGAGATGGGTTGTTAATATCGAAGAGAATTTTAAGGAACTGAATTTTGGTCGTGTGATTGGCACTGTACGCTCTTTATGCAGTAGGTATTATTTTAATGGTGCTTTACTTTCGAATTCCACCACATGCTTATTTCAGTGGAAAGTGTTTTGTTCTCACACTGAAACAATTTTCATGTTCATTACAGAAAGTAGCAGTACAATACATTACACCAATCAGTTTAGTTGCGTTTAGCTAACAAATTTACCATCAAAGGCCATATAAACTAGGCTAATATCTAAACTCTAGACTAGGCATGTCAACTAGTCCTGGATGTTGAACCTTACAAGTTATAGTGTATTAACCTATGTCATCGCACAAAGAGTACCATTATCTGGCTTGTGACTACGTCAGCGGCGTCAACACATAGCCAGACGTTCAGGATGTAGCGAATTCCGTACGTGGCCTCGCAAGGTGTTATTTTGCATAAGGCTGGAAGTTCAATCGTTTTGCTCAACCCGATCACACGAGCTGTCGTCGTCGTCGTATCATCATCATCATCATCATCAGCTGCTTGGAATATATAAAATTGCCTGTTCCGACTACCATATCTTCAGTCTGTTTCTGTAACATATCTTCTGTCTACATTCTTTACGTGGATGAGACACAGTGTTGGCTTTTTCTACAAATCACAAATAAGAGGAATTACCGATTTTAAAACTCTTGTTTAATGCAAACTCTTTCAAATCCTTCATTTATCTTAAAATCGAATTATGACTGAAAGAACGTGGCCAATTTGTGAACAGTTACAAAGTTGGAGAACGTTCTTCGAAGAATTAGTTATAATAATAGTGTTTTGTAGATTAAAATGAACGATATTTTAGCAAATATTAAAAGATACTCATCTATCTTGAGAGTCGAATTGTGATCCACCGTCTAAGTCTATCTGTGTCATTGTTATTTGTAAAGACTACGGGAACAAGATACGCTGAGTTCAACATAAAATTAAAATGAAGTAATCTTTCTTTACGCAATGAATCAGTCAGTCAGTTCAATATTGGCCTGTTAATTGGTTTTTAATTTAATAAGTTAATCAGCAGTTAATACAGGTCTACTGAAATATTCTGTGACACTGATTCCAATAAAATTCACAGCACTAGTAGGCTGCTCACGTTTATAGTAATTTCAACAGTATGTTGTGTTTTTTCTAACAGTTAGTGGAAAAATTTCAGTTGAAAATAATTCCGCGAGCACATTCACTGTATAATACGTATTTTTCTGATTAACAGATCTTTTATATTAAAGTATTTCAGTTATCAGTTTCCTGTAACTGCCACATTTCTATGTCAGGAATGAAATTTAGTTGGAAGATTTCATCGCCCTGATGACGGAGGCAGTATGACCTCTGAAGCGTTGGTTAACATCGACCAGACTACACAGCGCAACAACCCAGAAGACAGAAATCTTCATACTCATCGCTGTGAAAACCTCAAATCGTACAAATTTAGTTGGCGTCTATGGCCGGATTTTTCAAATGAGTTCTGATTGAACTCTGGTGGCATGAACATGGTACTTTTATGTGTGTTCATTATATCTGTGAAGGAATATTTTGCGTTTAAGGTTAAAACGAATACATAGTGACTGAGAGCGAAAACATAGCTACAAAATAAATCCGCCCTTTCTTGAAAGACCATTCGATAACACTCAACACTTTTATAATATAGTTGAAGCTCAGACGTGTGAAGTTAAAGGAAAGCATGGGAGGCATATTCTAAAGTTCTGTAATTTTGGAATAATATGCTGGCAGTTTTAATTCTTCTAGGCTTACCGAGATAATATTGTCCTGTGTTTATTTATTTTCTTTACGAAAATGTAAATGTACGGGCTTTGTTTTACAGGAAGTCGGTGAGTGCCAGAGTGTGTTTAATTTTCCTTGTGTCAAGGTCCCTTATATAACGACTGTTTGCGTAATAAAGCTAGTGCTCTCTTATTTCCGGGAACTGTGAACTGGCAAGTGCATCCTTGGCAAATGCTGTCACAGTCACATGAGTAAAGGATTGTTTCGGATGGAAAAAAATATTGTGTAGATACCATATCATTTGAGGTGAGTGTTGCAACATTTCTTAGTGCGGTAAGAGAAATTAACTTGTAAAACTTGGCATGTCATACCAGTATATATTTTAGACACGAAACTGTTGTATAAGAATACAACAAAGAATTGGGGGGGGGGGGGCCGCAGTGTAACGTTAGGATGACGGCCTGAGTTGCTTGGTACAATGCAAACAACACTCATCGATACTTTTTGCCCAGTGTATTTTCTGAATGGCTTCTTATTGCTTTCAGGACGCTACATTGACAATAACTATCAAATGTAGTGCAAGTAGATTGCATTCTGGTTATGAACATCTGTAAAAATCTAACGTTTTGTTAAGGGATACCACTTCAACGTCGAATTCTAGAGTACCGGTTTTCATTCACATCGGAAGATTGGCTATCCTGATTGATATTGGCGATTTTGCTGTGTGGGAATTTATGGATGAAGTGTGGCAGCCCTGATTGCTTCCACGTGTTTCCCGGATCATATTTATTTACAGTTACTGTAAATTCCCAATTATCAGACCTTCGATTATCAGAAGGGCCCTGTTCAGTCGGTGGCGTGACCTTGCCATAAAGAAAAGAAAGGAGGCTCAGAAGCAAATGTCTGTTCATCGCCCTGATGACGGAGGCAGTATGACATCCGAAACTTTGGTTAACATCGACCAGACTATACAGCGCAACAACCCAGAAGACAGAAATCTTCATACTCACCGCTGTGAGAACCTCAAGTCTTACAAATGTCTATTACAAATATCTTAAAAAGATAAACTCTTCCATTATCTCACTGGCCTCTCCGAAGTGATCCCTCTCTTTCTGGGTTTCCAGCAAAATTATTGTGTCAATCCATGACCTTTCGCTTGTGCGAGTTTGCATACCTCTGTGCTACGCGCCTTCGTTCGTGTTGGTCAGTCCAGCTGCGAAGAATGGCCGACGCTGTGCCGTTCATAACGTAACATCCGCAAAAAGCACTGAAATGTTAAATAACATTAATTAAATGTGAGGTTTTTAGTTTGAACACAAAGCTGCATGTGCGGTTCGTTCAAGGATGTAGTTCGACAGAAGTTAATAGATACAGGTGTGGGCTAGAAAGAGTAAAAGGCGAGACATCTGTAAACTAGCTTAGAGACCGAACTGCTAAAGGAATCAGCTCCATGAAGATCATTAGTAGCGAGCTAGGGGGGAAAGCAAAGAGGAACAGAGAGGGACAGGGCAACAGAAAAGGGGTGGGAGATGGACAATTCCAGGTACCAAAACAAATGTGTTTAAATAACGACGTAATTATGTGACACATATCATACGGAAACAAAACACTCGTTGGCTTGAATGTCACTCTTGCATGCGTGACAAACGAAAATTGCATGATCAAATTGCAGCTTCAAAATGCCGGGGCATGTAGTACGAAACATCTTCATAAACTATTACCTTTTCGATTACTGAACAACAAATAGGTTGCTTCTCTATCAGAGAACTTCTTACTTACCGTCAATAGAGTTGATTCACAGGCGTATGTTTAAAGTCGACCAGAGATTACTATTATCATAATGGAATATTTATTCTCGTCTGTGAATAGTCTTTTGAGTCACCTTAATATATGTTCTTTTTTGTTGTCTTTACATCCCGTCTTTTGCGTAAGAGGTGCAGATACTTTTGTCCGACGACCCGAGTGTACAATACACGAAATAACCAGCATTACCGAACTAGCATAGATATGTTAGCATTTCGTAAATGCTAATATATCTCGAACCGCATGCTTCCTGATATGATATGATATAAATATTCGATTTACTCTGATTCTTTTCCTTGACTTTATGATGTAGGTCGTGTGTTAACCGGTTGACATTTAAAAGAAGTCTGTTGTACTGCTAAGGTTTGCAGGATTTTGCAATCGATAACTTTTACCCGTGAAATATTTGTTTTTGGTGAAACAGTTATTGTAAAATCGAGAATAAATTGTTGTTATATGTTTCGTATTAATCTTGAGACGTATGGCACAGACCTCTAGGGTTATGCATGCACTCATGCATGCTGTCATTTTTATAGATTCTTTGGTTCAAAAATATTTTCTGTTACTAAAGAACTTTGAAATTCAGCGTATTTATTGTGCTTAATTAAGTCATTTAGGATAATCCCTGAAAAATATAGAATCAGCCTCGTAGGGTTTGTAGCAAGCCACTTGAACCTTGTAACTGGAAATGATGATGATGAGTTTGGATACATTTCATAAAATTTAGCTTGAAAAGCCTCATAAGTTGCGAAAAGGTTACCTGTAGCCTGTTCACCTCACGTTAAGCTTTATCTTACTAATTTACTTGAACACGCAGCGTAAATGGTATAATGTGATTGTGGTAGCAATAATCCAGATGCCTTCGTACCTAGTCCTACTCGCACTCAGAAGCAGAGTGACTTATATATTATCGTGTCTCACTCATATTTTTCGTGGTGTCTTCTGACCTGTCAGATGAATATTGTTCTAGTATGTTAAAATGCCCGTATTCAGTTCGAGACAATCTGAATTTGTGGCCGTGCTTCCATAATACTTGCTAAAATATTTAGAACATTAATTTACATTATCGGTTATTATCCCGTATTTATTCACAAAATTCTTCCTCTCCACTCCAGTTTTTCTCTATATAAGAAAAGTGAAAATGTGCTGGTTTTTCATACAGCGTTCTTCCTGCGTTTTATTTCACACCTAAAATGCCCCATCCACCTTAAGAAACCTGTAAGTCACTTAGCTACTCAAAAGTCGTGCTCTTTATGGAACACAAATATTCATCACCGTGCTCACAGCAGCCCACAACTGATCATGATGTACCTTCTTATACTTCCTCTCTCTTGAGTTCACATATTTTTCTCAGCATTGTTACAGACTCTGAAGTTATGTTCTCTCCTTAGGTTGAAGCTGGTTTCACGCACATGTAATCTAAAACAACAGTTACAATTTCATTCATAGGTTCTTAGATGGAAGACGGGAAATACAAAAGCATTGAACTGCATGGTAGCAGGCATCCCGAAATTTATCTGCATTTAACTTCTTCCTAACTTTGAACTTCAACACATTTTCGAAGATTGATTAAAAATAACTTTGCATTCTGTTGACGAGGCATGAACATTTATTTACCGTTCTGTAAGTTTATTTAACATCTAATTTATGTTAGAAATCATGTCTGAAGGAATTCAAATAAATTGTTGTAGCTAATAATTAAATCCAGATCTTTATTTTACATTTTTGTGTATAAATATTCTGAAAAGAAGGACAGTTTTTCATATTTGCACACGCAGTGGTGAAATGCAGACGAGAAAATCGTGCTGTAATAACATAACTTACCAATCTGAATGACCGCTTCGATCCTGGGAGTTTGGGTTTGGATCTCGCTCGACGCATGATTGTCTTTGTCGTTCTGTGCTGTTGTCCGATTTAGGTAGAATCCGTGCAGCGGGTGACCCCTTTTCGAAGGAATTCTTACCAATTGTCGATAAAACTATTGCGAAATCTCAAATGGGGTTGCCAAAGTTTCCAAGAACTATATAGAGTCACAGCGGAAAAGTTATTTCATTTATTTTCATCAAAATATCGGAGGGGGTAATTGACGCGATGGGAACATTTGGAGCGTAAATACTGCTAATAATATTATTTGTAGAGAATTTTGTAGCATATATCCTCCAACATCAGTGCAGCAGTAGCAGCTTGACAAGGCATGTGGTGACGCATTATCGGTTTACTGCAGACTTATGATGCCTTTCACCACAAACCCTGATATCCAGACGGACCAGTCATTTTGACCTGTGAACTTGTTTACTTCTGGCACAGTCATTGTCATAAGGTGTTTCCTCCATAGTAAGATAAATCCAATTATTCACACAGAAAGATTTTCTCACAACGTGGGTAAAGCCTGATACGTTTCGGTTCATATTGCATATTGTGAAAACTTAATGGGATAAGCTAGACTCTTTCAAGGTGTTTGAGATGCCTGTTGTTTTAAGAGATATCTGGCCGTTTGCAGATTTTCATTTTCGTCAATGAATCTATGATGTGGAGATGACGGAATGTTGTCAAGTGGTTTCAGACATGTTATCATTTAAGTAGATCTAATCTTGTGGAATGAGTGACTGTATAAAATGTCTTTCGAAATGTCTGAATAATACTTGTGCAGATTCGAATCAGAAATTTAATTACAAGGCACAAATACGACATTGGTTAAAAAAACATATGTACGTGGCCATCTTTAGAGAAGTTCATAATATGCACAAAAATGAAATACGTATTTCAGGAATTGTTCGTGTAATAGAGACAAAGGAATACACAATTAAATGTAATACTGGTTAGTTGATTATTTTAATATGAAATTTTGTTTTGAGGAGAACTAAAAAAATTTCGAGAATGGACGGACTCAGTGATTATGAAATTAGAAGAAAAATGGGTAGTTGGAAAAAGTAATAAAGAGTAAGGAAGGGGTTGAAATGGTATGGACGTGCAATGCCAGTGGAAGAAGATGGATGACCAAGAATATTATATCGTATAAAATGACACCACTAGGTAAATAGTAGAAGAGGAATGCCGTGGAAAGAAGACATTCTGTGACTCTGTTGAGGAAGGGAAACGGATGAAATACAAGAACAATAGAAATGGCATTTGGGGACAGCAAAGCGGCGAACAGCCACAAAGCCTTATACTACTACCAACAAAAAATGTTCCCATTCGGTTTAGAGAAGAGAGATTTCGTGATTTCTAGACAAGGAGATCACTTGTTCCAAAATTCCCATAACGCCAAATGTATTGTGGACATAGGACGCAAAGCTCTACAGTGCATGTTTCTTGCACTTCTTAGTTAACTGAGAACAGTAGGCGTTTTATAATATTGGGTGTAGCTATGCCAGGGAATGGTATGTAGTATTGGCGCCGTCTCCAGGAGTTACCGAGGACGTCGTTCCGAGGCTTTAACGTCACAGAATCGTGAACCAGTCGTTTCAGTGTTTAGTAACCTTGTCCTTCTAGCACGTGGCAATTACATGCAAAACATAACAATAATAAATACAAGTTGCGTTTTTAAAACGTAAATGTGGTTATGTCGTACAGCGTCATCTCTGTTGTCATCCTATGCATGTCCTGTTGTGCTTATGAGCAAGCCAACGCTCTTGAGAAGAAAACAATAACACTAGTTTTTAATGATACGTAAGATATCTTTGTGGTTTCTACAGAAGCACACTTTAGTTTAATTGCAGTCTACCTAATAAGTATATTCAGGTTTAGATGCAGTTCTTAGCGTAGGCCTACAATAGGCCTGCCCGATCGCTTCCCATGGAGAGACCTTGTATTCGTTTAGATGCCAAATACACAGGATGTACTTTCACATTCGTCACTGGAAGGTCAGAATTATTTATACTCAAATGATAATCAACTTGCATGTGTACGTTCAATAATCATATCATGATGTTCGTATTTTGACTCAGTGACACGATTAACAGCTTTTCGGACGTTATGACGTACCCACCCACCTTATATTTCATCGTCGAAATATGTTTTAGGCGATAGGAGTCGTGTGGAACGACTTGCAGTCACATTTGCTATCCGCGTTTATTTACACATTTCTTATGTTATTCCTTAAAGTAACATTATCAGTTGATTTATGTAGTAAGAAACATAAGAATTACTGTGATTCTGAAATAAGATAACCGGGGAAATTCTGCTTGGTTAGACTTGTAACCGTTCCTCTTCTTCCTTGCAGCGTGTTGCCAAGCTGGGATCGGGTTTGATGAAGGAATTTATGAGACTCTTATGCTGGGTTTAATTAAAGATCGCCTCAGCTGTGTCTTTAGATATTTATTTCAGGTGATTGCTGAATTAATTTCCCCGCACGTTATTGGTAAACGTTAATGTTCTACACCGATGCGTCCGTGATAGCGTTTCAACTTGCAACAACTGACAACTGACCGGCGACTGACTCTAAAAGAAGTTTTCTCTCAAATATATTAATTTCTCCCACTCATTCCGAAATCTGAAATTTTGTAACATCATTGATTCGACTTCCCGCTTTGTTTTGTGATTGGTTGAATAATTTAAATTTAAGTCAGAATAACTTTTCTCTGATTGGTCGGTTCGATACCCGAGGTCAACTTTGACAGTTTGCATCACGTGGTGACGCTAGGTCACTTATGCCTACTTTTGCATAAACCCAATTAATAGGGGTCCGACTTCCTAGGGGTGAAATACTGCAATGGCGTGTCAAAGTATCCAGTTACAAGAAGTTTTGAATTTGTTGAATGTGGATTTTTTTGAAAGGACAGGTGACAGTGACAAATATAGGTCTTTGTTCCGCTGACCCTTCGCGACATGTGCGGGTGTGGAGGTATTGAAGACGGAAACATTACTTCATCCTTGATTGGTGGTCATAGTCTGAGCTCGACCTCATGACTTGAAGATTACAGACTTTTCAGTGAAAATGTGTTTTAAGGACCTTAGAACTTCAGATTTTCCGACGTTCTTGATGGGCAGATTTCTAGTTTACTATAAAATTTTAACTTGTATTGGCCTGTATCCCTGTTAAAAATACCACCTGTGAAATACAAGCAGATTTGGCACGTGAAACTGTTGGAACTTTACCAGCTGAACACATGCACATGCGTCATGTTTAGAAAACAGTCGTGTGTTCCTATATATAAGTAAACGGTACCGCGTAACTTTGACGTGGAAAGTTACTGGTCCTTCAGACTTGGTGGATACGAAACTTTTTCCATAGGGCAACACGTTTGTAGGCCCACGTGAGCAGCGAATGTATTGATGCATTTGTGACGTTTCTTCTCACATGTTTTGTTCCATTCCGTGTTCTGCGTCGTGGCAGATCTAATGAATGACGTACTTCATAGATGGAACAGCACGTATGAAAATGTTCAAGGTAGTGCAGAGTAGCTTATTTGGTTTGTTTTGAGAACGATAAACAGTTCTGAAGAATGGTGATAATAAACCAGAGCTGATATGGAAGTGTCCGTAACTTGTTTGAGGTAACTTAGTGTGATCAGAAATTGTTTTCTATAATCCTGAATTGTAGAAGTCAGCTAACGTCCCTGTCAATTTGATGTTTTATGGCAGGTGTGTGCAACCTTCATAGCAAATTCGAAGCTCATTGTGGACAATTTGAAGTTTCGATACCCAGTTATATTAATTTTGACAGTTAAGCTCATTAGTTTGTAGAACAGTTTTAAACCATTTACCGTTAATGCGATATGTGACATTATTTGTGTTTATGTCACACCTGTGCACTCTGTTGTTAGGCGAGGCAACGCGCAATTCATATTATTGTCTTCGGGATGTTGGGCCATGTACTGTAGCAGAAATTGATTGCTTCCATCATCAGGGCACTCACTTCACGAACTGAGGTGAATAACAGCAAATGATCCAGAATTGTTACGTTGTGCTCACGTTTTGTAACTTGTCAATGAATCGCCCTGATGACGGAGGCAGTATGACCTCTGAAACGTTGGTAAACATCTACATTACTACACAGCGTAACAACCCAGAAGACAGAAATCTTCAACCTGAAGGTTCATTGCTGCTCTCCGGCATTGTTTCCTATCCTGAGACAGATGAATTGTCACACCATATTTCTGTTCAGATCCATTTTATTATTATTCTCCCCTCTACGCATGCAATCAAGTACAAATAAATTCCATTTACATATGAACATTAATGCTGGTTGTTTTTCCGATTTCCATTCAAGAAGCTTGTAGATTGAAACCGGTTTAACTGTAATATCAACCTGTATTACAAACCTAGCATGGCTATTACATACCAGTACTGAACATAGATATACATGTCCCTGACAGAGCTGCCGTGCATTACACTGGTTGCAGTGTGGTGACGTAGGCTTGTCGTTCATGGCCGTTCGATTCTAGCAGGCGTAGTCGTATGACCAGTACCTTGACCACCGTTCTGCCAGAATGGCTGCAGCATTTGGAAGTTGCGACTGTGAGATGAACTAGCAAGTTCTGTATTCAGAATATTTAATTCTGTTCGTCATACTCCAGCGATATTGACCATTAGAAGACGAAGATGCTAACTGGCTTCTGAAGCAAGCCATGTTGTCTGCTGTATGTGCACACACTGAGCGCCTGTGATGCTCTTTCTTTTGAAACAAGAGCTGAGTTGACCGACGTGGATGAAAATTAAATTTGCCCTTCTGGTTTTAGACAAAATTCAATAAAAATTCGTCAAGTAATTGATATGTACGGGCGATCTTATGGTTCATAATTTAAAAAAGAGAATCGTGCAGGAATACTGTGGACCTATGTCTCGACTTCCGCATCAAATAAAAATTGAAACATAAGCATTTTGATATCGGAGACGAAATATACATGTGTTTGTAAATTTACAAAAGTAGGTCTGTATTTCCAAGATTACAAAATATCGCTGTGTACGGTACACGGGACTAATCTGTGCGATCCACGTTTGTTCTGAGTAAAGGGCGAGGGGATCAGAGAGTTGAGAAGGTTAACAAATAAGGAAGTCCTTTTAACATTATTTCCCAGCGGCAGTACATTTTAGGTTGCTCTCATTTCCTATGTCGATAATGTATTTGGTCCACATATTATGTGCGTATCTACCCAGAAACTAGTGACGTAGGCGAAACGCACAGTTCGGTCCTAGTTGCTATAATGGTTAGCATTCGTGCTTTGTATTTGAGAAGTCCCGGATTCCAATACCATAACGGAATCTGCTGCTTTAATTGAGGTTATTATGGCGGTCCATCCAAGCAGATACTAGAATAGTCGCCTACCATACTTCAGTCACAAACGCTTCCTTTCATATCCTTTCCAATTCGTCGTTCACAGTCATTCTCCCATTCTACATATTGTAACCTTTGTAGCTGAGAAAGCGTCCTAGCAACTAGTACCAAGATTGAAAGTTGGGACTCTGAAGCAGTCTCTTAAGACGGACTAAGCTGTGTTATTGTGGCCATGCAGTTGATTTGATAGCTGTGTGGAAATGGGTCGCTACGGGCCTTATTTGTCGTCCCCCAGATGATACATGAAAGAATATGCAGCAATGGTGGAATGATACTGACAGGGGAAACCCAATGAACTCGGGAGACATTTCTGTCTCAGTGCCACTTTGTCCACCATAAATCCCACTACCGTGGACTAACATTGGCGCGAAATCGGGCGTCCGCGATGAGGTCATGGAGACTAACAGCTAGGCTAGATAGAGTTTGTTTATAACCACCGGTCCGATTACGTAGCTCAGCGTAATGTCGGATCTAGGCATTTAGAATGTAAAATGACATTTGTTGAGGTAAAATCCGTCTTATGACAGTTCCTGTCGGAAAATAAGCATTTCAACAGTCGTAATAAAAAGAACAGTGATCATTTATGAAGATATTAATTTCACTAGAATTCTGACTTGTGTGTATTTGCTGCACAGGAATTTGTTGACTAGCTACTGATAGCTTAAACGTCATAGACTTAGTTGCTATGTGTACGTTTATTTTGGTGCAACGTATGTAAGAATCGATTTTCAGGGTTCCGTACCAGACATGCTGAGCTGGCGGGCAGACAGAGAGCAGACAGGCCAATGACTCAACAGCAACAAAGTTATGGTTCAATAACTTGTGTATGAATCTCGTGGAATCTTCCACCTCACTGAATCCATAATCAGAAACTTTTACACGAGTAACGCATTGAGAGGATGAAGAAGATACAGTAATGTATTCTGTTTAGTTAACTGTGTGCTACTTGTCGTAAGGCGAAGGCAGCGTTCAGAATTTCATTGCAAACGCTAATCAAATGAAGAGAGTTCATAGTCATGTTATCTTCTGAATTACCATATCAACCAGTCCTTCGACACAGCATTCTTAACCTACACTACCACATGTACTATTTGCTTTAACTCTCAATAATTCTGTATTTTATCCACAAGAGCATTAATAGATTTCTTGTGATTTCCCATAGTTATCGACGATCATATCCTTAATCAAAATTAGCCAGGAGATATATGTAATAGGAACGTGTTGTGTCTTTTTTGAGAAAGGAACTGTATTTTAACCCTTGAAGTCCAGTCACAACTGTATGTCCCACCTGATGTAACAATAACTAAATATTATTTTTTACATTTTTTGTTTGTGGGGTTCGCATGATTCTGAGAGTAAACAGCGATTATTTCCTTGAACAGCTTTAATCAGTTTATCTTTGAAATTTTGAAGTGGTGTGTTTTATATGAGGAGTGGAGTGAATTCTTTTAAATATTATTTAGAAGGACTTGGCTTTAAACAGTATTTAGATGAAATTTATGCTTCAAAGAGTGTAAGTACTCATATTAGGTCTTTTGGAATTGAATTTGGAACTATTCTTTTAAATTTCTTGAATTTAATAAAAGGTATAAACGAAACAATTCCTGTGTTTTCGTACCACGCAATAAGAACGTATAAGACCATGATCAGGTGTAGCGTCACGCATTCTATACTTCGGCTTCGCGCTATGGCTGCTTGACCTTCGTATATAAGAGGCCAAGTGGACCCTGAAATCGGCCTGAGCATGGCGACGAAGAGAATAATTCTTTTCCCTGCCATTAAGCAGTTCCTGGTCGTCCAGACTGTTTAGTGCCGGTTACTACGTTTCATTTCATAATGCTACAACAAGATATTAAGGCAAATAGCTAGCTCATTATCGAGATTCCGTGTTCTAAGGACCATGATCGAAGCATTCTTAGATATTATTTGGAAATCCCGCAACAAGTTTTAGACCGACGTAAGGACATTCGGAACTGACTACACTGAAAACTTGGCTCGGTCCATTATGAATCGACGGAAAAAAATAATTTTCAGGAAAAAGGAACAATTGAGCTTTCTTCAGCTATATTTAAGCGTTCCAGTATACGTGAAATGTAAGCAATTAAAATTTATTTGTGGGTTAGCTCAGTTAAAGCGTCTGGCTGCGGGCTGAAGCACCGAACTTCGTATCCAGTAAATGCAGTGGGTTCTTTCCTCGAGAGTAAATTGGCCGGTGCGTGAAGCTAACAAGTCACCTTTATTTTGTGGAGCTTTATCTCCACTTCCTAATTCGTCTTCATGGCATGGTACATAAGCAAGAGAACGAATTTGCCTTTTCCTTGGCCCGGGTAAAGAAGTAGTGGGTTATGAGATTTGAGGTGTTCTCGGCGGTGAGGATAATGATATTCTTGTTCTGGGTTTTGGCGCCGTGTACACTCGTCGGGACTTGCCAACGTTTCGCAGAATCATTCTGTCTTTATTTTCAAGGCTGACGTTTCAGTCATGAAGATGGAGACAGTAAAAAACGTGGACTACAGAGAGGTCGGACGGAGGAAAAAGTTAGTTTAAGGTGGGATCCACGAAGTTTTATTTAGTCCATTGTCTGCAATTAAATGTTAAATATGGTAGAGTGCGATATAGCCATACATCTTTCAAGAACGATAAGCAATGTATAATAGAAAGCAGTGGAACAACAGAATGTCAGATACGAAATGTGACATCTCAGTTGTTTATTTCATGCTATTTTAGTCTTGTCATGGAATGAGGCAGACGTCACAGAGGGAGAAAGTATGCAAATTTATCTTGTGTCACAGCTCGAATTAGAGGCAGTGTGTTGACACACACTGAGCATGGGATATTTTAAGTACTTATCTTTAATTCTTCTAATTTAGTTCCTTAGAAATAATTTCTGTTTCTAAATATACATTCTGATGCTTGTATGTTCTACAGAATGTAACAAAAGTTTGACTGTCTGTTAATATTTAATTAAATGTTACTGTAATTACGTTGTTTACGACAGAAGGCTAGAAATTGTCTGATGGAGAACGACATATAACTGAACAGGACATGTTGAAATATAATGTAACATCACGGAAACACAGCCATGTGTGGTAGTGGGAATGATGTGTTTGTTGTAACCTACCCGATTTGTGAATCTGTATTGAAACTAGATTTTCTATTTTAAATTACGTTACTACTTATGCGTACTGATCATACAATGAAGCTTCCTTTCTTTACAGGTAGCAAGTAGCCTATATCGGAAGGGGTACCGACATTTATTGCGAGCAAAATCAATATTTTACATTTCATGTGACGTCATTAATATTGTCATTAATAAGTATTGAGGTAGTTAATACAGTCACTGCCTACCGATAACTAATAACTGCATGGTGCACATCGTTTTTGAGAAGTTAATAGTAATTAATTAAGAATCTTATCGCCTTTTATGGAATGCAAATTTTTCTTATCTTGTTCATCAGAACTCGCCATCCTGAGCGAGAAGTATCCAGTATTTCCTTACCCCATGTGTCTAAGATCAATTTTAATGTTATCTCATCTTCTGTACCTACATTTCACCATCATGGGAATTTTTCTCCGTGTTTCGACATATAGGATCGAGTTGATTTTCTGCGGATTTGACCACACTGCACAGGATCTCAACCTTGGAGTTTCACCGACCTTTCCATGAGGTGAAGCGAAGGTACTGTCTTTTGTTTGGTCTGGATGTCAGCTGGTGGGAACCGGTTTGACTCTTGCGAGATTCACATCTGCTGTGCTTTGTCGCCATTCGGAGTTATTGTCTATAGGGCTGTCCTTGGAGGAACTGTCGGTAATTTAATATTATTACCACAGTTTATATTTGTTTCTATCGTCCATAATATTCCAAATGATGTAACAACTCAACCGCCATGCTCCGTGTTATCGGATAATTATTTGTAGAAAAGAAACTAATGTTGCCACGAACTAGATGTGTTATAGCTACATTTGTTTTCTACTCACACAGATCTCGAAAGGGGGAAAATGCCACAGCTTTAATACTTTTGTACACCTTCAGAAATTCCCCATTCCCCGACAGGTTTTACCGGTGACGGTTCATATTTGTATTCTGCCGTTACCCTATACGATTCTCAACACAAACCTCGGCTGTTTTGATAGAGGTTTCCCGTGGATTTCCTCTGTCTCTGTGTCTTAAAGTGCTCCTTTAAAGTAAAGTATAGCTGTCACACTATATGCCATGTAGACGCTTGGGTGGGAGAGGAATATAGTTCCTACTCATTCTTAACTTCGGCACTGGGTGGGAATGAGTGGTCAGCATCACGCCCGGCCGCGCTTATACCCTCGGGAAGGGACCCCGGTACCCATTGTATAGGATGCTGGGTGGACCCCAGAGCCGGCCTGGACGCAGAGGCTAGAGGAAAAATCCTTTGCCCCCGTCGGGGATCGAACCCCGAACTTTTGCACCAAATTCAACGGTGGAAAACAAATTTTCTCCGTAGCCCTATTTCTTATAGCACTAGACTGTCTCCTGCTCTGAGGTTGAAACGGTCTTTTCGACGTTTGGCCGAACTCCTTGGATGAGGGGTTTGTCCGAAGCAAGGCCTCTACCTGCACCGGGTAGCATAACAAAGAAAGAGGACGAAACATCAAGGGAAGAGGCCACTTTAAGGACCCAGTCGTAGATTGGAGGGTAATATTAAAATGGATTCCAGAGAAGGTGGCTCAGGTTTGGACCCAGATTTCTTCTTTAGCTGATGCAGTGATGAACTTTGGGGTTCCATAAATGCGGACAGTTTCTTGATGGAATGAGGAACAGAAAAGAAGGAAAATTCTTTACAATAGAACTGATTATTTTCCTTAATATTAATTTCAGTATTATCTTTCCACGACGTCACGGTGCTCCAAGTGGTAATGTCTGCCTACGAATAAAACGTACGTAGACAACAAACTGCTTGACAACAGTGACGGTTTGTTGAGAGGACTCTGTGTTTGTCCAGCTTATGAATTAGCTCTCGATCTGATAATTCTGAGTGACCTTGCCATAAACATTGTATTGAAACCAAGTACCACAGTATTGACGAAATGGAAGTACTGTTAACGTTCGATTTCATCAAGGTGTTTAAAATATTTGTAAACAGTGAAAGGAAGGTTGAAAGTTTGACCATGGGTTAGTAATTGTTAACGATTACTCAAACACCTGCAAAATGAAGTAAAACGAAACGCTGTGGATTACTGCAACATTTAAACTCTTTATATTTTCTACTGACATTCAATATTATTATTTATTGCATGTTAACTTTAGGTTTATAATTGGTGACAGCAGTTGCATATAACTGTAGCGTAGTCAGTATTAAGATATGAGAAATGCACGGATGAAAGTAAATTTTATATATCTTATATTGGCCTACCTCCATTCGGACACGAGACTTTAACGTGATGCCATGTTATGATCTGCTTCCTAGATGCAGTATGCAAATTGTAACAGTAAACACGAACCGTAACATCACAGTTAATTAAGATTTGATAATTTTTAATTTTGTTATAACAACAATAAATATGTGTGCTCTACAGCCAACAAAATAGGCTATTTTCAAAATATTTTAGTGAGTAAAAGTGAAATTTGATGTAGTGAACACACTTTCACTTTCGTTAGCCCTGTGAAACTGAGAAGACAAGGGGAGATTCCTTTAGGCTGGTTGCAGTTGTCAGTATAACTGCTTCGAGACATCAGTTTTGGGCCCTACAACAACAGTAATTTTTTTTTTTGGGGGGGGGGAGGTATCAGACCGAAGGTGTAAACAATACATCATATTTATTAGCAAAGCAAAAATCCGAATTGTGTTGCATTTGAGCTGAACTGCTTGGTAATTCTTTGTAAAAGATTATAAATATTACTTTCTTGTTTTTGGAAAGTCATTTACTATTTACGTTATTGTGGGAAATGACCTACTAATTGGTCGATATAGGTCGATACTGATGTAAATGTAATAGCGATTGGTTCCTTTGTACAAGCCAGTAGTCAGTCGCCCTGAGATACGAAATATATGCCTAGCTGAAACCTGACCTCCAGATATTCTTGAATTCTTCCATGGAACTATATAATATTATACGATATTATGTTCCAAGAAATAGTTGACCCCAACTAAGACCAACAGAACCCAGCCATTGGAAACATACCAACAGGCCCCCCCGAGGTTGGGTTATGACGTCATTAATACGGTGTGTGTGTGTGTGTGTGTGTGTGTTTTTCAGATTAGAGTATCAACGAACTGTGGCTTTTTATGTTGCCCCCATTTCTTCTTCTAATATGAGAATAAACAAAGCACGAGCTGACGTACATTGGGTCCACTTGATTATACATAAGAATCCGGCCTGCTGGTGGAAAATTCTGAAACAAAGTGCAGTGACCGAACTCATATTTGTTCTGTTTACAAAGCGTATTGTCGAAAGCATCTTGTGTCGGTATGCGAGCTGATTTCGTTTGGCCTACCACTAAGCTGCTTAAAGGAATCCGATTATTGTTTCCTCACGAATTCACTGTCATGACAGAAGTAACTTTTGATGTCGGGAATTACCATGCAGCTAGGCTGTTATTTAGTAGCATCTGTTAAGCGTACACATACGCTCGCAAGGTTCGTAGATCACTTAAAATTCTTTTGGCATGCAAGATGCAGAATGTTCGCCGTCATTGTACTAATCTAGACAACTGTAGAAGTTGTGCGATATATGTTGACGTTATTGTGTGCATATAATGAACACTATATGTAATAAAATATGGCGAATAGTATTTTCCAATTATAACAGTACCCAGAGGTTCATTACTCTACAGGGCACAGACCGTTGTCTCATCAAACCGGCTCCGAGGCCCACCCATTTGCCTTTCCAGGAGATATCAGGCACTCTTTCCCCGGGAACAGCAACGAGGACATTGAGCTGATTCTCTGGTCAGTCAAGTACCAAGGCTAAAAAAGCGTCAAACTTCACCTCCATGCCGTGATGATACCATGATGTGGGCCCGTGAACCATAAACATTTTCAGAAGAAACTTTCTCCATCCTTTGTCTGGAGGAAAACAAGCGTTTTAGAAATCGATTTTCTCTCTTCTGATCTTTTATTGAAGTTAAAAATTGCGGATTCCCTGACTTGAAGCACAACTTCGCCTGTTCTGTGAGAATATTATAATTGTTTTCATGGTTCAAGAACCTGGCTGTCTGTTTAAAATCTCTTAGCCCTGAAGATGGCTGTCTTCTGTTTCTTCTCGGATGTAGCGCCGTGTTGTCTGGTAGAAGTTTACGAACGTTTCAGAGTTCTTTGTTGCCTTCATCATCAGGGCCGTTATGATGGAAGCAGCAAGTACCCCTGAAACTTATACCAGATTATACGGCGCTGCAACCAAGCAGACAACCATCTTCGTACTCTCCAACGTGAGAACCTGAAATCCTTCTTTAAGCCCTGTTCGGGGTTTCTGTTTCCCGCCCAGCTATCAATTCCATTCAGGTCCCAGTTTCCGGACCCATACATTACTGGAAGAAGCAAAACTTTGTAAAATGTTAGTTGCGTTCTTATTACTTTGTGCTTTAACTCTCTCAAGCAGTGTTTACTATGTACGAGTATACGTATTCAGCCAATATTTCATAACTACATTTCGCACACGGTGTATTTTTTGGGCTTCATACGATTCTCACAATATTTCCCTGAAAGTAATAACCAATTAATCTTTGTAATGAAAACAACGCGTTATGTCTTCTTTGAATTTGTAATTGCCATTAAGAGCCTCGTGTTTCATGACTATGTGTCATACAGTTCTGCACATGTTATGTTAGAACTTGGTTTCCACTTTAATATTTTTCTTGTTTTTCAGTTATATTACATCCCATACATTATAATTCGAGGCTTTTGAATTATTTTATCGTAGAAGTAAATACCCTATAAAGTGGTGAATAAATGGAATAATAATAATGATTATCTCTGCTGGCTTGTTTCATGATCACGCCTCCTGTTACAGATGACCGCCTGTCCTTGGCTGATAATTCTTTTGTAGTTTTCCAAACAAGTATTTCAATTTTATCGTAAAATATAAGTCACGGCCGACACTTTTTTGTTGTCCTGTCAGTTTATAAGTTATCTTACCCTCTCATCCGTTGCTGACCTTCATAGTACAGGCCATAAATCGCAAATAAGTCCCAAGGGTCACAGGATCAAATCCGGCTCAATGCATAAAGTTGTATACACGTGTTATTATCGTGTTTAGTTTTTTGATGGTATTATGAAAATTATATTATTCCAGATAATATTCTGCTTTTGTATTGTTATTTTTGTATTGATAATTAATATAAAATAGTAACAGTAATTATTACTGAATTTAAAAGGAAATCGCGGACATAATTGATTATATAATACGATACTTGTTAGGGTATTTATAGTTGTGATTGGCGTTGTAACTGGTAAATACATGTGTAGATTTGTATGTCTTGTCTATAGAAACGGGTTCTCGAATCCATAAGTTTTATCGTTGTGGCTACTGAACGTATTGTGCTTGGGATCTACACTGAATTTATTGGGCGATTTTACTCTTGTGGGTCTTCTGGGTTGTAGCACCCGTATAATCTGGTAGACGTTTGCCAACGTTTCAGAGGTCCTTGCTGACTCCATTATTGGAGCCTACCCCATCATAAGTTCCTACTAGATTACCTGGCGCAACAATCCAGAAGAGATCCATCTTTGTCTTAATTTTGATTCATGCCGGTCTAATATTGCCTGTGCCCGGGTAGAGGGGTGTCAATTGAGGAAACTAAAAAAAAAATTCTGTAAAGGTACCATTTGGCTGCACGCGACAGAGACAAGCGACCGAGGCAGGCGACAGAGACGGGCCTTCGGACACATCGCAACTTGTCGCCACAAACTTTTGAGGTGACGACCGAGACATGCGGCACGCCAAAATGACAAAGTGTTTGTTTTCTTTGTTTTGTTGAGACATACGTGCACATATTCTGTGAAAAATGAGTACAAAAATGCTTCTAAAAAGGTTACTCGAAGAAGAAGAAGATGATGTGTTGCTGTGTTATTTGTTGCGAAAGAAACAAAGAAAATCTATGAGTTCAATATTCAAAACCAGACGTGAAGAAGGATCTTTCTGTCTGTTAATAAAGAATAATTTATCATTAGAAGAAGATAATTTCAGGAGTTATTTCAGATTGAATCATAAGCAGTTTGGTTACGTACTGAGTTTAATAGAAAAAACATACAAACAAAAGGGGATATAACACCACAAGAAAAACTGTCACTCACGTTACGGTAAGTTTCTTATATTGTATTATTACTAATTATGTCACAAATATCATAATAATTGTCTTCATCCTGTGTAGTACACTGTGTCTGGACCGTTAAGTTGGTTGGTTGGTTGATTCGGGGGTCGAGGCAGTACTTATAGGAGAATATGCTGATACCTCAGATGTTGGACATCCCACTTGTCACTGATGTTGCTTCTTGCATATCCATCTGAATCACTTCATATTTACTCAAAATGTTATATATGTCGTTCTTAGCCTGTATTTTCAAACGTGGATGTAGTTTCCTTAACACAGCCTTTACGTGGTTCCCAAATGAAGCAATATCGTCTTCAATTTCTGTAGCAGTGTTGGCACTTAACTGTTGCATTGCAATTTGCCGGCTTTCGTCCCGTTTCACGAGATAATCAAGAATATCATCAAGATTGTTGTTGCGTCTTTTTCGTCGTGGAGGCGGTGGTTTAGAGGACTGCGATGCTTCATTTGGACAACCTTCGCTGTTTTCATTCTGAGTCTCAAACTGTGCGTTTGCCGGTGAATTTGAAGTTGACGGGACTGCTGAATCTGAATCAACATTACATGCAGTAGGTCTTTCTGTTGAAACCAGTTCTAAGAATTGGAGTCTCTTGAAAAAATCCCACTTAGAATTTTTTGGTGGTGCAGCTGATCCGGTTGACATTTTTCTTTTGCGTTTAAATCGATTGTATGAATCCCGTATATACTTCCACCGTTTTTTACAGTCTCCATCTGAAATGAGAAAATACGCCCATTTACTTGTACGTGCATGCGTGTGCGTGAGAGTATGTATTTGTGTGTTGTTTGTATACGATATCACTTATTGAGTGATTGACAATTTTTTCCCTTCCTTTCTTTCTTTTCAGATTTATGGCAACTGGCGAAAGTTACGCTTCACTATCGTTTGCGTACCGTATATCAGCGTGTCATATTTCAACAATCGTGAAGGAGGTTCTTAGGTGTTTAAGAAACACGTTGGTACCTAAACTCATGCCTAAACCTACGCAAGGAGAGTTTCAACGCATTTCAAACGAATTTTGGATAAAATGGAATTTTCCGAACACCGTTAGAGCCATGGATGGAAAACATATTCGGTTAAGAGCACCTCCAATCTTTTTCAACTACAAAGCATTCTTTTATATTGTTATTTTAGCCATCAAGGATGCTAATTACAAGTTTATTGCGGTGGACGTCGGTGCGTATGGCAAAGAAATCTACAATGGAACAGAAAATTATTGGAAATAACTTTAATTTTCCGGGTCCTAAGTGCCTTCCGGGAACTAATACAAAGCTGAACCATTTTTTACTTGGAGACGAAGCATTTGGTCTCGACACGTATCTGATGAAGCCCTATACAAAGAAAGTTGCAAAGAACTAAACAGACATTCAATTATCGCCTTTGTCGTGCCAGAAGGGTATCAGAAAATGCATTTGGGTTGCTTTGCCAAGTATTTAGAATGTTTTATACACATATAAACATTTTGCCGGAGACATGTGATGATTTGATATTAGTCACCTGTTCTTTACATAACCTGTTACGCGATGGATTCCTAGAAAAATCTGAAAAAACTTTCTATCACTTAAGTAATGACGTGGAAACAACGCTAACACCAAACATGCACTCTTAATATCGAGCAGGAGGCTATGCAAATAGAGCAGGATTCGAGATAAGAGAAGAGTTGAGAAAATATTTCATGTCAGACGCTGGTGCAGTTTCTTGGCAAGTAGATCGCATAAACAGAAGAAACTAACTAACCAATAGACCTGGTAATAATCCATTCATTGCATGATGTGTTTAAGTCAAGAAGAAGTTATATTGTATTATGAATGATACATGCATTATAAAAACGTAAACAACTAACCACTTTTGTGTAACTTCCCAGCTATAGCCTTCCAGACGTTATCACGAATATTCCCATCCTTGTATGACTCGACCTCAGGATCGAACAGTAGTCGGTTTTCTGCTACTAATTCTACCAATTGCTCATCTTGGTCACCAGTAAATTTAATTTCTGCCATTATTTTACCCAACAACACACGTGCTGCCTGAGCCCGTCGCGAGACACTACTGGTCCGAGAGCGGTCTCCTGTGCTTTGTCTCTGACGCCCGTCTCTGTCGCCTGTCTTTGTCTCGCGCTCGTAATTGTACTTCATACGATTGTACAGAGAGCAGACAGGAAGCGACCAGTCTCGGTCCCGTAACTCTGTCGCCTGCCTCGGTAGCTTGTCTCTGTCGCGTGCAGCCAAATGGTACCTTAAGTGTCTACAAATAATGTTTGTTGATTTTTTCCAATACGTTATAGAAATATGATTTTTATACATTTTGCACATTAACATAATTATTATGTGATGGTTTTGCTACGTGCAGGTAATATGAAATATCGGCTGTAAAGTATCATTCATACTTCAGCTGCAGTTTGCTGGCTTATACCCCTTTGCCTTGGCACCAGATCTGTTTTTCACGAATATGACACTAAACTTACAGATTTTCTAAAATAATTACTAAGCGGACGAAATCTTTGTACGCAACATAAAATACAGATCAACTTTTGTTTTAACATTTTTAGATATGGTAATTATTTAAAGAATTTCAGGAAAAAGAATTTCTCTATATGTATTGTGCTTATTCTTACCACAGTTAGTTTCAGTCTGCAATGACCAATGAAGTATGCAAATGTGCAATCCTCCAATTAAATTTATAGTTTTCTCTGTACCTCCGAGAAAATGGTGAAATACAATATTCAAAAAAGACCACGATCTTTTCCGTACTATCATATAATCTTGTCCAGCATTAAAATAAATAGTGAAATTAATTATGAACGTCAAATCGATAAAATTCTAGATTAAATCCAATGAATAATTGGGGAGTATTACAGGAAACTGTGATAAGCATCTCAGACTGGTTGTTGTACAATCCTTTTAATTTACTTTTTCGCCTTGATATTAATTTTGATAACGTCTTATCATCGCCGTAAGTTGTCTTTCTTAAATCGATGAACACGTACTGGTAATGTATTGTGCAATATTTGGTTTGCATCCTTCACCTCACATGGCGATGTGGGATATTTGCTGGACAAACAAGAAATTAAAAGATAAGATGAATGTCAATATTATTTGTAAACATTTATATTGATGAACAATTTTTAAAATGAAGTGAAGGTCAGCTGTGGGAAGGAAAGTGATTGATATGTTTACGATAACATAATGGGATATGGATGGACCTCTGTTTCAACAAGCATTCTATAGGCAGCAGATTTCAAAACTTATCACATGTGGATTTTCCTGTTTTTTCGAAGTATGTTTTAGTTCAAGGATAGAATATTTGACAATATTTTGACAGCTGTTGCAATAACATAAATTTATCTTTTACAGAAGTCTTTTTAAGGGAAATCTGACTTCCCAAACATGCTTCTGAAAAATTATTATTGTTATTGTATAAGTATGTATTACTAGTGTTTGCCTGTCACTGGCTCCTTGCTGTTGGAAAACATTTTAATAAATTAATTAAATTCAATTTTTTATTTTTGTGTGGATATGACTAATTAATAATAATGTAATTGGGTTTAAATAAAATTACGAACTGTGTGCGTGTGTCGAATACATCTTTAAGGAACTTACAATATAATTCTGTAGCAGAAAAAGTATGAATTTTTAATTTCATACAGTGGATTTCCACTTTCATTAAGTTTCAGTAATCTACTTCCTTTTTTGTTTTATGTGAAAGTGTTCTTTTATGTCTTACAGATTGCCACTGTACTGAAGAAATGCAATCCGAGTGTCCTTCTCACATTGGTAAGTACATTCTTATTTCATTACATCTGTTGCTTAAACCGTGTTCCATAATTGTTCATATTTCCTTGAGCTCTTCACTTCTGCCTGTTACTGTTAATGAACTATATGGATCTACTCTTATTAACAGTACACGGGATCTGGCACTAATCTTGTTACAGGTGGTTAGATGGCATTATACTAACGTGTTTTTTACCACTAACTGTTAAAATTAGTTATTGGCTACGGTTTAGCATATCTAAATTCCTCTAAATGTACTTGATTTTTTTTCCCAGTTAGAATTAATAAACTATTCAATGCGTTTCACTGTGATTGAAAGGCGAAGCTTCGCCTGTACCTGAGCAGCGCAACTTTAAGACGTATAGGTGGCGTGGAGGTACACCTCGGCCTTGATAAAATTCATAAAGTAAATCGTTTTTATGAGAATTCAGGTTTTCACGGCGGCAAGTATGAATATGGCTGTCTCCTGGGATGTTGTGCCTTGTAGTCTTGCAGAAACCGATCGACTTATCTCCTTGATAATGGAGGCGGTAGTCACCCCTAAAACTTATTAATTTCTACGAGACTACGCGGTGCAACATCCCAGAAGACAGTCATCATCACTTTTGCCAGTCATCATCACCTACTTATATGAGAAAAATGACCATGTATGTGGAACTGCTGATTTAACAAAGAAGGATAGCAACCATTTTGTATTTGCGTAGCTGTGTATGACATAAAGTGTAGATAAGTTTGTAGCTTTCTATGGAGTGAAAACTGGATAAGTGATAGATAGGTGGTCTTGTTAATTACCTATATCCGAAATATAGATGCTGTGGCTATCAGCAGTACAAACATGTTTACGTTAGAGTCAAAGAAAGTCTCATAGAATTATAGTTGTTTTCACATTCGTTTCATAGCCTATATATGATGTGCAGGGTCTTGACACAAGGCTATTTTATGCTGAATAGGACTTCCGGAAGAAATTTTTACAAATCGGCTTATTCTTTATTTTGGCTTGTACATGTTTATTCTGAAGGCTGTAAACTTTTACTTACGAATGGAAATATTTCCCTTTCTTACGTGGTTGTTTACTGATGCGTCTTCAAATATCTATTGGTCATGAGTCGTTGATTTTATTTATTTCCATGATTCTTTCTTTACGCTTCCAACCGTTTGCTTTGAAGCTAAATTGACAGTCCGTTATTAAATGTAGGAAGAATTTCTTCGTTAGTGTCGTTTCCTAGCAGTTAAACGTGTGAAGGAGTGACCGTTGTACAGTCATCGGATGGACTCATAGACTGACACATTTGGTGCGTCGCTTTCTCGTGCAGATAAAAGTTAGGTGTTTGCACGTTTGTCAGAGCGTGGCTCATGAAAGCAGATGAATAAAAAAATGCATCCGTTTCTGTATACTAATTTGTTATTTGCTTGCCTTAGTCTAAGCACGTCTATTGGAAAAGAAAGTAATCGTTATAGGTGTGTTTTCAGGATGATATTTTATCTACACAATGAATTTTCTTTTCATACTCGCATTTAAATAGATGTAACAACAAAGTTTTCTTTGTGTGCCACATGACAGGTGCTGTATCTAGCTAACCGCCCCACCATCTTGGAGAAACATAGCTTGTTATTGTGTTTGCATATGGTTCATGTATAGGCTGTTCAAAATTATTAGTGGATTTAGCGTGTTATTAACTTCCGAAGAAAACGCAGTGTTTAAAAGCGAGGGTCGAGTCCGCTTGATTACAGATTATAGCACTGAAAATTGAACCAAGAATTGAATCCAAGAAGCTGATGGTAACGCCTGTGAACACCGAAGGTCACACCCGTAGACAACTCACAGCCAAAACGCTTAAGTTATGCGGAGTTGTGGCACTTATTTTTATTCTTCGTCAGTTACAATTCTAAGCTTTTTATGTAAGTAATTTCTTTGTGAGTTTCTTCCATATAATCATCATATTTTTGTGGTAGATACAGACTTACAAAGAGTAGTAGAGAAACATAAAAACTGTATTCTCTCCAGAATGCATACCATTATAATCCGTTTTGTTTTCTAATTGTCCCTTAAATTTTGGGCTGTGATGCAAACTGTGTAAGTCCTTTATGTCATCAAACTTTGTGATGGCTGCTTGATCACGTCTGATGCTGATTAGCTTGTATTATAGTATATTTCGTTTCTTATAAACGATGGGTTTTAAACGTGAAGAAATAGTAAGTACATGAGCTTAAACGAGCCCAGTGCTATTTTACACATATGTAGGATTCAGAATGCATCCTGTCTGAATTCAAATGCGCATGAAATTAGCATATAACTTTGTATTATAATTGACTGTTCTTTAAAAATCAGTGGATAAGTATCATGAACGACCGATAATGTACTATATCTTTTCCAGTTCATGCTAATTTGCGTAAATTTCTCTTAGGTAATATTTAAGGCGCTTAGCTCTTGGGATATCAAGGATTTTCATGTCCTCAAACCCTCTGTTAAGACTCCTGGAACGAGGAGTAAGCACAGGTGAGCACAACACAGGTCACATATATAATGATGGCTAATTATTAGTCGAAACATGTAGTCTGATGCATAATTTCACAGTAGTGTAAAGTGTGTGAAAAAAATGCGTAAAAAGTTTAGGTTATTCAGCGCGAAAAATAAAACTCCCAGCTTTAGAACGGTTAGTCCCATGGGCACTCTTTTTCTCCTCTTAGATTCAGTACTTTAATATTATACTTTTGCTATGTCCAGGTCTTCTAAGTGGTCTCCTGCAGGCTTACCAACCAGAATGTTTTGTGTATTTATTTTCACCAACTCTTCATCATCTGTTTAATTACCCCGACAGCAAGAACTTGGTGATGTGTACAAACTGAAGATTTTCGTTGTGTCTTGTAGCGGTTTGATTGCTGTGGTGAATACCTTTGCGAAACATGCTGTGCCAGTGCCACATTCCATCGTATACCTGTTTGTCCTTCTCACTCGCTCTCTGAGTCCGTCTGTTGTAAAGCTTTGCTCATGCACTACCATTCATGGTCTGCCATCCGCCCGCCCCTTCAGACACAGGGACTGAAGGTCTGTCGAGGTCGACTGCCGGGGTGAGATGCATGATAGTCGCAAGCGTAACGTAACACGTAGCATTAGTGTTTTTGGCAAAGCGTTTTGTAACAAACAATATCCCAGAAGACAGTCAGCTTTAAATTTTAAAATGGCTGTCTCCTGGGTTGTGGTGCCGTGTAGCCTGCTAAACGTTTATCGAGGTTTCAGAGGTATTTGCTGCCTCCTTTATCAGATCGCCCTGATGATGGAGGCAGTAAGCATCTCTGAAGTCATCTCCATACTCACCACGATGAGAACTTGAAACCTTACATCGATACTAAGTTTAACTCATTTTGACAATTATTTCAAAATGAGCTTATTCAAAATATAATCTTCTTATGTGAAATTTATTTTACATTCAGTGTGTATGAGATATCAGCCTTCGTTTAACCGCGAAGTGCTTATTTTGAGATGTAATCGCGACGTTCTTCTGAAGGAACTAAAGAAAGAAAGAAAGAAAGGCCTTATTACGTACAACCGACCTAGGGACTGGTTTTATTGTTTAATGATTATAAGATGCTGCTGATTTTATGTAACTTCGAATGAAATAGGATGACTGGATGATGGAAGAGTTGAGGGGGGGGGGGGGCATAAGAATGGCCTGTCATGTTTGTCTGCAGAAGCTGAGAAAATTCATAGAACTCATGTCGGAATAACCGTTCCCTACCTGGAATTCGAAATTTCAACCTTCCTTTAGTGAGTCAGTCATATTACTATCGTATACAACTTCTTGGTACCATAATTTTGGAACCGACTACATCCCGTCTCGTTCAGACTTTGCTCATTTTCACGACACCATGTTGTTTTGTGTACTGATCAAGGCGCCAAGATTCTGTGCCCGAACATAAAAAGAGTAAAGCTGCCCCACTATACGCCATGTAGGCGCTTGGGGGGAGAGAATTCATTCTTGACCTCAGCACTAGAAGGGGGTGAGTGGTAAGCATCACGCTCCGGCCGTGCTTTACCCCTGGGAAAAGACCGCGGTTTCCATTGGATAGGAGGCTGGGTGGGCCCCAGAAACGGTCTGGACGCAGAGGCTAGAGGAAAAATCCTCTGCCCCCGTCGGGGATCGAACCCAGGTCGTCCAGTCCGTAGCAAGCCACTATATTGACTGATAAGGGGCAAAGCTCCACGCATTTTATACTTCGGAACTACGTAAAGGCCAGAGGTCAGCATGATACTCCGGCCGATTTATTTTGGAAATTATCCACCGATAACCATTGGAAAGAACGTTGGGTGGACCCCAGAGTTTGCGGCAAAAGTAGGCACTAGATAAGGATAATAGGTAATAGACACTGTAGGATTTCGGTTCCGCGCGTTTCAAGGTTGATTCGGAGACTTCTTATGGACATGTATTCAGCTTACAGTGACTCGTATTGTTGATCACAAGCCTTTCTCTGTTCTCTGCAGAGAACAAGGAAGCGAGGCGGCTCTAGCAGCTGATGTTGTTTGGGTCCGAGTTAGCTCAAACACAACACCAGTTTTCCTGTGCCGTGTTGCAACGTCGGCATGTAAACAAAGCAGGATGCACGTGGTAACACGATGAATGTAGCATCATTTCGTATTTAGAGAAACCGTTATTGTGTTTAAGAAGAAAAATGTCGATGTTTGTCTTCTGGGCTATGACATCGTGTGGACATTTCTATCTTCAGCCCTGAACATGGAAACATTATGTTTCTCCGAAACTCTTGTATCTGTCTACAAGTCCGCACGTGGTCACAAGGCAGAAGACCATCTATATCTTCATCGCCGTCAGAACCTCAAATCTCATAAAGAAACCTGAATGACAGTTCTGAAGTAACACTGACAGTCCAATATATTTATTTCTTTTTAAGTAAAACTGGCCCCATTCATAAACCCTAGAAAGAAAAGGGGGTGGGGGGTGAAGATCCATGGATGGAGATGTGTGGTGAAACTCAGCCTTTGACCCCTTCTGGGAATCAAATCTCGGTCATCTAGCCTGTAGTCCGTTACTTTACAGACTGAGCTGTCACGACCTATGAGACCAAATAATATTTCAGTACTTAAAGCCTCTTCTTCTTGTTAGAAATGATAAGAGGTTTATAGAACAGTCGCTTCTGTTTTATTCCAGTGGCCGTCGGTTTCCGTAACACGAGAATTCAGAACTGTATAGATTTATCGATATGAAGATCATGTCATTTCGAATACGTGCAGTGAAATTACTCTCGTTACCTAAAGAGGAGTGACGTGGAACTCGAATGTGGTAAAACCAAATATTATTCAACAAAGAACTCAGAAATTTTGCACAATAATTAAAAATGAAAAAGCCACTTCTTTTGGTAAATTGAGTAATGATTTGTAATTAAAACTAAGGGTTGTGATTCTCCCAAGTTCAAGACAGTACCTCGCTATTAGTTGAATTTACTCTGAAGATAGAGGTATTTCGTTCTTCCGAAATGTTGATAGCCATCTACAAGACTACACCGCACTACAAACGAGAAGTACACACAATCGAACTCTTATAACAATTTTTACATATTTTGTGTGAACAACTTCGTCAAATTATGAAAATTAGAAATATAGAAATCTGGAAACAAAGAGTAAATTATGTCGCACACATTATAACGCTATCTTAGTGCAGGAATATAAATACTCTGAGTTTTGGAGCTAGAAAATGTAAGCAAGTGATGGCGTCTCTTAATATTAGCACAAAAGTAGTTCAGTCTATTTGGTTTGTTAAATATACATCAAGAATCCAATTTTTTTCTGTTGATGTCTCAACGAATTCCTGGTTCAGAAGATAAGGATCACGACCAGACAACATCGAATAATAAACCTTGACTCTTTAAGTCTTAACAAAGGTCAGTGAACAAATTGGATGCTTGCCCGTTGTGTTTATACATTGGCGTGTTATTCTGATCAACTGATTATGTAACTACGCTGTTCTAATTACTGATATATTTAGCTATATGGCTGTTATTGTGGGTTTTTCTCTTTCGTTGTTTCGTTTCCGAACTTTGGATTATCCAATGGTAGAAGTAAAGTCCCTCGTGCTTGGCTAAGCACTACGCAAAGCAGAGACGTATGGATGTGGGGTATAGCTCCACGCATTGTTAACCTTGACACTAGAGGGAAGTGAGTGGTTAGATTCATTCTCCGGCCACTTAGGTCCCGTCTCCTGGTAAAGTCAGATGAGGGGAGCAGACTTGGTCTGGACGAGAAAAATTCTGCCCTGCCGGGAATCGACTCCCAGTCGTCCAGCCCATAGCCTGGTGACGGTACAGACTACGCCACTCCGGCTACATGTGACTTATGAAATCTGCATACAATTTCACTCACACTATTGGTCATTTCACACCGGACAAAGCAGCCAGGTCTGCTGTTCGGCCTATCAGTGTTTCTCAATCCGCGACCCTACATTATGTTTGTGCTGCCGTTGACATTTTTTGGTGATATTGTATCAAGTGTATGATGAAAAATAGTTACCTGATGTCAGAAAGCCATTTTGTTAATGTCTGACAGTAGACCGCCCTATCGCTTTGAGCATCTGGAGAGCTTAATGAAGAATGTGTGATTAAGAACCAGGTCGCGTTTCATTGTCATGTGGGCGGATGAATGCGAACCACAGAAACAAAAATTAGATCGATATTGAAGGAATGATCAAGTAAAAACATTGATAGGTGATTAACTAATGATTCATTTCGTTAAATGAATTTATTGGCGCATAGAAATATTTTAAATATGTTATCACGAAGTGTCCATAAATTGCCCTTATATTACTATAATCCTGAAGGCAGCGTGTCGATGATAAGAGACAGAGTTGGCCTAAAATGTTAAAAAGGTTGAGAACCCCTGTTCTAAGCTGTCATTGAGTGATAAAACCATCAAGTTTGTAGTACTGAAAACAAGATACAGAAGAATTTGTGTTGCTACGATTATCTTAACTTGAGATAATTCGTAGGATGTTTGGTGAAACAAATTCTTTTTTGCGTTGTTGACTTGATATAACCCAATTCCGTGCTGTCATATTTCAAGTGGTGTGATGTGGTTCCAAACCATCCTATCGATATGATGCTGAGCATTGCGAAACTATGAATCGATATACCAAAGGAGAAGTGAAGTGCTCACAGTATCATGATAAAATACTTCTGTCTTATTTTAGGGAAGCAAATTATCTTTTTTGCTTCATTTGTATGTCGTAAATACGAATTGTTCTCCTTGTATCACACTAACTATATGACATTTTTAAATTGTACTACAGTCAGCAAACAAACGTTTCACCCATTAAATGACAAACAAATTTTGATTTTAATACATCATCATTCTCTAAAGGCTTGTACCAATGGTTTATTTTTTATATGAACAATATGTTGAACATTGTCAATTTTATGGGATATAGCTACGTTATTATACACGACGTTTCGGGCGTTGATCCTTTTCCCCTCTTCAGGGTGATTGGTTGTATTATTAAGATTAATTGTGAAGGTTGCAATAAATGTCGAAACATTTTGAATACTAGGCTAACAAGCTAATCGCAAGTTGCCACGGGTTGTAAGATTAAACATAATAAAATGTCTGCCAGTATAATACGATTTTTACTACATTTATGCTGGATTCTTTATAAATATGCTGCATTTAATTAAGTTATGTATGCTCCATGTTGTTCTGCGAGTTGCCTATATCCGTCGTTCGTGCAGCGCTTATCCGCTACTTTAAGCGTAGTACGGGTGTTGTAACACACGATTTAATAAGTGAATATACAAAAGCCACTGAGCAGTCGTTTCCCACATTAAATTTCACTTCTCTTTCCTACACAGTTTTATTGCATATTTTAAACATATGTTTCAACCCAGTATATTCCTTAAATAATTGAGTAAAACCACGAAAACCTCAGTGAAGGTGTCCGTAATCCCTCTTAAGATTCGAAATGGGTACTTCTCAAATATTAAGATATGCTAATTAACGATGATACCGCTACTGATTAACGTTTGACGTGGTACTTTCCAGTTTCTGGTGTTGTGTAGTCCTGCATAGGGCGTTTAACCGTCTGACGGTTGTAATAGTAGAAGCTTTCACGGCAATTGAATGCAGTGAGATTTACCAACGTTTCAGAGGTCCTTTTTGCCTTCTACCAGATTACACGACATACAACCCAAGACATCCTTCTTCGTCCGAAAAGACTTTATTGCGTCTCTAGTTAACTTTCTGAGTTGAGCAGGGCTACATACTTTAATAAAGAATTCTGTTGAGACAACGTTAACGTCACTAAACGTGATTACGTATCGTTGTTTAACCACAAGCAAGAAATAATAGATGAGCTCTACTTTTATGCCGAAGAACTCTGTTTTTGTAACGTTGAAGAAGGAAGAGTACTACACTGAAATTTTTCTGCCATGATCACTGTAAATTATACATGTTTATTTTATAACAAAGTTTGATTAAACTATTACGTCATCCCGGACATTTTGGATGATAAGCAAGTTGATCATTAACCTTTTCCTAATTAAGACTCATATACATAGATGTAGTTAGTTGTAGTTTTGAATAGATCCCATGTGACAATACGAAAATTGTGTACAACTATCGGTAAACCTACGTCCAGCCACTGCGCATTGTCCTCAAGGTGCACTTCCCTCGTGTGAAATGAAATGCAGAGAAAACCTTTCCCTTTTCAACCGAACAGCTTGACAACTCGTCATACATTGTATAATTACTGATTTCCAGTATCTTGGTTGTTCTGTCCTCCGCGCTAACTCTTTTATTTAAGGATAACCGTGTTAAGTGATTGATTAATTTCGAGGTAAAATGTGGTTCTGTTCTGGGTTGTTGCGTCGTGTAGTCTGTTTCAGTGGTGCTTGCTGCCTCGATCATCAGTGAAATGAGCAACAACCCAGAAGAGGACCTAAAATCTCACGGTTTAAAGTTCCTTTGCCACAGTTTAAAATAAAAATTATGTATGAATATTTCCGTCTTCTGGGTTGTTGCGCTGTGTAGTTTGGTCGATGTTAACCAACGTTTCAGAGGTCATACTGCGATTCATCGCCCTGATGACGGAGGCAGTATGACCTCTGAAACGTTGGTAAACATCGACCAGACTACACAGCGCAACAACCCAGAAGACAGAAATCTTCATACTCATCGCCCTGATGATGGAGGCAGTATGACCTCTGAAACGTTGGTAAACATCTGCCATACTACACAGCGCAACAACCCAGAAGACGGAAATATTCATACTCACCGCTGTGAGAACCTCAAGTCTTACAAAAATTATGTAGCATTGAATGAGGTGGTAATATAACAATGAATGGGGAATAGGCAAGGTTACGGAAGGACACGAATATGACCTGTTTGAGAAGTAATCCTTGCATTGCTGTGGGAAGAGTGAACTGCATACTGATCAGAATAGTCTGCAGGTCGATCGAGTTTTGAACTTGGTACAGTCGAATACAAGACCAGAGTGTTACCGTTACAGAAGCCTATTCAGTCAAAATTCAGAGTGGAGTCAGTTATTAGACATGGCAGAAAATCCACATTTCTTGCGAAAATGTTTATGGATAAATGTTATGTGCGATTGGAGCATAATATGTAAGTATAGTAATGCCATTTTAATTACTATAGCACGTTATACATCAGTTTGTAGTTTGTTTTGTATATTATGCATAACCTTGTATATTTTGGGAATTAAATTAAATCTGACTTCAATATTTGTCCTAACTAGGGCTTTTTGCATTCATAAGATACATGCACGGAAGCTTGACTTTCAGGAGACTGATTTGCTATTACTTTTGAAACGTATTAACCATCGTGGTGTAAAGGTTAGCCTTCCTCTTTCGCGTTTGGTAAATGGCGGGTTCAAATCATGTTTTAGGCATGGGCTAACCTGATTGAGATTTTCTTGATTTTCCTAAGAATATCCAGGTGAGTTTCAGGATCTCTTTCTGAAGTAAGGTGTTCCTAGATACCGCTGTTTATAATCATCCCTGCATTTGACTCTTAAGAAGTACGTAGTTTAGTGTTGTTAAACCAAGAAACGAAATGGCAGAACAATTATTACAAATCGAATACCCCTCCCCCAAAGAAAACAAACAAAACAAATACAAGCAAAGTTACCCGTTAAGACTACACAATAATCTACAAAAAATTTCAACAGTTTGCAAGATTTAGGCTTACGTAATTTGATGTAAAGAGCAAATAGGTGTTTTAATGATACTGTCGTGTAGAGGTTGGGTGAATCTGAGCAAACATCCCGTAAAAACAAATAACGACACAAGGTTTTCGTAACCTAGATGACTGAGCAGTCTGAGTAACCGTGGTGACGTGCAACACCGACCTTGTTTGTCGTCATTAAGGTGAGGCATTGCGTGTGAGCTCCATCTCATCATACGTCCTCTACCTCCTTTTCATGCGGAACCTGGAATGCTGTTTGCTCTGCTGTCTGTTAGCTGATTGTCATCCATATATGCACTAGCTAATGCAGACCAAATAAGGAAGAAAACACCTTCATTTACATCCCCCTTCCAATTAATACTTATCGGCCTTTGAGGTCAGTAACAGAATTCTGAATTCCACAATAACATTGTTATTTTCTAACCGGCTTCATCCCATTGTCTTTCTCACCAGCTCGCTGATGTCAACCCACTGGCCTGTTTAGAATAGTCCAGGAACTACGAATCCTTGGACATCCAATAGGTTTTTCAACAGGTGATTGGTTCATTGATTCAAGGCGTCTACATACACGGAGCAACACACGGGATTCGAATCTGCGATCCCAGGGCGATTTCCCTGATGATGGAGGCAGCAGTCTTCTACCAGACAACAAGGCGCGTCATTCCTTTTTTATAGTTTCCATGACTTTAAAATAATACAGACCAAGCAGTTTTCAGCCATATTGTCACGAAGATGGTCTGATCGTCCTGATTTGGAAAGCTAGATTAAGAACTGGCAACCATGCCGATACTTTTAAATACCTTTAGCCAGACTTTTGCTTTGTTGTTCGTTGAATTGCCTCCTCACCTGAAGGCACCAGTACTTGAATGGGGTGTAAAGAGAGCTTCTCCACACAAAGGATCCAAGTGCAAACAAAGCCATAACGTGGGAAACAGTTGCCGGACAGACAAGGTCTGTGCAGGTATTAGAAACAAGTAAGAATTGGTCACATTGTAGAACCGGTCCTCAGTGGTCACAGTTGGAGTATCCCTGGCTCAAATATAATGTTTCCCACTCAGTCATTGTTAAATGCAAACACTTTATATTTCGAATGGTAACGGAAAGTGTCAGTATAGTGACTGGCTAAGGGCTGGACGACCTGGGTTCGATCCCCAACGGGGGCAGAGGATTTTCCTCTTGCCTCTGCGTCCAGACAGGTTCTAGGGCCCACCCAGCCTCCTGTCCACTGGGCACTGGGGTCCTTTCCCAGGGGTAAAACACGGCCGGGGCGTGATACTGACCACTCAACCCCTTCTAGTGCCGAGGTCAAGAATGAATTCTCTCCCCCCAAGCGCCTATATGGTGTATAGTGGGACAGCTTTATTTTTACTTAACGGAAAGTGTGGACATCAAAATGATTTTAAAACCTTCTCGCGTTGAACAACTTTTGGTTTGTTCTGTATGATTCAAGTCTCTGAATCAAAAAATCATTGTATCAACAGTCAGCGTTCCTGATTAAGGTTTAAATTTGTTCCTGTGCCTGAACACCAGACAGGAGGTGGAGATGAAGTTCCACACTTCCGAGCAAAATGAACGTACAGCTTCACGTTCCGGTCGCTTTATTCCGATACTCATTAGACAGGTAGCTAGGTGGCCATGGTGGCCTCTGGTCCACGACAGTAGCATTACTGAGTTATCTCATGTCCCCTGTATGGAAGGAATGAAAATGTAGAAAAGGGGGAGGGTCTAACTACGCTAGGCCTATTTGATAAAACCAGTCCCTGCGCGTTATCAAGCTTCAGCAACACATGCGTGTTATCCAATGAAGTATACTACATGTCCACTTTGTTTCAAGGAATTCCTGTTGGTTGTTGTTCGCCTGCTGCAGAAGTATCTTTTTCCGCCATCCAATTTATGAAGGCATAAGGCGCTGACAGTGTGTATTACATCTGTTAATAAAAATATGATTAAGGGAGACATTTCCAACAAACGGTAAATGTATCAGCGTGACATTTGTGACTATTGGGGTCAGTGCATAGGTCGCTGATGTCAATCGATGACGACTTTGCTACTTT
Source organism: Zootermopsis nevadensis (assembly GCF_977971745.1). Taxonomy (NCBI): domain Eukaryota; kingdom Metazoa; phylum Arthropoda; class Insecta; order Blattodea; family Termopsidae; genus Zootermopsis; species Zootermopsis nevadensis. Next base: position 10,492,851 of record NW_028259161.1, read on the forward strand.
TTTAGTCTGCCCTAGATAAAATCTTACAGTATTCCGTGCTTAGGTGGGTCTAAATCAATAACATTAATAACATTGACAGGCCTCGTAAAAACTGGAACGCCAGCATGGAGTTGGAGAGAGGATAACCTGTAAAAGATCTGTATCCTACTGAAACTCTGTGATTGTAAATGTATGTGGAGGAATAGCCATATCGTGGACACTATTTTTCAGAACGTCAATATTGTCCGTGTTGTAAGATTTGAGGTTTCCACAGCGCCCTGATGACGGAGGCAGTATGACCTCTGAAACGTTGGCAAACATCGACCAGACTACACAGCGCAACAACCCAGAAGACAGAAATCTTCATTGTCCGTGTTCCCTGAGCACTATTAATATTACTGCACATCAGAAAAGTTCAGTCTGAATAACGTGATAAGCTGGTCACACTGTTTTCTTATGATTTGAAGCCAGTAGTAGCAAAAGGTTGTTGTATGCTTAGCCTACATTACTTCTTTATAAGACAAGATGTTAGGAACCATATACATAGTTCGTGCGTACGTTTTTCTGTATGTTTGTCCCGTCTAATAACTTTTCGTAATTGAAAGAATTTCGTGACTCATATTCTTGCTGCTTATCATGCCTTTGGAGGCGAACCCATTATTTAACTTTCTATTTACCTGGGTGGGATTTGAGGTTTTCACTGCGGTGAGTCTGAAGATGACTGTCTTCCGGGTTGTTGCGCTGTGTAGTCTGGTACAAGTTTACCGACGCCCTGTATCAGTATTTCATGGACGGGGGTAGGGTTGATAGAAATGTCCATTCCTTTTTGAAACGGTAACTTTAACCTCTTATATTTTGATACAAGTTTCGACTGTGGTTTCATTCTGTACCTTTAAAATGTATTGTCACAACTACCACAGCCACCCATTAAGGAAACTTCGCTTTAGCATGGACTTTTCCCTTAATTCGACCCACATAAATATTAAACAATTACGTAATTGTACCCAGGTACTGTTACAGTAAATGTGATTACAGAATGATTGTATTTTCGACCGTGTTATCTCTTTACAGGCGTGTTCTGTAGAAACTTAAAAATTTACGTATCATTTTTGTGGTGACAGAAAGTTTCATTTGTTGTAAAATACGTTGCCATCGCTTCTTTCTTGGAATTTTAGAAAAACTGAATTGGTCGTTTGTAAAATGACGTAAGTCCATAAATTTCACTTTCGAGAGAAAGAATTATAGCAAACACATAATTAAATAATTTAAGATTGATCTCCCTCCAACAAAAATAATCGGCAAATTTAATATTTTATACAGTTGTATGTAGTTTACCAACACCTGGACACATAGGGGACGTTCTTTTTGGAATCGTGTTGTTTTTACAGGTGTCCATATAATAATCATATGGTTCCATGTCTTTTTTTACTGATGGGTTGACGAATTTAAGTTTAAGTCGCCGAGGGATTCAGAAATTTCATTATGGTGAGTGAGAAGAGTTCGTTCAGTAAAAAGTGACCTAAGTTCAGGACTCATATAGGTGGCTTCGTATATTCATATTTCTTTACGTCTGGGGAAAATGAAAAGAACTTTGTGAGGACTTTGCAAAGTTTGTTTTCCGTTTCCTCAACTTCTGGGACTTCCACTCCTTTGTCCTGGCACCGGTGGAAGAAGTCTTGACTTGTTTCAAAGTACTATTCCAGCGTTTGCCTAGAAGGACTGATATAAACCGCAAAAACAGGAAAGCCGGTGTTCCGTCCAACGATTCGAACTGGATGATTCCTCAGTATGAAGCACGATATGCTAGGGCGATGCTGATAGTGCATTTTGACGGCATGTAGAGGAAACGCTCTTGGTTTATTTTAACCGTTACCACGCTGGGTTTCTCTATAAAGGATTTGCGTTTCCCGGTATTGTAAGGACTTTACTTGTGAAATTCCTAAACATGATGACACAGGTTTCGGTTTGCTGTCTATTAAATAACAAACGTGTTGAAAGGCGGAAAGTCAAATGCTTCTGAACAGAATGCTCGTAGATATTTATATTTAGTGCTTAACCCTTGGAAACCCGAAGCTCGTGTAAATAATATTTAAAGATGAGGTTCATTCCTCAAAGAAAACGCAACACTTCATTGCGAATGTCGAGTTGTTAACGGAATTTCAGGAAAAAATAGTTTTTTACTCTGAGAATAGTATGAAATCCATAAATACACTGTTGAGTGTTAAATAAAGTGGTACGTATAAGTACCACTGTGCTTTAAAAGATACAACTCTGACACCAGCACGAAGATATGCAATTCAGATGAGGCAATCATGCGTTCTGCTAGAATGCAGATTCTGTCGGAAACATCGCATTTTCAAAGCGACGCAAATAGCTTGCTATGAGTACAGTACGTGAGCAAGTTTGCTGCAGTTTGGCAAGTGAAAATTTGTTTTCGTGTCACTGCTTACGTCACGAAACGCCGTCTAGGAGGTAAGTAGGTCACAGACTGTAGAGCCCAGAATACTTCAGCAGTGCGGCAATGTATTCCGAGTGGTTTTTTTGTGTTGAAGAAAGGTGAAGCTCTGCTTAGACATCTTCCGGACGTGTGATCTTTCTGGCAACGTTGTATGCTTGATAAACAAAGCGCAGTAAAAGAATCTTACGAGATGGAAAGAAAAGGTGTATGAAGAGGGGACAATGTAGACAAGAACCTCTACCTAAAAGACCACTCGTCTGACAGAGCATTCAACCGAATGCAGGTTATTTCATGGTCAACTTGTATGTCTTGGCAGGAAAAATGTGGTCGAATATTATTTCCAATGAGTCCAGGAAAATGTGCTTGAATAAATGTAATAAAACTTTCTTGATGATTGTTCTCAGTCACTTTTTCTCTGGCTAATTTTTATTGAACTACGTCTTTCAGCCCAATATGACCATCACCATGTTCGTCATTGCACAGCAACTGTGGTGCTGTTTATATTCCCGATTTTGTCAGAAGCAGTAATAAAATAAAACATGAAATCAGTGGTTAGAGCTCCGTTAAGATGTAAGATTTGAGGTTTTCACAGTGGTGAGTTTGAAGATTTCTGTCTCCTGGGTTGTTGCGCTGTGTAGTCTGGTCGATGTTAACCAACGTTTCAGAGGTTATACTGCCTCCGTCATCAGGGCGATGAAGATTTCTGTCTTCTGGGTTGTTGCGCTGCGTAGTCTGGTCGATGTTAACCAACGTTTCAGAGGTCTTACTGCCTCCGTCATCAGGGCGATGAAGATTTCTGTCTTGTGGGTTGTTGCGCTGTGTAGTCTGGTCGATGTTAACCAACGTTTCAGAGGTCATACTGCCTCCGTCATCAGGGCGATGAGTATGAAGATTTCTGTCTTCTGGGTTGTTGCGCTGTGTAGTCTGGTCGATGTTAACCAACGTTTCAGAGGTCATACTGCCTCCGTCATCAGAGCGATTCATCACCAACCCAGAAGACAGAAATCTTTATGGTTAAGATATTTTTAACTGTAGAACCAGTTAAAACTTGATAGCAGAACATTTCGATGTTCATGGTCGCCGTCTGAATTATGATGATGTGTGGGGACATCTCGCCCTCATGCGAACCCGAATCCCATATACAAAATCCCATTGCTGCACATACGTTATGGTTGATTCTCGTATTGTTTAACAACGCCGTTTCAGCTGCACAGGTTATATACCAACAAATGATATGAGATTATGAATGGGGAGCAGTCAGTGATTCAAAAGAAGATGGTTGTTTTGTTTGAAGGTATTATCTTAGCATTCACTCGAAGTTGCCGAGAAATACCAGGATAGACGGATACCTGGCCCTGATTTCAAACTGACGAATAGAAACAGACCTTCAGCCTGTTACCGCCACACCAGTCTGCTTAGACACGAAGAGAAAGGTTTTATTAAAATCAGATCATTTGGTGTTATTCAGTTCATCGAATACATTAATATAACAATTTATTCTTTTATTTTTAACATACATGGGTTGGAAACAAATGTGACCTATTTATGTGTTTATTATTGGCATATCTAACCAGCTTTATGGAGTGGAGTGGATTCTTTCCAGTAATGTGAATCGCTTGTTTGTTCAAGAAATTTTCCGTCTTTGTGGAATTTGAAAATGCATTACCATATTTACTAGAGCCCTATCCTGAAATTGATGAATGTAGCCCACATCCTCATGTCCTTTTTCTCTAAGATTAATGTTAACATTATCTTCCCATCTACGCCGACACAGTATCAAACAACGTAATCTGGCATTAACAGCTCGCAAATTTATACTGCGTACTGGACAATCATGCTACGACCTTGTCAGTTCTGTGCTTTTTATTAAGAACAGTGAAGTTGAATGTCTAATAGCGTAACGTAAATGTCTTATTCGTGTGTTAAATGGTGATGGTTTCACTGCTGTTCTTAATGTTACTGCATCAGAAAAACTATTTCGTAACAGTTCACAAAATAGGTTAATAAATTCATAATTATTCCTAATTTCATATTTTTCTTTTAATGATTTTCACGACTTATCTAAATTCATACTATCTGGCCGTTATACGAAAAAAAATTATAGTTTGTTTTGACATATGTAGGTCTGTGGCTTGTACGTAATTCATCATGTGACATTCTGCTCATTTGGTCTCGGTTAGTGACGTCTTTTCTTTATCTCTTCTTCACTCGTTTCTTTCTTTCCTATGTAACCTACATAGCGGATTCTGCATCCTCTCCATACGTCACACTCGTGCTGAAAAGCTAATGGGGCTTTACGATTCGAGTTTTCTGTTTCTTATTTTTTTTGCGCCCATTTTGAGCTTAATCTTCATTATGATGTAGGTCTCGTGATCTTTTAATTAGTTTTCTTAAATTATCGAATCACGTCATTACGACGTAAGTTAGTGGTGACCATCTTGGTCTCTGTTTGCTTGACAGGGATATATGTAGGAATCTTCTTTCTTAGATGGGAGCATTCAGAGGTAATTTTACTCCCAATAATAGGATGATGGCCGACAGAGGTGATATGCTGCTTAACATACCGAGAGTTGTTTTGTTTCATTGGACCGACCATCTAAAACTCAGCCGTTGTCCCCCTACCTTTTGACAGAGTTTTTGTAGGACAGTAGCCATTTCGAGGATTAAAATACGCTAACTTATTTCTAGAGACTGCAACAATTTAAGTGTAGCAGCATCATTCAGGACTCATGCGTACTGTCAGTTCATGGCTGACAATATGTAATCTCGATTTAAAAAGTAAAATTACTTTTTAGAGAACAAAGAAGTAATTTTAATATGTTTCGTAATATTGCGCGATCACATTATTCAACACGACAGAGTGATGTTTCAGGTTCTCACCGCTGCGAGTATGAGGACGATAGTCTTATGAGATAATGCTGGGATAATGGTAGGATAATGAGTCGATTAGAGGATGATGAGTGGATGTTGGGGGAGGGGGTCATAGAGGAGGGGACGGTAGTGTGATAGTGTGGTGATTCTGGTGTGATGCTGAAGGGATAATAGTGGGATAGTGAGTACATCATGGTGGAATAATGGTGGGGATAATGTTGGAGTAATGAAGGGATAACGGTAAGATATGCGGGATAATGGCATAATGGGATAATGAGGTATAGGTGGGATGAAGAGTGTTAATTGTGGGATGACGAGGGGATAATGTACGGATAATGGAGGGATTATGAGGGATGATGAAAGGATAATGGAGGATGATGGGAGATAATGAGGGGATAATGGTGGGATAATGAAAGTACTGTGAGGATAATTGTCGGCGTTGAAATTGAAAAATATGGTTATTACTTTACATGAAAACGCATAGTTCTTGCATTTGTTTTTGTAAATATAGAGAAGGATAATATTATAATTGATCTCAAAGAAAGAAATGGAATGTGAGGATTTTAATTAAATTCTTCTCGCTCGGGAAGGGGTTTCTGTAAACACATTAACGAGTCATTGCGTTCCACAAAAGGCGTAAAGCTGTCCCACTATACGTCATGTAGGCGCTTAGGGGGAGAGCTTTACTCGTTCTTAACCTCGGCACTAGGTGGGAGTGAGTTGTCCCACAAAAGGCGTAAAATTCTTAACTGAGAGAAGGACTCCTTAACTGACCATCTAACTCGTATCAGACAAAAACTGTTCTACATATTGTCATCCAGACAATAACAAAGAAATATCGAAAGTGAAGATGTAATTTTGACCGTTTGCACCGGGAAGAGCCGCTTTTACGTTCCGATAAAAGCCAGCGTTTTTCTTGCATGTGATGTCCCAGAAGCCTCTGGCTCATAACTGAAATGGAAGGTCGCATTGGACTTTATCACAAGAGAACGCTACTCTCACTATTATGAACCAGATGAATCCCGTCCACATCATGCCGATTTCTGATTTCCTTAAAATCGATTTTAATATTGGTTCCGAACAACAGTGTGTGGACCTGGTATTGCTTCCTCACATACACGAAGTGCTGTTCAGCTAAGTCACGTATTAAGAAGAACTGGTGTCTTTGTATCATCAGACGCTATGCTATGCGAAGATAATAGTACAATTGGCAGAGTTCTTGATTGGGCTGACCTTACGAATGCTTTTAAATGTTATGTGAATTGCTCCACTCGTGTTGTGGAAATTGTCCTTCACCAGATGTGGTGGCAACCAGTCAGTCTCGGCGTTAGAGGGCATTCCTTTATTGCCCTCCCCCCTCGTGCCACAACAGTCATTGTTCCTCCCCCCTGCTCCACTTCCTCTTGGAAGGTCATCCGTCCGGTGACAATGACATCAAAGTAACACGTCCGCCCTGCTGTGTTTGCACGACATTCACTTTTGGACTTAGCAATAGTTCCAGAATTGTGAAACACTGTGAACTCGCTGTTGCATCAAAATGTGGGTCACATCCCTCAAGTGGAAGCAGATTTTTTATTTTGGGATAATATTTCAACTTGCGTTGGGACAGAGGAGGCAGCAAACTTCATTCTCGTCGCCGTGAAAATTTCACATTCCACTTGCTGTAAATCTAGATCTTTCGGTTGTTCCAGTCAAAACTTGCAGGCATTTTTGCAGAACAGTTACCGTACCACACCCAGCCCGAGACCACTTCTAACCAAGCCGCGAAATTGTTTCTTAATTTGTTACAAGTTATTACAAGCTCATTTATTTCCTTTATTCTGGAGGATTTGGAAAAGAAAATCATGATTCTAATCTCTTCTGCTGCTTTAAGTGCAAATGCCACACATGCTATTGAATTTAAAACTCTATTTGTAAAGTGCAAATTTTCCAGGAGCAAATTTAAAATAATATGTAACTCTGCAGGAATTTGCACAAATATTTGTAATTTACGAATAAGTAGTGTTAACTGTAAGGAAAATTGCTCTGTGTTTTAAAAAATAGTGGCAGGAGGGGTTTCGTGACCATTGGGCCCAAAGGAAGAAAAAGGCAGACCGCACTGACCTACACCATTTTGATTCACAGGAGATTCTGGAGGGGTTGTAACTGAATAGGACAAATTGGTTGTTTCTTCTCGTGTATACTGGTCACACGATAATATTATGCCTCTTGTGTCGTGACAGAGTGGTTAGTATCCCTGATTCATACTTCGTATTTGGGATATCCAGGGTTCAAATGTCAATCCGGTCAATCTGGCTGAGTTATGTCATGGTATATTTTACATATCGGTCTGTGTGTTGTGACGTCATCCAAAGATCAGTAATCTTAAACCATTTGCACTTTTGGAACTATATTGATTGACGCTAGTTTCCACTTTTAAAACACGCAGGACTACAGCACCGGATCGGAAATACAGAGACAAAATATTTTGCAGTAACATGATCTTCAGTTGTATTGAGAACGGTCGTTTGATTTAAAACCACTCATACTTGTAAGCACGTTTTATGGCTGTTGCCTGCTCTGTTCCTTTTTTATGTAAACTTAGGAAGGATTCTCATCATCTGCCCAAGAAATGCAGACATTGCGTCATGGAGATAAGTTACGTGGTCATTCGGTCAGTCATTTGCTTGTTTTTCCATGTACACCAGCATATGTATATTGATATAATTTATTCTTATGTGTGGTTATTTCATTACGCTGTCAGGCGAAATAGCGTACGATTATAGGATGGTTAATGAACAATGAACTGGAAAGGATGTGGAAGAAAGCTACCGTGGCTTAATTTAAGGTATTATCCCGGCATTTGTCTGATATTATTTCGACATCTTGTGAAAGAGTAGTGATTATAATAAAACGATGACATTGAAAACTTCGTGACCTTATGTGGAAGTGATATAGTCATTGATATTTTTTTCACTGATTGTATGACGTATATATGCAACATTTTAAGCGCACTATAGGCTATCTCCAGACTAACACGTGCTACTTTTCTCAAGTTTTGTTGTCAAATGTTTTCTTTCTGATTATGTAGGTATATGTTTCATATATATATATATATATATATATATATATATATTGAAAGTGGTGATGACAATGATTATTGAGTGTTGTGTGATTTATCCCGAAGAACTGCTTTGTCATTTGTTCATAAGCGTGAAAATAAAGAAAGGTAAACAATGCTTTTGTCATTCCTGTAATTTCACTTCAGTTGGCAAATGGATGCAGTAAGTGTTGTTCATATATTTAGTACTAAGATGTTCTGATTCTATGGATTGAAGAGCCTTCTCCAAAGGATAAATTAATGTCGTCCTGTTAATAAGCAATGGCCGAAATTGTAAGGCCACCGACTAGTATGTGGTGAAGAGTGCTCAAGACTAATAACATTTTGAATATCGTCTTTTTATTCTTTGGGGTGTGGTGGTAATTTGTAATGAGTGCGCGGTAATGAATGGTAAAGTTATAAGTTGTCAACACGCGCATGCACACGTACAGTTTCATGAACACTCCCGTTTGTATGAATGTAAGACATGCATTTTTTTTTCAGACTGGAATGAATACAGACAGCGGTCTGACAGTGAGAGAAGCAGCGTTCGACGGAATTAACGAGTGAGTACAGTTATGGTACTGAATTATAGAAATACAACCAATAACACTTTGAGACTGCACTTCAAGAGACAGTTGTACATACTTTCGCCATCTGTTGTGAACTATTGGAACTAGGTCTTTGGCTCATTCGAACTCCATATTGTTTCACAGTTTGCTCTAAAAGAATATGATCAATAAAACAAGCAATTATTAATTAAGCCACAGAAAAGAATTATAGTGTATGGCCATGAAATTATGAATCATTATAGACACCCAAAGAGAAGGGAATGTAATAGATATTTTGGGCAGAATTTGACGTTGCTAAAGGGAAGTCATTTTGTTTGCGTCAAGACTACACAAATTTATTTACGTTTATCTTATTGCTTTTCATAGTATCATTTAAACAGAACCTTAATTGAACTGTGTTGTTTTTAGATTCACTGTAGACAACAAGCTGTTGCATCCAGAAATAGCAGAATGGTAAGTGTGTGTTAAAGTCAGCAATTGAATGTCTAGCCCTTTACGAATTTCGAGAGGCCGCTGCAGTACAGGCTTGTAAGTGATCAGAGAAGCAGACACACATGTCGGGTAACAGTGATGCAGTGTGATTTTATTCATTAAATTATTTGTGCATTAGATTAATGTGACTATGATGATCTAACACAATACTGGAATACGTTCATTAAACCCATGAAATTAATAGTTGTGATATCAATCTGGCATCTACAAGAAAAAAAGCAAAATCAAATAAAGCAAGGGAGAATAGAAAAGTGTACCCCAGGACTCCTATGGGGAGGTAACCAGGCCAATAAGTTGAGCAATATCATCTTTGTAGAAGAGGCCTCTTTAAATTATGCAGTTAATTGTGTTAACAAATGTTTAAAATGTCAAGATCAATTGTAAAGCAAGTATTTTACACAGGTGGAAAAGTATTATTTTATGACACCTCACCACTATCAATGGTATGGGGAAATTTAACTGTGTCTTGTTTATCAAAGTCTGAGGCAGTTTCGAAATGTGGTAAAAGAGACGATTTAGGTCAAACAACTATAATTATGCAAGATGGTTTGGATATACAGGAGTTACCAGCAATTGTAAGGAAAGTGAAGGATGTTGGTTTAGTGTCTCTACAGAATTGTTTGAGTTCTACCAACAGTGATTATGCAAAGAATGAAGGGCGTATTTGTTCACATACTCCTAACATATCTAAAGAAAGAAATGAAAATTCTGAGAATGTGACCCATGTAGATAATGATACAGAAACCACCGAAATAATTGAAGGGTTCAACAGATGCTTCACTACTAAGGGTCTTTTCTTACTTTTGGAGACTATACCAGATGAAGAAGTTATCCCTCTTGTAGCGTTTTATGCCTTAAAGAAGTTAATAGAGCTTGAAAACAATTATGAGTATCGTAATGCTTCTGTTAGGAATGGAGAAGAGTTTACAGAAAATTTCACAAGGACAGCTGTCTTTAGTCGACTAATAAATACTATAGCATCAGGTTCAGAATCTACCATAATATTGGATACATTGAAGGTACTGAGCCGGGAAATGTTTGGTAGCAACTCTTCTATGTACAGAGACAAATTGTGTGATGAAATTCTTGTAAGGGTTACAGATGGGAAGTTTGATGTGGTACAAGTATGTGAAATAGTGAGAATGTTAGCTTCATTTATGGATGCAAAAAATAATGCTGAAAATGTGGATAAATTATGGGTTGGACTTCTTGATAAAGAGAAAGAAATAACTGAAAAGAATATAATGGAAGTTTTCCGTATTTTGCCAATTCTGAAACAAAGCCGAAAAATGGTTTTCAGTCTCCTAGAACGGAAGTCTCGTGTTGTTTGGTGGAGATTGCATGGAAGTGCAGTAGCAGAGATTCTTTCTATCATATTGGAAGTGAAATTGTTTTCACCTCAGATGATGGTTATCCTCTCTCGTTGGACAAACACCAATATTCATGCAGTAAGCGAGGATGATTTGTTGGAGATAGTAAGAGGCTTCTGTGCATTAGACTATGTGGATTCAGGAATAGCAAAAGCTCTAGAACGTTATGTCAAGGCAAAATCATCAAAAGTTAAGAATGCAGCTGTGTTGGCAGCCATTATGGATTACTGTGGTAGGTTCCGGCTTCGATCAGAGCCTATTTTGAAAGGGTGCGAGGGATACATCATTGAGCATGGTCAGAATCTTTCACCTGTTACGATTAAGGCCATGTTTGCTCCATTTGGCATTCTGAATTTTCAGCCATCTGACAGTCTGAAATTCTGGTATGCCCTTGAAAGCATACTTGATGAGAAGTTTGTTCAGTTTCGCCCTGAAGATGCTATTGATGTTTTACTGACATGTGTGTATCTTGGAAAGTTTCCATTGAATTTTGTCCAGAAGATCTTCAATCCTTATTTTCTTGACCGGCTGCATTCATACAGGGATGTGAATATATTGAGACAGCTGAGGGCAAAACTGAAGCTTTTTGATACTGCAATGACTCTGGAATGTTCCCAGTACAGGGGCCCAATGCTTCCTAGAGACCATTCAGCTAACAGTTTATGGCAAGATGGCAGAATCCATCGCATGATCAACTACATTTCAGAACCTCTTGCTGACATCACTGGTGGGATAGAAATGCTCACTACTTCAGTGGTTCTGCCACATCTTCCAACTCTGGAACTTTATGTAATTGATATCATGTTGCATCCAAGTGGCATGGGAGGGTCTACAATACGCTTCAATTTACGCCATGACTGCAAAGTATATGTGGCCGTGTTGATTCATGTTCCCGAACATTACTGTGCTGGTGGAACAGAACTTATTGGACCACAGTTAATGAGGAAACGGCATTTCAGAAGGCTCGGGATGAAAGTTGCGGAGTTACAATATGATAAGCTGACGAAGCTCCGAGTGCATCCCAGAACTCTGCAGGAATATCTTATTGAAAGGCTGAAGTCAGCTGAGGATGCCATGTGAAGTATTCTCTGTCAATATAAAAGTAATGCCAAGTAAGTTAAAGATGAGTTTTTGGAGTATAGAAATGTCATTTTTTAATTTTTGTCATAATTAACATGTAATCATTTGCTTTTAACCCTCTTATATTTGGAATGTATTAGTAAAATCACATCAAAATACTTTAACTAGTTTCTCAGTTTTTGTGCTTATCATGCATCACATATTTGGTATGTGTTTTAGTCGTGTGATCAAATCAGACTTGGAACTGGAGGTGTTGCGCTATGTGAACAAGATTTCATCAGATGCACACATTCATGTGATGCGCACAATTCGCAGTGGGATGATGGAGTATCAAGCTGAAGCAACATTCCTCAATTACATATATGTAGTTGGAGGCTGCCGTTATCATTCATATACATGCATCTGTAGTAGTGGTGAGAATGGGTCACTTCTTCACTATGGACATGCTAATTCGCCCAATGATAAGCATATAAATGATGGAGACATGTGGTCAGTATTATAAAATATGATAAAAATATTGTAATAAGACATTATAATGGAATTGTAAGGGACTGGAAATATGTTTACATGTTGGAAATGTTTCTGTAATTTTTCTCTGTTGAAAGTAGAAGACAGTTTCCTTTTAAAGAATTAAATTCTGTTTCCAATGTTCAATTAGAATGTCATCCTTTTTTATATACCGCAACATTTCAGAAGCAGATTTATAATTTATATCATACAGATACCATGCATTATATACTGCTTCAAACTGAATAGACAGAGGTTTGGGATTGAGAGCTGTTAATGATCCCAGAGTTTGGATTTATAATAGCCATCACCAAATTGCATGTTTCGAGATTATGGAAGGTTTTCCTCCTTTCTGCAAGTCAGTACAGCTGTGCTGTAAGTTCTGAGATGTATTCACTTGTAAGATTTGAGGTTTTCACAGCGGTGAGTATGAAGATTTCTGTCTTCTGGGTTGTTGCGCTGTGTAGTCTGGTCGATGTTAACCAACGTTTCAGAGGTCATACTGCCTCCGTCATCAGGGCGATGAAGATTTCTGTCTTGTGGGTTGTTGCGCTGTGTAGTCTGGTCGATGTTTACCAACGTTTCAGAGGTCATACTGCCTCCGTCATCAGGGCGATGAAGATTTCTGTCTTGTGGGTTGTTGCGCTGTGTAGTCTGGTCGATGTTAACCAACGTTTCAGAGGTCATACTGCCTCCGTCATCAGGGCGATGAAGATTTCTGTCTTGTGGGTTGTTGCGCTGTGTAGTCTGGTCGATGTTAACCAACGTTTCAGAGGTCATACTGCCTCCGTCATCAGGGCGATGAAGATTTCTGTCTTGTGGGTTGTTGCGCTGTGTAGTCTGGTCGATGTTAACCAACGTTTCAGAGGTCATACTGCCTCCGTCATCAGGGCGATGAAGATTTCTGTCTTGTGGGTTGTTGCGCTGTGTAGTCTGGTCGATGTTAACCAACGTTTCAGAGGTCATACTGCCTCCGTCATCAGGGCAATTCATCGCCCTGATGACGGAGGCAGTATGCCAGTGTGAAATTTTAGTTTGAATATTAAGAGTGAATTGACTCAGATGGGGCAAGCTGGGTATCATTTCACTTCTCTATCATGAAATTTTCATGTCATCATGTATCTTGTCACTCCAATATACAACAGTATGTACTGTTGAAAGCCTTTGTCTCTGTATGAGTAACTACATCAGCTGCCAATTATGTATTTGGTATTTTTGAGAGTAATGACAATGTTGGTCTGTTGTTTTGGCAGGGAGTTAAGTCTTCTCTAAATCTTACATTTATTTGGAAGATAGATGGAGGTATAAGTTTTTGTAGGAGATGATAATGATTCTTTCACATGTAACCCAATATTAGTAATAAGGCCAGTTTCTTTCTAGTTTGTTTGATATGGGAGGTTCATATTGTGGCTATTCGTCAGACATCACATGCTCTTTTCCTGCCAATGGGAAGTTTACCAAAGATCAAGTCATCATCTACAATGCTGTGTTGAATGCGAATAAGGCTGTCATGAATGCTGCAAAACCGGGTAATACGCATTTATTTTTAATCTGAATGTATTTAATGGTCTTAAATATTATACCTTTATCAGGTACATATAAACCAATTGGGAAGAAAACAAAGATAAATTGACAGTGGAACCACAGTTCCAGAGAATCTGATGTAAATACATCTCTGTTAAAGCTGACCATTGTTGTTGATGGCAGTAATGTAACACAACAGTGCCGAGTAAACAAATGATGTAACAATTAGTTTCTTAGATAACATAACCATTGTTGTCAGTCCATATTTACACATTGTTGATATGGATCTTACACATCTTCATTTTCGCTTTTTTGCTGAATGACCCTTCCATATTGACGTATTTACGTTAAAAATGCATTTTTTCTCACATTCAGTAATGATTTATGATGATTTCAGTTTAAATTGCATATTTATTATGGATTCCTGCTTAGGAATATAAAATCTCTGAACTTATAATCTTAGTTATGGCTACAGAAAATTAACATTGCTGTAGCTGTATATTACATCATACTGTACCTTACAGAAATTATGTGTTGGGGTACAGTAATGTTAGTGTCATTTACTTTTGAATAATGCTTTGTATAAAAAATTTGCAAGATTTAATCACTTCATGAAACTTGCATTGCTGTAGAATTTTCACTTACTTAGTTTCCTAATTAAATAAGGTTTATATATTCATCAGGGATTTCTATTAATATATTCTGGATGTTTTGTTTCAAGATGCAGTTTTAATGTGTAAAGCCTCGTGCAGGCAATAGGTAAGATACTCTGATCGCTATCATGAATTTCTCCTCATCACCAACACTTTACACGTTCTCAAAATTATCCATTGCAAAAATTTATTGTGTTGACGTGAGATCCTTCGTTGAATTATCTTTGATTGTAGGCCTTACAACCAGAGGAGTTCTTCAGTATGGCATTGAATTTATCCAGTCCTTTTGATAACATATTTAACAAGTATTCATATGTTTTAAAAAAAATGTAATTACTTTGTAGGTGTGTCATGGGTTGATATGCATAAATTGGCCAACAGAGTCTTGCTTACTGACCTTCGTGATGCTGGCTTGCTCCAAGGTGATGTTGGTGAAATGATGGAGGTCAGTGCTAGAAGATTTAAGTTAAAAGTAATGCAGTCTTACTTTTGTTGTCATGTGGCATTGCAGAGTGATCAGTTGGACAGTTCTTATTCTTTGTAATGCGCCAGTCTTGTAGCTGAGTGATTATACTTATTATACACACTGCTTTGCACAGGCTGGATTAGCTGCCATCTTCCAGCCCCATGGTTTGGGTCATTTTATGGGTTTGGATGTTCATGATGTGGGTGGATATCTGGAAGGAACACCGAGTCGTCCCACAGAGCCAGGACTGAACAAGCTGCGAACTGCAAGGGTATTGGAGAAAGGAATGGTTATCACCATTGAACCAGGATGCTATTTCTCTGATGTGGTAATGTACAAAAACAAAAAGAGACAGCATTGTAATCTCATAAGCCTACTTATTTTTACTTATGAAGCAATAACACAAAGATCAGAAGGGCTGTATCAGCTTGTTCAGAATTTTACAGAACGCAATATTCAGTACTGTACAAGATCCCTGTGGTTTCGTCACATACAGCTATGAATTTTTCAGCATTGAAAGGAAATTTGTAAATGGTAACATTTGTCATTGAGATTGTTACTTCTGCTTAGGCTTATGTGAAATTGTAATTGATAATGACAGGCTTTGAGTTTTAAAAATAATTTTCTTATATATGAAGAAAAGTTAAAGTTTGCATCTGCTCAGAGTTGTGACCTCTATTGTGGAGTTATTTACAAGTAGGAACTTTCCATTTTTATAAATTACTTTTACTTTTGTTTTGTTAAATGTGAATCATGTTAAGAAAATTCCTACCTTGAAGAAAACGTGGCTATTACTAAGGTCACTTTGTTCATTTTTAAGTAGGAAATATGATTACATCAGGGAACTAGTCAAATGTGAAGTGGCATTAGAGTTGTCTGTCTTAATTCAAATCAAAGTAGGTTGATAAGTTTCCACAGAACTCCCCATATAGCTGTTTTATACTTAGACATGCATGGAAAACTTCTAATAGACACTATGCACGGTGAAGATGTACTTAAAGTGGTTTGAAGTGTCAGGACATCTGTTCTCTGAAAGACTTGAATGCTTATGTTGTCATGGTGCCACATTTTTATAAATGTTTCATATTTTTTGTAAATTATATTGACAGTAATAATCATAATTTTTCCTGCAATGCAGTTGATTAATGATTGGTTCTTTGCTTGTTTTGTGTGTTCAGTTACTGGATAAAGCGTTGGCCAATCCTAAGCAAGCCAAGTTTTTGGTTCGTCAGGTGATTGAACGGTTCCGTAACTTTGGCGGGGTCCGTATCGAGGACGATGTGATCATAATGGAAGATGGTGTCGAAAACATGACCAAAGTTCCTCGCACGTAAGTCAGGTTTTGCAGTGTGATCATAAAATATGCAATAGTGTGCCAGAGACTTTAATTTAAGGATCTGAATGGCAAAAGGTTTGACAATTTGGTATGATGCAGCACTTTACAAAACCTGAGACAAAACATGATGCATGAATTAAAAGGCTGTTTATGCAAAATGTTATTGAATGAGGAGGAAGATTATTTTCCAGAGCAAGAAATCACATAGATACATTTTGATGTAAATTATGTAATTTTTGTTTAGAGGTACCAGCTTATGAAATATGAAACACTTGTATCATATGAAGTGGTTTGACCCCATGACTCATTCTTATTGAATCAGATAGTTGTATTTCCTCCACATCAGATACGTTTATAATGCCATGACAAGCCACTACATTTTGAAAAAGTAGCAATGGTGACATAGGATTGGAGAGACTTTATTGTATACATCCTACCCTTTACACCCATAAAATCTGTGTTAAACATTCATAAAATGTGTTATCATTGAAGAATAAATATTTGAATGTTGTTTATGTTTCATAGTTAAGAGTAAATTAATTTCAACATCCTTTTTTCCCCCCAGGATCGAAGAGATCGAAGCAGTGATGGAAAATAAGATTGACTTAGTACCAGCAGCTCCTAGTGGTAAAACAAGTGCCTGATGAACTGTACACAGAAGAATTATAAACAGAACTGATTTTATATGGTACAATGCAATGGTATCTGAAAGTATTATTAATTGGCGAACCTACAAATATAAAACATTACTTTTATGAGATGTATACACGTTTATTTTTTGGTGTGGATGAATTAAGATTGCTGAATGGGAAATTGTTACTGAGTGATTAACAAAGGCAATACCTTTATATTGACATATTCTGTTTTAGCTTGAAATTAGGGATGTAACTTTGTATCAAAATGCCTTGAGGAAAACAATAAAACAAATGAGTGGTGCAAACCATGGCATTCTGCTTTGAACATGTTAAATATCATAACTGGTATTATAATTTGGTGAGGGAAAAATGTTTAAAATGGTACAAATCTTTGCAGACTTGTGGCCAGAAATCACCACACTTACTTGCAATTCTGTGTAGTTGCATTTTATTGCATTCCCGAAACTGTTTGTGTTATTATCCTGTACCCTGTTTTATAAGACAGGTAAAGAAGCTTCTTGCCTTCAGAGGCTAAGGGAAATACAGCACTGATTCTTAACTGCTTTAATGTGTTAGCTACAAACTTGATGCAATGGTGGACTTAGCAGATGTTTTGATTGTTCTGATACTTGCTGTAGTTAGACGTAGACCACTTCCACTTAACGCTTTCCCACTTTGAGCCACCTAAATATAAGCATTCTGTCTTCAAGTGTGATAGTGTTCTTTGTTCTTTTTGTGCCAAAGGAAATGTAAAGTAAGGAGAATGCAGTACTTTTGTAGGAAATGTGACTGTTAAGTGTATATAGTACAATGTTTTGAATTTTGGCACGCTAAAGTGAGAGTTAATGTTTCTGTACAGCCATAAGGAACATGGACTTTACTAGATTTCTTTGTTGAAATGTTTTGTGGATTTTTCAAATATAGCAAAAGGGTTACCAATCCAATTGTCTTCTTTCTTGAATTAGTACTTCTAAAGCATTTAATAACTTGGAACTAATTTCAGTCTTTAAATTTTTTAGTTCATTTAACAGAAATTTTTACATATTAATTATAGTATCTAAAACCAGTTTTTGAATTTTACAAATGTATCCAAAAAATTGGTTTTTAAAAACTGACAAACCCTAGACTTTACTATACAGAATGTAACTTTAAGGTCTGGCACACATGGGAAAGTGAGTTTTGCATCCCCAAATAATGAGAGAAGTGCATCATTAACATGGGTATTTAAAAGCCATACATTTATTGCTTCCCCTCTGTGCTCTAGTAAAGTGCCATACAGGGTTATCTGTGTGCTCCTTAAATACTCTTAAGTATAAATTGTATTGATTTATTAAAACTACTTCCTAACCAGTATTCTAGTTATGGTAGACATTCTCTTGTACAAAATAATTTTGTGTTTTGCTGGTGATGGATTTTTACAGTTGAGGTAATTCTGTTAGTTGCCCCTAATCTTTAAATAGTAAAAGTTCTAGAAACTGAAGTCACTTAAAATATCTTCGGTTTATACATAATTATATTTTAGGGCCTCACCATTTGCTACACTGCTTCTGCTGATTCTAATGCTTGAAGAATGCTATATCAAGGTACATGGGATTATTCCTATTGCTGATATTACTATTGACTTAATTATGACCTCTTCCAAACTCATGTTTAATTTCTTGTGGAATTTCCACATTTTTTATTCCTCATAGGTTTATGAACATTGCTGCTTTTAAGGGCTAGCATAATCAGTCAGGTATGTCTTGCTTTTATTTGTATACACTTGTCCGTAAACTATATAACTACTAATCTTGATTTATTATAGCTTCTATGCTGAATATTGGGTTTTCATAATGTGAGGTGATTGATGTTTGAGGTACAACTTTTGTCAGTTCAGTCATAATTCATGGAGCAGTACTTGACAGCTAATAGTTATTTAGCTAGTCAATAAATTCCTTGTATTTTGTGTACCTCAAGGGTACATTACCTTGTTTGGGAAAACTCACATCTGTTTCATGGCTAGAGCCAGTTGCCTCTACTGCACATCTTAATATCCTGTTTCTTTAAGACCTGTTTTCATGTTTTCTTCACATTAATGCTCTGGACTTCCAAGTGGTTTCTTCACTTGAGGTTTCTTAAATGTTTTGTACCCATTTATCATCTCTTGTATGCCCTACCAATTGCTCCTTTATTTGATCATCCTAATAATGTTTGATGAAGTGTGAGCTCTGTATTATTAATTTTTTTTCCAGCCCAGTTATTCCTCTGATCTCTACAAAACAGCAGGTGAGAACTTCATCTTTTATGATTTTAGATATGAGATGAAAAGACATCTGAATGGTAAGAAGCATTTCCACACTTTTATCCTAACATTTTCAAAGGATTTACTAATTACTCTTTTTGCCTATTATGATTTTGCCTGACATTCAGGTGAATTTTCTCATAAATTATCACCAGCATAGAACATTATTTATATTTTTCAGCAATTTTTTTTATGCAGTATTGGAATTGGTGTAAGGAGAAATAAGTTAAATTGGAAGGAGATGGAAGACCTGAGATTAAATAAGCTACTTATATCAAACTGAAAAACTATTTAAACATTCGAAATTTCTGTAAGTTATAATCATGTATAAAAATTTGTTTTTAGTACATTCCAATTTATTTGTTGCAAGGCAGTCAACTACCGCTGTCTGGCGTGTAATATTGAAACAGTTGCAATCGATCAGCGTAGAAGCATGAGAGTGTACATACCATAGATCGACAAAGTAACATCGATTGCATCGTAATCGATAGAATTGTCGACAACAGTATGTGCTATATCGATCTGTGCAGATGTGTGCGTGCAAGTTTTCTTTTTTGTTTGTGACATTGGAGGTTGGGAAGCGTGTATTAATGTAAGACGGCTCTGTTATCCGCTGGTTATGTTTCGGCGGTCCTTGGTTGGTACTGGACTGTTGGGCTGTGCTGTTAGGCGTGTGCCAGTCTAGCAAGTCCAATTAGTAGCTGCTTGCCTTTCTTTGTTATCACATTCCCCTTTTTTCATCTCCCGCCCCCGTACGTTATCGACAAGAGTGCAGTGCTCTGTGTTACAACAAAAAATATATAGGACAATCGGAAAATGCGATTAATCTCCGGTTTAAGTTAACCCCGTGATTTAATAAATTAAGTGCGAAGAATTCTGCTGTCATACATTTTGCTACAGACACACATGATGCATGTCAGTTATCATTATACAATATAGCATGCAAAGTTACTTCGAGAGTGAACAAAGTGAATCGACTGTAATTGTGATGTTGAACAACAGAAAATAAACAAACCCAACCAATGAATTTATATTTGTAAGGTGTGCAAAACATTATTTTATATAGCCGGTGTTGTAACATTCATGTTTATCCATTTCAGTAACTTAAAGATACGATGAGCTGATCGATGATTACTGTTTCATTCAATTCAGTGGGATGAACAAGGATGAAATTATGCCCTCTGTGGTCAAACCTACTTTCAGATAGCATAAGTGTGATAAGAAATACTAGGGTATGCATTTCGCTGTGAACTGTAAACAGAACAGGAATTAACGATGAATATTTTTTAAATATTTGTGTACCAACGAGCCTATAAACAGTGTCTTAATATATCGAGTGATAATCTAGCCGTTAAAACAAAATTGGACATTCTTAATTGTGTTTACGTTACTGAATGGTTTGAAATTCACAAAGAAATCGTTTGTAACTGAATTCGTAATGCAGCTGCTACAAGTGAACGAAGTCTGAAATACTGCCCACAGCGTAGTTGCAAGATAAGATTATTTGTCCATCTCCTCTCTCCTCCGCATATCATGCAGTCGTGGTTTACTCTGGCGTATGATACGTTTCTTGGTCAGCGTGTGTGTGTGTGTCTAAGCGTGTGGGTTTACACGGGTGGTACGAACGGACTAGTGTATTCGTGTTCCTAGATACCCAGTTTGACGACTTAATCAGTGGACACTGAATTTGTCAAACGGATGAGATTTGAAATTACTTTTGCGATTTGAACGCAGGAAGGTTGTATTAAATTCTCTCAATTTTGTTTTGGAAAGACCGTGATTTGGCACTTGTTCAAGTGCTGTCTCGTGTTCATAATTTATTTCTCTTGTAACCACGGGTTTAAAACAGGCAGTCAAAGTGTCGTCGTGCACAGCATTAATGTTCTGCTTCTCAAGCCCGTTCGGTCGCCGAGACCGGAGCCAGTTTCAGGCACCGGCATCGACGACCGACACTACGGGAACTGGAGACCTTCCCACAGCGGTCGTCACGGTGGAAAGCGCAACAAACAACAATGATAACACCAAGGACGATGAATCATGTCCTCTCCAAGAAGATGTGGGGACGGATGTTCGGAAAGTACAGTCTTCCAGTCGGTGGAAGAAAGGTAAAAGGAATTCCTGGTGTGTGACAGGTGTTTGTCAGCCTATGTCTGATAGTACGAGGAACTGTGATGACGTAAGCACAAGTTCAAATAGTAGTACAAATAATTCTAGAATCAGCAGTTTGAACAGACACATTGGTAGTAGTGCACCGCCAACAGCCCTACCCATGAATTTAGTAGTGAATAAAACAGAACCAGATGTGGCTATTGGAACCAATCGCCCGTATCAAAACAATAGCAAGAACACGAATCACCACAGTCAATTATCTATAAGTGGTTCTACCTCCAGTTCATCCGAAAACACGTCAACAGTGGCCCCACCTTTATCATCATTATCAATTTCACCAGCTTCATCTATACGACAGAGTTCCGTGGAGTCATCATCCAGCACCAGTAGTAGTGGGAGCAGCTTTGCTCTATCGGACAGTGTGGTGCCCTCGCCAATATCTCCTACCGTAGTGACCACTATAGCACCAGTGCAGCAAACTACTTTACCGACTTCTCTACTGCAGACCACTTCTTTACCAATATATCTCGGCAGTGGAGGAACATTACCCGCCATGGGTTCAGGTCCCAGGTTCAAACCTTTGCATGAAGGGGATATACAAGTGTGTTACTTGAACCACACGCGCACTGTCGTCAGTAAAATCCTCAGTTCCAAGTTCCTGAGGCGATGGGAGTCGCACCATCTTTATCTCAACGATTCCTGCATCTCCTCGAAAACGGTGAGCAATACAGAACACTGTTATCTCTGTGCTATTTATATGTTAAGGCATGTTTGACATAAGAAAACGTTTCATACAATGAAACAGACGCTACCACTGCCAAAGGCAAGCTACACCAAACCAAATAGTATAGTTACTTAACCCGTTACAACCAAAGATTGTCTAAATAATATTTAATAATTTTGTCCGTAGCACAAGGAAAACAGATTAGCTGGTCTATCTTGTTTAAGGAAATAATCATTACAATAAATAAATAATCATTGTTTACATAAAGAATAATATGAAACCCGTAAATACAAACTGAAGAGTTGTAAGTAGTGTTCGCACTTGTGACCGACAAGAAAGAGTATTAACGTGAAGGTTGGCAAAAATAACGCAGCCACGACAAAGGTGGAAAAATCAAACAAACAAAAACAGGATGTCTCAAAAAGATTTATACTCAGTATAATACGGAATATTAACCTTGTTATTGATCTTCATATGTTGTGTTTACGAGGGGAACCTAATTTGGTGTACACTTAACAGATGGCACTGTAGTATCTTTTCACATGATTCAGATACGCAGAATGGCGGAGGGTCGATTGAGAGCATGTGTATCCATCTTTTCGGGACAGTCTGTGTGAAAAACGGGGTAAAAGCGTCGCACATGCAACGGGATAGAACACGGCTTAGGATACAATAATAAATAGAACAAGCTTGAAAGCAAAACAAACACGCTCTAGATAACACTATGGACACATGCAGTAAATAAACAAGACGTTAATATGTCATATTATTAATTAGGAAGGTGAACACTTCTTGTAATGAATCTATCCTCTCGTGTCCATGGGTTAGATAACTACTGGCCTCTATATATTTTCTCCGTGTTTCCTTAGTCATCCTCTTACTCCTCGTCTGAGTCCTTCAATTTCATATTTCGTGTAAGTAGTAATATTTTCAACGGTTTTGTGAGCATTAATTTACTCAGGAATTTCAGTATTTTTTTTCTGAATACGTGTTTAAAATTCTTATTTTAGTCTCTCTGCTGTATTTTACAAGTGGTTGACGAATACTTATATGATTTCAAATATGTCCTTCCAGACATTATCTTCAGAAGTGCATCCACATTATTCTATTTATATACACGAAAGTTTAATCAGGTGTTTTAACATTGTTAGTCAAATGACCTTTCCGACTCAGTTTCACAAGCATTTTCTTCAGTTTCTCACCATAGCTTAAAGAAACACTAAATTAAAATTATTATTCCTCAGGGTTACCGGCAATGGAGGCTGAGGACATGGTGCTCATGCTTAAAACCAAATTATATTTATTCTTCGTTCGGAAGCTTATTAAGTAGGCTAGTAATATGGGAAGCTTTCTGAATCCAGCTGATTATTTGTTCGTAGGGCTAGTATGCATTATAACGTAGGTCTGTACATAAATCAATCCATGGTACTAATTACTTCACTTGTTGAACTCATAAATCTACCGTGACAACAGTTCAAAAAATGTGTGAGCCGGATAAATAAGTGGCTTAACAGTTTCAGTTCAACAGATAGCAGTTTACAGGATAGCACTGGTAAATAAACTGAAATTAACAGCTTATACAATAGATCTACTGTAAGTCATAAACCCACCGAAACAATGGAAAGAGAGTAAATTTACAAAATAGATGAATTGTCCAGGGAAGTCAGTTCAAATGTAGGCAGATTGTGGAAAGAAGTTTCAGATTATGTTTGGATCCACTTTTGAGAAATTTAAAGGCGTTTATAATGGCGTGCAGTTTGATAGAATACGTGACTTCCCCATTATGTGTTCACTCAGTGTCCTTGGTATAAAACTATTTCAGTCAGCGCCAGGAAAAACGCCAACAACCACGGTCCTCCTCATTTCTACTTGTCCTGTGGTCCTTCGATCACAATTTTCTTTACATTTCTCGTTTTACGGGGCGAGCATTATTGGTGAACCTCGTCCTTGGATGCTTCTTTTCTGGGTTCTGGGTCGTGTAAAATAAGCCTATTAGATCACAGCAATTAGAAGAGTTTTATGTAGCAAATGGAACGTATTTACAAACAAAATATTAAAAAAAGCAGGCCATGATAGAAATATGCAATGTTCACGTCATCAAAATAACATTATAATTCTATTAATAGCGCTCAGTTATTTCTGTTCTAGACAGCTCATGACAGCAAACAGCATGGATACTAAAGTTGTTCCATCTGACAGATATGAACGCCGTACTAGAAGTGTTGTACATTTGCAACGAAGATACGCCTGGCCGAGTTCAGATCTCCATGCTTTTAGAATATAGGCCTGGACGATTTGGGCTGAAATATGCCTCTGTTTATGCCAAAACATACGTACAGTATATTACATTTTCGGGCTAGTTTCTGAAAACTGTAGGCCTACTCATTTAAATGTTTATATAATTAAGAACTCTCAAAATTCAGATTTTTGTTCTTCGTTTTTGCCTCCGATATACATGCAATTAAGAAGACATCTGTACCGAAACAACATGCTTTTTTTTTCTTGCCGTCTGCTGCCAAGTAACGTGACTATTAACATTTTTAAAACTATTATTTCACTCCTACCGTGTGTGAAACTCGGTGTCCGTGTAACAGAAGGATACATATCGAGGGCGCTGAGAGCAGAGGGCTGAGGTGAATGTTGGGACGTAAGAGAGAGGACGTAGCAGTTGGATAGGGTAAGGCGGAATATGTGAGGGAAAACAGAACTTTGGAGACTCAGCTGTAAACTGAAGGATAATATTAAAATTAATGTAAAAATTTGGTTTGAGGGTGTGGGATGGATTCAGTATATGATATATTAGCAAGCTATTGTAAACACGGTAAAAGGAGGGGGGGATTTGTTGATCAGTCGAGGATTATCGGCTTCTCATGAAAGACTCTACTTAACCGGAGCTAGTCAAAACGTTTCCCGTCTTTTATGGGACCCGAAGGTTCATACCGTGTTCACAACAGCCCACCATCGGTCCCTGTTCTGATCTACATGCATCAGTCTACTCTCCGAAAAAAAGTTTTTTCGCGTGTCTTGCTCAACACAGTCACAGGGTGACTATCATGTGGACCAAGTCTGTCGCAACTTAAAAGCACTGACGCCTTTTCAAACGGTTTCGCCGAATATACAACTTCAGCTTTCAGGGATAAGCCACGTCAAATGTAGAAAATTATCCAATGTTTTGTTAAACGTTGTAGTTAGCATGAATATGTAATGGTTGGGCATTTTGGATGCAACATTCGATGCGGCTTATCCCCGAACGCCGAAGTTGTACTTTGAAAGCTCTTCTGTTCGTTTCTGAAGGAGAATTAAAGATATCCAGGTTTTTATCGTCCTTCTAAAATATGTATTATTTTTAATGAAGTAGGTAAAAATAAAGTTGGCAAGGTATTTTGGAAGTTACAGCGGTCGAAATTGGTAGGAGTTTAAACCTTTCTTGGTCTTGGTCTTCCCACATCGTGCGTCACTAGGCTGCGTTTAATAAATCACCCAAATTCCTTGCGTTTTATTTCGGCCCGATAGTAACCTTAATTCGCCCCGCAATATTTTTTGCTAGGATTTTAAACGTTGGCGATAATAAACAGACCTTGACTTGTTATTCGCTTGCACGCAGAGGTGTAATTTGTTGCTTGACTCCATCCTGTGAAGGTTTTATCCTTTGCCATATATTAAATAACACTTGACATTTATTTATGAGAAGAGTTTAAAGACACAAAACCGCAAACCATGCCTGATAACTGCATTTGTATTGTATAAGCCACATGTGACAAATTAGTATTTACTGCTGAGAATGCAGTAAACATTTAACCAACATCCCGATTTAAAGGAAGGCGAAGAAACGACACTTTGGCAATAGTATCCATACATCCGACCTACTCTTGAGTTCATTTCAGTGTACTTCGCCACGTTCTGTTCCCTAAAATTAATCGTAATCTAACATTAATCTACCTTTGATCCAAGTAGTGTGATTCGAAAAGATTTTTCCGGTAGAATGGTACACGCTTATGTGCATTTCCACTCAATAGTTTACGTACTTAACCCATACTAACCCACTTCCTTGAACACTTTGAAGCTGAAGCTAGTCTAAATATTAAGAACTCAGTCCGTACCGTAAAGAGAATACAACACTTCTCTATTACAAAAATCTTGCGGTTAATGTTCTTGAAGGAAATAATCATTGTTTACACGGAGAATCATACGAAACACATAAGTAAAAAATGGAGAATTACTGATTGTTAAAGTAGCTGGTACATTTATTTACCATTGAGGCTTTAAAGGGCTAATTTTAGCCTTTCAGTTTTGAGTTTAATATAATTGAAATGAAATTCATTAGTATGTAATGTTCTAAATTTTTCTCATTTAATTGTCTTTGATCCGGATAGACTTTCAATACACTTAGAGTTATGTTCGCGAAGATAACAGATTATTCCAACGGTACAAAACGACATTACAAGCTGTACATAATCTAGTTTTAATTATCTGCACTTAGGTCTAGATCCCTTTATTTAGTTGTTCTTTAGCTTTTAATTTCGGCTGTTCAGCTTCAGATTTCATTTAAGATAGTGAACTTTCGACGCGCCGATGGATATCTGCAGGAGCTTCTTCCAGTGCAACACATAGGAAAGCAAATATCTCCATCCCAAGTGGGTTTTAAAGAGTGGGCATCGGTCGTAATGTCATTTGTGTGGTTTCTGAAGGATTGGAGATAAGGCCCTTCGGAATCTCTCCAGATTCCTGTTTTTGTCAGACTGCTTGCTCTAAAATTCGATCAATCACGATAGTTTTGGTTATAATAGGGCATGTTGACGCGGGCCATTATATTTTACAAGGAAGATGAAACATAAGTAATGCTTTTTTGTATGGTCTTGGCAGTAGATTATGTGTCATTCAAAATAAAAGCCACTGGTATTGCTGTAACACACTTCTCTTAACTGGACAGGATGTTGGTGTACAAAGATTATTGTTTTTTTGAAAACGACTTTTCAGCTACATTGATTATATAGAATCGAATGTGAGATATTTTGTGAATGATAAATGAGGATGTATGTGGCAAGAAACGGCCTTGACGTATTTTAAGGCACCATTCCAGAATTTTCCAGAAGGGACTGAGTAAAACCATGATGGCCGATCATCGATCCGAGATTCGAGTCCGAGACATTCAAAATCCGACATGCAGTTAATGTACTCTGGATTTTTTCTCCATGATCGTGGTCTATTCCTGTCAGTTATGAAGTATGTCAGGTGCTGTGTTATTTACAGAAGACTGGAGAAGCTTTTGTTAAAGGAAGTTTTAGAAATGAACCATGAGTGATTTGTGAGGAAATTAATTACAACTGTAGCAGGATATAGAGTGGCTATCCAGGCCTCACTGCAATTCCGTCAAGTCGGATCACAGCCAGAACCCTCACACATAATTAAAATTCCGCAAACAGAGTTTGCTCTTAGGCGGCATCTAACAAGCTATTAGCTTTCGTCTTTCACTAACTCGGGCGAAGCCTGTTTTCATTGAATCATATCAGCAGCACTGATTGAAAGACCTCATGTCGAGCTCCACATTCGTGGTGCCGAATTATATAATTAAGGCCTAAAGATATGTTATTGTAAGTTTTTCGTAAAGACGTTCGAAGGAATTATAAACATTACTTCCGTAGATATAGGCCTGCTCTATACTATGTCTGTAATAACAGACATCAGTAATAAAAAGATCTCAGGGCAACCGAGACTTTCATCTCACAAACTTTGTGGAGACAGAGATATAACTAAAGACGACTTGAAATTGTTTGAATGCGTGCGACCGTGTTACTCTGTATAATTTATTATTATCGTTGTCGTCGTCGTCGTCGTCTACTGTCATCATAATCATCATCATGTATTGGGTTACGTATGTAATTTGTATTTTTCTATGTACAGATCTGATATTTTTCTGTTTGGCGTTCGCGTCACCTAACAGAAAGAACAAGTACATGTTTCTGTAACCTCACAGAGCAGCGTCCTCTTTTTAAAAACCTCATGACTATCAGAAAATTCTTCGTCTTTTATGGAACCCGAACGCCATTGTACCATCCTCTTCTGAGTCAGCTTAATCCATTTCACACTGTTACACCCTATTCTTAAAGATCCGTTTCAATATTATGTTATAATTTTTACGTAGGATTTCAAGTGGTCTCTTGCCTTCAGTAAAGCGGTATTCGCCCGTCAGACACTGCAGTCTTTCTTGGGATGTTCTGGATGAGAGTCTGGTGATTGGCTACTCTGTGCGGGAGGCTCATGTTTACTGCTTAAAATATTCCTAGCAATTTCTGTTTATTCTACGAAGTTATAAATGACAAGTCAGCAACGCCATTTACCTTGGCAGAGTACTAAATTGCGTTACATAACTCGAAGGATCGCTGCTTACGAATATTGGAAAATTTCGTAGTTTGAAACCTTGTGTTTTATTTCCTTTATGCCAATATTTATAATTCGATGCCGAATGGCCATGTTAGGTATCTGTAAGTGCTGGGATGTTTTATCAGTTTACACAGTCGGTTTCGGGAAATGATTCTTCGAATTTACGAGTAAATTGGCTTATTGCTGGGTTATGGAATGATACTGTTTCTACTTCAGAGGTCTTTTGTGTCAATAAACTTTTGAAAAAGAGCAGTTTGGTTTTTTTCAATAGAGACAATCCGCTTCGTCTCTGCATACATGGTGGACTCTGTACATCGTGTGCTCAGTAATTTGGATCATTTAAGGTCGTCTAATTTACACTACATGTAATTCCCATTAATATACATTGACGTAAGCTATTTTTTATGGACAGCTGTTGGCACGCGAAACCTACTTGCTGCAGGCCGGTTCAGATCGCCCTTTACTAAACATATAAAAAATTGGAAACAAGTATGGCGTCCTTCATTATCTGCAACTTTTCAAGATTTCGAATTTTTATAGAAGTATCTCATTTTTGTCTCCTTTCCCCAGATAGGTGTTCTGTTCTATACAAACCGAGAATTGTAAAATCGATCAAATAATATTGCAGTGTCTGAATCAGACGCATGATTTAATTTAATGTTTTTAGACGTAATATATTGTAAGGGCTAAGGCGAAATAGATACTGGAGATAATTTGACAGGCGATGAAGTAATACAGATTCCCATGCTAACATTATGTTTGTGACGTCACCACCATATACTGTTTTCTCTTTGGTGTTGATTAATAAGGTTTGTATGACTATGGTAGTCCATAAATCGGATTCCGCCTGCGACTGTGAAATCTGTAGAGTCAGAAAAGTTCTTTTACGATAGTGAAGAGACACCTTGATTTTGATTCTGCGTGTATTTTTATAGGAAGTGTTTTGTGATGAAATAACTATGGGGTGAACGGCAGCACGAAGAAATCAGACATGGCATTGCTTTCTACATTATTTCGTTCTTTTCTTATACCATCGTGAATCCCAAGACAGTCATTTGTCACTTTGAGTAAGAATAGCGAAATCTTGATATATAGTTGGTGTGCAGGCCATCGGATAGTAAGCATGCAGTGAAGCTGATGGTAACAACTAGAAATGGGTTTGTGTCTTTTGAACAAATATTGACATGAATTGTTTATGTGCGTCGTAATTGTTAAGCGCTAAAACGAGGGCTGTAGAGTCGGTACTAAAATCTCCGGCTCCGGCTTCGACTCCGACTTCGACTTCGACTTCGACTCCTTCATTAAAGCTCAATATGTATCAATAAGGCTAAACCTACTAAAATGGTAAATGACACCATAAGAAATTTCATCATCACCACATGAATCATCAGCCTACTTTTTAGACTTCTAACCTATATTTAAATATACGTCGAAATGGTTATTGCAGAAATCGGTTGATTTCTAGAGTTTGTATTCTTAAGGTACCAGAGCCAAAGTTACAAAGCATTAATCCCACACCATGTGGCTCAACGCGTCGTTGAATCTTCCTAGCGTGAGGCCGCCGGCGGCTCACACGGTATAGAAGTTGTTCTTAAGATTTTATATCGAGGTCGGAGTCCGTACATTTTTTACCGACTCCGACTCCACAGCCCTGGCTAAAACAGACTACGTTCTTCTCGTACAGTGAGTGACGTAAAGCATAATTAGCAGTTCGACCGTGTAATTTGTTGCGAACCAGAAATGGATTTTTTCTAATTCGTGGAATTACGCATGATCTCTCTGTTGACACATTTTAAAAAGCAGCAGACATTATTTGTAGATCCGCAAGATGGACGTGTCGTTACATAGAATTTTCCGAAAAGGAAGTATAGTTAATAAATGCCATTTAAACTAGGGTGCTTTTGAGAAGGGGAGAGACTGTATCACACTTATCATACAAGTTATTGTGTAAGTACTTAAAGATTGATGAATTTGTAGTTTCAGACTTGCGACATGTTTTTAACCCTTTTCGTGATTATTTTTTTTATGAAAATATGGCCAAATAATAATATTTTTATTTTACGTTTGGAACATAACTACAGAAATAAATTTATTGATATGATTTTTATGTAAAATGTAATCGTACTGGAAAAATTGTTTGTGTAATTGTAACGATTATTGTCTTGAGATAACCCGAATTAACCGCGTGTGTGTGTGTTGTTGTTGTTTTTTTTTTTTTTTTTTTGCAAAAATCGTCAGCGTAGTATATTTTTGGATGATCAAGGAAGGCGCTAGACCTTTTCATTGCCTACGTTCTTTGCACAGAGTGAACTCAAGCAGAGTAGAATGTATTTGTCCGTCTACAGCTGACCCAACTTCGATAATCCTTGCTTTATATGAAGCCCAAATTGAACGTCTCATTTACCTAAAAAACGGTTCATTATATAAATAGTGGATATATAAAATATAGATCTTAAGATATTCGAATTTATTTAAGAATTTTTCTTTGTGGTTAATGTTTAACGAAATATAAGAAGGAAGTTATTTTGTGCAGTGTGTAATGCGGTTAGCTTAGTGACAACAGGGTTTTATCTTCATTATAAGCACGTCTCATTGAGTCTTGTTTATGTAGCGTTGTTTTGTTGTGTCTGTGGTGTGCGTCCTATGTCGTCTGCTGTTCCTGAGTTCTGGTTGAAAGAAATCAGAAACACTTGTTTAGTCTGTAGTAGTGGAAATGTTGATTTCGAGCAGTTGCGCGCTCTATTGCAGATATATTCTGAACCCTTACTTAGACTGTAGAATTTCTTGGATGGAAGATCAGACCATCACGAGGCCTCTGACGACACAGGAAATATTTTGCAAACGCCCGTGCCTTGAGTGAAATTCGAAACCGCGATCCCGAGCTCATCCTGCCTTCTGACAATTATTTTCTAGTTTATAGGTAAACAGTAGGTAACACTTGTTTTTCACGAAGTTGAAAGTTGGGAGCATTTTGAATTTCAGTTTCAATAGTACAAATTAGATTGGCCCAGACAATCTTCTTAGATACTTGGAATCGTTTTCTGTTGCTTGAAACTGCACATTTTTGTAGTTGGAAAAGTTTGCAGCACTGTGAAGACAGATTATCTTATTTGAATAGGAATTATTCGGTTCACAGTACGTGTAAATATTCTGCGTCGTTGCAGTGGGAGAATTTTGTAGCTTACCGTTGCTGTTTCAGTAACGCTGCGTCATAGAAGTAAATGTTATGTCGTTAAGTATTTGTTTATTGTTTTAAGGGGAGTAAAGTGGTATGTTGAAGGTTGTACGTTTCAAGGCTAAGGGTGAGGACAGAGGATGAAGAATGTGAAGGAACAGAGGGACGCAACGTCAAAAGGGCGAGCGAGAAGTTAATTGAAAATTTCCTAGAATAAATCTGTTGAGAAATCACAAATAATATATCTTTAGAAGTTATGTTATACCTAAACCAACGAGCTCCATGGAGCAGAGTCCTTTTTAAAAGCTAATAGTTGCTCAGCTAGTCAAAACATTCTCCGCTTTTTGCCTTGGGCTTTTACCGACCGTGACGCTGGTAATTGTAATTTGATGGTTGTGCTTGAACGAAGTAAAACACACAACGATATACAAAATGGTGTATATATACGTATATATATATATATATATATATATATATATATATATATATATATATGTAGATATGAAACGATGTTGGTCATTGGAAAAAAATTATTCCCATCACGTAGTTCATTCATAGTCTATTAGATTTAAAATGGGCCAACTCTGTTGGGTAATTCACTTGTCTTGTGTTAGTCACCGTGTCAAAAATAAATTAACATCAGAACGAACGAAGTGTGCAGGTCGCAAATTTTGCAGCTGGAAGATGTGTTCAAGTTTGATATGCCGCTTTTCCACTCTTGTCGGTTACTGTACCTATTTACAGGTCGTTATGAGAAAATCGCGTGGCAGCTATTTCAGATGTGGTTTAATGAATGTCGTAGCAGTGAGCTCCTCTGAAACGTCGGTCTTGAATATCTACCAGGTAACACGGTACAACATTCCAGAAGATGACAGTTACATAATATTCTGGGTTTCTGTCGCGAGACATCACAACAGTCGCATCCGGCCTGTATCTGCTCATTGCTTCTTCAGAGGAACTGCGAAAAGGCATTCAGCCGAGGCTTGGTGTCAGGTTTAGTCTTGAAGTAGAGAAATTAATATTATGCCACTCTCGTACAACGTTTTATGATGATACAATGATTTATAACCATTTCAAGCCATGTGGACACTTAATTTTTCTATAATACCATGCTCACTGTCACTTCCCTGTGGTTTGGCGTACGGGACAATCCTTTTGACTTTTGTACCCTCTGTGACCATATTCTATATTCTTTCATAGATACTAATGCTATTTACAGAACGCTTTTGTCGAATTTTGAGAATGCCCCGCAGTTGATAAAGGTTTATTTTTTCAGTCATTGTAGAATTCGAGGTAGAATGCACTTGTATAGTAGTGCAAAGGTAAAATACGTCAGTTACTAGGAAATTAGAATTATTTCTCTTTCTTTTAGGGGGTGGGGTGATAGCAGGAGAGAAAATCAAGTATTCTGAACGCGGTGGTAAACGTGGTGAAATTCTCCACGTTATATCCTGTAACAGGTATTTGTGGTTTGTATTTGCATAACTAAACAGTAAAGTTGAGTTCGGTTCAGTCAGTCGGAGACGCTAACCGCAATACCAGGTGCACGCTTCTGAAAATGATTGCCAATTTGTGGCTGTTTGCTGCTAAATAATGCTAACAATAGATAATTTTCCGGTTGTACAAAAACTGGTTTTATCTGTGACGTATTTCGGTGCATAGGAGATCCGTCACTTATTTGTATTGATACGTGCACACAACAGACTTCAAATACCTCGAAGATCTTGAATTTCAACATGTTAATGATTACACGGCAAATGGTGGGGGTAACGTTATTGGAAATAAAGGACTATTGGTAAAGGATCGTTATGGGGAAAACTGTTCACCTATAGCCAATCAGGTGCATTCTAGAAGGGAATATTTTTGTGAAGTTCGATAGGGCTAATTATTCTTTATTCTATGTATAATTTGTGTCAACATATTCTGTTTAACAATCACCATTTGTCATGTTCTGTTATCTTCTAAAGAACGTCCTTCCATTGATTCCTGCGAACCTTTTTCGTCAACGACCTTGTTCGTATCATCATTATGGAGGTTTTTGAGTTGTAACTGTCTCTATTTCTATGACAGATGAACAGCTTCATAAATATTTTATAAATTATTCAAGTAATTGTTTCTTAAGTGTGATACTCCAAAGGATTTCAAGAGGTGCGCGGCTAAAAAAAATATTAGAAATTGTCCCAGAGTTCTGTCTGCTGTCAGATTACTTCTGATATAAAGCAAATATAACAAATTCAGTAATACTGACAATGGTTGTCAGTTTCTGTACAGTTTTTAGTTTTCTTCATAGCATTTTTTTTTAGTTCGTACATACTGCCAAATCATAATGTGATTCGATCGCTTGCGAGGTAACTGATCGTGACGTCACTGGGGAATGTGTTACACTGGTAAAACCGAGGACTCGAAAGGGGCATGGAAATGTTGAAAAGTTTGGAAAAAACTGATTTAAGTAATTTGAACTTCCATTGTACGGTATCCAGCTCGCCAGCGCAACGCTTTGAAGATTGTGACTGCCACCACTTAATTTTACCGTACAGAACAGCGGTTCGAACGCCAATTTGTCTTCGTTGCATCATGAACAAAATGATTTGCCGTGGCTGCTTCATGACGAGGAAGAAAAATGAGGACTTGGCAGCATTCTGTTTTGAATGACGTTTGATGTAGATTATAAAAATAAAATCACAAGGAGCGTCAGTCATAGGATATGTAAAAAGACTTTTACTTATTCAGTCTGTGGAGAATGAAAAGAGTTCCCCCCCCATGACTGGAAGTTGATTAGTGTCCTATTTACCCGTTTTTGTAGCCTGTTAGTCATGAAAATAACTGGTGGCCACAATTGAGCCTCGTTGGTCTAGGCGGTCTGAAATTATAATCTTAAATGCAAGGAACTGACAAGGTAACATTAAAATCGATGCAGACTGCACTTTCTTTTGATGGCAGTCTTCCATACACGGCCGCTTTGATCTGTTCCGGAGTGATTGATTGACGCTTCATCACCTACAAAAGTTTTGGAGCGTCGAATGATTTATGTTAGGATGAGTGTGGATGATAAATCTGGAAGGAGACGGAATAAAATAGCCGTGACCTAAATATTGTTATGGCATTCTCCTGGAATGACAAGAGAAACCCAATGAGCGGCCGTGGGATTCTGTGTAGAGGGCTTTCGAGAGAACCACCTGAAGATGGCCATTTAAGGTCGTAACATGTAGTTGATTCTTAATAGACATCGACACTGTAATCAAGAATTTCTGTGTAGACGGACTGCCAACGTAAAGATGCGGAGTGTGTTTGTTCGATGTTATTAAAAGCACATTGCAGTATATGTCTTGAAATTTCCGAAATGTAATTGCGAATTGAGTAACGAAGTGAAATTTCTGCTTTAAGAGTGAACTTTATGAATACGCATTTTAGTCGAATCTCATGCTGCCTACGTCAGTTCCCACTTTAATTAAGAGAGAAAATACATAGACAATGAGCTCATTACGATAGACGTAGGCTGCTGGCCAGCCCATTTTTCTACTTCCGTCTCAAATAGATGTTAAAATATATACTACAATCAATGAGCAGGCTTTGGGAATTTTAATAATTTGTTCTGTCATAGCGTACCAGGATGAACAGAATCAGCATTTTCTGAAGCTAAAAATAAACGTCGGCCTAATATAACTGCTTATATGGTAGCTTACTATAAGAATGATGATTTGAATGTTATGTTAGAGTTTATACTTTACTTTTTTATATTATATTATATTATATTATATTTAAATCCAGTAGCAAGTTAGCATGAAGGTATGTGATAAAACTTTTAAGAAGAACGAGTACAAACTGTGATCACAGACTCAAGCTGTCAACCTTTTAATAGATTTAATTTTATCGACTTGGGTTTTGAGAGATTCATATCTAATTATAATTCACCTGACATATAGGAATATTTTTAAAATCCTTATTAAATGGCGCAAGGTCGCGTTAATGCTATCATCCTCTTATCTCACGATGCTAATATAAGAGTACTTATAGCCTGTCTCTTTGCACAATATTCGCTCTTGTGCAATTCTTTTTTTTTTTTCGTGCACAGCGAATTGAATGTTACAGACTGTAATTATTTCGAGTCGATTCTCAGCTGAAAGTGCGGTTTATCACAGTCGTATGTAGGGAACGTTTTGTCGCCGGATTACTGACTGTGTGTTAGTCGGTTCACATTATTACATAACATAAAAGTAATTTCAAGAAAATGAACCAAGTGCACAATCGTGATTTTGAAAATTTTAATTAAAGATGTACGGAACAGGAGTGGGCGGTGACATTTAAATGCGTTAATCGAGTGGCTTTCGTTCGAGTGATCAAGGTTCATTTCCCGGTAGGAGCGTTGAAATTTTCCTCTTCAGTGCTGTATCGAACCGTCTCACTGTTTGCAACGGGGATGAAGATGGCCGGAGCGTGAAGTTGATTAACTATTTGCCTCTCACCATTCGTGAAGTGAATAGAGAGCCTCTTGTACTTCATGACCAGGTGCTTACAAGGATACTTATATCTGATTTTACTTAATTCAGTGCAGAAAGTGTACGGAGAATCTCAGAACGCGTGCATCGTAACTTGATTGGGGCGTGAATGCTGAATGTCACCATTTTAAACGTACTTCATATGCATCAAAGAATAGACTGGTGAAGTGCGTGACAGGCTGCGAGACTTTTGAAACGCCTGTACACTGTTGTCTTATTATAAACAAAACCTCCAACGAGCTGTCATTAGCTGGGGCTTGGTTTTTCCCCCCCACTGTCCATAATAGCGAGCATTTATAATTTTTTCCGCACGTCTCGTTACAGACGATCAAACGTTGATTACTTCCGATTACTGTAATAGCAGCCCTGAAAGACAATCCCATCATGCTTCACGAAGAATATTCAAAGAATTTGTTCTCGGTTTTGGTGCCGTGTAGACTAGTAGGTAGATGCCAATATTTCGAAGAAACATAAAGTCTGAACTTTGTTCTTCAGGACCGTAGACATTATCTTCCTCACTGCCGCGAAAAGCTCAGATATTTTAAAAGTAAAATAAAACAGGCGCTTATCCACCATTGATCTTGGAGTCGTTTTGGGTGTAATTCCATGTGGTGCTGGAAGAAGATTTGATATTTCTAATCAACCAAATGCCTTCATATCTAGGGCAGAAATGTAAACGCTTTTCTTTATACACGCAATTCTCTTCACATTCAGTGATTTTATTTTGATAGGCCTATTTATAATTAGGGCTGTTTAAGACTTCAATTACTGTTGTTTGTGTTACAGCAGTTGGAGGTCTTCTCTGTTTAGAAACCGTGATTTTGTGTTAAAATTATTTTAACATTGGTGCTTTTATCTTAAGTTTGCGGATACACTAATTGAGCCACAGTGGTTATGAATGTATAATAGGAAACGAAATTAGCAATTGTTAATAATTATTATAGTAAGCTGCGATAATTTATATGTAGAGGTCGTCTCTAAAATCCTCCACGTTAACTGGATTTTGAGAGTTGGCGTACTTCCATAATGCAAAATGGTTCTCATGCGTTATCTGTCGGAATTGCTGCCAGCAATGTGAATGCTATAAAGCGGGCTTTACCTCCAACTCTTTTTATTGACACAACTATGAACAGGAATAAGACATCACAACTATGTACATTAATTTGAGAAAGTAGAGAAGTTGTAGATTGGCCGTTTTATGTCCTGTTTGGCTGAGTGAATAATAAATTATTCTTTGAACCATGCATCTCAAAATCAGGGTCTACTAAGCGCTGCTTAAAAAGGAGGTGACTTGTGGGGGCCAGCACGTGGGTGGGAAAAATTATAACCGTCTACTTTTACTGATTCCAAGCTTAAGCTTAGAATATATTTTTCGTCCCTATGTTTCCCCACAAGCACACGCACACGCATGTACTTATTTCATTGAAACACATTACCACTTAATTTAATTGAAATATAGAACAACAGTGCACAAACAACTGTTTGGCATGAATTTAAAACTTAAAATTTGTTACATTCGGGACATTTTGGACCGCATATCGTGTTTAATTCAAGACTTATTCGGACCACATAAAACATCGAAGAGGGCTCCGAATTTTACTTGCCCGCTTTAACTCTTTAGGAATCTTGTAAGTTGTCTTCGTTGTATAGAGTGTTGGTTTAATGTGTTAATAATCGCTGGCCTCCAGACGTTTAAACGAGTTTTCCGATTAAGGTTATGCTACTAAATAAGGTTGTCTCACGGAAACAGCCGTGTTCAAGCTCCCACAGTTCTTCAGTAACATTTCAGTACTTTTAAAACAGATTGTTTAAATTTTGCGGGAAGAAGATGTAGTTTTTCTAAAATATTAATTATCTTATGAAAGTCGAAGTTACATTCTAAAAGGATCTTAAAACATGTAATTGAGTTTTAGATATATTTCGCGCAAGTCTTTTGTGAAATTCGTCTTTATTCAACCCATTTTACTTCCTGCAATCCTATATTACTCCTTCTGTTTCATCATATGATTCCTGTCTGTTCTTTTCTTTAATTCCTTCATTCTTTGTTATGTAATTATTGCTTTACTCTACTGCTCTCTCTCTCTTTTTCACTTTTAACATTCTGTTGTGTAGTCTTTGTAATAATCGTCGTCAGTTTATTCTTCTCATATTTGGACAGCTATATTTCTGGACTTTTATTTAATTTCTTCACCTGTTTCTACTGATCCGGATTGTATTCTTGGCAGGGATAGGGGTTTTTCTCTTCGCCACCACGCCGAGACCCTGGCTATGGTATCTGTACCCACTCAGAAGCGGGTAAAGCGATCTGAGCCTGAAGGTGAGTGCTCACTTCCATCTGGTGTTGAGGTCCGCAGTGCTGAAGCATGGGAATAGTTTTATCCGTATCTATATCTTCTCTCTTCCTGTATATTTGTACCGTTACTCCTCCCTGTTCTGTATTTGATATCTTGTATGCCCTCCATTTGCCCTTCTCGTTCGCTTCTGTTTTTCAGCATCTTTTCAAGAAGATGAATAAGACATCTGTTCTCGATCGGGAAATTACTGTTTCCTTCCATCCTTGGTAATATTTTCAAAATGGGTTTAAAATTCTTGGGTTATCCACTTCTCGAAGTAGGCTTCTAAGCGCGTTAACTGAGTCCCGTTCATTACCTTGGTGAGAAAATTAGATTATTTCATTACAGATAATTTGGCCTAGTTCCAATTACTCAGTTGTAGCCTTTTCCAGTGACGGGTTCTACGAGAAGCTTATAATTTATAGCGGGCACCGTACACATGCATCGAAAGGAACCCGAATTTAATAATTAAATTACGACTGTGTTCTCGCATCTGCTCTACCAAATTCCTCAATAGTTTCATCGCGAGTGTGTGACATCTTGTTGAGAAGTTAAAATTAAAACATGCGGAACTCCTTATAAACATTCTAAAATTCTCGCGGACACCCAAAAACCCTTCCGAGGCTACTAAGGTGCCTGCAGAGACATAGGGTTTGGTGACCCCTGCCATTTGCTACAGTCACTGTACGTTTAGAAAATCGGATACTCGTAAGCAAGCAAGACACATGTTAGTTTTTCTTATTTTACGATCATGGAGTTTTAAAAAAAGACTCGTTCTTTTCTACGGAGCTGTGTTCAGTGAGATATTGTGCCTTGGAGCAGTGAGCTGGCGTCATCGGCCTAGGGTTGTTGATTCTAAACCCCATGTAAAAACAAACGCAGGTGAAGAAGCGTCCTAATAAATGCCAGCTCATCAAGTCCGGTAATATTAATGATTCCTTGTGTTCTACTCGCTTTTCGACTAATTAATTTCTTCTTGATCTTCTCCCTAGAGCTGAGTTTGTTGCTTGTCGTTTATATTACAGAGGCTTTGTAAATTTTCATAAAGATAAGCCGTAAAACATTTCGAACGGAAGGCCGAATATCGCTGTTTCGTTCGGATTTCGATCCGGCATCCTGCTAAACGTGAGTTGCGTTACCACTTTTTTGTCCCATTCGGTAATTCGAAGGTTTGGTGTTGTGTATGAGTTGCTATTTTCTAGCGGTCTGAATATATTAAGCTGTGCATATAGTACGTAGGAGTATTCTTTTCCGACAGATCGCTTAGATAATCTCGTGCGCATGCAGAACATTTTATTTGTTGTGATAGCGGTTTATCCATTACGGATACTTCTGAGAATTGAAGTGTATTCGACGGAGGTTTAATAATATGTTTTCATATTTTGGGCATTTGCAATCGTGGAGTCATTTATACATTGTTTTATTATTTTTCAACTATTTAAAGCCCAGTGGTATATTTACCACTTTCTTTAAAAAAACATAACACTGCATTTTGCCCAAGGTATGTACTTACGTGTTTTATATGATTATCTGAATAAAGAGCGATTGTTTCCTTGATTAGCATTTACCAGTCGAACCGTATGATGATGAAGTATGGTGTTTTCCCTGTGGTACGAATTGAATCTATTAATGTTATTTAAATGAGTTTCGACGTCAGAAGGAAAACAACCAGGTTACAGATGTCATAAGACTCAGCGAGTGTTGACTATGATTAGAATTGTATTTCTATAAGCATCTGTTAAAAGCTGAAAGTTTCAAACATATTTTATGAAAATTACGACTGAATACATTTGAAATGCAATGGTGTTGGTTGCAACTTATTCCAGCATATACAACATGACGCAAACACTCATTTTATGGAATTCCTTTGTGCTAGTAATTGCATATACAAGGCGGCTGCTATCCGAGAGCTTACAGTGAATGTTATCTTCATTTGTTAACTGAATGACAGGCTGTGAGCGTTTACGAAAGAGGGACTTTAGATTTCAGTACTGTAGTATAAAACGTGTTGTATAACTACTGTTAAGTCTGTAAAAGTGTATAATTGCCTGCTTATTATGGATAGAGGTTGGTGTAAATCCGAGACTTGTTCTGTACGCGTCAGTAGTAGCACATGGAACCAACTATCTAGATTTTGACATCGGAATGTTGGGTTGAACGGATAAATTTTACAACTAGGCCGCTGTGTTATGTTCAGCTTTTAAATACTCGGATAATATGGACAGTACTTGAAGAGTTTCTGGTAGACCTGCACTCCATTAAAATTTAGACACACACGTACAAAATTTCCTACCGCCTTGAAATGGAAGGGCTTTTTGTCCGAAATGGGAATTTGAAATATTGACAGTTGTGTTTAGTGTCGTTTGAAGTTAAAACGGATGATAGGTTTTCCTTGTTGACTGGCCATCCTCTTGTTTCAAGTTACTGCTTCCCCAGACGCGTTCAAGTAAAGCAAATCGTAATTTAAAGTTGAAGCAGAATCGCAGGAATACTATTAAACTGAGTGTATTAAAATTGATTTTGGAAACTAAAACACAAGCATCAGAAATTATAATCAATAAAGAAATGAAACTGTTTACACATGCATGCACCTGGAGAGTTTTTGTCACTGTTTCTCTCTGTTGTTTATATTCTGCACATATGACACGATGGAATGCAGCTTGAATAGTGATGAGTGAAGAGAAAAATGAATTTGTGTCCCATTTTGAAGTTCTGTGTTAGTATAGATAGAGGAAGCAAAGACAGCCATTTAAAATATCAGCGACCTCGACTTGAATCATGATTTAGCAAGTTACTTAAAGTACTGCTGTTGAGTCTGCGGTTGCGTGCATTTGCTAATATATAATAAAATGATCGGAGTTACTGGGTTTTTGTACCAGTGATTGAGACTAGCTCTTTCTATCGGACCCAACAGAGTAGGTGCCCCTTACCCATACACCTGAAGACGAGACGGATCCTGTTTTCGAAACGTCTTGTGCATTTTAACCTTGGACTATGGAGAAGTCCCAAAACCCAGTAATTCCGACTTTATCATACGACCGTCAGAACCCTACAGAATCCAACTAGAACTAAATGCTTAAGATTACTACGAATAATCTATAGAACATGCAGATGTTACCTTCGTAAATGTTTGAGCATGCAAGTAGCATGAGTTCTTTACGGCTTCGTACACCAGCTATCTGTACTATAGTTTCCGTCGTTTCTCTGCCTTCCTCTCAAACTTCCCTTCTTTTTGTCGGTTATTTGAGCATTTTTACCATTTGTGTAAGCCAGGATAGATAGCAAGCCTGTGCTATGGGCTGGGCTGTCTGCATTCCAACCATTTCCTATCATTGAGACCCAGGATATCTTTACCCGGGAGTAAAACGAACGAGCTTGACGATGACCGCCTTCATGGCTTCGTGATTTGGAACATGCTCGTTTTGTATGTGATGTATTTATTATTATGGTTGTGACAATGGCGATGGTTGTTGTGGTGGTTGTATTTGTGGACAATTCTCTGTCACACACTGATCAAGTCCATTCTTAATTATTTTCACTTCAATGATATCTCCTCTTGCTCTGGATTTCTGAGTCTGATTATTATGGTGTAAAGATAGCAAGGATACTTTTGCTTCGCTCAAGCATGCGTGGCGTCTGCATTAGTCATGTCCTGAAAAGAACGATTTAATCCTGAGACTGGCTTTGCTTCCGGTAATTCTTCAGGTAGTC
This sequence comes from Zootermopsis nevadensis, assembly GCF_977971745.1. Classification (NCBI taxonomy): domain Eukaryota; kingdom Metazoa; phylum Arthropoda; class Insecta; order Blattodea; family Termopsidae; genus Zootermopsis; species Zootermopsis nevadensis. The sequence continues at coordinate 10,535,083 of NW_028259161.1, forward strand.
CAGTAAGAGTGGAAGGAAACAGTTATTGCTTCCTTCCGCACTCCGCTGTAATTTGCATTTAATTGTTTTATTTGCTCCCTTCTACATATTCGTTTAAGAGTGTATTACTGGACGTGGAGGTCAAGTGATTAGCACTCCTGTTCCGCATTCAGGAGGTTCTGGGTTAAAATGTCGGTCCGAAGACCGGCTCTCCCGACCGATATTGTCCATGGTTATTCTCAGTCCGTCCAGGCATGTGTCATGCTAATATCGTACATTAAGCAACGACCGCTTCCTTTCACGTCCCATTCAGTCCGTTTTTAATCACATCATTCGACGCTATATGGTCTGAGCTACTGATTTATTCTTCTTCTTCTTCTTGGGCATACAGCTCTTAAAGTTTAGCCAGTGCCTCCTTCAGTATGATAGCCCATTCGGCCCTATCTTCAGCTCTCTTCCTCCATTTCCGTACTCCTAACTCCTCCAAATCCTTCTCGACACAATCCAACCAGCCTGGACCGCCCTCTATCTCTTCTCCCATCTGGTTTTCCCATAAAGATTTTCTTCACAGTCCTGGTGTTCTCCATTCTAATTAAGTGACCTGCCCATTCTAGTCTTCTGACTTTTATTAAAGTTACAATATTTGGTTTGTTGTACAATTTCTCAATTTCCAAATTACTGCGGATTCTCCATCCATTTTGGTCTTTAGTAGGACCATAAATCTTCCTCATGATTTTCCTCTCACGTCGTTTTAGTTTATGTTTCATTTGCTCAGTCATGGCCCATGCTTCACAACCATGCATCACTATTGGTTTAATTATTGTAATATAAATATGAAATTTAGATTGTTTTGGCTTTTATGTCTTTACTACAGTAATTATCCCATGTAACTATTACAACTAAATATTTAAATTCATTACATTCTCTGTTTTCTTCAGAGTCAATAGAGATTTCCCTGTTTTCTTTATTTCTTAATTTTCTCTTGGATGTATTCATGTAAACTGTTTTGTCTACATTAATTTATAACCCTATTTCTCTTGTAATGTTCTCTATTTGTTCATGAGTTTCATTTATTGCTGCTCATGACAGCGTTGTTAAATAAGACGCAAATAAATTAAATCAATAAATAAGAGAATGTTCATTGCCTATTCGGGATTCTCGTTTCCACGTTACGTTAGTTCGTACTGTTTTCATAGTTTCCATAATTCCCACATCTGAATGTGATGTAGTAAGTTGCCTACCTACCTGGCGTCGACTGACTCTACTTAGTAGTTTCGTGAATTTCTCAGTCCGTCCATGCGAGCACCATCAAATAGTTCACAGTCATCAGCTTTAGAACCTTCCTCAGAACAAAATTTGTTATCATCTGGCCATATCATCAGTCAAGTCATATCTTATGTTTAACTAACGCTGTGGTAACGGAACCCGAACATTGAACATTGCTATTACCAAAGACATTATACTAAGTCAGTTTCATCCACCTCCTACCCCCACATCCTAGGACGTATTTTAATGTTATCATATATCACGTTTTATTGGTTTTCTGAGTGAACTTTTCCGAAAATTCTTATGCGGTTCTTGCTTTCCGTGTGCCAAGTTCATCCTAACCTTGATTTAACGATCCTGATAAGACTCGGTCTTAAAATGTGTACTCCTCTCCCAATATTGTCAGGGTTATTAAGTCAAGAAGAATGAGATGGACGGGGAATGTGGCGCGCATGGATGAGGCAAGAGGTGTGCACCGGGTATTGGTCGAGAAGCCTGAGGGGAAGAGACCGCTGGGGAGACCTAGACATATACTTACCACTACACGGCTAATCTTTCCAGCACAGAAGAGGATCGTTGAAGAACCTGTCTCTGAGATAGGTTGTGTACACGATGTGTCTAGTTCCTTTCAATATCCAAGTCTAGAAAATTTTCTTTTGAAACTGGCAATAGAACTACTCCAAAGAATGATAGAATTACAAAAGAAAACTTCGACCACTTCTGTTTTCCAATAGGAAGACTACGTATCACGAAACAAGTGTGGGTGGTGTTGTGAATGTAGGGGACTGAGAGGGGGTTGTTTTCTTAATTAGAGATCAGTTTCGTTCATTGCACAAAGATGTTTGCAGTAGCTAAGTATCCGCAACTAAACAAACATCCGACGTACCTATTTTGTTTTCGTGGAACGTCTTTCAGTTTTTTCTCCATTAAGAAAACAGAATAAGTGTGTCTTACATCATTTCGTTTACCGCAGTGGTTCAGTATTTAAATAAAAGCTATTCTGCGAATGACGGAACTTAAGTGGAATAGAGTTGAGACGTTAATAATCGCTTAGCTAGTTTCGTGTAGTTGTTACGTGTTTTTTCCCTTCTTGGCCTCTTGTAAGGACGTTGCATTGGTACACAGTGAAACCCGTAAGTTTATTATCGTGATTATAAGAGTCCGCAATGAATTCAGTTACGAATTTGAAATAAGCAGTGCCATGATTTTGAACAACCAGCTTGAAATGGCTCCAGTACAAGATAAGCCACGTAGGATATTCTCAGAATGTAGCTAGTTGTTATTTCGGAAGTAGGCACTTCTGAGTTGTGCTCCAGTAATTAAGAGAAAACCGCATATTCTGGTTCAGATTCTGAATAATTTCTTCACTTTCTTCAAAGGAATCTGGGACTATACCCTAAAATATGTCAAGACCCACTTCGTAATTCATATTCATCGTCTCATTTGATACATCAGTCTTCGACAGTTGAAGTAGCGCCCTAACATAACCCATCTTTATTAATTAAGCAGTTAACCACACCACCGTTGTGACTTAAAACCCTTCACAGCTTATAGTGCTGTAGTACGAAAGTTGAATAAACTAACCGCCTTTATCACAGTTTCATTTACAATTGTTGGCTATTTATTTACTTTCCAAACGCGTTTCGGTTTCATGAAGCCAAGAACCAAGTATGCAATGTATAGTCACTGGTGATGATTTCGTGAAAGGTTACTACTGCACCACTAGTCTGTTTTATATTGTTATGTATAACGAATTAAGAAGCATTAATAAGAAAGGAACTGTAAAGAAACAGTCTGTGACATGGTTACTGAGCTAGTTGAATAGTACAGACTTGAGCCCCACCAAAATTCAACTATCCTGTTTGGTGTTATCGATGCAATTTCATGCAGGTGAATTCTGGTATTAAATTTATTACAGAACTAACAGCCTCTGCTGTCCTCGCACGTCACTCTGGGCCTACTAAATTTTACAGGACTTGCCAATTGAAAGAATTCACATAGACATTATTTGATGCCTAGACAGAGTCGTGAATTTTCTAAGACATCTTGGTTATGAAACAAAAAGACTTGTTTAGCGACAACGAAAGTGATGCGTATGGTGCCATCGTGCCTCTGTTTGTGTTTTTCTCCCACTATTAATTTGATCAATTTTGATAGATTGTACGTTAAACTTGATGCATTGGAGATGTCACTAGCTTGTAACTAATCAACAGTATCGACACGGTGGCCATGCGAACTTCCGAGTTGGAAAAACATTTAATGTAGGTTTTAAAGAGCTGTGTGGCTATGTTATAAAAATTTGCAACGTTTAGCCCATTTTCAGTGAAGACAGGGCGACTGCATAAAATCTATAAGGCGTGTTCCCTTTTTCGTTAGATGACGATAACTGAAGTGCCGTTTGATGTTCAGTTACTATTTATGCAAAAGTTTGTTTTGATGATACATTAGAAACATAGCCTGTCTGAAAGTGTTGTGCTATTTTGCCGATTGAATATTACACATACGGCGCAAGCCTTTCTATTTGTATATTATTCCTTCCAACTGTGATGTATTTTACTGGAAATCTTGCACAAATGTAATATGCTATTCTTATAGCATGTAGTTGTTTTCGGAACTTTCATGATATCGTCACTTACGGAATTAAGTTGTACTTTATAGGCCTGTTACTTTTGAGAGTGTATGGGGTTCTTGGTTCGACGTTCTTATTTGCCTCAGGATTGCGTGTATTGTGTTCGCAATGTGCAATAACGCTGCAGCTAATGCGTGTAATGTCGTTTCGCAGTGCATCCTGGAATCGAGTTTGTAAACAACATCGCAGTAAAATCCTGGACTGATACAGATCGCGCTAATGATGATTGCCAATGACCGGTCATCCCATAACAAAATACTTTATAATTGTCCCTTTTGTATTTCGCCTTTTAGAAAGGCATCGGAATGAAAAAAGTTAAAGTATATTTCGTCACATATTTTATAACATGTTATAGAGTCCCTAACTTGTTAGTAAGAGAGGAATGATAGCGGTTGATTTACAGGCTATGATCCACTGTTATAATTTCGTTCTTAATTCTTAAAAATGCTGTAGATCAATGCATAAAGTCCGCAATAAGTGTTGCCTTAGGGTCTGTAATGGTAAAAGAAAGACAGAATATTTTATTTTTGCGAAGTAAATCATTAAAGATGTAATTGGGGGGGGGGGAGGTGTGGAGCTAATTTAGTCCAGCTTCACCATTAGAGGCTTAGTGATCACACAGAAATTCTTGCTCAGTGAATGTTTCATACGTGTGTATTAAAGGTAAAATAATTATGGGCCTGTCCGTTTCTTTGTTTTGAATCCCTAGTAGTGGTGCACAAAATAGATATTCCAGTAGTAGCAATTTTCCTTTGTAATTGGATTAATTGATGTTTTAAAGTTTTGAACATGTGTTCTGGAAGTTTACGTTCGTAACGTCTTTCGAGAGACGTTTAATTATTGTTTCATTTCTGTATTAGCTGAAAAACCTGGAATTATACAATTTACAATTTCGCAGTTTGTCGCTGGTGTAGCTTTGTTACACTGTACAAACCACACACTTTCATAATGCCACAACGATGATTAATTTAGTAATAGTATTATGGTTGCAAGTGGGTGGGAATCTTACGAATATTTTATGACCGACAGATAGTGACCGTAAGTCACTGAAACTAGTCTTATCATTCCGTGAATAGAAGGCTACAAAATGCATATGGACGATAATGTTCTTCTCCCGAAACGTTGGTACCTACCTTCAAGTCTACATGGCGTTACTACGTAAAAGACCAACATCATCATGTCTTATCCAGGATTGCTAATACAAACTAGATTTAGAATACATGACTGATTACACTCGCGACGGGGTTTGAGGGAATTTTTTGCCCTTTTTCCATATAAAGATTGACCACATTGACACATTTCCATGTGGGGAAAAATACAGGCTGTCATTTTTATGCAGGAATTAAGACGTGTTAGTTTATTGTGAGAGGCATCTTCTCGAAATCACCTGTAATGGTCCACGAAGTTTGTGTTGGCAAATTTTCTGTTTCTGATTGTAAAATCAGATTTAAGGTAAGCGTACTGTATGACTGAGACTCATTGGCTGCCGGAAGACTAAAGAAGCTCCCATCTTGTGTTGAATCGTGCAGTGTTAATTAAGGTCACTGTATGCAAGGCGGTGTACAGCATTGCTCGGCAAGGTGTTTATAACACAAATTTCTCGGCCTTCACCCAGTTCCTGTAATTAAGGATATGTCTCCATTTCGCTGTTCGGTGCGGTCATCAAGTACGCGGGAAATATTATTTAGGTCAGACATTTAATTCATTAATTTTATAATTTTCACAGAAACCTTTGAGCAATAACATAGGAATGATAACTTACGTGCCCGTTTGAACTGTAGCGGATATCTGATGTATCTAAGGCTCATCATAGAAATGGCTGTTATAAGACTTAAGTCGACCCATTTCACTTTGACGATAATTTTATTCTAGATGCATGGCGATATAATGAAGCCTTTAGGAACTGTAATGAATCGAGAGGGTGTGGTCATATTGTGTTTTATTTGTAACAGCGACTTATTAACCTAATTATGCTGTTCATAGGTGCAATAGCTGACTGTTGCGCATTATAAAAAGAGTAAAACGTAAAATATACCTATATCATAATACCAACGTTGAGGAAATACTCTGAAATCATCTGTACTGTGTGTTAATAAACTTCATCTTCCGCTTACAGATACCATTTCAGTTTATTCCTTGTTATCCAGAAGAATTTGCTCATGTGGATATGAATCTGGAATCAGTGTGAAGGACAGGACGGAACGGGGATAAGGAAGTTGGAATCTTATGTGATCAATCATAATATGCAAACGAAACGGAATAGAATAATAAGAAATTTATGGAAAAAAGAAACTTTAAGAAGATTGAAAGCTTTCATGGCAAGTGCGTTAGACGGAAAATTATCCAATAAGGACATGCAGCACGGAGAAAGAATGACTTCAGACCCCCACCGAAAACATTTTGACGGAATCAGGAAGCTTGTGGACCGCAAGTCCAAGTGCGATCAGAAAGTTTCAAGACTGCGCCTATAAAAACCCCGTACACTTATCTCAGGTATTACATTCATCCATCACCCTCGAAGTAGTTCCCCTGGGAGTGAACACAACGATCCCAGCGCCGCTGCCAAGCCTGGAAGCATCCCTGGAAATCTTTCTTTGTCAGCCTGTCAAGCACCATCTGCGATTCTGCCTAAATCTCTTCTATCGTCTCAAATCTCCTTCCCTTTAGCTGAATTTTGATCTTTGGGAAGAGGAAACCTTAGAAAGGAAGTTGGGGTCGGTTCTTGCAAGATCTTTGAGCTCCTGATAAACGAGAAGTCGATTCTGCTTCTGGTCCTCAGACAGGAGCCTTGGCACAAACTTGGCTGCGATGCGTCGCATGTGGAGTTCTTCCTTTAGAATCAGCTGACAGGTCCCATAGCCTATCCCAACAATGTCGCACAAGTCGTTGATGGTACGACGTCGATCTTCGTGAATGGCCTGTCGAATCTTCGTAATATTTTCGGGCGTTGTGCTCGAAGATGGTCGTCCAGAACGCTCGTCATCATCGACAGAGGTTCGGCCATTTCTAAAACGTGAATGCCACACAAAAGTTTATGCAGATGCTTGCTTTAGCATTTCATTGGTTTCCGTAGCCGTTTTGGCGAGTCTTTGGCAAAATTTGATGCACACGCCATTCCGAAATCGCAGGAGGGTCGGTGTAATGCACTACCAAAACGCCCGTAACTAAGAAACAAATGCTAATTCGATGATGCCGGCTGGCACACTGATTCACTATGAATGTAGGCCCAACCCATTAGCGGCAGAAGCTCGTACTACATCCGGTTCGCCCTCTATTGACACAGTCTTGAAACTTTCTGATCGCACCTCGTATATACACACACGCACACACACACACACACACGCAATCTTCTGTGTGATTATTTTGTTAAAATTTACAAAAACGTAACTTTTACTTACTTCCGTGAAATGTTCACCTGCAAAGTTTTGCGGGTTTTGGATATTGCCTTGCTTCCTGTTCACTAGTTGAGAGCGTGTTTTTCTTTTGCTTTTCATTTTTTCTGCGTGTTCAAACGTCTGTGGAGTTTGCCTGAAGTTAAGGAGAAACGAAAAGCTGAATCAGGTCAAGATCTGAGGACGTGTTAAATTCAAGTGTATTTTGCGCAAGAAGTTTATATCTGACGTAATGCCATGCCGGCTTGATGACTACGATACTTGGGAGTGAGCTGTCAGCCTAGCCTGCGCTTAAAGGTGTCACACTTAATTACCACCTGAGCAGCTTTTGAAGAACCGTTCCGTCACACCGTGTTCTTAGTACTGCTAAAAGCTGATACTGTTCCACAGCACTGCTAGTGAGTCATGGCAGATCATAATGCAATTCTGTCACCATTTACGTCAATTCTTTAGTAGCTGAACAGGTTTTTACTGAAACAGGTGGGAAAACTGTGCTGTGGCGTGTGACACAGGTCGTGCAATAAAGATGTAGGCCTAATTCCATTAGAATTATAGAAACCTGTCATAAGTAGCTTTAAAAGATGGCTGTGTGAAATTAACTTCGGCCCATGTGACAAAGTTGGTGGCGTATTATGGCGTAAGAGTTATGGCAGGCGCATTTGTTGTTACTAAGTTATTATTCAGAGCACGTTTAAAAATAATTTATGACTTCGAGCAAAGTAGAAACTTTACTGGTCGATAGACACCGATGATGTCCCAGCGGAATTGAATTTATTTGAAATAATGGCGATCCTACACGTAAACTTGTCTACTTCAGAACCACGACAGGAATCGTGGGTTATTTTTCGTTACGAAATTCTCTCAAAGGTGTGCCGGAAAATTTTAGCAGTAGCTACGCGATTGGCCAAGCATCTCTAGAAGTATGTCTTTTAGTACCACGATATGTTACAACCTCCGGCTTTTTAGGTGATGATTTTGTTCTAAACAATAATAAAATTAACGTTTCTTATCTGTTCTGAGAGCAGATGTGTTTGATAAGCCATGCAATACAATGAGCTTTATTCATGCCTGTAAAACACGCAACCCGTTAAACTCAGTTATGTGGCCCACGACAGATAGTACGAAAATATAACTCTATGCGGCAGGTGGAAGTATGAGAGTATGTATAAAAGACCTTTAGAAAATTACAGAATTTATTTTTTCATCGTTTTTAGGAATCAAATTTTAATGCAGAAGATCATAATGTGTGCCACCTGTGTTAGGTTAATACACGGATTATTTATTTAGATTGTAAACGACATAATTTTGAGATCAGTATAAAGTTATCCTAGTAAATTTATTAATTGTACAATAAGCAATTAAATTTTCTGAGGCCCAGGTCACAAGGTCATATCATAAAATAATTTCGGTTTCATAGTGTGAGTTCTACAAACTTTCTTTTTATCATAAATCTTATCTGTTTGTCAATACGCCTCAAGAGTTGTGAATGGTATGAGACAGTGATTTTCATAAATCTGAAATACCCATGAGAGAAATCCAAAGAATTGAAATGTTAAAAAATAACACTATCTTTAATTAAGTAAGTAAAAATTATAAATACGCATGGACATAAAACGACAAGGCTTCTACAGACTCATTCTTATTAATGTAACCTAATGTAATTATGTAAATTTAGTAATTAAATTATCTCATATATCCTGTACATGAGGTCCTTTTTGTATTTTGGAGAGCCGTATAAAGATTTATACAAGCACAACACGTTTTATCCATGAGAGCCGCGGCTTTATAACCATTTATAAACCGGCGGGACGTTTAAGTCCCACTAGTGGAATATTCATATGATCAGTTTTGTTGGTTTTTTGTTCTGTTGAAAACCCTATCGGAACCTTTAGTACCTATCATCAGTAAGAGTATATGTAAAGAAGTAAAAACAGTTTTGACTTTATTTACTATCAAAACCGACATCCCTTTATCGCATAAACATATATTATTCATTAAAATTTCACGCTTGTTGACGTTATCCATAGTCCAACTTTTTTAAAAACGGCGTTTTGGAGAATGGAGTCTCTCTTCGTCCTCAGTCTCAGAAACATCGTTTTTAAATTAAATTATAATTGTGGATATGTTCAAGAACGATTTGAGGACTTCGATGCAGTGAGTAAGAAGATGACTGTTCAGGGTTTTAGCGCCGTGTAGTCAGGTAGAACATTAGCTACGTTTCAGGACCTTGTTGATGGAGGCAGCGAGGGTTTCTGAAACGTTGGTAATCTTCTACCAGACGACATGTCACTACAATCCAGACGACTGCCATCAGTGTCCATCTGAACCAACTTTCAGATTTAATTGACCTTATTCCTGTTTTTAGCCGACCATAAATTTAAGCTATAAAAAGACGAATATGAAATACTCAAAAATTCCATGTCTAAACGCTTTTTTTGACGTCTGTAACGTGACCGACGTGTTTCAACTTTTTGCAGAAGACCAACTGGCGAATTTTTGACTCAGGGATCCTTGTGTGATGTGAGCTAGCACATTCGTTATAGACAAAACATATATGGGAGTAGCAGATAGCAGTGGTGTCACAAAACAGAGTAGGATTACTGTACTAATGTCATGTTAAACCTTTCACACATTGAGTGACGTTTCGTACAAGAGGAAGGCGGTTAAGGTAACTGAGACCGCGCCCCATATAGTGTTTGTAACTGTTTGTTCGACACAGGTTAAAGCAGAAAACAGGCTTACATAATGTGAATGTATACGATCTGCCAGTCAACTAGAAACTTGAAGATACACATTATGAGTTTCGGGCATAAACACTGCATGTATAAGGCAAGTAAGTTACTTGGGGGTTTAGAGCTTCTCTCTGTAATCCATTGAGCATATGCAGTTATTACATAATTAAAAATAACTGAGTTTAAATTGTTCAACGATACTGGTTCAGTTGTAAAGATTATATAGCGTCGAAGATGGTAAGATAATGCGACTGTGGTCTATTTCAGAATAATACCATTCAGAAATTAGTTAACAGTAGGTTATATTCTCCCCTCAGGGACCCACATCAGTGGGTACGGGGAGTGGCACCCCGCGGTAACCGAGCTACCCAGTGCCTGGGGGTATAACTGGGTCACCCTACCTCCAGGGGCTGTAAATACGGAGGTCTGGCCTCCAGGGGCTGTCAACCCCACTCTGTAAAAAGCAACTTGTTACGAAATCAGATGAAGCAACTGCCGGATGGACTCATTCACGGCGGACTGGAAAACGATTGTCTGTGAATGAACGAAGAATGGAGGCTTTTGAAGAAGGCCGTGGCCCACACAGGGCTGTAGAGCCGATGATGATGAGGTTATACTCTACTTACAACTTTCCACCATACTTTAAATAGTTTACTGATTAAGTCATGTCTGAATGTACAAATATTTGTAGCGACCATTAACCATCCTGCGGGAAGAGTATATGTACTGTGCAAATATACGTAATGTCTTGCATTAACTCTATGAAACGCATCTCGAAATACGTGTCTGATGTTTCCAGACTACCGAGAGCTTTCTTTTTGTTCTGGTAAATAAATGTACTATTTGCAAGGTTATTTAATGACTGTTTCATTTGCGTAGATTATATAGGATCGCATAAATTAGAAAAAACAAACAATGAATAATGAGCAAATAAAGATATGGAGCCCATGTGGTAGGTCAGGCGGTCAGTCGCCGGTTTCTCATCGCGGAGGCCAGTTTCACTTTTATAATTGTCCATGTAGAATTTGTGGGCACCAAGTAGCACTTGGACAGGTTCTTTTCCCAGTCCTTTGATTTTTCCCTGTCAGTACGAGGTGCGATCGGAAAGTTTCAAGACTGTGTCAATAGAGGGCGAACCGGATGTAGTACGAGCTTCTGCCGCTAGGGGGTGCGGCCTACATTCATAGTCAATCAGTGTGCCAGCCGGCATCATCGAATTAGCATTTGTTTCTTAGTAACAGGCGTTTTGTAGTGCATTACACCGACCCTCCTGCGATTTCGGAATGGCGGATTTTCATGAACAAATCAAATTTTGCCAAAGACTCACCAAAACGGCTACGGAAACCTATGAAATGCTAAAGCAAGCATTTGGGGAGTCCGCAATGGGTCGAACACAAACTTTTGTGTGGCATTCACGTTTTAAAAATGACCGAACCTCTGTCGATGATGACGAGCGTTCTGGACGACCATCTTCGAGCACAACGCCCGAAAAAGTTACGAAGATTCGGCAGGCCATTCACGAAGATCGACGTCGTACCATCAACGACTTGTGCGACATTGTTGGGATAGGCTATGGGACCTGTAAGCTGATTCTAAAGGAAGAACTCCACATGCGACGCATCATGACAACGCGCCAGAGCACACCGCCCTCAAAGTTCGGCAGTTTTTGGCCTCAAACACCATGGCCGTCATCCCGCACCCTCGTTATTCGCCGGATTTAGCTCCGTGTGACTTCTTCCTCTTCCCAAAGATGAAAATTCAGCTAAAGGGAAGGAGATTTGAGACGATAGAAGAGATTCAGGCAGAATCGCAGATGGTGCTTGACAGGCTGACAAAGGAAGATTTCCAGGGATGCTTCCAGGCTTGGCAGCGGCGCTGGGATCGTTGTGTTCACTCCCAGGGGAACTACTTCGAGGGTGATGGATGAATTCAATACCTGAGATAAGTGTACGGTTTTTATATATATATATATATATATATATATATATATATATATATATATGCGCAGTCTTGAAACTTTCCGATCGCACCTCGTATTATTCCTCCGCTGCTCCATGTTCGCTCATGTATCATCTGGGGACGGACGGTGGGCGGTTAGAGGCTGCACTTTCGTAGACGAAGTTTCACAGAGACTGCAGATTGGTACTCGACTTACACGCACAGCCTTCTGTATCAAGACAGCAGACAGGTTTTATTCGTAAACGGTACGAATTTATTTACTGTCACTCTCAGGGGTACATTTGTCTGTTATTTATAATTAATTTTTATATCGACAGAAAATGTGCCTGGTCTGGATATTCGTTTAACCTCTCTGTCATTCGGTACTGTTTACGCCTCTTAATCGGTACTTCATTTATAGGCACAACAGTGAAAGTATATTCTTGGAGGTTAGATTTCATTAACCTATTTTACTATAGGCCGTACCTCTCCGACGAAATAAGCGATGTGATTAAAATTTCTGGATAGCTTTATACAATCACCACTTATAGCAGAAGCATGTTTAGTTGAAAATAAACGCTTTAGATTAATAAATGAAACACTGAGTGGGGAAAAGCCTGTTTAATGGCAAACATGCTATGGCATATGCCAATGGTGTAAACTGTCAAGTTCCAGTGCACCCATTAAGAGTGGGAATATAACATGGGTCCATAATGGCCAAGCTATGTAAACCATTTTACTGTAACATAGGCCTAATGGATCGTTCCCAAGCGCGGCAGTTGTAACACCGGCACGTCTCGTTGTAATTGAAGTATTCGTGATTTAATTCCCCGTTATGATTCTGGCCGCAGTTGTCTTCAATTCTTTTTGCCACCTGTTGGAGAACAGTAACTACTCGTTTTAAAATGTTTCCATTAATAGATTTGATAGTCTGTATGTTAAGAATTAATACTCATTTTACGTTATACGTAGTGAATATTTGTTACTGCGTAAACCCGCCAACCTGTGAGTAAATTATCGCTCGCCGGCGTCGAAGAGCGATGCTTCGATAATAACGAAGATTTTCGCAGCATATGACCAATTAATGTTCCGAAACTTTGTGCTACCGTGATATCAGGTCTGTTTATCATTGAAGCCAGGAAGTCGGACTTTTGTTTTGTTGTTGGAAGTAGACACAGCTCTCGTAATGACTGAGCTAATAGGGCGAAGTCCATGTAGAAAGACAATATTTCTACTCGTGTGATCAGACATTAAGGGATTCAGGCGTGTAATTTACTCTGCGAATTAATCAGAGATCCACTGTTTGTATTCGTCACTAATAACAAAGGGAGTTAAAATGTTATTCGCATGATGAAAATATTTAGAATTTTGTATCGAGTGAATCAACCTACGTAGGTTTTAGCGGCAGGAATTTAATATGTAATCTGGTTCCCTTATAACGTGGTCGCTAAAACGTTTTCATCACCTGTTCCCATTCCTCTGCTCGCCCATTACATCCTACTCAACTCCCACTGCTAAACCTGTATATTTCATGAACCGTCTTCACCCTCCGCACATTCACCCCAAAGATGGCAGCTACAAGTGATTACCGAAACGTTAGAGAACCGTAAACAGTCGATGCGGCTGTTTCTGGAAAGTCGAAATGAACCATCCGGGTGAATTTAACGGTTGGGTGTCTTCTGGGAAGTTGCGTCGTATAGTGATCTTCATACTCATCCTCATGAGAGCTTGATACCTCATCGGGTGAAATGTTTATAGCTCAGCTGCCTCTCGAAATATATTGGGGATTGTTTCCTCTTCAGACGGGAAATCCGTCGGCACTGCAGTGCACTGACCTCCGATAAATCGGACGCTCTTTACCAAGGATACCTTCATATTATTGTGATGTTCCTCACGAATCCGGTATTAGACTGTAACGTTCACTTACTTCACCTAATGTGTATATTCACTGAATTTAATTTCGGAGCTGAATTTTATTTTGTCATTGTGGGCATTTGCTGTTTCCCTTCTGGAGTCACCTGACCTGAATTCGTAATCCAATTCACATTCTTCACAGTTTGTTTCTCCCACGTTTGGTCTAAAATTATCCTCCCTATTTCATTTCGCTTTCAAAATGATCTCATCCATATGGTTTTGAGACAAGTATTTTATATTAATTTATTTTGTTTTCTTATTATTTTATTTGTTTATTAATATTCATAATCGTCTCCATTTAGCAACAGTGTGGGACGAAAATAAAATAAAAATCTCGATGCAACTTTGTTACCGTTGATGTGTGAGCTTTATTGAAACCTGCAATTCGTCATATATCTGTTTAACTGAGTAATATAGTACCGGATATGACGTACTTGTGTTTCTTTTTATCACATGCATTATTTACAGCACGTATTTCGGTTAGTGTTTCCGGCAAATCACTAATTATGGCCACGTGTCGTCATACACATTGTACGTCATCACGCAGTCCACTTTATAAAGTCTAATATAATAATTGTGTACACATCATTGCGTTATGATTTATTAATTTGTGAGTGTGCTGTATTGGGAGTATAGCGTACTCCACTCCTGTGTGAAGTTTAGGTGATAACGAAGGATGGCTTCGAATCAAGATCCTGATCTACGGATAAAAATAGAAAAATAAGAAGTATATAAGGAAGTATTATAACTCCTCGATTTTCTCTGAGCCGCTTTAAGAAGGCCTTATTGAGCAGTTTGATGTATCGGTTGAAAATACTTTATAGTGAACAAACCGTGTTATTATTTGTGATTTTGCCAGGAACATCGAAATTATTAAATAGAAAAGGCTAAATGAAATGTTTAAAACAGTTTACTGTTATAACAACAATATTTCATCTAAAATAAATGTATAAAGTTTATAGGCCGGAGTAAACGGGAGGATACTATTAAAACGGAGCTTAAGGAATAAGGTTTGAGGGTGTGGATTTCTTCTGGTTCAGGGTAGGGGCTTGTGGTGGGCTGTTGTGAATGCGTTTATGGAACTGAGTGTTCCGTAAAAAACGGTGAATAGCTAAAATTGTTATTAGCTTCTGAAGAGGGAATGCTTTATGGAGTCAGTTACACAGACGTAAGTTTGACAGGTCAGTTGTGATGCTTGTATATCTCGTGCGATTTAATTCAAATTTTTATCTGTAAGCACATTAAGTTTTGTTGATTTGTTAACTGTTATCAACGACAAACCTTGTTTACAAATATGATGTTTTTTCCGAACAGACGGCGGTTTTTTTCGGAACACATTGTAAAGATTTTTCAAATTCTCTTTTAGTTCTAATTCATATTAAGAGTCGATAAGTTAAAACTTTAAAATAGATTCAACATCACATCCCATAGAGTTGGCAAATGGTAACGAAAGAGATTCTTTACTCTCGAATGATAAACTGTAATATTATTATGGATGATAAATTGGGAGAAACGCTGAAAGAAATTTCTTTTTAAAATTACCTCCTGGAATTTGCCAGTAGTGACTATGAAAATTACGAATTCGTCCCTAAGTTAGAAGATATGACCTAGATTCATGCCATGCATGTTTGGAATACTAAACGACTTCCATATAAGAATAAATTTTGTGCCCATTGTTCTGGGTGACAAGGAAGTGTTTTTCCTCGCTTTCTTTACTGAGGGGACAAATATTTACTCCAAGAACATGGATTCTTAGTGAATCCGTGTAATAAATTCGACATAAAAATTTATACCCGGTAGTCCTACTGGTTTAGAGTATTTAGGAAACAAACTGAAGTTATAAAAATTGTTGATGAGAAGGCAAACTGTGTGACGCGGATCAACCATTGTGTTTCTCAGTTCTACTGACGGGCGTAACCAAATTCGTACCATTTATTGATTGTCACACGTAGCTACTGACGTGGTATGTAGTGAAGAGACATATACATTTCGTAGAAGGGAATAGTATGCAAAGTAATTACATTACGACAGGCAGTAACGGGGATGTTACGAGCGGAATGACGTCTGTTAGGAAGGTAGGAAGGCATTGCGCAGTCCATGAGAGAGGCGGATCTGATGTGTTCGTACAGTGACTACTGACATTCCTGTGGCTAAATGCGTTTCATAATTTCGAGTTCCCAGGACAAACTGACTGATCGCTTGTTTACTGGGTTAAGTCTTCTAACCTGCAAGGGTTATTCGCTATGGTCAACGCCTCAAACAGACCACACCAAATTTTTTAGTTAAGTTTAAAATAACCTAAACTTATAATTTTTAGGAGAAAATGTGTGATATCTTAACAGTTACCAATGTTGTCGTAATGTGTAATATTAAAACAACAGTAGCAGCAGAATAATGCACGGAAAATAGTAATTAACTTGCAGTCTAACTATTAATGTTATTCAGGTCTACTGAAAATGGAGACAGTTTCTCTCTACCTACAAGTTCGTACTGCGTTATAAACCAGAAGACAAACTTAGACATTTTCGTCGCGTGAGAGTCTCAACTCTCATCCACTGTATCGTTTAGTTTACCATCGGCTTAAGATCTCCATTGCAAGGACAACAAGAAAGGCTAAATTACAGACAACATTTATTGCGTTGGACACGAGGATCCCGTTATTTACTTAATCCGCCGTTGATAAAACGGGGTTTGGTAAGGGCTAGGACCTTTAAGAGGTAAGGGATAACGAAGAGCTCGGGGAGCTGTACTTGATAGAAATAACTAAAATCCTGTATTATACACTTCAAGGAATTAAGTATCGCGCGTTTAAAGAGGATTTATACGAAATGAAAATACAAAGAGGAGCTGTGCGGTTCTAGGTGGTTAATAATGATGACGATGGTGGTGGTTAATTTATTTGAGTGCCCTTGTTAGCCAAGTCACGACTTTTGAAAGAATCAGTGGCTAATTAGACTGGTTACCGTGGGTGGTAAAATCCGGTGCAACCAAATGTAATTTTTAAGTGGTTAGCAATCTCAGTCTTATTTGAGAGGTTCCTGACTCGAATCTCAACCCGGAGGCAAGCCGTTCTTGGTTAATTCTTTCCTAGTTTTCTTAAGCCCGTCCAGGAAACTGCTGGGATAGTAGATCCTATATTAAAATACGTCATGCCCGTCCGAATTCACCATTTACGTCATCCTGCTATATGAAGTCGAGGGAGCCCTGGTTTATGAGAAGCTACAGTACCAGTATCGGGTTGAAGCAGATTAAAATTCTGTGACGTCATTTCAGCCCAATGAAACGTGCTCAAATTGATGTTCTGCGGGGCAGTGATCTGTCATGCAGTCCGCATGCCACAAGATGATTTATTGCAGTTGTGCTATTTGTTATATAACGCGCAGTAATTCGATTCGTGCGGTTGTGAATCTCCTACAAAATGTGACTGATATCGAGATTAAATTTCTTTCCCAGAGGCTCGGTTTTGTGCCATGCACGCACTGTTTATAGACTAAAATCGAATTACAAATTCTTCATGCAAACAAAACGCAGAACTAACTAACCGTTATATCAAGTATACATTAGATGATCCTTCGCAAAATGTTTTACTTTTTATGTACTGTGTGCAAAACGCGTAAAGAACGTTCCTGTTATCTAAGCCCTAATTTTAATTCTTGACGTGGTGACGTCTCTTTTTTACTCCAAAACGCCATTGTCTGTTCAGTTCTTTCATGCACCCTGTCAGTAAAATGACTGAGTCAGAAGCACATATGTGTTACTAAATGAGAACAGGTATTACTCTGACCGACATCTTTTGCAATAAATACATTGATGCTGTCTCCGTTGTACCCTTTACAGCATTGTAAAGAGAACATAGGCAGATATGTTCACTGAATGACCCTTTGGCAGTTGCGTAATTGTATTCAGATTATACCCATGCGTTTGCAAGTTATCGTCATTACATATTGTTACATATATCTCCCTTGAAAAGCAATTGTATGAATGCAGTATACCGTTAGGTCCAGCTTCTCTCGCGTTGTGATTTCCCTTTTATTGCTTACAAACGCTTCAAGCATATTACGTATCAGCAGCTGGAATGATGCGCATATAGTGAGGAACTGATATTGTTTTGTGTTCGAAAATCTATTTGTCATAATGAAATCTGGCTTTTATATACATGAATCTACCTTTACAATGGAGACTTCAGGTGCAGGTAAGATGACTGTCAGTGACGCAGTTCATATTGTCGTCGTGAGATCTTCGTATCTCACCTGTATTTTGAGAGATTTATTATTAGTGCCTGCAATTCTAACATATTACTGTATTAGACGTTTAGCCACTGCATTTCTCCTCGAACCCAGTGTCACGCCCAAGTGGTTGGAACTCCTGCTCCATACTTCAGAGGTCCCGGGCACTTAGCTCACTACCCGGACACCGGCTGTCCTGAAAGGATTTCCTCGTTTTCCTCAGCCCTTCTAGGAAAATGCGGGAATAGTTCCTCAGATTGGGTGGCCACCGCCTCCTTCCGCATCTTTTCATATTCATTAATCTTCCTACCATTCGGCCCTGTAGATTCTGAGCTATTGACAGCGTCGGTAGTAGAACATACACAAACATAAGAATTGTGATCGGAGGCCGAGATAGGATACAACGTTTACCATAAGAGGAGAACTGCAAAGCAAGCGACTTTATCTGTCCAGAAATAAGCAAAGAAAGGGCGCGAGAACCGAGACTATACATACGACCGTTGGTAAGTGTACTGCTTATTCAACTTCCTGTTTTAGTTTTTTTGTAGCAATGGTTTGTTTCTCCTTGTTTCAGGTAAGTGGTGTCCCTTCCGCGTGACATTTAATTTCTGGTTATGCTTACACCATACAGACACGTAAGTGAACACTTTGGTTTGATTGCCAAACTTAATATCCGGTTAGGAAATAGGGTTTATCCCACATAATGAAAATGCAGTGATTCCTGGTAATTCATTTGGCAGAAGTTTAAAAATTTCTGTTCAAGTTCTTTGATGTTGATCTTTAAAACTATTTTTGCTAAAAATAAAACGGTGCTTAGAGATTTCATTTCTTGTGCGTTACAGATATTTACGAAGATCATAAAATGTAACAGGCGCGTTTTTATAATATGAGAGAGTAACCGTTATAAATGCAAATTAATAATTTACATTTATGATTGTTACTCTCTTGTAGCACAAGTGAATTGAATTTAGAAACTGAAGTTGTTTTCAGTACCAGAACCGTGTATGTTATATCGAAACATTTAATCTTTGTGTTTTCATGTACTTGGCTTTCTTTCCGGATGTATTTTATCACCAAATTCTGATTGGAACAAATGGAGATGGAATGGAGGGAGGAAGTTATTTAAAGGCAGGCTTGAATTACGCAGCAACCTAAATATGAACGTCGTTAAAGCGGAAGTGGCGATAAATTGCAAATGTTTCCCTTGTGTTGACGTATTTTTATTTCTTTATGTGCTAACTTGTCTGATGATATCCGAAGTTTAGTCAGGATCTAAGGGTAAAAGAGAGGCAAAATTGTGGAACGCGTGTGCATACTATCTTATACAGTAGTCATATTTTACTGTAATGTGTAGTTTTTTGTACAAAATACACATTATTGTTATAAATTACTCCCAGGCTTTCAGCCGTATCAATGTTGAATTACAAACCAACGTTTCTGAGATAGAGGTAGTGTACACATGCCCTGTTAAAGTTTGAAGTCTTACAAGAACGGAAATATGTGTTTGAAATTTTTTTTTTCTCGTCGTTGTTCGAATGGAAGTTCCCAGAGTTCTGCCGTTCTTAACCGAATTAACTTTGAAATTCGTAGGTATTTTTTTGCAAAACACATTTGAGCCCTCTTTGAAGTAATTTTTCCACCAACTCTTGGATCATCATTTTCTCTCTCTGTTGGTTACACCTTTCTCATTCATCTTCAGTTACACAATTCCTCGATAGTCATCTCTGAAAACACTGGTTCCTGAGTATCCACTTCCAGGAACTCTGCAGGCAAATGGGCTACTGCTGTGATCCACCATGGTTCGTAAATCTTGAATTGGGCTAACTTCTCCCTGAGTATTTTGTTGGCTTGCACCAGAATATCGTGTTTTGTAGGTTCATACTCTTTTGTAACGCATTACTGCCCTTTCGCCAAGTCACAGGAATGCGACTGATTATGATTCTATTTACCTGTATATATGTAATTAACTTCTTTGCCTTGTTGCCAGTATTCATCGTGAAGTGTGTTTCGGGGTGGAAGTGTGTAGAGAGGTGTTGAATTGGTGTACTATATTATCCATGAGGTCGTAAAATATTTAGGCCTACGTTATATTTATAATGAGCTGGGATAGCTCAGTCAGTATAGTGACTAGCTACGGGCTGGACACCGGGGTTCGATCCCCGGCGGGGGGGGGGGGGGCAGAGGATTTTTCCTATGTCCTCTGCATCCAGACCGGCTCTGGGGCCCACCCAGCCTCCTCTACAATGGGTACCGGGGTCCTTTCCCGGGGGTAAAGCTGGCCGGGGCGTGATGCTGACCACTCACCCCCATCTAGTGCCGAGGACAAGAAAGAGAGGGGCTATACCTCCACTCACCCCAAGCGCCTATATTGCACGTAGCGGGACAAACTTTACTTTACTTTACTTTTACGTTATATTTATAGCTCTACCTCGTCGACTGTTTTCTATTACAACTATGCATGTCCAGTTACTGCCTTAAAATACAAACAAGAAACCTAGTTTTTAGATGTGTTCGTAACGAAAAGTTGCAAATAAATGTACCCGTTTATTTTGCTATGCCAGTCTCTTCGTCTGTTCGCGTGTGAGGACTTTGGACTTGCTGAATGGTTGTTCAGGAAATATGATATCGGGAGTTTTAATAAAATATGTCGACATATTTCAGTTTTGGTTGATATCTGTTAACACTAACTGATATGAAGGTTACTTCTGTTTCTGTGAGCCTCTGGAGCGTTACCCACTAAATATTTATAGGAGCGAAAATTATTTCGAACTAAAATTACAGAGAAAGTGAAACGCACTTAATACCCAGTGCACTTTATCCCGTGCATTTCAGTTTTCGAGATCGTTAATCATGATTGTGATTGCTAGATCTAGAGGCAATAATAGCAAAAGCGCCAGAATAGTAACTCTAGACGAACTGTTCATATAACTTACGTTCATGCGTCTGGTCAGTTCAAATTTTAAACTTTGAACTGTTCCTCGCTTTCAGATATACACTGCAGGTCCAAGTTAATTGTTTTGGGGACTTGCATTAACACATATATGCAATTTAATACCATCAAATTATAATTATATTGCGGATTAAATAAAGTCCATGAAACGTGGAATTGAGATTGTAATTTTGCGTTTCATTGTCAAGTTCGAGCTGAATTGAGAGAAACAAATACACCTCAGATTCCAGGGAGCTTGTTGTTACAGAGGAGTGTGAAATAGGTCGCTCATATTACTTAGATTAAAATAAATTTGATGTGATGGTGGAACTTTTAAAAATTGTTAGCGTCTGTTCAATTTCGCCGGAAACTACAAACAATATGACAGCCATTAGGAAGAATGGATTTTTCTTGACATTGATGGCTGTAACTCGTAAACCGTTGTAGTTAATCATGTTGAATTTTTCATAGTGAATTACTGTCTGGCACGTAAATTATTATTTTTACGGTAGGTTGTTGCCGCTAATCGTATATTTGTGGACATTGGCAAATTATGTTATGTAACATTTTATGGCTGAATAATGTTTTCATATGTTAGCAGTCGTAGAAATTTGCTCCGCTTTGTAGCATTTGATAGAACATCTAACGTGGTACGAATCTGATTTCTAGTCCTTTCAGTTGTAGTGATAAACGGAATTTTACAGGAATTTGAAATGTTGTTCATTCTTGACCGAAAAAATATTTACATGCGTAATTAAAAGATACCTGTCGTTGGAAACAATAGTGCAAGTTATCTATTTTAATAATAAAGTGAGAAAATGAATAATAGACTCTCAGATTTGCGTTGCTGTTCATGAATAACGGCGAGGGAGTTTTATTGAATAAATAGGTAGCAGTCGCTGCTCTGGTTACATGAATTGTGAAATATTTGATGAAAAGAGACAAATACATGCAGGTGTAGAAAGATAAACACATTTTGCAATGTAAACGATAAAAAGAATGGGTACTTGAGACGTTACCAGTGACGTAGTACAGTTCCGGTTCGTGCAGCAATAAAGACGTCTTCAATTAAAGATAAGCAAACAAGTGCCACACGTTGTAAATGAGTTTGCAGCATCCGAAAGCGAAGTTAGCTCAAACTGTGTTATGAACTACAACGAATTTTATTTAACCAGTTTCTTTTCTCATCCCACAGGCGAGGTCAAAACCATTTCGTGTTCCCGCCCACTCTAAGGTGTTAGAAATTGTGGTGATTAATGTTTATGAGGTGGTTAAGGATTATTTCAAGGCCATGTTTCGGACTGGCAGTGCATCGCATTTCGGCTGACTCCTTCGTTGTAACCGCACTGAGACCGAGCGTCGGGACCCCGTGCCATTTCTGTTGTATGCGAGCACAAATGTGGAAAGCTGCAATCCAATTTGGAGTAGACTACACGTGTTTTAGAAATGCGTTCTTTGTGAATTTGTTTACCTCAGTGGAATGCATTTTTATTTGTTGCATTATCCCAGTCTTTGCGTGGAAGGAGTGAGTATAACTGCGATGATTCGAGTTTCTTTGTCGATATTTGAGCCCGGAATGCACCGAATACGAAAGAGGAATGTTTACCGCGACGGTCGGCGGTTAGACATCTCTTTGTCTTTCACTTTTTTTTCAGTTTTTATAATGCTCGCCAAAGAGGATTGATGTAAACGATCGGTAAGACAGCTGGCGTTGAAGTGAGTTGCCTGATCATGAGCAGATACGTGAATTGTAAGCATATGAGCTCAGTGTGTGGAGAATAAATGATGTGCTAGCAGGGGTTGTAAATAAAATGCGTCTTGAAGGCTACTGTTCAGAAGAGAAATATCGTAGAGAAAATAAATCGTCAGGAACTCTGTTACTTGCTTCAAAGAGAACAGATTTAGTCACCTCTTTTGCATGTTCGGGGTGAAAGATTATTTTTATATTGCGTACACTGCTCTTTACTTGTTTCTTGATTAAAAAGTCCCTGATATACCGGTTCTTTTATAGTCCTTATTCCTGGCCTTAAAAAGTCATCACTTTAGGCACCGCGGCTTCAAGCTACAAGAAAGGATTTGTGTGCACCCACGCAACTGCTTTTAAAGGCCACAGTCGCTTGTTGTAACGAGATAGAAGAAAGGCGTTAGAAAACCTCGACTCAACCTAGCCGCTCCTAGTTGGTACAAACGAGGAGTCGGACACCGTGTCCTGATTGTAGGATATGCTGCTAATAGCAATCGCATGAATTTGAAGTTTAATTGAAACTTCTGGTTTGTTGTATGTGACAATGGATTATAAGCAGTGCAGTTCTGACGACTTGAGACAAAGTAACCGGCCATGATGGTTGCTGTATACTAAATTTGGAGAAATCAGGAAAACGAGCTCGTTCATTCCTGGAGCGGGATTTGAATCCGCGTTCTTAGCGATCGAGCCGTCCTGGACTGCACGCGCCACATATCGCACTTTATCCGCCTTTTTGCTGCGATTAGTGTGCCCAGAGAAAGTATTTAGAGAATCCTTGTATTTACTGTGGGCATAATTCAGTTGAATGTGAAGAGGTAGGAGTGTGAGACTTTGGTATTGAAAATGACTGTCTTCTGGGATGTTGCGCCACGTAGTCTGGTAGACGTTAACTGACGTTTCGGAGCCTCCATTATCAGGGCGATCACTTATGATGAAGGCAGCAACATCCCACAAGACATTGATCTTCATACTTGACGCCATGAGAACCTGCAGTCTCAGCAAGCCTTTGGTAGTTTGAACATTCAACATTGAACAAATCATTAGCTGTTTGAAGTGTGATGCGTGTAACATTTACCGACAGAACCTCACGTCAGCACATGCGGTACACGAGGGGCTTAGCACAATTTATTAAACTGATTTTTGTTTATTTTTAACAGAAAATGAGGCTTCGGTCTAATGCTCTTGGAAACATAATGTAATGCTTCGTACTTTCTGGGCCATTTTTGTCTTAAACTGGTTTGCGTTCTTTCATAACTCTAAAATTACTCCGTGGTTTTTAGGAATGGTGGGGCATGGTCTCAACGTTTCTCATCAAGAAATGTGTGCAGATCATCCACCACACCCACCCACGACAGTTTCACTAAAGAAAAGTTTGTCCATGGGACTGAGCGTGAAGGGTCCCATTGTTTGTTTAAATCTTTACTGTAGTGAAATAGGTCTGGCTGAGGATTCTAAACTACTGTCTAGACGCAAACCCTGCAAACTGAGGTGCGTAAGCCCGCTGTAACTTGTAACAGCGATAGAACCGGTAGCTTATCTGATGGTTATCTGTTTCCTTTAAATTGCAAATTAGCAATATCAGGATAGATGTCTAATGAAATTTGATTGGTTGTAACAAATGATACAGTGTCCAGTTTTTCATAATTACATATGAAATTAAATATATTAGTTAGATACATATTTTTAAAATTAGTGTATCTCCAAAGATATATTCGTTTACGGTCCTTCAGTAAGTAGAATAAAGTCTATAAAACAGCGACATCAGCATTCTTTATTAATGGTATTCTTATAGCAGACATTCCTACCGATTTAATTACAAGACGATAATATTCGTGATTGGCACTGAATATCTTAAAACTGCATAGTTGGATTAAAAAGAGTACAGCTTATCAGATGCCAGAATATGGCATTAAAGCGAAAACGAGGTTAATTTTGACGAAGAGTAAACATCGCAACGGATTTGGGTTAATGATCACCTTCTAGCTTAAGGAATAACATCTCTGGGATGAACACGTTTTTACCTGTAAGTCATGAATGTTTGGAGACTGGTAGAACATCTTAACTTGTTGTTCATATGTAGGACGAATTAAAACAAATCCATGTCATGGGTAGAATTTCTATTCTCTGCCGGCCGAATGGAAATCTGTATCCACTGCAGAAGCACGTTGGCCATGCTCATTTCCATTTGCTCACAGCCTCTCTGAAGAAGCAGATCTGGTGGCACCCAAGTGTTCAAGATGATTTCAGTATCTGTCACAGACATTCCGAAAGTTAATAAAGTCTTCTCGGGCTGATAGCCCTAGAAGACTTTATTAATGAAAGCCGCCGTGAAAGCTTCACATCATATCCCGAAAGTTGTCACCGTGACATATGTCTGCGCAGAAGCTTTTAACATGACTCAACTCAAAGCTCAGACAATGAAATGTTCAACCCTGTTTAAGTGTTTTTTGTTCGTTCGTTGTGATATACAGCCTACGTAGTTTTCATTACTAGGAACGCTGTCTATTTACACACTGCTTCCACGCCATCTGTCATTCCACACATTTCAAACTAAACTGCAAAGGTGTAATTCGTAGTTTTAACATGCGTTCCTTGCTTCCCAGCCTAGCCCATTTTTGTCTTATTAAACATTGCCTTGCCAAACCTACACTAGCCTTTCATAACTCACCCTAACCCAAAATTCAATTATATGAACCTCAGAAATTAAACCCTACTGTTTTGTCTAAAATTCCTATGGTTCATGCGTGTTGTTTTCGATATTTTCAAGGCAGACGTGTTATTAAAGCCTCTGTGTCGTATCGTATCATATGTCTTTTTAAAGAAAAACAAGTTCGTAATGGAAACTGGCTGAGGATAGATGTTTTGGCTGCATAACCTTCCGTTACATACATTTCTTATGAAGCTGTATAGCCGCCTAACTACCATCTGCTTAACGACGATCTTGTACCTTGAATTTAATTACCTTAATACAGTGAAGATGAAAGAGAGATTTTCTTAAGCTGCTTATGGAGAGCTTAGCACACGTAATACATTTTATGGAAAATATGTTATAATGTATTATAAAGAGCATAAATTATTTATAGTTATGTTATTTGCACTATACTTCAGCGTACGTTTAGTGAATAATTATTCTAGCACGAGATGTATTTTAGAATTTTAAGTGGCTGACGTGCACCAAACTCTGACGCATCATAAAGTGTAATACTAGTCGTTTAACGCCAATACGTAAGCTGCGATCGTAAAACCAGAAATATTTAGGATCAGAGAGGGGTTAGATGATCGTAGCCTATTTTACGAGCAATCTGTATTTGCTCCGCGTGAGGAAAACAAAGAGAATCCAACCATTGTCTGGACTTGCATAATATAGGATATTCTGAATTTTGTTACATCGATAAATAAGAGGGTGGTCTACTCATAAAGTGCAACCTTACAAAAGAACTTCATGTAACATTTATATTTTAATGTGACCTGATTACAGCATTTTATATAACCACTGTTGTAAAAAAAATATAAACGCGAAATATATAATTGTACATATAAAACCTGAAGAGTGTTGCACGAACATTTGACTCGACGAAAGCTAATTAATGAAAAGTCACGCAAATCATCCATTTAACTTAATTTACCTAGTCGGAGTTACTTGGTTTTTGGACTATATTATACCATCGTCAGAACCCTACATAATCCAACGTAATATAACTAGTTCGAAGGAACATCCCCTCCATCTTCAGAGCAGAATTTTCTCCGAAACGCTGACGGCACCTTACAAGACTACACTGCCTCACTAACCAGAAGACCACATTAGAATTTTTCACCGTCCTGAAAACCTCAGATATCATTATCTTATGTACGACCACTCATTTCTGTCTAACAGAATTCGGAGCTTTTCTTGGTTGCTCCCAATACGTCATAATGGTGTGACAGGCTACCTACGTATAAGAATACAGCTTTGCTATTTCCATAGTAGAAACCTAATAAGATGGGGGGGATTCTGACGTTATTGAACTTTTACTGCCGAAGCTCTATTTATAGCAGGTCTATAGAGAATACGCTCCGGAACGATTGAAAAGAAGCTAAAAATAGGAAAGAACCGTTCTTTACGTTCAAATAAATTGATGTCAAAATTATGTAAAAATTTTAGTACATGGCACACTGCACTGGAAAAGTACGTGCTTCGTTGCGTCGTGTAAATTGTGAATTGTGTCTGAAATATGATTCGGACTTGGTGAATAATTGAGATATTAATTGTATGTTTGTAAGATGTATCTCTCCTGTACAATGCAGCACGCTGCGAAGGTGTATAAGAGAGTGGTATTAAAGTTCAGTGATTGCAGACCTCCGTACGAAATGGTGATGAGTGGTCAGGATCACGCACTGGCCGTTCTATCACCATAGAAATATTTCCCGGCATCCATTGCATAAGATGCTAAGAGAGTATCAGAGCCAGTCCTGGCGAAGAGAATGAAATACCATCTAAATTTCTTTCGAAAAAGCTGGGTTTTAACTTACACGAACACAGATATCATATCCCATCCGGGGAACGTTTTAAAGCATGGAGAGATTATTGTAAACGGGTCGAGAAATAATTTGACATTTCTGCCGTTTTCTTCCTGCTTTGTGTGGACAGTGTAGGTAAGCGATCACGATACTTCTCGTTTGAGTTTTTATAATTCAGCAGTGTTGGATTTCGAGAGTCGAGATACGAACATACAGAGAGTGCTTTATTTGTATCTGCTTCAGTTTGGCTTTTTGGAGATGGCTCATTGGAACGACGAAGCAATAATGAAAACTGTTGATATGGAATTATGTATGATTTTCATCTTTCAGTTTTAACAAAGTTTATTAGATGCTCCTAACGCATTTCGTCTGCGTAACTAACTCCTCGCCCAAACGTTTCTCCATTTCCTTTTACGAAATTTGAGAGCAACACAATTTCCTACAATGCAACTGATCAAAACAATTCCTTCCATCAGAACTACTCTAAACTGAGAAATGTTTTACTTCAGAACTCTACACACACCCGTCATTTCTTGTTTTATTTGCCGATTTCAAGTGCTTGAAATCCTGACTTGTGTCTCAACCCGTGTTCACCAGGCTTAGGTTTCTGGTCGGTGGTGAATATGAACAATGACTGCAACACTTGCTTCATTCACACCGCGTGGGGCCTGTTTACTGACGTCAGAGTTGACCCTGATGGACAATTGCTGGCGTCACATCTGCCAGGGTGTGTGAGCAGGTATGCGATTTTTTGTGCTCTGTTTTCTGTGCCGTTTCTCTTCTGCATTTTGTTTTGATCTACGCAGAGAAACAGCACCTGGTCGCCAAACATTCCTGCCTGCAGTCGAGAGGTTGTAATTTCTGTTCCGAGTATAACATTCAGGATCATGGCCGTTTGGATTATGATGCTGTATAGACTTGTGAATGATCGCCAACGTTTCGGAGGAACATATTTGTTCCATTTTCAGTACAGAAATGAAGATTACTGTAGATCAGTTAAGCATGCAGTTAGCTAAGCAGAAAGTCTTTGTGCCATTTTCCTCCACACATGTGACGTGTAGCATTATATTAGGCTCGTCACTAACGTATCATAGCTTTAAATATTGTGCTTTTAAATTGAATTTGAGTTCTTTTTTTTTTTTTAATAAGTCGTGAACTCCTGACTGGTCAACGTTGTCCTGCTAGCATACTTTACGCCTGCGGAGGTACAGGCATCTGCGTCAGTAGCTAGTTCCAAATTATGTGGTTTCGGCTTCTCCGTTCGGCAAAGCATTAATTGATGCCTAGGCGGCCTCGATGTTCGCATTTTCCTTTCTTCCTTCGCATGCGCATTTGCATCAGTGTGCTTATCATCGTTAGTTAACCTAGTTTTCTGTATCCCTGATTTATAATGGGTTCAGGTAAGTCTAGGTTAGATTAGGTTACGTCACGTCGATCTGTATTATCGATCTCTAATTTAGATTAGATTATTTAGTTTCCACATTTAGACGTTAAACTCGTGCCATTACATTGTAAGTATTGCCCTTCTAACATACATGACTCAAGCTGTGACCCTTTTAGACGTCTGCTTCGATTTATATTTTTGTATGGATGCAGTTTCTCCACCCATCGCTGAAACTTCTCCAACCATCGTTGAAACGCACTCGAAAACATTAGTCGTTTCAAAGTCTTCCGTCGGTAAAGGCGTCATTGGTCTCTTATAAATGTGCTTATGTTGCAAGTAATCACTACACTTTTTCACTCTTGTGTAATAAGAACTACCCTGCGATTCTGAAACGAATTTCGACTGCACTTGAATTTCACAGAATTTCAATGAGCACCTCTTCATTACATCAGATTCCCTCTTCCTTATTTCGGTTTGGATGCTCATATATTCTGACATAGATGAACCTGACTCAGACGTTGTCAGAACGGTGAATGAGGAAATATCTTTACGTTTAGGCTTATGTAATTTTTCTTTTGTAGACTATGTTAAAGAAATAGAAAGCGAGGTGTGCACTGGATAACACGACTCAGGAAGGAGCCCGGTAGTGGGGTTCCATTGAACACGATAATGAACTTTCGGATGTCATAAAATGCTACACATTGGTTGATTATCTGACTCTTAGATTCGTAATTGCAGGTAGGACGATTTAATTTTTCAAGCAGTCATTATTTATAGGCAAATGTGTGTGTTATTTCAGTTGTCTGTACGTCAGATTACGTGGCTTTTAAATTAATTGGAAATTTATTTTCGTCCAACTGATTTTTGTGTTCAAGAAATATATCCTTTTCGTTAAACAGAAATTGGTATATTGTAAATCAAAGTCAAGTCCTGGAGTAGTTTAGACTTTCCGACCCCGTGTCTGATGATGTGTCACTCGAAGAGTTCCCGAACGAATTTAGTGAAAATATCGTGGTATAAACCTACCATTAAGAAATGTAGAACTTCTGGACCCATTGGTTACTGTGCGAGCGGTGGAAGTTATCCAAGAAGAGTTGAAATGTTTGGATACTGTGAACAGTGAAGTTTAAGGAACGCAAGAATAAGAAATTTCAAAATATTTCGAAGTACTGTTCCGTAATTTTAATAGAAGGACTGTGAAAATTATTTGAAAAAAACTCGTGAAAACAAGTGCTCTGGTCGTGACTGAAATCAAATACTTCCGAATTTGAAATGAAACATTGTATTGGACCTTATTGTTCTTGCAGTGAGTTACACTGGAACTTCGATTCCTTTGGTGGTAGGTAGAGTCCTTGCAAGGACAACAACCTTCTCAGTCCTTCACTCATCCCTGCTTTTGTTTTCACTTTCGTTGGTCGGACTTCAATTTGTCAGTACATAAAATTGATTTTCTTCATAACCTCTTCGCTCTTCACTGATGAAGTGAATCTACATGACTGAGAAGCAGATCAGAAATTAAGTATGAAAGTGAGTGAACTGGAGGAGAGTCAAGGCTTAAGAGACGACAAGAGAAGTGTGAAGAACTACACAAAGCCTACAGATGACAAAAGGAATTTCAAGGATTAAGTCTTCACTTGAAGATGTCGCTTTGTAAGCATATTTATCACAGCTTATTTCCACGAGGAAAGAGTTCTTAAAGAGCTGCTGTTGTCTTACCCGTCATCTGGCGGACTAGTTTATGTTAAAGTTTTCTGGGAAACAAACAGTTAATGAAATTAAGTGTAAAGAAGTCTTAAAGTTTGACAAAGAAGAACGAAATATTATTCAATGCAGCGTTCATATAACGTTTTCACCTCTTTTGTCGCCGAACTCACAATGAGGCTTTGTTGTCGAGGCACCATTAGTTTATTTTGCACACAGCCAGCATCAGTTCTGTGCGACTTGACCGAACGTCACTGTGTAGCGATTAGTACTTATGCTTCATGTTGTGAATATCCAGGGTAGAATCCTTGGTTGTTTCGACGGAGGATTTCAGTGATATTTGCATGTCTTTGCCATTTCTTTATAATCACCCTTTTTGATTTGACATAACTTGCGATTTGGCAGCACCGTGGAGTTCCGTTAAATTTCTCGCGTCTTATTTGAAATACTTGAATACCTTAAAAAAGCACGTCGCCAGTTATTCTGTGCCAAATATTCAGTTTGTGTCGTAGGTCTTCTATTTTAAAACACATTAAAACGCCACAAAAGCGAAACAACTTGAATGTAATATGGTATAAATTATATATTAATCGTGAAAGCAATGATAGAACAAAATCTGTCTGACGGTCTACGGTTTTCTCTCTTGCCACATAGCAATCTTTGCTGTCTTCGAAACAGTACGGCCCATCACATCGTCTTGTTTTAATTCCAGAATAGTATAGTTGGCGTGGATAAATAAAGTAGCATTGTCTAGACTGAACATGTAGTGTGGACGAGAGGCATTCTACGAGAAATTCATTTTAAACCATAACGTACATGGGAGGTTATTATTAAAATGATCCTAAAGAAACAGCTTGTAAGAATGTGAATTGAACTTACCGAGGAGGTTTTTGGTAGGTTTATGGTAATAAAACCTACTGTCCGTATTCGGGAGGTTTTCCATTCAAAGCTTGGCTGTCTTCATTGAGTCTAGGCGAATGCAGATCCGTTCTCGGTATCTAACTCCAGGAAGCTGAGTCCTTGAGAAGCTGATAATCATTCAATTATTCAAGAACCTCATTACCTTTTATGGAACCTGAAGGCCCATTACAGTGTTCAAAACAGTACGCTCGAGGTCCTGTGTAATATTTTGTAGCATTTTAGTTTCTTGCATTTCCCTGTCGTTAGCTGCTCCTAACTACGAAGCTTGAGAACCATCACTCATTGTCGGGTTTTTACGGCTGCATATATAATTAACACAGCGATATATTTTTCAGTGTCCTCGCTAATCAGTGAACCTTTCTTGCGGAAGAGTGGGACGTTCCTCCCGTTATGGGTTCGGCGGAGATTCGTACTATAGCGGAACCGACAAACCTAAACTAAAACTATCCCCGATTACAGCAGATGTTGGAAATTATCTCTGTATTGCATGGAACGCGTTGAAGTTCTGTGGCTTTTGTTCCTCGATTATTGGGGCGCTCGGAAAAATCTCACCATGAGGACTATTCTCAGCTGTCTGGAAGATGTCGCCAATCATAACGCAAGAAATAGCCATGCTGGAATGACAATCGACCCCCTTAATATCGTCGAAATAGCAGCTCTATTAACACAAGAATTAATCAGTTAAGACGTATCTTTTTTGAAAGCGAATATTTTTTACATTTACAGTTAAAACATGTAGTTATTTTCCATTCATTAGGAGAGCCTCATATTTTTATGTTTCTTGGTGTATTTAACGCCACTGTGTCGGCTGCCCAGATCATGCGACGTCAAATGAGAAATTTCATACTTACGAAATGCGAGTTAAGATATGAGAGGAAGTGGTCGTGCCCTGTTTTAGGGCAGCGTACTATTCCAGTGTATTCGAAGAGGAACTGAAAAAAGGAACGATCAACTAGAATTAGAATATTTCTCTGAAATGGATTGAGGACCGGAAAAGCTAGACGGTTCTTGCCTTTCTTTGTTTATCTACAGGCACCAACATTACAGAATTATTTTTACCGGTACTGAAGTTATTTCCTTTCTCGCATTTATTTGAAAAGTGTCCTATGATCTTACTGTAATGTATGTACGTCAAAGCTGCTGAATGTCAGATGTCAAGGTACCTTCTACAAATGAGGCACGGGTAAATTGAATTTTATAATGCTACCAATTAGTATTCAGAAAGAAGCGACCTTTTAGTTTGTCGCCTCTCTGTCCATATATACTTTCTGCGCGATCTACAGGCGTCTTCCCCTGTCCATTCACAGCCTGATGAAAAGTATCCGGCAATTTATTTGAACATGCTATAGCTGTAGCGGAGCAGACCCTCTGTAATAGGAATGAGAATTCTGCTCTGTGACGTCATTACTTATCTTCCTTTCATCGCGTGGCGGAACTATACATGCAGAGAGGGAACGTGTTACACTGACTTTGAAATCCGTGAAGGTGGTACAGTCATCAGTGTTTCCATTGGAAACACGAGGTGACGATTCAGGTGTTATTCATAATAGAATACAATGGAATCTGTGCACGAGGGAGTTTGGATCAAACGCAAATGTACGTGACCGTAAAATGTCTCTGGTTCCGAGAATCCAGGGGGAATATTGACGTAGAATTATCTGTAATGAACTGTCAACGGAAAGCAGTCTGCTTGAATATTTGTTATTTCGTGTTCGTAGTTTTGTTGCCGACATTTAGTTATCTGACAAGGAACATTATAATCACAAAAAGGAAAATAATTTAACTTGACCATCTGCAAAATGTAAGAAAAAATGTCAGAGTTCAAGGGAATGAACCTTTTATGTATTGAAAAATAATATGATTTATTGCAGCATTGGCATTACAAATGACATTGAACGTACACAATTTATACAATTTCTTTAAAAATGTAAATTGAATTAAAAACGTTTCACGGCGTCTGAACCCTGATTCCTCCCAAATGTAGGAGAATTCTGCTCCGTAGAGTTAGTTGAAGAGTCCAGTTGATGGTCTGCTGTGAACTTTCGTGTAAACAAAAGATTTTGTGGCTAGTTGAATGACTTATAGATTCTCATTAAGGAGATTAGTTAATCAGAAGTTATTTGAAAAATGTATTAATTAAGTTGTGAGAACAGAATGAGGCGTGGCTTGTTTATTACCTATTAGTAGTTATTATTAACGTCATCTGTGAAACTATAAGTTTGTTGTACAGAAAGAGGCTGTAAATGTATGTAGGATACTTTAAATAACCTGCCGCCAGATGTATTCTTGCAATTAAATGGAAACCGTAATTCTCAGTAGATCATAAAACGTCTAGATCCGAAACTCACTGGAGGAATGAAATGTTTGTTCTTGTATCATTGCAGCGGGTTTATATTTCTGTTTAATTATTCAAGGATAATAACGTGGCGAAAGGAGTTTAGAA
The DNA here is from genome assembly GCF_977971745.1 of Zootermopsis nevadensis. Taxonomy (NCBI): domain Eukaryota; kingdom Metazoa; phylum Arthropoda; class Insecta; order Blattodea; family Termopsidae; genus Zootermopsis; species Zootermopsis nevadensis. Next base: position 10,568,778 of record NW_028259161.1, read on the forward strand.
ATTGAGGAAGAGCATACAAATGGTGGCTTAAAATAACAATTAAACTGAATAGAACGTGATGAAACGTGTTTTATGGATTATTACCAGAAGGAAATATCAAGTTACAAATTCGCAGAGAGGTTTTCTGCGTTTTGGATTAATGTTTTGTGCGGTCTTTGCACTCTTTGAATTTAATGAACGTGTCATGCTGAGGTCATGTTCGTGTTTTACCTCTCAGAATAATGGATATTTTTATTAAATTTTGTGCGCGGGTAGGGGGGAGAGATTTATAGAAGAATATGAATGTAATGGTAGATTTGCTGGCGCGTTTGCTGGTATTGTTTCCTCTGGTTATGTTAAGAGATTGCGATGAAGGAGAAAAGAATGTGTATTAAATTTGGATTGAGAACATCGTTGAAAGAGCTGAGGTTTAAGGTTCCCACAGCGGCGAGCATGATTATGTCTTTATTCTGGGATGTTGCGCCCTGTATTTTGGTAGAAGTTTACCGACGTTTCTGAGGCACTACTGTTTCAATCACCAGAGCGCAGCATCCCAAAAAATTGGTCATCTTCATCCTTAAAAGAGTTAACTGGTGAGACCGAGACGTAGATTGGGGGATAGTAATAATACGGGTCTTAAGTGAGGGATATGAACTGGGTCAATGTGGGCTTAAAACTGTCATGGTGTAAAAACAGGGTTTTTAGTGATGGCAATGACGTTGACGTGTCTAGTTCTCGGCGAATACACTATTATAAGCAGCCAGGGAGTCGAGAATAAGGAATACATTCACTATGTTCCAATTTTACATTAAATTTTATCACAAAATATACATATCGCATAATACCAGTATATGCATTGTTTTATATAATTCTGCATTGCTCGAAAAACGATCCAGCGAAGGACACAACTCTGATGTTTGAGTCGGATGGACAGCGTCATGCCTTTGCTAAGCAGCGCAGTATCATACACTCGGCCAAGTTAAAAGCTTCATCTCTGGAATAACTTTATTGCTTATAATATGCAGCTCGGCGTTCGATCGACTAATGAACGCTAACATTAACAAGGGCCAGCGTACTTCGTGCTAAATTACCTTAGATTGGATTTCATTGGCTTTCAAGACGGACGGCTTGGTTTCCCTAGGTACCTGCTGTTGCGTCACTGCAAAGTTGGTTACAGGAGAAACATTATTTATTAGATGAAAACCATTTAGAGTTTTAATAAGGCCGTAGTAACTGACAACTTCCTCAACCGAAGATAATCTTCTGTCTTCAGCAGATTGGACTTGGAGCAGTTCATGCGTGGGCCACTTTCTTAGAATTTGAAACTTGACAGAATGAGAGGCAAGTGAAATTAAAACGTCGTAAATTCCGGAACGATGCAACTTCCCACTCAGTGACGAATCCGTGTGGGGCATCGTAAATCGATGGTCTGCATGACGCTCCCTTGCCTATCGATTCCTGTCAGACACGTTTCTGTAGAGGATGAAAATAAAAGCCATGTGTCTGAGGTTGAATGTTTGACATGTTTATGAATGAGGTACGAATTTCTTTGCAATTGCATAATTTTGAGATGGGGTCGAAACACGAGTTTCTCTATGTGTCTTGCTGCGTATGTATTATATCTATAAGTATGGGCGTTTGGTTACTCATCCACCATATTAAATTCATTGGCCGTAACAAGTTTTTCGACATATTGAATCAGCTGTAACGGTGCATGAAGACCGAAGTAAATTTCAAAATATACTTTTTGTCTGATTGTATAAATTTGATTTTCTGTCTACTTGGTATAATTTCAATAGTTGACACATCGTTGTTAAATAAACTTACAAACTCATTAAATTACATTTATTGAACTTAGATATGGTGACTATACATCTTAAGGAGTGCTTTACTGAGCTTTTTATATTTCTTTGGTGTTCGGTAAGAAGTGCTCAGTCGATACAGATTACGTTTGACGTTAGCCCTTCTTCCTGAGTATCAAAGAAATACTGCCGTAACAAGCCTAAGATCTGTCCAGTATTCCTAGTAACGGCTTGCTTGAGATGAGGGCGTACTCCAACTCAGCGTAAAAATCCAGTGTTCAACTACGTTTCCATTAAAGCGAGAAGTGCCAACGGCATACCCAACAGCCGCACATTTGATACGCCCACATTGGTCTATAATCTCCACCGAAGCTGTGCAGAGAGTCTCTGAAGTGGAAGGACGTAGTATCAAATATTGGCGATGCTGTAACCTCAGTGTTATCTGATTTCCTAAAATGACCACCACGCTGCAAATTATCTCCACAGAAACATAAATTTTACGAAGTCACTTTGAGATTAAGTTGACGTGTTCTTCACTTTTAACATCAAGTACTTCTTTCTGAAAATATAGAAGGCAAGGTCAATAAAGTAGTTAACACGATTATACTGCTTACATTTCGTTCTGTGTTCTCAAATTCCTGGCTGTGGATCATTGTTCATCTGCGTGTACACGTGATAAACTCCTGGCTGTCTGAACGCTAAAAGAAGTGCCTTCTCTTGCCCATTTTCATCCATTTTAATACCTCACACCGGATAATAATAATAATAATGTATTTGGTTTAGAACTATATACAGAGATCTGTGGCCGCCTAACACCAAGTTTTCACGGCCACAGTCCTTACATACGTAGCACTATTAGCACTACTGCTTACTACAACTATTCACTAATGCTACTCTACATGACTATTCCTTAATCCCTAATACTATTTACACAACTCTTTCGTATTGTTCTCGTGCCTATTACCCCAGTGGCAGTTTTAAATTCCTAATTTTGACCTGTCTTTTACATCTTACTTTGTACAGAAATTTCCCTACATCCCTGACCTCCGTGTCATTCGTAGTGCTTAAAATTTTCTTGAAGGCCAACTCTTCACCAACGGTGAACCACTTGTTCCTCAGGAGCTGTTCCCTCCACCTCCCGGTTTCCGTACACTTTAATAGTATGTGAATCTCGCTTTCTGTCGCCCCACATAAAGGGCATATTTTTCCATCCATGCCCCCCCTCATCCCTCTCAGCTTCCAAATGCCCGCTCTGAACCATGCCCATCCCTCCCTCTCCACCCTCGTACAACAACCAGTCACACCGGATAAGTTAGCAGACCGTCAGCACGTCTATTCCAGCCTCCGTCTGGTTCGGTACTTGGTCAGGGTATCGACTATCCCAAGACTTCCACTCGTTTCCACCTGTCCTTTAGCCTGATGACGAGATACAATTCGTTGCTCCCCAGTCATTTCCAGTTGACCGCACTACTATTTTTCAGCTGGTGGTCCGCAGACCCGTGGCATATAGCACGCATGAGATAGATGGGGAAATGAGAAACGCAGTTTTCATTTTATCCGGAAAAACTGAAGGGAAGAGACTGATTGGAACAACTGCGCGAAGACGGGAGGTTAATGCTACATTGTTAAATTGCACTGAGTGGGCTGGATATATATTTGGGGTGGGCGAAATGCGTACAAAATTTTGTCCAGGAATTAGGAGAATAGTCCGTTTGGAAGACCGAGATGAGATGTAGTTGCATCTGGGCGAGATAGACTTTGAAGGAGGGATGGCGATGGAACAGTCTCAGGATCATGTCCTGTGACGGATTTCGATATTGACTGGTCGAATCTCCGGGTTTTGCTACCACATAGTTTTATTTGCTTCTTGTCAGAATTGACCAGTTTCATTATTTAAGAGCACGATAGCATCTGGGGTTATTCGTTTTTCCCCCCGTTTAAAGTGATCAACACCGACGAACGGCTGAATCGGAAAACAGGTGAACAACGCTAAACGAACCCAAATTAAGTTTTGTTCACCACATCTCACATAAACCAAGCTGAAAGCGAGCCATGGTTCTTGGCAGCGTACATCTTCAGGAGGATTTAGCCTTCTTCTGATGTGGAAAGCATACTGATCACATTATCCGTTACCTTGCCTTGTTTGTACAGAGAGCGATCTTAATTTTCACGTTGGATTTAATCGGTTTTTGCTCCCCTATTCTTAGAAGCTTTGTGATGACGGTAGCATAAATTTCTGTGCGCGTGACGTCAAGAGGTTATTAACCTACATTGACGCCCTGGAAGCTGTGGTGAGTGCCCTAAGACACAATAAACAAGAACATTCCACATGTTACTATTACATTGACGTCACAATCGCACAAGACGTTCTTATATTTTCATATTTACAGTCTTGGGCGTTAACATTGGCTCTGGCTATTTGTTGCATAAGTTCAAAATATTCGGCGGCTGGATTTCCGATGACTGTGATAAACCGTTTGGCAAATGTGTTTACAGAGAGATATTTTGTATATAACCTACTGTGATCTTAATTAAAATTATGTGTTTGAGATTCATTATCTTGAAAATATCAAGTCGTGTTAAAGAAAATGTATGGTAGTTATGCAAATATTACTTATAATATATGGAGTGTATGCTACCGTTTTCTATTGTAGCAGTTCATGTTAGTTAGGATAAAATTGTGTTTGGTGACATATTTAATTAAGAAACATGATTATTAAATTTAACAAAAATTTATTCCATACAATTTAGGCCTGCAGGGGTACGCGTGAACATGGCAAAAGTGATAGGCCCTAAGACATGGTTCTGAAGCAGGTAAAAGTAAAAAAAAGTAAAGGTGTCCCACTATACGCCATGTAGACGCTTGTCTTCACCGTACAATTCTTGTCTGTTGAAAATCTATTGGACCCTCAGCCTTTTATTTGTTTATGTTTATGGAGACTATTTATAAATTAATTTTCCCTTGGTCTTTCAAACGAAGTCACAGCTTGTATAGAATAAGTTTTAAGTGTGAAAAGACGTGTGATAATTGAGTATCACCGAGTCTTTTGCAGTGATTAAATTATTTTTGCTTCATACTGACGTATTTCCAGAAACCTTACTGTGTTGTAGTGCAGTGTTATGTTTTCTGCACAAGTAAATAAGGGTCATAGCATGAGCTCTTGGAACGTTTTATTAGTAGGATACGTATTGGAACAGCTTGTAATGTATGCAAGTACACATGTATTTTAAATTTATAGTTTATAGGTTGGGTGTTTGGGTTTAAGCAGTGAGAAACATGAATGGATTTAAGGAATTTCTTTTGTAATTTAATGTGGATGTTTGATAAACTGCGGAGGTTATGGAGGTATAAAACATGACGATTGAGGATAATAAAGTGAGGAGATTTATGACAGAAGTCTTTGTGAAACAGAATTCATAAAATACCATGATTATTTAATGTTACTGCTTGAATTCTTTATGCGTTATTTGCATGAAGTGAATGTCGGGAGATCGTTCCATTCATCACTTTTTATCTTAAGCTGTTTAGCCAATATCGAAGAAATTTAGCACAGAGGTCTATACTGTTGTCGGGGCGAATTTGTGCATTTTGTCTACGTCACTAACTTGCGGTAGAAGGAAAACCAACTATACATTCCATATATTATTTGCAATATGTGTATATCTGCCACGCAGAAGTTTTACATTTTCTTCAATACGACTTTTTATTTTCAAAATAATGGACGTCAAATACAGAATTTCAATTAAGAACACACTGTTATATGTGTAATGTTGATAACTTTTTAGGAACAGGTGCACTTTCGTAAATGTTCATCCAGGTGAATGAGATGTTCAAATTTTCAGAGACCTCATTCGAAATTACCGTGTGATTATTTTATTTATTTTTTATTTAACGACGTTTTCAGTAGCTCAGATTGTATAACTTATAATTATGAATTCTGAAGTATGTGGAGAAAGCACAAAAATCTTAGCCAGAATAGCCGGTCTCCGGGCGGAGATTTGAACGTTGAACCTCAGGAATGCAAAGCAAGAGTGCAAAGTATTTTATCGTATTGTCCGATTGGAAAGTGGGCTGTGTGTACTCCAAATTAGAACATCCTGTTTTATTTAAAAGTAGGCCTAGTCACTGTTCAACGATGTCAGTGGTAATGGCTCTGGTTTTCGTATATGAGAGGAAGTTGCCATACAAGGACGGCTGTTATGTCCGAGAGTCCTTACTGTACTAGGATTTGAGGTTTTCACGGCTGTCTACTGGGTAGTAGCACCGTGTAGTCTGGTGGAAATTTACCAGTCTGACAGAAGGTAAACTTCTACCAGACTACACGGTGCTACAGATCCTAAGACAGCCGTCTTAGGTTATTGAGTCAGTGCGCGTAAACACATGAAGATGCAGACCGTGTTCCTCTGAAATGTTGATACTTGCAATTCCGCACGGTGTTACTAATCAGAAAACCAACATCGACAATTTTACCTCAGACCTCTTATAGAATCGTAAATATGGTGAGGTAAATAACTTTTAGATTCGATAACTAAACATTTACAGTAAGGGATTGAAAACTATTACAACGGACTAATTGAGAACCTTTAAGTCTGTCGCATATCAAAGAATTTCCTCGAATTTTGTGGGTCCCAAAGGTTAATTACCGTCATCGTAAGAGTCAGACACAGTTCCCTATCTTTATCCAGATTAATCTAGTCCACAACCTCGCACACTAATTCTTTGAAATATATCTCAATAGTAGCCTCTGTTATCCCATATACTTCTAGGTTTTCCGAATGGTCTCTTTCCTTCAGGGTTTCGACCAAAAATTTGTATCCAATTCTTATATCACCTGTACTTACTACATGCCCGTAATTTTATATTATGGAATACGGATATCCAATTTTCAATCCAGTTTTTCATTAAATTAATTATGTTAATGTTACTTGTCGAATATTTAAATGTGATATCATAGATAAGTCTGAAGGTTTCTGTCGTTAGTGCGTTATATCATTTAAAAAAATTCTTGGACTTTGTGTATCGTATACAATTTTAAATAAAACACAGTCTCAAGGTCTGAGGCTAGGTCGTTCAGGAGGTCCAAGAACTAGGGTTTCTGTCCTTTTTACCTGAAGACGGAAGAAAATTCAGCTACCGAAAGGTTGTGCTTTCATTTAAAACTTAAAAAATGGTCAAAGTCTGAGAAACCCGATGCTGTAGGCTTTCCACTTCACACTTTATAATGGTGGATGAGAAATGGAAAATACCGCTCATGCGAAAATTCTGATATCGAACTTCTTCTGCGTATCAGTATGATACAGGCACGTTTATGAACGCAATTAAGCAGCATGTCATGTCATGTCATGTCATGAAGAAGTACACTGCAGATATTTTTAATCCTGACACTAGATAGAGTTAAGTAGCCAGCTTCACGTTCCCGTAGCTTTAACCTCTGTCTTGCTTAATAATTTTAACATCAAGAAGAAAAGTTAAAATTGAGAAATACTCTCGAATACATGATTGCTATGAAGTGATATTTAGTGGGGGAGAATTCTTGGATATTCGTCTACCGTTTTTAAAGTAAAAATATTGCGTAAGTAGGACGAGATAAGAAGACAGGTGGAGAGATGGAAGAAGGCCAATGAGATAATGGAAGAACAATTTTGAGACCTGTTCAAGCATTATGCTGCGTATTCAAGCATGAAAATTGTTCTGTCATAATCTTAAAACCTTGCATACCGTGTAGTGTATTGTTTGTATGCACATTTTATGTTCTGTCGTAAGATCATACATGTAAGTCTGTAAAGTGCCAATAAACCTGTACAATACAGAATTCAAATCAAGGGGGATAACATTGTACTATAACAGCTCAAGACCAGAACTTAATTAAAAGTTAGGTCTGTGGAATTTTAAGTTTTGTATTCTGCAGATGACGGCGCGTCGGTTTCATATGATTATATCTCGAAACTTTCTGTGCCCTTTCTTATACATTGTGCATAATCTGATGGTTCTCTACACAATTAGAAAGCATTGTTTCGAAATTCTATCAGAATGGGACTTTCAGCGCTGCTGATAGAACGTTAAGCTTTGGAGAAAGATGGTATTTTGGGGATCACTTCTTTTATTCCTTATTATGAGAGTTAAACCCACTCGGAATTGTTACGAACGTCTCTTTTCAGTTCCATACCATCCACTCTGCGTACTGTCTGCGTTATTTAAATTGACTTCTTGCAGAGGGGCTGGAGGGGACAGGAGGTAGTAAGTATAACACGCTCATCGCTTGCTGTGCTTAGTACTGCAGTCGAAAGTGGACTTTCACCTTTGCGGTTACGGTGCACGTGTAACAACTCGGTGAACTCCGTCGCACAGAATATTAATCGATGACTACCCTGCTTTGCAGTCGCGTTTCATAAACCAAACCGGAACGAGCCTTCATTATTATTTCGGAAGAGAGTTTCAAAATTAATACACTGATTTAACAATTTAAGTGCCTAAACAGGATCTTATCCGGTGGGGGGATGCTTCTCCAAAGATTAAAATAATTTTTTCTCTTTAACAAGACAAATTATTTTTCCAGCGAGATTATTGATAATGAATCACAGATATTTCCAGTTTTCAGTTTTATTTTTGAATTTAACATACGTCTGTATTTTGCGTTCTAAAATTTCAGCATTGCCGTTATTAGGAGGTCGATAAATCTGGCAATCGGATATAGTCTGAAATGTTTATAACCCTTTGAAGCCAAAAGTTATGTAAATAATGTTTTAAGATTCAGTCCGTACCCCAAAGAAAATACAGTACGCTAAAATGCGCTTCTTAGAACATTCTCAAACTCATTGTCTGCATTTCATTACTGAGACATAAATCCATATATTCACCCGACAATATTCAGTTGATACGACGACTTAAACTTGTATCCGATAGTATTTTGTTTGTAACACGAGTACGCGCGTATAGCAAGGACAAGTATACGGATTAGATAAAACTTGCTGCTGTCATTTATTTATTGACTGAGTGACTTTAGATGTATTCAAATGATGCCGATTCTGTCGTTTCGTGACGACAAATAAATTTAATGTATACTATAAAAATAATAGTCCACTTTCCTTTAAGGCACGTAGTTCACTGGGAAGTGCAGGCAGTGTAGGGCATTATTTAGTTGTCACACTACAACATCGGCGCTTTCAGTTGTCATTTGCATGAGAACAATGGTGCATTATATTTCTAGCATTTATTCTACACGTACTGCAGGACCAGCTGTCCGATATCTATTCAAGAACTTTTACCATTATGTTGTTTGTATTGCGTTCGTCTGGCGTTAGTTCTTATAAAAAGTATCCGGGTTCTTTCATCCATTGCCCCCTCTTATGCGTTTGTCACTACGTAAGAAACAGTGCCTAAGATCCCATTTGCTTTAGTGCTTTACTTTTGTACAATCACTGCGTTTGATTCGCGGGTGGAGTACTGATGATGTGCGGGTGACGATGATGCGGGGGAGGCGGAGTGAATTGTAATCGTGGAATTCTATAGCTCAAGTAGTTCACTTCATCGTTTCACGAGAACAGTGGTATTATTTAGATGCCAGAAGTACAGAGCGTTCACTGATAAAGTTGAACGCAACTGTCACTTTACATCTCGCGGCTGGAACTGTCTGCCAAGCGCTACGAGGATTTCCTGATACGAGTCAACTGTCACTCTATAAAAACAATAAAGTTTTGCTTTTTTATATAAATTCCTGCTGGAAGCCGGCAAGTGCTTAATCAGTGAACGCACTGTTGTAAATAAAACGGCGCAGTTGGGCTGATTCTGAAATGTTACTGCGTTTATAGCCTGCATAACTTATCTTTTAAACATAATAAATTACAGGCACTTGACATTTCTTTTTGTAAAACCAAATCTGACTTCATGAGGATTTGTGGAGACGCGTATATTCCCGAGAATCTTATTTTTAGCGAATGCAGTGGTCCGTTGCCTTCATAACATCTAAAAAAGTAAAACTAAGAAACACGAGAGACCTCATCGAAACTGTTACGCTGAGGAAACATTCCGGATGCTGTTATGAAAAATGGTTCTCCATAGCAGTTGATTTTTACCAGCGCTTTCTGCAACTCTGTTATAGTTCCTGTTTTGAATTGCCCCGAGTTTGTTTCGACGTTCTCCTTTTTTAGCGAACTGTTTTTCTTTCTCAGGACACAAACATGAAGAATGCGATCTTTAGGAAGAACAAAGGAAAAACACAACAGATATTAAAAGAGTAACGGAGGAAGATTTTAGACACAAACTAATAATTCCGTCTCCTGTATGCTCTTAACGTTGAAAACATCTCTTGAATTAATTCTGCTAATTCACTTGTTTTTCTATTGTTATCGTGGAATAGCAAAGCGACTCGAGAGTTTAAATCGTTTATTGTTAATTATTTCAGTGAGGAGAAAGAAAACTTGGGACCTAAAATTAAATTAAAATTTTATGCGCAGATTGTTGATTGTTTTATACAAGAGCCATATTTTAGTTCGTTTTGACAAAAACGGGTAGATTGTCAAGGTCTCGAAGTATGTTCATTTAGTGTGTTCGATGGGGATACTGGACTATAACCATTTTGTATGTTATGAACTTGTGATAATATTTTAAAAAGTAACAATGCAGAAGAAACTTTTCTGTAATAGAACATTTAATACGTCTAGACTTTTAGCAAGAAAGTGTTATATGTAAATTACAGATAATTATTAGTTTAGACGTTAACGAAGTAATCTGTGCGTTTTCTTTATTATCATTGCAAATGGCCCAGAGGACGATTAATTGATTGAAACTGATTGTTTTTGGCGTATATATGAAGAAACTGGATTGCCAGCTTTTCGTAAGGCTTCCTAGATGGAGACTTGAAGTAGCTATGGTAATAGAGTGACAATTAGACTTGTTAGGATAATTGAAAGACGTCTGTCTGAAAAACAGAAGACTGACGCAAGAGAGATAATTACTTTACATAACGTAAAATTTAAATTCTGTCGTGTAAACTCGGTTTCTCAAACTGGTGAATGAACTTGAAATGCATGACTGCTTTTAAAAATATACACATGGTTTATTTAACGACGCTTTCAATAGCTTAGATTATATATTCCTGGTGGCAGTGATTAGCTGCATCCAATCGACCCAACAGAGTAGGTTAACTCTTCTGGCGAGAGGAATGGATGCGAAGCGACGTAGAAGGTTTAAAAAATTATTCCCGCTTAGCATTTGACAAGCATTGATGATGGAAAATGTGATTCAGTGAGAAAACCTTTCACTGCGCGTTCATTTTGGGGTCGTCGTTAAATAAGTAATCGCGATTACGATATCCTCCTTTTATTTATATAACATGATGGCTTAGGTAAATGCCGTTCCACCTCGTAACACTATCTGTTTGTAAGAAATGACGTGAGAGTATTAGCGATGTATACATGTGTACTTTGTATTTTTCGAGTTCTCTTGTTTGATGAGGTCACCGAGCTTACGAGTGTGGGTAATGATTTCAAGACAAACCGATGTTTAAACTACAAAGAATTCTGTAGGTGGCAGCTGTGACGTACTTTCAGGTATTTCCTGGAAACATGTAAGCAGCCTTATGCAGGATTCGATTCAATGATCTTGGCATACAGATTTAATAACTGTTGAGCTAATGATTTCACAATGGCCTATGTCAGTGTATGGGGTAGTGCAGATGCAGCTCCACGTATTATTAACTTCGGCACTCGATGGTGTGAATAGTCAATTTCACGTTCCAACCGCTTAACCCCGGAAGAAAGATACAAATGTGTGACGCTATTCCTCAATTTCCTCATACGTCTGCATGGTGTGGTGCTTAGTTAAAACCAGAGACAACTTTACCTATGTCAGTGTGGTAATGGTGATGTTAAGCGATGGTTGACACTCCTTTCTGTGATGTATATTGAATACAGAATGCCCCCCAAAAAGATGTACACACATTATAATACGGAATATTAATATTGTGCTTATACATATTTTTCGGAACATTTTGTATACAGTGCTTGGTTTTGATATAAAATTAAGGCCAGCATGAAAACGCAAAAAATACGTCTGGGATTGGATTGACAGACCTTCCCTCGGACTTTAAGTCAGCTGATACAGAATTAATCTTGACAAGGGACTCTTGTTTCAGCCCACCGGCTTCATGTACACGTCAGTCCCGTATTCATTCATGGAGGAGGTGTATGTGGTGGCCCGCTGGGATGTGGGCTACAATTTCTGCATCCGCATCGTCGTCTCGGACGGCTCTCTGCTGCTGCAGGTGAGAACGACATAAGTACACATAACTGCTGTAACTTGGAGTTAATGTGTAATTTGAGATTCTTTAAAGGCCTTTGGGGTGCACTGAGTTTAAAATGTTGGCCTCTGAAGGATACTGGGATACTGGGAACAACCCGTTCTTCAAGTGCCTAAGCACTGCGGGTCCCAACTTTTGGTTGGCTTTACCTATAGACATTCGGTAGGACTCCTTGGACGAGGGATCGGCCCGTCGCAAGGCCTTTACCTGTACAGAGGACAGCACAACACAGAAAAACGCGGACAGACATCCATGGCTTGAGTGGGATTCGAAACCACGGTCCCAGCGACCAAGCGGCACAAGGCCCACACCTCAGACCGCGCGGCCACTGGGGACCCCCCCTGAAGGATACAGGTACCCAGAATTAAAGGGAATTCTGGGGAAAACTCGTTGAAATTAATTTTTGTTATCGATTTATATTTCCTGGCGACTGTAATTTCCGAAAACTGAAACTTAAAGGCTGCGAAAAGATCACCTTAAGACTTAAATTTAATCTGGCGTCTTTGAGGCGTGCTGTAGTGTAATGCAGTTTTTTTTACAAATTTCTGTAATCGCAGACCGGTACTGAGATTTTTAAACCAGTGTAGATCGATTCCTTGTACTGGAAGATGTAACGATTTTCATAATATATGTTTTTCGACGGAATGCGGCATAAATATATGAAAGGCGAAAAAATATAGTGCGATATTCTGAACGTTATTTACAAGTATTTTTCTAATTTCAAAATGTTTCCTGGTTTAAATAGAATTTTGAAAAAGTGCTTTAAAAAGGCACATACCTGGTAAAACATAACAATTGCGAAACATATTGACAAATTTGTGTTTATTGTATACAGTTCTGCAGTATCGACACTTGAGATTTAGGGGAGCGAGTTCAGTCTGGAGCAATATTTTTTATTACTCCGTGAGTGTCATTACGAGCTTGAAACGAAGAATTCGTAGTATGAATCACAGTCCAAAGCGAAGCCATCAATACTTAAATATCTTTGGATGTTTTAAGCGGAATGATACATACACCAGCAGATACTCTGAGTGAAGTGCAGGAGACTGAACCATTCTGGTGAAATGATGAGGCGGCCCCGTGTTTTTCAAACAAGGTTAGGTACTAGCATTTTGCCAAGAACAGACTTACGTGTCTCTGTTCCCAGTGCCTCATTTGTTGAAACAAGAGGCACTGCATTAAAATTATTTTCTTTAAATATGACAACGGGCTGCGTAAAGGTTTCGTGTTTAATGATTGCCGTTTTGTAAAAACTTTGTATAATATGAAGACTGTGCCGTGGCATAGCTCATGCAGTTAGTCACCGGCATCTTACCGCGGAGGCCTGGGTTCATTCCTACTGTAGTCTATGTGGGATTTGTGGTGGAGAAGGAGAATATACGAGCCTTACAGAAAATGATCTACAGCTCTGCTTTCAACAGTGGCAACATCTTAAGCAGCTGTGTGTCAGCTCCGATGGGAACTATTTCTAGGGCGATCACAGTTGAAAAGAGTTACAACACCAGTCTCGTTATTTTTGCTTCAGACATCGTATAATCTGGGGGATGAAAAGTAGACCAGTAGCGGGCTCAGTTCTGCAGAGACATAATCTTACTCCATTGAAAAAAGACAAATGTGGAGACTGCTCATTCAGATCATATCAGCGGTATTTCAACAGGTGAAAGCATGGATCATAGGGCATAGGATGGAAAATTGAAGGGAAGGTTGCGTGTTTTATTCAGCTGCTCCTATTTTCTGTCGTATAGTCTTAGACATTCACTTAAGGGAATAGGTAGGCCAGAAATTCTAAACACAATATATATTCCTTAGAGTAAGGTATCTAGTTTCTTTAACGTATAAAACGGCAGTATTATTGTATGTTTTAATATTGAAGATACTACACGGGAAGGTAAATATTCTGAACTGATGGTATCATGCATTTGCCAAATTTAGTCTGCTCTAATTTTATCATGAAAATGATTTTATTTATTAGCGTTGTTCAGTTACCGTACTTGAACTTTGCCAAATTTGTAAATGATTTATTTGCTGTTGTTAATAGATCTTGTCCTGCATTCTAGTTACAAGACATGAACATTAACCTATACGCCCCCGTCCCTCCGTATCACTAATCAGTTGGTCAGCACTTTGGAAGCAAAACTGGCGAAAACGTTTGTATGCACTCTCTGGAAGCTATTTTGGTCTTGTAGAAGGTAGTTTAGAAGCTGGTATGATAATCCAACCTGCTTTCCTACAGAGGAAAGACTTTTCTTGAAGGTTTTCATTAGTTTTATTTTCATAGTGATCATCATTAAAACCATAGCCACTTTATTTCTTATTGTAGAGTGTTATAAATTTTGAATGTGGGTGTAATAAAGTGACGTCTTATTGATTACATTAGTAGTAGGTGGCTGTCGTGGGGGCGCTAGTTGTGTGTCTTCTCTACGCCTTAATGTTCTTATAAGGAAGATCGTAAAACGAAACGCATTCATGAAATACTTTAAGATAAAATTAGATGACTCCGATGTGAGGTACGGACATAGATTGAAGTTATTTAAAAGCCGTTCTTATTTAAAATCATTAGCATTTTCATAATTGCTTTATTTTTCGGGATAAAGTTGCAAATTACAGATTCTCTTAGAGGTTATATCAGACAAGTTTAACGTGATGTTTCTTGCCGTCATTACATTTGCAATTATTGACTTAACATGAATCCAGTTGTCGCATATAGAATATCCTGAATAGTAAGGGATCAACAACCTCTCAGAAGAGACTGGGGTCAGTTTTATGTCTCATCGCTTTTTGTTTGGCTCTTGGTGAGGTTCCTCGAAAGTCCCCAGTTCGTGGAATCGACTTGCGTCAGTATCATTCTTCAATCCATATACATGTAACGTTTTACTTTGCAAGTGAAATGAGGACTTCGCTTTATTTTAATGGAGGAACTCATTGCGTTGGGGATTCATAGAATGGAACACCGGTTGAGGTCCTTTGCGAAACCGTTTTATGCACTGGGGAGGACAAAGTTAGTGGGTAGAATGCTCATAGAAAAATTCTCTTCTTTTACTCTCATGAAAGATGGGGCCTGTCTCATAAAGGATGCATCTAGATGTGTTGGGAGATCCTCATGTTACACAGAACGTTTCTGAATGCGCTTAAACTTTCCTTTCAAGATCGAATCATATGTTACTTTTCTTATATTACACATGTGAATTTACTTAAAATTTCATCGCCTAACAGTTTAGCTCTACCTTTGTCAAGCTTCTAAAGAAGAAAAGTGTTTGATGTTTTAACCGATCTATTTCTTATTAGCATTCAATTATTTTTCGTTCTTTGCAAGATTTCTGGTACGGAATACGCTTTCCCAGGATGTTACGATAGGTTTCCTTAATGGAGACATGCAACAGATTCAATTTTTATGCACAGTTTCACTACGAAAAGTATTTAGAAAATAGAGTTTTGATTCTAGTCTTGTTATTTAAGAGAAGTTCTCAGCTTACATTCTTAGTTTCTGAAATTGTCTGCCCACAATTTTATTATGAAACAAACCGAATTGAGCAAAATGTTAATACTCGTACCAAACGAACCTGTTTGGGTGAGGGTACGTTTGTTATTTCCTTGCAATCTAACCTCCTTTACTGGCCTCCGACAGACCACCTTTGTTTTCCATCTGAGTGCGTATTTATATTACGTACATATTTATATTTTTGCCCAATAAATTAACGTAATTCAATTCCAGTCGTTTTATTTGACCTTTATGAAGGCCTTTTCTAAAGTAGAGGTAGAAATCAATGGCTATAGGTATAAAACTGCACAGGTCAGAAATTGTTGTTTTTATATTTCATTAAACATTGAGTGTATACAAAATATTTCAGTTAATAGTCGTATATGTTGACAAGATATCAATTTTATATTGCGTAATCCTATGTTTATGTATAACGAGCCATCCATTGAGAAAATAAAGCTAAGAGTTCTGTTTTACACGAAGTAGGAACAAACAAGTTTTGAAAAGTGTACTCTGTGGAGTACACTAACATTCCAGATTTTTTCACGCCGCGTCACTTAGTTCATTTTCGCACTAACGCTTTCAGAGGTCACTAATGAGTCTTGGGTCATTCTTGCACTGATGCCAGTCTGTGTACCATTGTCGTGAAACAATAGGAAACCGTGAATCCCGTTGTTGCGAAAAACGCGACATGGACGCGCTAGAGCGTGAAGGACACATAAAAGTTAAATTACCCACACAGCTTTTAGTGTAATACCCAAAAACATTGTCTAAATAGAAGGTGAACCATGCCGACAGATTAACAGATACTGTATGTCCATAATGGCATTATACTATGCACTTAGTGCAAACAACGTATAATAATCGGGTCATGTTAACTTAGGTTGACGAGGTTTAGCTTCTTACTCGAATTCGCCAGGTACCCAGCTCGAATCTCGGTCGGTCATCGGTATCAGTCCTTCCAGGCTAATAGTGTGATATCAGCTTATCTTCAGCAGCATAAGACAGCCTCATCCTACATCTGTTCTGATTCATTGTTCATATTACCACATGCCATTTGACGCTGTATAACCTCAGAAGGCGAGAGAACTTCGTAAATTAACCGAATAGGCCGTATAATGGCCGGCGTTTCACCGCTGAGGCCCGACTTCGCATCCAGGGCAGACCATGCGGGATTTGTGGTGGACAAAGTGGCACTGGGACAGGTTTTTTTTCCAGTTCTTCGGTAATCTATTGTCATTATCATTCTACCACTGCTTAATAAAGTGAATATAAAGAAATTAACCCAGTTTAACATGATTTGCTAACGTAGGCATGTAGCAGACGACGTCGGAAAAGTTATGTAGACATGATTTTGAACTCGAAAGAAGTAGAATTTTGATATGATTAATTTTATGGCTTAAATCGTAAGCTACTTCAACATTCTGAAGTACCTGAAATGGAATTATGTATGCCAGTGAATATTTCTACAGTAATGTTACTGTGGAAGAAACGGTGCCATGAGTCGCCTCATCTTGGATGTGTGGCTGAACAGTGTATGAAAATTTTTGCTGATTTAAAATTCAGTTTGTCAAACGTACTAAAATAGCTGTTCATAAATCTTCGGTCACTATGAACTGTTTTGATACCAATGGAAAGGAAGCGGCAAGTACCTACGTCAAGATTTGTTTGTGTGTTGACTTCGCTCTCCGATGTGTTTCAGATAACTTTTCTCTAATGTATACAGCGTATAAACACACACGACTTGTGGAAATAAGGCCAAAATGTTCTGTTTCATCAAGCTTACGATATGCACGTGATGAACATGGCTGGAGGCAAAATGAGGTTACCAGAATATTGAACCCATTTCAGACATTTAATCTAAGAACTTCCGCAAAAATATAACACAAGCTGCGCACGCTCTGTCTTGAGTGTGATCCAGTTTCGCCGTCCAAATTCATTATCAGCTGAATTAATGGGTTTGCTATTTTTCTTCCATTCCATAGATCCATGCTTTGTATCACTCAGCTAACTTCGTAAACATAATTTGATGGCTTCAGCGAGTCGATTAGGTAAACAGTGGATGATCTTCCTAAACTAGGGCAGGGCCACTTCCTCCCTAGTCACTCCTACAGCGCATGTCAGCTAATGGGACTACATACATGTTAGTTCTTTTTTCGTGAAGGTAGTTTTATCATTCTTGCAGCAAACGTATAAATCTTAACATTGACTAGATCTAAGCGATTGTTAGTATAAACGGGGTCCATGAATTTGCAGTCACGGACAACTGACAAATGATGTTCCCTTAGCTTGGGCGGAAAGCCGTCCACTTCCTTACGGTAGAAAAATAGAAAAAATATATATATAAAAAATATTGCACTGAGCCTCGAATTTTTAGTCTGAAGAGTTGAAAGGAAGAGGCCACTTAAAATAGATACATGCTAGTTGACGATAATGTGCTAAGCTCATCTGATTCTTTATTATATTAAAAAGGTTTTTCAAGAATCGCTATATATGCATCCATTATATGACTCATCTATATACATTAAAAATGTTGTCTTTTATCAAGGGCACTAGGAAATAATTATTTTCTGAAAGGTTTGCTTTTAGCCACGTTACCTGCACAGTGCTGATAGTATGACCAACCAAAATCTTTCTTCTGAAGAACATGTAAATTTAAATATAAAAGCAGAGAATCAAGGCATATGAAGTATGGTGCTCCAGTTCCCATTGCATTTTCACATTAAATTATTGAAATATTCTCCCCTATGCTTATGTTCAACATTGTGAGCTATTTTATCCCTGTACCTTGGGCTCTTCATTAAGACGTAACCAGCGTCCTTTTCCATCAGCATTGTAAATCTGTTCAGGCTTGTCCATGTTATGTAAGTGCATTAGTAATTCTTCGAGTTTATCAAAAGTAATGTTTAACAAATTAATCCGTTATTTTTTGGGCAAATTTTAGCCATATAACCTACATTAGGTATATTTATTTTTATTTCGTCCAGAAGGAGATCTAACAAATGACATGAAGTCCATTTATGAAGATTTCTGTCTTCTGGGTTGTTGGCGCTGTGTAGTCTGATCGACCATACTACACGGCGCAACAACCCAGAAGACAGAAATCTTCATACTCACCGCTGTGAAAACCTCAAACCTTACAAGTCCATTTATATCACACAAAAGTACACAAATTTCCCTTTCGATTATCCTCTACGCAAATTAATAAATTTGTTATTTGTTACACATTTCTTATGTTCTGAAAGTAAGTTGAGGCTTTGTCTGTGTGAACGTGCGGCCGCTAACTGGCCCATTGTCCGTCGCTCCAGATGGATTATACGAGACAGGGGGAAACAAGACTCCGAGAAAAATCTGTTTGAGTGCCACGTAGTCCGTCACATATCTTGTATGGACTGTATTGGAAGCGAATCCTCGTATGCGCGTTGAGAAACCGGTAATTAATTTATTCTGGATATTTATTTTCTTCCTTCCAGTCACTGTCTTGTTTGGAAGGAATCTACAGCAGACAGCATCGATTGTGACTGGCGATAAAAAATCAGTGTTAACGTGTGTTGAATGGGCTCCTTCATCCGATAAAGTCAATTGCGGAACCAAATATGCCTTTATAACTCTAAAGCTTTGCGGGCCCTTGAAAACCGCCGCTTAATGTATCTGAAGAACATCCAGCGCATTTCACAGTTGAGTGAATATTTAAACCACCCTGGCCACAATAAGTTCAAAGGGTAAAGTACTTTGAGGAAAATGGATGGTTTGTTGGTCACGGAGAATTGAAATCGCCGACCATTTATCAAAACCTATCATCGTAAAGCTGTCGGTTTCATTGATGTTGTGTGATTCTGTGTCACTGGCTTCAAAACCGCGCGTCTCATGTCGCCAATATAGCGCGTGCTTTGACGTTCTTCCACAAATACACGTTCAGCATTTCCAGTTGACTCAGCTTAATTTATCCCGTGGTTCTGGCTACTTCAGCTTTTACGCACATCTAGTAAAAAGTGTTTTGTGCAACTCGGCTTCGTCGTTTATCTACCTGCAGGTGGAATACCGATCAGTTGGAATAATGGGACAACAGGGGAGTTGAATTTTGATTGATTTCGGCGGTGATTATCCGAATAAATGAAAATGTGTTTGCTTCTGTTTTATTGCAGTAATGCACTGCATAGTCGTATCCTCGATTTGTCAAAGAACATTACGAATTTAAAGGCCTGTAGTGTTTTGCAGTGAAAGGGGTGGACAGGGTATTTCGTAATATTGTATCCAGAATAATTGTTTTGTTAAGACAGAATTTTATTACGATAACTGACGTTTTTCGAACGTCATGTTCGGTCGGATTATCAGACGTATTAGTGAAACCATATTCATCCGTCCGTAAGCATGTAACGTAAGTGCGTGAATAAGTTTTGTCGACTCGTTTGTAAGATTAGTAAATTTAAATGGTGAAATTAAAGGTTCCGTAATGAAGTTTGCGAACAGTCAGTTGAGTTGAACCCCCCAAGTTTTGGCGAAAAAAAGGATATGCAAATCTGCACAAATTCTGGGCGCCAGGTTGCCATTGCGCCAAAACTTGTCTGCATATTATTGTGATTGGTGTGTATCTTTACATGCTGTTATATAGCATTTTCATATTTGCTACAAGTAGTTTTGACACCATCATACAGGTTCCAGCATTACCGGTGGCAAAGAAATTTACGTTACGTTTGGAGGTGGTTATTAAGTTTTTGAATTTTAAATATTGTTTTGGTGAGCTTCGTCATTCAAGGATAAAATGATCATGTTTTTCTGTTTTTGTATAAACGTTTTCTTAAGGCCTCTTCCTAGCAATGCTGAGCTGGCTGTAGTGTCGCTAAGAAACGCGTCCTACGCGCTCGAGTAGTTTGCAGTTCCGTTGCCCAGTGTGCGTGAGTCTACCGATTTCCTGGCAGTTTGTATTGTAGTAACGGCAGGGGACATTAAGGAGTAGGTCACGTGTGGGACGTAACTCTGGGTTTCCAAATAAAGGCAGCAAGTTAGAAGAAAAAATGATCGATTTATCAAGTACGGAAACAATTTTGCAGGACGCATACTGCTACGGACACGGACGTGGAGCAGCTCGACTGGCTTGTTTGCCGTCGTCAAGTGATGGCCTACCCTGTTAGCAGTGTTGTCTAGACTCGTAGGAGAAATATGTAATTTTTCGACGATTTTGTTAGTGTTGTCGGTAAGACTCCGTGATAACCAACGGTGGTCATAATCAGGGCAGGACGTTCAAGTTAACCGTGCTCGCCTGGCTAACACTAAGACATGAAAAATAAAAAGTCTTATTTCGTGCTTAAAATTATTCATTGCCCGTCGGATTTTCATTTACCATACGCCTACGTGGCGTGGTGTGTAGTTAAGCATCTGGGACATCCTACCTTTTGACTGCTAGTGTAGACAGCACAACTTTTCATTTAAACCCTTTTACATTTTTCGTTTCTTGTATTTCGTTCAAAAGACGCAGAACAAAATCGCCACTGGTTCATGCTTTGGACAGTTCAGACACTACGACGATTTTCAGTTGGTTATTGTGTCCCTTTCTAGTAATGAAGTATGAATTTCAGTCCTCTGTATGTATCGACCGAAGTCGTATCAGTCTACTTGACTTTATAGATTCAGACAGCTTGAACGAATTCTAAAATGCTGCATTCGGTTATCCACCACTGGATACTGCATTCTGGACCAGTCCTAGGAGCGACCCTTTCTCTTGTCTCAGTGCTTTGATTCTCCCTACTATTCGTTCTGACGTCACTTAATTGCTTTTCCTTCACCGCCCCAGGGAACAGCGTCATGAGATGAAAAGAGAGCGCTCGTTGTACGATTGGAGCAGAAATTTGATCAAGGTCGAGTCCAGATGCAGTATGTTTATTCCATTTCTCTGTGGCTTCATCATGTGTTCTGTTCAGTTATTTGTGTAACATATTTGGTCTCGTTTCCCACAATAGGTTTTATGAAATTACTCATTTAAGCCTGTTTGTATGTACCACTCTTCTGGAACTTAGTAAACGCTTTTCAGAACTAGTTACGAATTTCTCCAGCTTATGACAATGTATATTGACCGCTATCATTATATGAAGGGTTGCAGACGAGCAACAAACACCCATTTCACGAACATTAGTTTCCAACATTTAAAAAAATGTACATGTCTTTCTTGTTTCATCTTCCGGCTACATGCCCAATCCATCGTCTTTCTCAGGCTGAAAATTGTGGGGTTCCTAGCAACAATGGACTTCATATTATTGTGATACTGGGTCTACATGCAACTCATTACCTATCTTACATCTGCATCTGATGAGTGATCCATACAAAGGAATTGTCTGATTGAGGACGATGTTTTAACTTCAGAGGATAACAGGGTATGGCACCTTTGAACACTAGGTTAATACGATTGTCAAGTGGGTAATAATACGTTAATTAGGAATGGATTGTCTTCCCTTGGCTTAAATAATGAAGCCAATAAAAACGTCATCAGAACACAAATGTCGAGTTCTCCCATGTTTTGTAAAGAGGATTTCCCATACCCTTCTGGAAATGCCATTTATACAGTTTATGAAATTTGAATGAAAAGACAAACTGCACATCCAAAGCCAATGAAAGCCGCGGTGGGCGTTTTGTTGTGCTTGTAAAGATAGCTTTAATACAGACGTGCTCCACCGTTCTCCACTATACATCTATTTCTGAATGCCGTATTCCTGTGATATCCTGTTGCGATTAACAAATGTGGATGTTTGGACCCTGTTGAGTTAGACGTCAACTACACGTATTCGCCATTGTGCTGACACTGCTCTCTCGAAACACAATCGGATTTCATTCCACAATTTCCTGTTTAATGCACATGACCGTTAAATTAACGTTCGTACCATTTACTCCGGCATTAGGATTTTACTGGATCAGGAAGATGGATGAAGACGACTGACTGACTGACTTATGATTTGTTGTGCTGTGTAGTCTGGCATAAATTTACCGACGTTTCAGAAGTGCTTGTTTCGTCTATCATGAGGGCGATGGCCATAGTAAGAGCCTGAAATCTCATAGGGAACTGTTTGGGTTGTCGTTATGTCAGATACGCGTATATAGGCTTTATTGTTTTTCAGAAAACCCAAAATGAAATAAAATCCTGTTACTTTATGTACACAGCATGACAAAATCAAATTTTGTTGACTTTAAACAACAGGATGGTTTCTACTATTATTTTATCTCATGTTTTTATTATGTAATTTGAAAGATTCTGAACCTTTGAACGATATAATCAAAGTACAAACTTTACTCAGACCTACTAATAATGCCGCCATTGCAACAAAATTACTGAATTAGTGTGCGCTTTTGCACAGAGGAAACAAACTATTGTGAAACATATTTGATATTATGGTAAGATAGCATGGTTTGTTGTAAGAACAAATTAGTCACGCACTATTACGTTTAGCCTTTAACTGAATAATTTGTTTTCCGTTATGTTGAACTTGTGCGCACTCTCTCTTCGGCTTTCCGAAGTTTACGGCTTATGTAATAATACGTTATAACACAGAATTTTAAATGCCGAAGTATATGTTTTGTATATTTGGATAAATAGGGAGGGTCTCAGATTGACGAATAGAATATACAATTTTGTGGCATATCTTTCCATAATTTTCAGAAAGAATGTCAAAATCTAAAAAATCATTCAAATCTTTCATTCGTACATTCGGGAATGTTTAACTTTCGTAGTGATACGTTTCATTAATGTGTTATTCCGCAGTCCACATATGAAGCTGAATGTTTTCTAACACCTATGTTCTTTTCGTACAGATGGAAGGATGTAATGAAATGTAGTCCTGACAGTTTTTCAGATCAGGGGTTTATGCTCCTACAAGTTATATTGCCCCTACTCCTGTTCTAGTCACTTCCCTGATGCTAACCTCACAACCACATATCTATTGGATTAGTTCTGTCTCTTCCTGTCACAGACTAGATTTCCGGTCAATAAGACCCACATGGTTCCGTTATTGTTCCAAAAAAGGTTTCCTGTCTCGTTTGATCTTGTCTTTCCTGTTTGATTACGTGGAAAAAATGGGAAAATGTTTGTGTATTTTTTTGCCTTGAATATATTGATTTAGAAACATTGTACGTCAATCCTGTAAAAACTTCCTGTATTGTGTGTGAACGAATCCTTTTCACAGAGATTGGACAGTTTTGAACATGCACAGAATAGTTATATTAATAGTATAAGAATATTTTGTTCTTGTCTATTCGACACAGTTTCAAGTATCCGAGTTTATGAAATTGGAATTTAAATAACACAGGTATATAAAGTCTGATAAAATAAGTTTCGTTATAATAACTTAGCCTACCTCAGTTTGTTTCTGTTATTTAAAGATGTATAACAACAATAATTAAATCGAACGAACCACAAGTCAGTGTAAGTCACCCTAACATTTGTACGCTACTGAGTATAACCTAAATTAAGAATAGCTGAACTCATTCACCGTATGCAAAGCTACATTAATTCGTATTCGGTTTGTTTGTGTAGTACGCATCACAAAATGAGAACGGAAGTTAACTCCAAATGTATCGTATTCATATGCAGAATGTGTTAGCTATTGCATTCCTTCAAGTTGGCGATGGCTATATTCGGCTGTACATACCCCATCGGTCGATGGAGCATCGCAGATTGCACAGCGAAAATTTTTAACACGGCTGCTGCATCAGCATCAGCCTTGCAGTTGAGTTCCGATCCTTCTTTAGTTTAATTTGCTCTCAGTGAAGTTTAGGCTGATCTGAACAAGATGAAGATGGTTATCTTCTGGGATGTTGCACCGTGCAGTCTGATAGAGGTTTGCTGACATTTCAGAACTGCTTGCTGCTTCCGTCATGAGGGCGATGAGTAAGATATCACAGTCGCTTAAAAATTCACGAAAAGGGTCACATTTCACGGCTACAGAACTGTGTGCTTGTAATATAATGTATTGTATGTATTTGCATATACGCTCGTATGCATGAAAACTTACAGACATGAACAAGGTAAGGTAAACTTGCCCTTGATGCTTAACAAAGCACCACATCATGCAGATGTATAGGGGAATGAAAGTATAGCGCCACTTATTCTTAATCTCGGCACCAAATGAATTTAGTGAAAAAAGACCAAGTGTTAGCGTCTTGATAGCTGTGAAAATGTAAAATTCCGGGTGGTTGTGTCAAAGGAATAGTGTAGAACTAGGAACATAGGCGTGTCTAATATTGCGCTTTTCTCATTTGGAAATCAACCTTAAGCGGTCGTTTCATCAGGATAAGTTTAACAAAATTTCCGTCGTGTGTCCTGTTCGTACGGCATTATTCAATTCAATTCATTTATTAACTGAGATAACAGCTGTTTTGCATGACGGAATGTTACACAGAGTTAGAAGGCATACCCGTTTAAATTACAGCTGTAGTTGCACTACAGCGTGAATTGTATTTCAGTTTTGCACCAAGTGCCATAGAACAGTCGTACTTAGCTGCATGAACATGTGTCAGTTCTTTAATTCAAGTCCAGCACACTCGACAAACCGGTGTTTGTATCATTTTGCTAGAGATGGGAAATCTTTGCTTGAGAGGATAGATTTTCTGATACAACCTAACACACATCCAAGGCGATCTGTCAGATTGTACGTAAAGCCTTTAATAGAACATAAAAAAACATGCGTGTTAGGTTCATGGCAGTTCTTGTAGAGTACTTTGTCACCCTTCATTCTGGTTCCAAAGAAGAGACAAGAAGCTGTAACACGTCGTAGACGTCCTCCATAAAGTACATGATGCTGATGATAATGATGATAACTCTGGCAATAAAACTATGTGGTTCAACGCTGCTATATCAGAGCTCTAAGTTACACTGTTCAGTTATTCAGTTGTCAGTGTTTTTAGAACCTTAGGCTATACCCTATTTCTTAAAGACACATTTTAGTAGAAGCTTCCCTTCTTCTTGTAAAACTTCCGATCTCCCAGTTGATCGTTTTCCAAATAAGTTCCCAACAAATTTATGTGGTATTCCAAATCCGGACATTCAGTATATTATTGTTATTTTCTTTAGGATAAATGTATTTTATTATAATTTTCTCATTGTTGTTGAATTCATTAATTTTTATGCGTTCTTTGCGTGATGTGAACAAGATGAACGCGGGTAGGGTTGACCATATCTGTGTGTCTATGATTCAACTGGAAAATCACTAGACGAATTTTGATTAAATTTAAAATGGGCGTTATGCTATTGGGGCTACCGTAAAATCGTACTTTTTAATTTCCTACATTTGACAGTATCGACATGTAAAACGTGCAAACATGTGAGATGGGATCAACACAAGCGCCACTTAATAATAATATAGTGTCAAGCAATTACGTATGGTGATAGATCTTTGAAAGATGCATAACTCTGGTACTGTAATCCTTTGTGCAGTCTAAATTTGTTTAAGGGAATTTAAATTATGGGAAAAAACAAAACAAAAACATTCACGGTGACTGAAGCCACACCCCATCACAGGCGCCACCACAGCCTTATTTGCATTTCTTGCTGCCAGAGCCAACATTTTCGATCTTAATTTTTTTTTTCGTTTCGCTGTTATTGACAAGCCTGACGGACAATGCCTATTATATGATGACAGATTTAAGATGAATGGTGGTTAGTAGCCTGGAGATGCTTAGGAGAACAGTCCCCTTTTCGGTGTCATGGCCCTTGAACAGACAAATTTTAATTATAAAAAGTTCGCGTTTATCTGCAGCAGCTTTCCTGTCTTGTAATTATATCAAAAATCACGTTTAATTTGAAGCGAAAAGATGTGAAATATTGCAAGACAATCACCTGATATTGTTATCAGATATTTAATAGTTTCCATAAGAGTATTGAAATTACAGAGGACGAAATAGCGGAAGGAAAAGTGGTGAACAAGAAGTATTTTCTTATGTCTTGTATGTGTGTGTTAACTTTGGAAGACACTCGATTGCAATCGCTTCATTAAAATAATTATTTGCGAGTTAATTGGTGTTATTGTCGTTTATACTAATAAATGTATTGATCTGTTTTCATAATTACCTATATTATTAATTAATCATTTTATTTATAGGCCTAAATGTTTGGCAACTGAACACTGCTTTATATTACCTTTGAAGTTTTTTTTTAAAATTTGACTAAAAATTAAATTATGTGTGCGAAGAACGTGTAGTAGCTGGGACACAT
Source organism: Zootermopsis nevadensis (assembly GCF_977971745.1). Lineage (NCBI taxonomy): Eukaryota > Metazoa > Arthropoda > Insecta > Blattodea > Termopsidae > Zootermopsis > Zootermopsis nevadensis. The sequence goes on from NW_028259161.1 coordinate 10,595,529, forward strand.
GTTATTGTACGTCAGAAGGGAAAACATTTGCAAGAGACAGCAAGAAGGAAACAGGGGAACTTATAATCATGAAACATTGCCCCGATAAATGCTAACGTTATCAATAATACTAATTCATAATGGTGTCTGAGATGTTTACATAAACCTTGATAACCTGGAGGTATGATTATGAGGTATGACGCATTAACATCCTCTAAACAGTTAATAATGTGTTGCCATCTGCATGCCAAATTTATGCAGAAATATGGAGTGCTATGAAAATTAAATTAGTTAAAAGTGAAAGCATTTATTCATTATAGACAGATACCATGCAACATATAGATTGGCGTGGAGGTACATCTTCGTTTGTTCAGGATTTGGCACAAAAGGAAAGAGAATGAAGCTTCGCGTCTCCGAAAAGCTTGAGACGTTTTGAAGCGAAAATTTCAACTCTCTTGCCGAGATATAAACATCAGACTACTAATTTAGGACCAGTTTATATCGCCAAACAAGTAACATCTGCTCACATTTATTGCGTTCAACCTTTCTAATAAATTCTCTTTTATACGGGAACGAGTTCGCTAAATAATTCTCTGCGAGGAATTACTAAACAGCTGTAAGCCAGTTCAAGGAATATTTTGTGTGAAGGAAATTGCCCGACCGTTAAAAGTTCAAGACCATAGAAGGAAAAATCCCGTGAACTACTCGTATCGTGGCGAGAAACGGCTTCCTTCCTAATTTGCCAATACCTTTCGACAGTGATATTAGGAAATTGCAGATTGTTTAATTTGTAATTTGAGTCAATCAACAGTTTAACTTGCAATGTCTATAATAAGTAGCAAGTCGCTTGGAAATGCCTTAAATTTTTGAATAAATAGGATTGACTCAATAATACCTGGATTTTGTATAAACGTGTTACTGTAAAACGCGATTAAATTAACGATGCCATCCCGAATACTAAAACGAGAGCGAACGTGATTGTATGTTGCTCGTGATTTTATTCAGGTAGGCCAACGGTTGCTCTGTGTAAGAAGTAGGCGTTTGTGAATGGCGCGGCGCAATGAAAGTCATTATCTTCTCAACTCTGACGTAAATGCGATCCTCTTATCAGATACATTGTAAATGAAGAAGAATGGATGCATGGAGCCGTAATGCTGATAGTGTCGCAGTGAATCGCCTTGGTCTCCTGCTCTGTATTCTTTATCGATCATTGATATGACGTAAGAAGGTGTCAGTTGATTTCACATGCCCCAAAGCCAGTTTGAATAGGGCACCGATGAGGGATGGCTAGATTGTGTCATTCTTTTTTTTTAACATGTTACAGTTTTTACGATTCATTGTTTGGAGACTTGTTACAGTCCTTATCTATGTCTGCCAACGAACCGTATGTACCGTCCTGGTGTAGTGGTAAGTTCTTGTGCTTCGTTTTCGGTTGGCCGCAGTTTCGAACCCTACCATTTTGACTGAGGTATTCATGGTACTTCCCTGTTTTTGTCGGGCAATGCTGGGGTAGTACGTCCGAAACGTACCCCTGCATGTTCCTTTGAGCCCTTCCAGTCAAACAGCCATACGAGTAAACGCCAATTGCATTTCCTAATTAGGATTTGAGTTTTTCGCTGCTGTGAGTCCGAAGAAAACTCTTCTGGGTTGTAGCGCCGTGTAGTCTGGTGGAAGTTTACCAGCGTTGTGTTCTTGTTCTTGTATTAATTTTTTTTATTTTGTGCTGACTCTGTGATTGGCTCCTGTAGCTGTTGAGTTTGCACGTTAAAGTAAAGAATTGATTAACGTTGTTCAATGACGTAATTGCTCTTTATTCAGAGAATCATACGAGATCCATAAATACACTAAGTGGGCAAAATACAACGTTAGTGAATGTTAAATAAAGTTAATATGCGTTTCAGTTGTTGAAGGGATAATAAAAATACCGACCGAGAGTGTCCGTGTAGTCAGGATGTCCATTATCCTTTACAACAATACAGCAGAAAATTTATTAACACTGTAACACAATATTGACACAACCTTTATGTTTAATAGAAATTGAAGCTAAAGTATTTAGACAACAGTCGTCTTTTATGGCAGATACCTGTCATTACCTAGTGCTGTGTAGTAAGTTGAGAGTAAAAGGTTTTCACGTTTCCTAAATATAGAGTAGTAGCCTTCAGTCCTCTGTTCTGACTTGGCTGTGGTGTTCAATGGGTATCTATAGTCGAATATAATAGACTGTTTGTGTGAATTTCATAAAACTGCTCGCGCATAAAATGTCAAACCGAACCAAACTTGCCTACGTATGACGAAAAGAGAAATGAAATACTAAAAACACCAGAATACTCTCTTTTCAATGCAGTAACTCGAAGGAAAGAAATGTTTCTGTCCATCTGTCTGGTTCATTTTTAACAGTGGTAACTATTTGTACTGCTCGCTTTAACGTTAAGTAACTCGGCATTTTTCTCTCACATAATGTTCATGGATAAATTTTGTTTCTTGAAATAAACGTCAATTATTATTATTAACCATCTGACCTTGTAACGGTGTAAGAGTGGGAGTTTTCTTGCAAACAGGAAACAGATGTTAAAATTTGTGGTGGAAAGCCGTAAAATTATTTGTACAAAAATACAGATTTACAGGAAACCATTATGTAGCCAATATAAAATCACATTTTCCGGCTATCAAGTTAGTATTTCCTCTGATTGATGACTCTATAAAATTTTCGTTTGCACGTGCTATGTTTTCCCCTAAGAGAACACTGAAATCAGTAATCTGATTTACCGTATCAAATCCTACTTATGATGATACACTTTTATTGCCACTTTATATGGCGTTTACGCTCTCTCAGACACGGTAATGAACTTTAAATGTGCATATCAAAAGCTTATCCACAATTAAAACTGATTTTAAGAATCGAGTGGACGTGAGCTTGATGAGAGGGCTGTTTGCAGCTGGTTTGATTACGATTTCGTTGGCGCATACATAATACTGGACGTAAAATATCTCCGAGCACGGGCTACATCATAGTGAGAGGGGAAGGGAAGACGCCTCCGCTTCCCCTCCCTCCCCTCCCTCCCCGTATTGGCTGGCCATCAAAGTGTGTGTTTGTAAAGGTCAAGGAAGCTGGGAAATTCGTTAAGACAAACATGTGTCGTGTCAGAACAACCATGAATAGCCGGCATTTGTGGAAGACAACGGGATAAAGCTGTTGTTGAACAAACGGTTTGAAAGGTCATTGCGGAAACAATCTCCAATATCCCTGCTGTTACAAGATTGCTTGCTTTGTTTGATTCGACCTCCTGCGGTGTATTGCAAATTCTGCTCCTCGTAATATTGGCATTGACTTTGATTTTATGATAGTGTTATTAGTGGTTGGAGAGTCTGAGTAGGTAAGCTGTGAGTGTAATGGTATTCCTTTGGACGTTAAACTAACTGAAATTGTTACAGCTTGTGTATTTGAGACGTGGATTCAATCGTTTTAACTGTGTCTCAAAATTGTTTTTTTTTATTTTAATTGTATTTGTATCCACACTAGTTTTATGAAGTTTGAAGAAGAAACAAGAACGACAGATGTCAGTTTGCTTTTCCTGTTGTACGTACCATATATCTGCAGCAGGTTTAAATGTAGTCAGTACGTTTCGCGTCCACAAATGTTTCGTGTCAGAAATGAAGATCCCGAAGAACCCATGGTTGCAGTGTAGGTACCGACTGACACGTCTCGTAGGTGGTGGATCATCAGTAGAATGGCGATCGACAGGGGAAAGCAAACCATCAGTGTCATATCACAGATTCTTTGGTTCGAAATTAGGTCTCTGCGGGGTTTAATTGTAGCAGTTATGTCGAAATGTGGATCTGTACGAAATAACATGGGTCTGAAACTTACTCTCTCATCCTGAAAAAAAGAGGAATTTCAGAAGAGTGCCGAGAATAATATTCAACCTAAGAGAAGGAAAATAATTTGTGGATGGAAAACATTTCGCAGTGAGGAGTTTCATAATTCGTACTTTTCACCCGATATTACTAGGGAGATTAAGTCGACGTGGATGAGTTGGGCAGGGCATATAGCATACACAGAACTGTACAGTATTTATTCGGGAAAGTTGATGACACGAGACCACAAGGAAGATCTGTGCACGTATTGGAGGATAATATTGAAGTGGATCGTGAAGATATAGAGAGTAAAGATATGGATTGGATTCGTCTTATTCAGGATAGAATGCAGTAGCGAGCTCTTGTGAAGACAATAATGAACCTTCTGGTTCAATAAAATGGGGGAAATATCTTAACTACCTGAGCGAATACTAACATTTTTAAAAAGGACATCGTTCCTTGGAATTAATATAAAACGTTCCGTTTTTATTTTGGTTTTAACTTTTTGCCAATGCAGTCCTTCCAATTTTCATTTAACCATAATTATCTACGGGTAATTGAACAGTGAAATCTGCGTGAATATAACGTAATTAAAGTGTCGGTAAATGGGTCAGTATACTTTCATGACTACTTAACAGGAACTACTGGACAGGAAGTTTGATTTTGGAAGACGTGTGATATTTCCCCACCAACACCGAGCATTTTATAACACGAAGGTCAAAACAATTGAAACAAGAAAGATCCCTGAAAGATATGTGACCTTGCTGTAAATTGTAGCTTTGGGAGATGTCTGGAGTGTATCGATCTCGTTGACTGCAGTCCACAGAATGTGCCAGAAACTTCGAGACCATAAACATTTTCCCTTTGTACCCCAAATGCCTGGCACTGATATCAAGAGACGTACTTGACCCTCGGCCTACAGATGCGTGTCGTGAAGCTTACGTGTCGCTTGCTCCTAGCTGAAATTTCTTCAGACAAAATGTCGCGGCCGAGTCGGTAAGTGTTTCTGTTTTGTATTGGAGGTTGGGAAGTTCAGATCTTTCCCTGGAGACCGATTATCGTGACTGAGAATTTTGTGGTTTTACTCAGCACCCCAGCACACCCCCCCCCCCCCCCAAGTTAAATGCCGGGATAGTACCTTAAATTGCCCACAATCGCTCCCCGCCACAGTTCTTTCAAATTCATTATTAATTTATATCATTCAATAAAAAACTTAGAATAAAAATTCTAATAAATAAATAGAGATGTCTCCAGATAGACAAGGCATGTAACACCTGTTCGCGAAATCTTACTATGAAAATAAAAATAGGTGAACTCCATCTGAAATACTTTCTCCAAAACTTTCTTCCTTGTGTTCTGTCCGTCTGCACACCCATTTCATCTGTCCCGTTCCTGTACACCTAATGTTCTACGCGGTGTTTCACAAATCATTCTTCTTCCAAACGAAATCGTCGCTGTAATGAACTACTGGCCTTCATATGCGATTAAATACAAAACCAGCAGGTTTGTAACTGCCTCAGAACAGCTGCTGCCATTGTTTTTAATTCTGTAAATTTTCCTTAGAGTATCATGGCACATAAGAATTTGCTTTCATATATCTCTTTTCGGCAAGCTCCATGAAGCATTTAACGATTTGATCAGGATTCCGATGACTTGATGATGGTGTGGTAACCACTGCCCTAAAGACTAATGTTTTATCCAGATTTGTATTTATTTTTTGAGGAATATGAAAATAGGATATCTTACAGTAAATGTCACAAACTGATTATGATCAGTTCAGAGTGTGGTTCTTTCAAAATCGATGCATTCACATTTCTTATACTGTATTTTCCTGTTTTGTCTGCATATCAGTACACTGTGGCCCTTACCTATCATCATTTACGTAACAAGTAAGTCTGTTTTTAAACTTATACAAGCTTTAGTATGAGATTTGTTTCATGTTACTGATGATAACATATTCCATACGCGAGGTTTGTTTCCTCGCTTGAGACCGTATGCACCACTGAGTTAAGACCAAACTCCTCTTATAAAATAGGTTCTAGTCTGTGAATGCTACATTAAACTGAGGATGGGGGTATCATATCCCACATAAGCCTATAGGAATCCGTTTGTTAGAGCGAATACCAGCTATATTCTGTTGATTGTAAGCTTAATAGTTTGTGTCTCTGAAAGCGGATTGTAAAAACGCAGTGTTCTATATTTTTACGCTGGATGTTTCTTTGCAAATGTGCCCTAATTGTTCTTGAATTATCTAACCAGATAGAACAATGTTAGGAACTGTAGTAAATAAAAAATGAAGTCTTACAAGGGCGTTTGAGAATCAGTGTTGTTTAATGTTAAAATGTTAATGCTGGATAGGAATTCTGTTAAGAAGACGTACCAATTGTGAGTCGCCAGTCTGTAAAGCGTTAAGTGGTTTCAACTCGTTGATAGCTATTCTGTTGGAGTTTCAGCTTCAATAAACATTAGCTGGTGCGTCTCTAGATTAAAACTAAAGAGCGAATTTACACTGTGGTGACACTGGGGACAAACAGACGCCTTACACAGATAAGAAACAGACGCAGTTTCGACGGAGACTGTGAGCCGCATTCTAGTTGGACAGTAAAACAATAGCGCGTGGTAAAATTCCCTTTCTCCATCTCTTCCAGTCGTACAAGTGGAGTTGCTTGCAGCAATTCGCTTCCGTGCAAGACACGATCACCAGGGGTTGGAGCGCCCGACATACACTGTGTAAAACGAAAAATAAAAAACTTGCGTTCTTCATTATTCATTGATACTTCATACACTGGGACACAGCAAATCTTATCAGATAAAATTCATCGTTAGCCAGCTGCAACCAGCCCATCACAGACGTTGTTAACCAGTTCGTTCAAGCTTGCGTTCGCAGTCTGTTCGCGTAGGCTCAATTACAAGATACTCGATATAGTGTTGGCTTGAGGGGAGGAGGGACTGGACGACCTTCCAAGCTAAGATGTTAGCCAAACCCTGACTGTTAACATGCAAGTTGCTTGCGTGCTGGTTTATGACGTAGCGAGCTATCACATTTCTCGTGATTTTATGTAACCTTTGTTGTTCGCGTGTGCCGTGTTGTGACTTGTGCGTCATAGAAGACGAAGCACGATGTATATACTTCATTGTTAGCATTCTCAGCACTCCTTTCTAGGCTTCGGGATTTGAATAACACTTTTGAAAAATCCACGCTCCACCAATGACAATCACGGTGTCGTCTTGCAGGGGTTAAGACTTGATTCACGCTTCATTGTATTCTGACACATGTGTAGAAGTGGTAATGGGTTGTTCATGTATTTCAGGTGATATCTTCGCATTAATTAATTCATACACATTTATAATTTAATTGATGATAACTTCCTTCATCGATCGAAATTCTTCAGAAACTCGTGGGTTGTACCTTGCCAACCAAAGCCATGATTTCTGCGTGTCTTACGTAATTCTTTGGCATACCTTAGTGGCTACTTCCCTCTCAAGAAGCTAGCTAGCTGTCAACTAGTCGAGAAATTCGCCTCCTTTTATTGAACACGAAGGTTCATTGCCATATCCACAAGAGCACGGCAGCGACCCTTGTCCTAAGCCAAATTAATGCAGGCCACGCCCTCATATCCTACTAGGACATGTCAGTCAAGTCAAACGGTAAACCGCCCGAGATCATATCTTCCGAACAAGCGGCCTGTTAGTGAGTCTTTCTTTTTGAGTTTTACTACCTTCAGAATTAATTTGGACTGGCATAGACAAATGAACAGACGATAACGATCGTCATACCTGAAAAACATCGAAATTCATGCCGCGAAGCTAAAATACACTCGTAAAAAGCTCAGCAAGGACAACATAAAATTTATACTCTGGTCCATTCGTTCAAAAGAAGACGATTTGTAGATTATCTGACTTTGCAGTTGATTTTTGAGCATTTCTGCGTCTTATTCGGGATGTCTCGGTTTTTATTCCAGACCAGGAGGCCTGCTATTTCTGAGTTTTATCAGTTCTACTTTTCTTCTACATCGTACATTATTTACAGTCTACCTCCCTTTTGACGTCATTCCACGTAATTGAATAAGTGTATTTAAATAAGGTAAGAATGTAGGAGATTGTACGTTCTCACGGCGGTCACATGTCGATGTTGGTCTTCTGGGCACTAACTCCGTGTGGACTTGTAAGTAGATACCAACGTTTCGGAGGAACATACTCTTTCCATCTTCAGAGATGAGTGTTTTATGTCGTTCTATACCATCCAGTGTAAATCCTTGTTGCAAGATAGAGATATGGATGCGTGCGAAAAACTGCTACTGAATAAATGTCTGATAGTGTAGCCTGGATTGGTTCCACGGCTTCTCTTTCTCAGCTCTCTTGAACACATGCTATCTCTGTATTTAATTAAGACCTGTACTCTGTCGATCTGATTGGTTAAGCTGATATACAGCAATGCACTCTGAATGGCAATGCACACAACATACGTGACAGGACACTCCGCTCTGCATCAGTAATTAGACACGTGCGATTACCACTTTTAGACGTGTTCCATGATCAAGCATTGCAAATTAGCGTACCCCTGTCCTTATGTCTGTTACTCTCTATTAATGAATAGATCGTGTTATTCTTAAAGTGATTTTAATAAAGCCCGGTGATGCTATATATACCACCTGCTTTAGCAGTCGCTAATTCTGCGTTCTGTATGTAAGGGTCTTGTATGATTCTCGCTGTAAACAGGGATTGTTTCCTTGAGCATCATAACAGATTGATGTTATATTATATTATATATATTAATGTGAAGTTATATTAAAATCATTCACGAAATAGGATGTGAAAATGTGGATAGGATTTTCCTGGTACAGGATGAGGTCAATGAACCAGCGAATGGACCTTCGGTTGAAGAAAAGGCGAGGGAAATCTTGACGAGCTGGGCTTTACTTCATGAAGTTGGTCAGTTCCATTTTCGTTGTACACGAGAGACAGCTGAATATCGTAAAGCTTTGCGTGAGGAATCTTGACGCGTCTATGCAAAAGCGAAGTGCCAACGGGACTTTCTTGGCAGTTGAAGTAAAGATATTATCAGTCTGCGTAACTTGGAAGTCTAAAATTGTGACAATTTCAGATTGCATCGTGTTTGAACGGTAAATACGAAGAATTCTGCGAATGATTATGAAGTTCGTATTTACATCAGAACACTTTTAAATGTAATAATACAAGCCGAGAAGTAGTAAGGTGCCCAGTTAAATTGTAACGAATCCTTAGCATTTTATTTTGTTATATTTGTTGAAGGGAAGGATGGATCGATGTTCTGAATTTTCAGGAACATCTGTGTATGTTACAATGTTCGTCCATCGTGAATGCGTGCACATTCTTTGTCTGAACACTGGAGGAAAGGAACCACTTGGGAGACCTGAGAGTAGGTGGGAGGATAACATTAAAATCTGAACTCCAGGGGATTGGGTGGGTGAGTGTGGACTGGATTCATGTGACTGAATAGGGATCAGTTGTAAGCTATTGGAACAATAAACTTCTATAAAAGGTGTGGAATTTCTTGTTTAGCTGAGCGACTATTATGTCATCAAGGAATATTGTGCTCCATGCAGTTTAATTGGCTGGTTGATGTTAGTTCTTCCGTCAAAGAAGTGTGAAGACGAGATAAAGTTGAGGAACGTCCCATTATAAACATGTAATTCGACATTGGCGATGTTCTTCTGTGTTATGACGACGTGGAGACTCGTAGGCAGATACCAGAGTTTCGGACAAACATGCAATCTCTATCTTCAGGACTGAAGGCAGTATACTTCTTTGAAGCGTCAGTATCTACTTCCTGTATACACGGCGTCATAACACAACAAAAATACGGAACAGCAATATAGTAATTTTTACAGCCGTCAGAATCTCAAATCTCACATAATTCGACATTTTTCAACTTTTTATTCTTACGTTTCGGAGGTGAGCCGCGTCGAATGTTTATAATTATATTAACGTTTAGATAAACATTGCAGTTACCATCTTAAAGTTGGAGACGTTGGTTAATTCTCAAAATTGGACGGGGCTCATTCCCGAAAGTCGATGTTGTTCATTCTTTAACTCTTGGAAGAGTGTTATTTGATTGATGCAATGCATGATGTTTACTTCTCACTGTTTTGTACATTTTGTAATTGTTAATTTAATTTGGGTTGGAGAAACTTCGCTTTATTGCATTAATCTAATAAGGTCCCGTCTGAAGATAGTTACGTGTATGACATCGCATGTGACAAGAAATCATTCATCCGTGTTGGGAAGCAAGCTGAGAGGATTACTTCAGTTTGCCGGTAACATACAGGAACGTGTGTCTGATCATGCATGTCCGTTCGGGTGAGGTAATTAGTTGCGTAACGCTATTTATTTGCATGCGTAACTTTGGAGATCAAATCCCATGATCAGGAGAACGAATCGTATCCATTTCCAACCAATTTTAGAATTCATACCGTCCGACGTATGTTGCGACACGAACGGGACTAACATCTGGCTGGTTTCCATTTGGATATAGCAAAAATAACGTCACATTTCGCGCTGCTATAATGTTACTACTTTTCAACATGCAACATAAAAAAAAGTTTAGAACTAAATTTTATGACGAGACTTTTGTACTGTCTCATCGCACTGGTTGTCTTGTTTGTTAATTCACAAACGAGTAAAATAAGAAATGCGAAGCGTACATTAGCCAGTGGAATTCGCGATTAACAACAACAACAACAGCAACAGAAATAATAATTCAGTTCCTTTATTAGAATGTTTGCCAGCAAAAATGAGCCTGTAGCAAGCAAACACTAATAAATGTATACATTAACATGAATGAGATCCTAAACTGAATATATACGACCAGTCTAAATACTTTAACCTATCGAGAAAGTGTCCTCAAAGGAGACATTGTTTTTGCACAAAACGCCCATTTGCATGGCAACGTTTGAGTGTCGAACTTACCCTCCACCAATATTAAATGTTAGCAGAATCTGTGGAGTAGTTTTGGAATTGGTTAGGAGGATAGACGGACGGATACGGCCTCTGCATGGTAAATCAAGCAAATGACACGTAGTAAAATGTATTTAATTCTTTACGAAAAGTTAAATTATATTATAATGATAATAATAATGCAACAGTTTTCATAGCCAGCCTTATTGCTGTCATGCAAATTGCCTTCCTACAATCTGCTTGCAGTAGGCAGATGACGTGTGTCCTGGCTCGGTCTGAAGTTCTCTTCATGTCTGACGTTATTCTGTGGCCAGGAATAACCTTGGAGAAACTACAAGTAGGGAACTGACAGCATGACGCCCTCAAATTTTCATGTTACAAATAATACCATAACCAAAGAATTGCATTTGGAAGAAAATACAGTTGTTCATTCCTAAGTGACTTGACTGAGGAAAAAGCAGACTGATTTATAACAAACCCTCTGGTATCAGAGCCTTAAAATTCAACAGCACTAACGCTCACGATCGTGAAGAAGTTCCAGTCAATGAACGGCATCACACCCTATTCCTCTAAGATCCATTGTAGTATTTCCTACAATATCGTTGTCCTTCCAAGTGGCAATTAATATCGAGGTCAGACCTCTCATTCGATTCCCTGTAGGCCATTTGTACTATCCTATGTCCCCCACTCATTTAATCTGTTTCGGGTACAGCTATTTTCCGTATTGTTTCGGAAGGTATGAAGGATGATAGCAGTTTTTGAGTTGCCAGTAACTGATATACTTACTGAATGTTCGCGTATGAGAGAGAGAAATATGAAATACACACAAAATGTTGCGTGGATAATGCTGTGGAAAGAGACATGACCTAGACATTATTTCAGGCGATATTAAAATGAAATTTTTGGACGTTACTTCACTCTTACATTGGGTTATAAATAGGAACTGGGGATCCCATAACTAACTAACTAACTAGATGGCTTACGGAACCCGAAGGTTCATCACCGAATTAACCAAAGCCCTCCACCAGACCTTGACCTGGGCCAACAAAATCTAGTCTCCTTCAACTTCTATCTCCCATAGATCCCGCTTTATATTATAGTCCCATCTACGTCTAGGTCTCCCCAGGGGTCTCTTCCGTTTAGGCTTCTCGACCAATACCCGGTGCACACCTCTTGCCCCATCCATGCGCGCCACATTCTCAGCCCATCTCATTCTTCTTGACTTAATAACCCTGAAAATATTGGGGGAGGAGTACAAATTTTTAAGCTCATCATTATGCAGCTTTCTCCATACCCCATCATCTTCTCTGTTAGGCCCAAATATCCTCCTCAACACCCTATTCTCAAACACCTGCAATCTAAAACTTTTAATACCTTAAGCCTTGAAGTAAATCAGCCCCTGGAATTATGTGACAGCAATGAACGTGATTTTGTCCTTGCGACGGGATGATCACTCGTCCAAGGAGTTCTACCAAATATCTGGGTTGTGGAGCCACAGATGATGATTTTAATCATATAATAAACTATAAAATATCAAGTTTTATTTCCATGTGTCAGATGACTGAAACATAGGTTGTAAGTGAAAGCTAATTTAACATTACGTTGGCCTAATTCATATATAATTTCATAAAAAAGTGCAAGAAATAAAATAATAAACGAAAATTTTAATTTAGGATTGTACGTGATGTAGCCTTTAAAGTAAACTAAAATAGCGAAAATTAAAGTAGTTGAAGAAAATTCAGTGTAGGTCTATCCTATTAATTTGAACAAAATCGGTACAGTAGTTTCAGCGCTGTTATTGACGGACATAGATCTGCGACATAATTGGCGGTTTTCGATTTCTTTTGCAAACATAAAAACTGAAATCATACTAAGGTGGTGTTAAATGTTGATCGATTAGAACACAGTATCCTTCATTGTATTAAATTTACTTTTATAGTGAAGAGTTTCATTGTTGACGTTCGTCGTATGTCCCTGCGGATAACAGCTGAGCTTGTGAGAGAGTTAAACTCCTTCAAGAGAATTCAAACACCACTGTTTGTGAGAAATTTATAGCCCTGGATTATGATGGCTAGGGTCATTGAGCTCCCGGACATTTATACATATCTTGGAGGATTCAGTAAAGCTGTGACTTCAAATTAACATCTATTATCTCAGAGAATATATTGCCTCATAGGCCTGTGCCTGTAAGTGCCTTGTAATGCATATATTGAACCTCTAGGCATACCATTTTTCTCTAAAAACGTAACATTATTTCCGTAATCAGTGAGAGCTATGTATTTAAGTTAAATTCTGTTCTTTATCACCAATACTCGTTTAACTGTAAATAGGTCGTTATTGCCTTTGCATGCCCATGTATTCTTATGCCTTATCTATCCACTGTGTTCCGTTATCTTTGTTTTATCTATAAGTTTTAGTATAGACCCGCAGTTAGAAATTATGTTGTGTGTTTTATAACATCAGTTGAAATTACTGATATTTATCAAAATTCTTAAAGTACTTTAATCCCACGGTAATCATTACTTCGAGAACAGTAGGAGTATGTGGAAATCGAATTAGAAAGAGCACTCTGTGCTGGTCGCGACCACGCCCCTCGTCATTGTCCCTTTGGTACCGTCTTTCCATTCGCCCTTCGAAGCTGTAAACGCACTGAGGAATAAATAATTTAGGTACTTCATTCTTAAATTGGATTGTAAGCAGGGAGTGGGTGTTTGATTTAACCTTTTAATGTCACTAATACTTGCAAAGCTTTTGTATTGTTCACTGCAGATTGCCTAGGAATTAACAGAAATTTCTTAGAGGATGACATCTATGACAGGGTTTCGTTGTTTTTCTCAGTCCCTCCAGGCATATGCCGGGATAGTACATCAAATTAGGTCACGACCGCTTCCTTCCACATCCTTTCCAATTCATTATACAGTATCCTATAATCCGGCACTATGTAATCGGAGCTACTGAAAGTGTTGTTAAATACATTATAAATAAATAAGTGATACCTACAGGCCTAGTATGGTTTCTTGGTTTATTTAGCGACGCTGTCACAAGTGCGTAGGTTCTTAAAATTTGAAAGTATGACGGTAAATGATGATGAATTGGAAAGTATAGAGCTTTGGAAGGTATCGATTGTCTAATTTAGCTTTTATTTTTCTGGAGGAATTGAGGAAAACCTCAGTCAAAATAGTCTGATACCGAGCCGAGAGTTCTCGAGTTTGTGTGCAAGTATGCCGACGGCTCAGCCGCAACGTTGGGTTGGTTGTTGCATGTTGCTGAGGCACGAAGTGCGACTACATGAACGTGACCGTTGTTAATTTTTCGATGAAGTTTATGCAAATACATCATGTACTGGTTTGTTTGTTGTCCCGATGCGTCAGGTTGTAAGGTCGCCGCAGAATAGTAAAATTAATATCGTGCTGTTTTACTGCAAGGAGAGCTGTACAGTGATGATATAGTTATGAATTTTGTTGATTTTGTTAGAACTGGCGTGACGCAATCGTGTCACATTCAGCTTGAAACGGCGGAACAGACACTTGGCGTAGGTTCCAAGTTGGTAACATCAGTATCACTGGCAAGAGCAAATGAAGTTTCAAGTGATTTACACGCCAGAGGGTGTCAAGCTACGATTCGACAGTTTGCGGGAAGAATTTCTAGGTTGGTTTTCTACTTTGAGACCATCAACTGGTATCACTAAATAAGAAGAGGTTACTCAGGAAGCAAGGTTTCACTTTGGCAGCAGTGAGGAGAAACGTTATGGAGGGAATATATGGACCTTTTAAGTATATATAAGAATTTAACTCTGCATAATGCTTTGATTCAACAAATTCGTTTAAACTGACACATTTTTGGCCACAGATTTCCAGCCATCGGACTTCTGCGTGGTTCCGCACTGTCAGTGTCTGAGTTTTCTCCTGAGTAACAAGCAGTACTACAGTTTGGAAAACACGATTTTCCGAAATGTGTTCTTCGCAGTTCCACGCACCTTATTGGCCTTCATATTCATTTATTAGAAGCTCGAAGCTTTCACGGCGACTAAAAATGATGTCTTCGCAGACGATCAACCGCATCAGTTTGGAGGAGAAGCTGAAAAAATAAATTGTCATAAAGCTAAACATATACTGCGTAGGGTTATAAATTACTTTGTCCTTGTATTTTTTTCAGTATAGCCATTGCCAGTAAACATTATTGAATATAATGAGATTATATTTTATACACCATTGTTTTATGTAAGGAGCAATTTTCGATTTATCTCTGTGTAAAGTGGGATTTCTTATTGGACTGAAGCAGATAACAAATGTTTTCGATACGTTTTAGTATAGGTGCTAATCGGTATTAACATGGCAACTAATTAAATGTTATACAGTACTTTTTGTGTGATGCACAAGGAACGCATAAAATGGGTGATCGGGTTGAATATATTAACATTAAAATAAATTATTTTCCAGTTCTAAGAATTCGTCATGACTTTAATTATCATAAGTCAAGTTAGAACAGCTTTATTTTTATCTTTGTCTAGCGTTTATCTTAATAACATTATGGTTCATATGTCCTCCTTTCTTTGTTTTGTTTGAATGTCTTGCATTTGGAGGTGGAAGGTCACAATCTGTAGTACGGAAAATGCTTTCATATGACTGGCAAAGTTGTGTACAAGTTATCTGAGAATAACTCCACTGAGCTGGCAGGATGACTGATTACTGTCGTGAGGGATGATGCAAAAAGAGAGGACAGAGGTGTGAGTGTGAGTGAACATAGCGGGGCTGGACGCAATTAAGTTCGGGAGATTGTGTGTATTTATAGACAGCCAGGAAAGATATTGGTTGCTGGAACATGGCGACGCCCTATGATGTAAAATGTCCGGTAAAATTTCATTTCCATCCGACATGTTCACAGTGTTGCTTTTCTGTTGGTCAAACGTTAAACGAATCCGGTTATTGTGAATAAAGTATTTGGTGTCGCCACATTGTGTTTTAAATTATATTTTCTGTGGATACCATTCGGGAATATAACGCTCCTGTCATGTGTTTTGTAAAAGTATTTATGCTTTGAGCTTACTCAGGGTTTACAGAAAGTATCCGAAGATTAGGAGGAAACTCCAACATTTGTTGTTGTTACCTTTTATATTAGTCGTGAAAAATCTGAGAATCGCCTAATTAAACTAAGTGCTTGATAATAGAATCCGAACGTTAAACACGCCTAATTCCTTGTCTCACGTATTACGGTTCTGGGCCAGTTCATCGCATTTAACACTCTCACAATCTTTACATGAAATCCATTTTAATATTATCTCCCTACCTTCTGGTATTCAGAAAGGTTTGAAATTCTGCACAGGGCTCACTTCTCGTTTCCGTCCCCGAGTCAAGTTTCTACTCCGCCTGTAACTTGATTTCATTGTTGTGCTTCTAGTTGGGCCTTGTGCACATATTTTGAATTTTTGCGCACTGAAGTGAAATTCAAGACATAACTGCACAAATTGCATAAGGAATGTATTGGCATGTATCAGCTTAAAATAATGTTATACAGTTCAATTTTTAACTTTTTACCATGATTGTGTGCCACCTGATGATGGACATGAGACTGAAATATGCGCCTATATTTAACACATAATCAGTATATAAGTAGATGGAAGTATTATCTTAATTAATATCACACAGTAGAATGCCTTTCTTCAAAATTGGTATAATAAATAGCTATGAACACATGTGTGGGCATTTATAAATGTTTCCTTTATTATTGACAGGGTATATACACATTCTGTGATTAAATAACACTATATAACAATGATAATATTTACGGGATTACATTCAGACTTGCATTTGGCCTATTAAAGTAATTGTTGTAAGATAATTTACTATAATTAGTATCTTTTGGGTTAACATTTTGCGTTGCTTTTTTTATTGTCTGTGTAGTAACCACACATGTCAGCTTAAGTCGATGTAGCTGAAATTTAGTTATACGACGAGACTTACAACCACAAGCAATTTGTGTTGAAGTAAAACAGTTTTATATTTGGTTTTTAAATGCGATTTTCGTTCATCCACTGACGTACGACATTTGTTTAATGTTTTATATCTGGATGTGACGTAAATACTGCGGAAATACGGACAGATCGTCGTGATTTAGTGACTAACGCTCTTGCTTCGTATTTGAGAGGACGTAGATTCGATGCTTGGTCTGTCTCGTGTCTTAATGTTTCGTGTGATTTTCCTCAGTCTCCGAAATAAATGCTTTAATAACACTTTAAATAGGCAACGGCCGCTTCCTTCCATATGCATAACTGACATGTCGATAAATTAACTGAGACACAATTAAATAGAGGGTATTCGAGATAAAATAATGGCGATGTTGGCAGGCTGTATGCACTAATGAACCTTTAGGTTTCATGAAAGGCGGGGAACTTGTTGTCTAGAAAAAGGTACTATTACATTCTAAATAATTCTGCTCCATGGAGCCGTGTTATTACGTGTAGCTTAACCGTTACACTTATACCTATAAGTGGCTCAGATTGATTTTTTCTGAGGTTGGGCATACGAACAAACTCGAGTTGATTTTATTACTATTTTAGATTACTAACGGATTCTGGCCACACGCAGAATTTTGAGTCTTGTCAGTGCGAAGAGATAACTCACCCTCTGGGATGTTACGCCGTGTAGTCTTGTAGAATATGGCCGACGTATCAGAGCTGATTGCCGCCTCCATCGTAAGGGAAATCGCCCTGATTCCAGAAGACTATCATCGACATACTCGCCGCCGTGAGAAATTGAAATCCCACTTACTTCAGTTTATTTCATATCCTCACAGCCATCGTTCTAAGTTTTATTGTAATATTATTATTTATTGTACCGTTCGGTATTTTAAGTTTTGGTTTCAAGCTTCTGCATGAGCATGATGTTTTACCTCAGAGCTATATGCAGGCAATCGTAATTTCCCTTATGCGTCGCCCAGCTATAATATGTGAGCTATGTAAATACACACAAGCGATGCTCAAGTACGCGACAGCATTCCTTTTCAACTCTCATAGATGCAAAAGCACTTCAACATAAAGCGAGACTGTGTAGAACGCAAACACACAAAGTTATTTCTGAATAGTGAACTCATTGCCTTTAATAACGTTTTGTGTAATGTGACGACATACAAATATTCCTTCATCCAACATTCACATCATTCCTCACGTGGCAGTAACTTCTGTGATGCGTGTAATTGTCATCTTCGCATAATACGTAACGTATAATCAAGTACGCACGTGTACGCACGCGCGTTCTAAAGTGGCTTCGTTTTGACGTATGGTTACGCTCTTCGCTGGGCACTGGAAAGGTAGATGAGGCAGGTACGATGTGCGCCTGATGATGTCGTTCAGATTACACGCAATACAATAAAGACAGAGAAGTTGCCGCAGTTGTCCGGTGAGTTAGGCTGAGTTTAGAGTTACAGTTTAATAATAGGCCTATAAAGAAGAAATGGGCCACATTTTAATTGCCCCCTTACAAGATTTCTATCAGCAATAAATTATTTACGATAATAGGGCAATAAAATGGCAAAAATCGCGTCTGAAGAATACGTTTACTTCAACGTATATACCAACGTTTCGGTGAAACATACAGGGCTGAAGACACGTTATCTATCTCCGAGTCCGCACAGCGTCACAACCCGGAAGAACAAAATTGTCAACCTCACTGCCGTGAGATCAAGTAATATTTAGGCGTTTACTCCAAAATTGAGTCAATGTCAAAGCTGGAATAAATGCATGTACCATCCTTGCATGTCTCCCATATAAACATACTTTGTAGTATTTCGAAATGTAATTAAGTTGAAGAATTCGATCTAAAGTAATACAATCTTGGTGTCGGAAGGTTTGACGCAGTTTTACAGTTACCCTCACTTCGAATCTAGACCGTTGAAAAATAGCTTCTGCATTTTTTCGTAGAAGACGTGTATTATTTTACTGCTGCTATGAATTATTGTTTGATACACGATACACAGTGGATGTGGGGAGTCTTGAAGGCTGCGCGTTTATTTATTAAGTGATTCAGTAATACAGTAAGAAGTACTGGGAAGAATTTATGAATCTGTGATCATTTAAATGCTTTCAACTATATGCGATTCCATTAGAAGGAGATATGATTACATAAATTTGTTATGTTAGCGATTACACACGTGCCAGGCAAAACGTTATGAATATTTTCACGTACAAGTCATGTGATTGTTACAGTGAATAAAAATACATATTTTAATGAAGGAAGATAACTTTCACATCTTGGTGGTCAAAACCAGTGGTATTCAACCTTTTTGTTCGCGTACCCCCAGATATAATTTCACTTCAACTTTGTACCAACATAGTTGTTGGTGTATAATTCAAGTTATACATGGTATATAATCTACATTTAAATAAATTATATAAATTACATCCAAAATAATGTATTAAATAATAAGTTTTAAATGAGAAAAAGGAGAATCAAGCTATTAAATAACAAATATTACCTATCATATACAAATTAATAAAGGAAAAAAGGTATTTTAGCAAAGAAAAATTATATGTTTAAATCCCGCCCAATAGTGTTCAGTCAGGTTCCGAAGCACTATGTGGAATAAAATGAAACTAGCCGCCCAGATAAGAATAGCATAAGGGGGGGGGAGAGAGAGATGGCGTTCCCAAATCGAATGTCCTTACGTCCGGTTCTCCTGTGGCTAACCCTAAATCTGGCCCTGATTATTCAGCTTTTATCATTTTTTTTTTAATTTCACGTACCCCAGGTTGAATACCACTGGTCTAAACTACACAGATATCATTTATTAGGCCGAAGTGTTACATAGAAGTACACCAGATATCCTATGCTTAAGGCTCATCGTATGAATATACAAACTATTTTTTGTTTTTGATAATGTGGTTTATTGAGGCACTTTCTACAGTCAGGGCAATTGAAGGAATTGTTTTCCTGTGTTAAGTAGTGACATTTGTACAATTTTTCTGAGCGTAGTTTGACTTGGTTAGACGTAATTAATATACGTTTTTGATCTCTACAAGTTCACTTTTATATCTATAACTTTACAATTCACTGTCACTTCATATGGGCACGTTGAGTTTAGCGATCCACGAATCAGGCAAGAAATTGCCTAACAACTTAGCTTCCCCAACTTTCAGTATTCTCTTCGGTAATAATCTTATTCATCTGGGTACACGAGGAAGTAGTCCTACCCAGACGGAAGCTTTCAGTTTGTGTTGCTACAAGGAAGTTCCGTAGTTGGGCGTTTGATGTCCAATCTTCTCCGTTTATTAATAAAGTTAATTAATATGCACAGATGAACTTTCGATTAGCAGACCGACGAAGTAACGAAGGGAGTACATACCATGTTAGTGGAACTCACGTCACAGTTTAATTTTCAGTCTTCACACGTCAGAATTTTTACCGGCTCACCGATCAATGAGTAATTTTGAAATTTCTTCGCTCTACAGATTTCACACCGCAAATATTAGGTCCAGTAATAGACAAATATATTCGTATTTCGTGTAATATATAGTACGATATATCAAAACATATCCAGTTTAAGTTTCATGCTAACTTAAAGTTATATTGGATCTTCATTGACGAATTCTATTAAACTGTTTCCGAAATAAAAAAGGGAAAACCGGGCTACTTTAATTTTCTATCAGGCCGGTGTATTAATTTTTATGAACTTTTACAAAGAACATATAAAAACAGAAATGACGAAAGTTTGAAAATAATTTTTGTAACTCTGCTGCCGAATGTCTTGTTATAATTATAAATGCAGTACGTGCGCTATCATACAGTCAGAATACAATTTTTTGTGCAGTATGTTCGAGTGCATTACCGGATGATACAATAAGGCGCTTCTTCATGGGTTGTGTTTCTTCTGTTGTAGGCAAACAACGCCTACACGCGCGACCAGTGGTTCCATTCCATCATCTGGAAGGTAAGCTAACACCGAAACCCCTCTAGAATGTACAGGTGTCCGAGAAAGAGTGCACACGTTTTAAACATTTTTATTAAGAGAAGCAACAGAGCTAGAAGAGTACAGTTTTCACCACATGAAACAGTGACTCAGAAAGTTTTTTCCCCCGCACAACGTTTCCTGCGAGATGTATCGGAAGAGGTGGGCCCGTTGCATGGCCTGCAAGATCGCCGGATTTAACTCCCGTGGATTTCTTCCTTTGGGGGTATACAAAGGACCAGGTGTACCGCACACGAGTCACTTGTTTTCAAGATTTGAAAAAAAAACGCATCTTCCATTCTGTGGAAGGAATCACGCCTCAAATGTGTGGCAACGTTTTTCGGGCATGTGAATACCGGATGGACATTGTGCGAACAACAAAGGGAGTTCGGGTCGAAGTGCAGTGAAATGTAGAAAGTTGGGGAAAAATCTTTCTGAGTTACTGTTTCATGTGGTGAAAACTGTTCTCTCCTATCTCTGTTTATTTTCTCAATAAAAATGTTTAAAATGTGTGCACTTCTTCTCGGACAAATGTATTATTCGTGTTCTGCAGCAACTATGTGACGAAATAAAGTATTTGAATTGTATTTGTATGACGACAAACGTAGTGAGCCCTTTTATAAATGAGAAAATAGTAATAATACATGTATATTTAATGAAACTAGCCCCCATTCCGTATTCTGTAACCAGATACTAAAAGTTTTAATATTATAACTAAAAGTTAGTATTATAAGCAAATCCACTACGTTTAAACAACCAATCTTGGAAAAGTTCCTTTAAATGAAATACTCATTTTGAATTATGCGAAACACCGACTTGCTTAGTATTTTCGTGATTTAAATTGCAGTTAATACCGATACAATAATTTGGTTTTATTTTTCAGTTTCAATATTTTAAAATATTTTGTTAGAATATGTCTGCTAGCATAAGAACTCGGTCCCCCTGAAAAGTTTCTTCTAAGCCGTTTGTGTTGATTCGCTCTACTAATATTATGTGTCTGATGGGCACTCAGAATATGCAAACCTGTGTCACATTATTGCACTAGGACTAGTAAATGATAAGTGTTTTACTTCTTTATTTTACTGTAATTAATCTAACCACAGATGTGAGTGATCAGAATTATTTTAATAGCCTGTTTATCGATTATAAAGAACTGCAACGGAGTGTGAAGACATGGAGTTGGAGTAAGACTGTGTTGTGTAGTGAAGGTGACGCTGTTCATGTTAGCGGTTAATTAAATTTAAATCCCAGACATAAAATCTGGTCAGCTATGTGATGTACGGAGGCAAAGTCTACAAGTACTATTTTACTATTATTGTTTAAAATTGTAACAGCTAACAACTGCTGTGTTAATTATAGGATGTAGGTCACAGTTATAAACCAGTTTGCTGTCTGTCAGTATTGAACTGAGATGCCATACTACGGCCTTGAAGTGTGTTAAAAGGTGATAGCCATTCCCGTAACTTAGCGACAGAAATTTGCTGTAAAGGCCATGTGCTTTTCATTATCTGCTTTGGGGAACAGGCTACAGGACTCTTGAATATGAGAATTGGTTCCAAAGTTGTTATAGGGTTCCGCTGCCGAGTATCAAAAATCGGTTACATATTTCATAGCCACTGTCGAATTGATACATAATGACTAATCTATTTTTTGTTGTATGTTAGAATTGCTATTCGTTTGTAATCTTAGAGAAATTTGTAATTCGCATCAATAGGCTATGAAGTAAAATAGGGTATTATCTTTTATAAAATATATAAATAGGGGTCCGCAGTGGCCGCGCGGTCTGAGGTGTGGGCCTTGTACCGCTTGGTCGCGGTGACCGTGGGTTCGAACCCCGCTCAAGTCATGGATGTTTTTCTGTGTTGTGCTGTCCTGTGTACAGGTAGAGGCCTTGCGACGGGCCGATCCCTCGTCCAAGGAGTCCTACCGAATGTCCATAGATCAAGCCAACTAAAAAGTTGGGGACCCGTAAAGGGTACCGGAAAATGTACAAACATTGTTAAACCGGAAAAGAAGAAGAAGAAGAAAATATATAAATATATATCAGATATATTTGACCCAGTCACATACAAACTTATAGCATTGAGACGTGGATCCCAACAAGTTATAATTGGTTTTCTGGTAGGTTTCAGTGGTTTGATGACAAAAGGAATGACTCGTTTCCGACGGGAATTGTCGTTTCATTAGAGCCGAATTCATAGGCCCGATAGCAAGAAAATAAAATGGGTGTGGGTGGAGGAGATAAGTGGCTTATACAGAGGATGTCCCAACACCTGCCCACACATTCGACGTAACACTTGAGGTGTAAGACTTGAAAGAATTCATTACCATGAAAAAATAATGTACTAGCGGATTAATGGGATTGAATGATGCAATACGCGTGAGCGGTGCGCCGGGGACGAGTTTATTTTGTACATTGAACGCCAGTTTTCGCCCTTGGGTATGTATGTGCCAATCCTTGCTATAATACTTAAAATGTTTTATTTCACCTTCGTGAGCAATCGTCCGAGAGTAAGTGGTTATAACACGTTACGATAAGCGAACAACAACACCTGTATAGATTGTAGCTGAGACTGGAAGGTTCGTACAGTTGGTATTTACTACAACTTAGGTTAAATAAGTTTCCTTAACTCATGTCATGGGTTTCTGGTAGTTGCCATATTATTTATGCTAAGTTCAATTTTAATTATTCTTCACCACCACTAAAATTGATTTAGAAGTGTGTTGATTAACACAATCTGGTTATTGTATAGGGTACTTTTTTATTTCAGAAGACACCATATGAAAGCAAATCAAGTTATTATTTTAAATAACAAAGAGGAATAAAATTTCATGTTAATAAAAGAAAATACCAGTAAAGTAAACTGTTCTGTTCCAGGTTATAGAATTTTCAGTGGTTCTCAATATTTAAAGAGCTTTTTGTCCAATAGTAGATATTTATAAATATAGTATAAGTGGGTGTTTTACGTTATGCTATTACCTACTTGAAAATACATAAATATGGCGAGGGAACAATTAAAATAAAGACTACACCGAATGTGAACAGCTACGGAACAGACCGCATCACGCTCAAATTAACGGATTAAACTTATGTTTAATTCCACGCGTCTAGCTGTTGGGTATAATTACCCTCTGCATAATACTTGTTAGCATTACAAGCACACACTGTGTAATTATTCGACAAAATTTTGTGGGCAGAGTACAAAAAGTGCTTAAGTGTCCGAATTTAATTTTAAATAACAAGACTTTACAATTTATTTCGATATCCAGAAGCGCATATTGGATCTTTTTTTCAGCACATCGTCGCATTTTTTGTCTAAGAGAGAACAAAGAGATGAAGGTTGTCTTCTGGGCTGTTGCCCCGTGCAGTCTGGTAGAAGATAACCGACGTTTCAGAGGTCCTTGCTGTCTCCATCATTGGAGCTTCTGTACTCCGAGCTGCTGACAGCATCCTTAAACATAACAGAAATAAAAAGTAAATTAATGGTCTAAAACTGTGAGTCTCTTAAACTGTCAGAATGATTTATACTACAGAATTGAAGTCATTCGGTTAGGTTGTGTATTGGGTGTTTAAGTTGTGTAAAAAACCCATTTTTGGATGCGAGCCCTTCAACATTCACCGCTCAATTTAATATTTAAGTATCGCAGGCAAAGTAGCGCAAAATATTGTACTGTGTATCCTCTGTGACGATACATCTTGGTGTGGCCTTTGAGTCCCTTACACTTTCAGCGTTTATCATGTTACATTTACAATAATAGAAATTGTCTGTTGAAATCAGGGGCGATAGTAGTAACAGCAGCAGCTGTTTTATGTAACTGTGATTTCGATGGCGGAAGCAATCAGAAAAGAGTTGGCTTATTAGTGTTACTGGTAGGAGTATATGTATCTGTTTCATTGTGTTGGTTAGTTAACCATCACAGGACATTCAACCCGGAAATTGTTATCTGCCTCTTTCCAAAATTAATCCTGCTCGACTCCATTTTAATTCTCTCCAGCCGCTTTCCTGTGGTGGTCCAATCAATATCGACTGTTTTCACCCTCCTTTCCTGTAGCATGTGTATTGTTACACCTCCTGCTTGTGTTCTCAGGATTCCTATTTGTTTTGCCTTCATGTTCTCTATTAACACCCTGCTATTTCGTCGTCGAACGGACAGTACATTGACATTACACAGGCTTTTTGTTGTATTTCCGTTAACAACCGAATGTTACCTCTTAGTGAATAACAGTTGTACTTTATAAGCCTATGTGGGAATGTCAAGTTTATTGAATACCAACGTTCCGTCTAACCCATCGGTTTCCGGAAGAAAAGCAATGTTTGGTGGCGATTATTAAACGCGTCTGGTTGAGTTTTAGTTTATTTAACTCTGTTGTTTCAACGAAAATTATTTTGAGATTTCAGGTTCTCTCGGCGTCGAGTATAGGATTACTTGTTATGCATGTTGCACCGTGTAGTATGGTAGAAGTTTACCGACGTTTCAGAGGTAATTGCTTCCTCCATTATTAGGGCGATGATCACCCAGACACACTGCGAAACAACCCAGAAGACACATTTTCTGGAAGTTCTTGGTCTATCCAAAACACTTAAGTCGGTTGTCTACATAACGCAGCGTTGAATTGTGGAACGATTTTTGAATGAGTTTTTAAAAAGATGTGGAAGGAAGCGATTGTAGACTTTAGCAAGGTTATGTCTCGGTATTCCCCTGAAGAGACTGTGAAAAATAATGGAAACTTAATAAAGAAACCATTTTCCTCGTCTTAGGTACATGCCCTGCACATAATTGAGTCCATTATGCCAGTATCCTGCAAGTACTCTGTGATCTGTGTGAACCAGAAGCTTAGACCAGATTGAATAAACATAATACTGCTAAACCATTGATATGTTCACAGGATACATTAAATAAAGTTGCATCTTGTTGATAGAAGGAAAGAAAAGTAGAACTAATTTGTTTTTCTTTATTTGATAATAACATTAACCATGATGATAATTTCTCGTTGGCATACAATATAATACTACCAACTCTGAACTAGCATTATTGTAAGTAAATTGAAAATGCTGTTTGCTCAGTAAATAATATTTAGGCCTGTGAATCAAAAGATTAGATTTCAGACAAAACTAGAATTTGTGATCTTATCATTAATATATCACGTAATGTGTCAGAGGAGTGTAAATACTTTTAAGTTGCAAGGTTAAACTTCAGGCGTAATCAGGCCCGATGTACAAGTGCAAGGAAGGAAGGACACAGTTACCGAAGAGAACCGTTATTAATGATAATGACTTTGGACTTGCTCAATGATTCTTTGTTGCATACCTGCTCTGTCGTGCATAAAACACAGAGGTGTGGAATCATCTTGAGTCACACATGCAAACGACTGTGTGAATAATGTTTTTTTTCTAATGCTCACGTTTAATATGTAGCTAGAGGTAGCTCAGAATTTATAGTTCGTTTAATTTGCATTCTGAACATTCGTGAATCTCGTTCCTAGACTGTAATTGACATTTTTACAGTAATTCTTATTCCCGAACCAGCGATTTTCACAATTTTCTGGGAGGGGGGAAGGTTTACTGAGGCAGAATATAATAATATATTGTGATATTCTGTGGAACTGTTAGCAATTTTCCCGTCTGAATAGTTTCAGAGTGATGAATTAAAGTACATTACAATCAAGTGGCGAACTATAAAACTAAAATAGATAAAATGTAAATGATTAATTTCGTTAGAGGCTACTGGAATATTAGTTTCAAATACGTCTCTTGTTTCGATACACACTTCCATTGAACTTTATGGAATCATTAAGGGATTCTTGGCATCCTGTTTCTAATATTGTGCAATTTCATTTATAATGAAATATGTCGACATCAGTCGGTCGGAAAGACGAAGAATATACACAAGACAGGATCGAAGCTTTTTAAGTGAGATGGGAGGATGACTGTGATGAACTGAACAGGGTGACAAGGACGTTTTATGGTCAGGTGCTACTATTGTAGCAACTGCTTGGAGGTCCAGAGAAAAACAACGAAAAATCTCAGGTTAGTCGGTGCCCCAGTCAAAATTCGACTCTAATGCTTCATTCGTGTTACAGCTTGAATGCTAATAACCATGTTGTTGAAGCACCATTAACCCACTATTTACTAACTTAAACTAGTGTACTCGTTGAAGTATGTGTTGTTAATTGTCGGACGTAATTTTGACTTAATTCACTCCGTAAATAGATATTTATATTATTTGTTTCTTTTTCGTTTCAGAAAAACATATTCAAGTACCGCAGCATCCTAAAGCGGTCGACGAGGCCAGAAGTAATACTGAAAGAACTGAAGGTAAGTGGATGTTTTGCACTTAATATTGATTTATTATCTGTGTAAGACGAACGAGAAGGAACTTTTAGATTAAATTAAACGTCGTCACTTCAGGATGGCTACAACGTATATGATAACATCGTCACCAAAGTTTAGTTCCTTGGGATGCAAGTCGTTAAACGAGTCGAGGAATTAAATGAATGTTCTTTTTGTCCTTTTCGATGTCGTGTTAATCGCGTAACAATACAATACTATCTGACAACGCTTTATGTTACGAACACTAGAGAAAAACATAATTTGTTCTCGGGCGAAAATTTATGCACCGTGAAAGTATTAAGTCTTGCATTTGATGTTTGTTATTATTTTATAGGCTTATTCCCATCTACGGTTATTTCCGACCTGCATAACCAAAATTCTCTTTGGAATATCGGTCGTCAAAGTTGTACTGAACATGTTTAAACCGAAGACTTCTGTATGATACGGAAATGTATGGATTACCTGCGGTGTGCAGACTTGAAATGGCCTTAATGGAGGGACGAAATGGCAGATATTTACAGTGTTGAGTTTTCACGAACAGTGGTGTAAACAGTATGAGATGAGTCGTTAGGATTGACCAGGTTTGGGAAATTTGAAAAATAAAGATGGAGAATGAGACAGCATGTTTCTCCGAAACATTGGTATCCACATGATGTCACAGTCCGGAAGAACAGCATCAGTATGTTAACCGCTGCGAAAAACTGAAATATCATAGTAGAATAATCATCCGTAATTTTGAAAGGCGTTGTCGCTATTATGTTAATGGTATCTACGAGAATGGTCTATTCTGCATACTTAGTCGCACCCAGCATTATAGTACATTACTATTACTTGTGCTTTCCAGTGGGTTTATGTAACACCTCAACCATGGTAAATCTTGATATTTGTCAACACCAACATGCGAGTCATAATCTGTAAAGAACAGGACAGAACACGTGTCAGATAAGCTTGAAATTGTGTGCAAGACAAAATCATTCCAAACATTTAAAATATTCAGTTGGTAGGACTACTATGTGTATCGCGATTATTGATCCTGTTTTATATCAGCATTTCAAAGCACCGAACGTCGTAGCTGAGTGGTTAGATTTCGTGCTTCGTATCCCGGGTTCAAATTTTGTTCCGGAGACTGGCTCTCCTGACAGGATTTTCGCGGTTTCCAGGCAGATGCCAGGATAGTAACTTAAATTAGGCCATGATCGCTTCCTTCCACATCCTTTCCAGTTTATTACTCGACGTCTTCCTGTCATCCGACCCATACTCCGGAAGCATTTACAGTTTTATTTATTTTAAGTTTATTTCCTTCTAGATGCTTATTGTGGCCATATTTTTATGCACCATGTAAGAAATATCGCATGATCGGAGTATGTATCCTGTCGCGGGTATGAGAAGTTGTTTAATTGGTTGCCGTATTTGTCCTAAGTTAATATGTTATCATGACAAATGATGACAAATACAGAGTATGAAACGCCCATTCTAGTGACTCTGTACCAAAATTTTCAGCTGAATCTTGTTTCTGAAACGTATTTACTAAACTAAACATTTTTGTTATTTGCAAGTTTGCTTTATCATGAAATACTACAGACGCAAAATGGCGACTGTAGCAGAGAATGTTCTGATATGGCACGGTTGTGTGGTTGATAATGTACGTAGATAAAAGCATGGCCTGTTGTTGAACGTGGGAAACTGCCATACAGCGTAGAGTTTACTGAGACAAGTGCTTGTTTAAGAAATGTTTGTACTTGTATTTCGAGATCGATATAGTGGAATAAAAAATAATTGATTTATAACTTTAACAGTTTTGTTAATGTTTGTAGCCGGTGTTTAGTTCCTGATAAAGATAGAAAGTACACGTTTCTTTATTCTAATCATGGAATAATAAGTGTCGGCTCCAGATACTCATAAGTCTACATGAAATAATTAAAAACGATTCCGAAATTCAAATTTAGGATTCTTATATATCGGTATGTATGAATCAGTGAAGCGATTAATTAATGTAGACATTGTGTGTTTTCCAAACTAATTCCATTAATATATTTTGTAATCACTTGCACCCTAATATACAATTACTAGAAATAACTCAGTGTTAAAACATTGAAGAATTCATTACAGTTTATAAATTTTTTGAGTACTAAGTTTGGATCTAGACTATTGGAAATTTCAATCGGTTTCAAGGGGCCCTACCGAGTCGTACGTCTGTCACAAACTTCCGTTCTATTCTTGCTGTAAAAAACTTCCATTGGAGATGATGAGATGATTCTGGTCGAGTGAGTGACCTTTGTGTGGGCGGGGTGTCTGGCTGGGTGATGACGTTGTTACTGACAGCTCCCTCTTTCCAGGCAGCCATGGTAACCAAGGGGAAATGTCTGTAGTTATACTGAGATTAGCTCAAAACATTGTCTGTGCTGGTATGTAAAGTGGTCGTTAAAATGTTCGATCTAAATGAACATTCGAATGGCTGGACAAATTTCTGGTATATTTTATAATATAAAATTTAATCGAAATTTGTTTATCTGTTCTCCAGTTGTTTCATACGTACTGACAGACAAATAAACGGGCGGATTTATTAAATAAGCGCTCTGCAGGGTTGCGAACGTGCCTACAAAAGGCGCTGTGAAATTATATTATTTTAAATGGGTTATCATTGTGCACTGGAAGGTACTATTTTTATACGACACTGAAGTAATCAGCAAGCAGCTTGTAGATATTCGTCTTCGTCACATAATATTTTGTCCACCATCACTCCATCATCATCACTGCATTATCTTTTCGTTGTCATGAAAACATAACTTTGATAATAAACCCCGATTACCAAACTCCGTTTTATTGTTTGTAGACATAACTAACTGACAAAAATATGCAATAAGATTGATGCCTACGCTAGATTTTGCATAAATAAAATGACGTTAAAACTACAAATATCAATTAAAACAGAGGAACTCGGAGATATAGGTTAATTACTTCTGAAGAAGAATAGCTGAGCTTTTTTACGGATGCCAGTTTCTGGAACTTCATAATGTAAATTTAGATTTAAATAAGAGAAAAAATTAAAGTGATGTTGAAACAACATGCTATTTCAGACTGTTCTGTGAAAGTGAGAATTTAATTAAAGAGATCCTTGAGTCTGTGGGCGAGAGACAAGACGACGTTGAAAGCGGCGCACCGTAAAGGACGTTTCCACTGCGACCAGGTCTGTACTCTGACACTGTTTTCCAAATACTTTAACTCTGCCGAATTTTATCCGTCTGGCTGTCATTTAATGTGATGTGGTCAGAACTGGCGTACTTTGAAGAGCTGCTTTCTGCCATTACGTTACTTAAATCGGTTGCTGTTGCTGCCATCTTTACATCTGTTATTCCGCCCTATAAACCCCCAGAGATTGATACACAACTCTTAAATAACCTATGAAATAGACGGTTCTGGTGAGAATAATGGGTCTTGTGGGTTAGAAGAACGTGGACATTTGCAGACACGCCCGACTTGAGTTGGCTTCCTTCGGCTATCTAATTCCATGGAGCAGGTTCTTTTTAGAAGCTTTTAGTCACTTAGCTGGCAAATAAATTTCATACTCGAACGTTCATTTTCACAAGAGCCCTCTACTGGATCCTATTCTCAGCCAGCTCGATCCATTTCGCACCATCCCACACCATTTCCATAAGACTTACTATAACACGTTTTTTACATCTACGCTAAGGTCTCAGAAATAGTCTCTTCCTTTCAGGATTTCATACTGAATGTTTTGTGTATGTTTCATCTCTCCCATGCATATTCTCTCTCTTCCATCTTATCCTTGGTTTAATCACCCTAATAGTATTTGGTTAAGTATTATGAAGTTATTGAGAATGCCGTTTTCTGCATAGTACTGTTAGGTTTTGTCTTTCAGGTTTAGATATTCTTTTCAGCACCTCCTCCTCAAACTTTTTTAATGTGTGCTCTTTTATTTTAACGTGAGCGAACAAGTTTTGCATCTATCCAAAACAGCAGGTGCCAGACGAGAAGACCATAATGGACTTTGAACCCGAACTGTAGCAGGAATTCCCAGAATACTATCTGCGCTTCATTTCTTCGTGAGGGTTCCTACATGAAGTTTCAATCACACGCGTTGAACGCAGCCAAGTATTCATAACTTGAGTGTTTTAATTGCATTTGAATCATTGATAAATGGCAACAGAGAGAAAAGTAATTTTTTTCTTCAGAATTAATCACGTTTCTTTGCAACTGTTAGATACTGCTCGTATGTCTACTCTGTGCGTCTGAATGACGTTAATAATAAAATCCTTCCGCTCTTGGTCAAAAAGGAACGACTCATGTGTAGATACACGATTATCTCCCATGTAAGTGGTCGTTGGGCGTTTTATTTGAGTTTCAGGAGGAACATTAAATTCACATAAAAGTATTAAGAAATGAAACAGGGAAACAACGATACGCCTTTTCTAACATGCCGCCATGAAACTACAAAAATGACTTTTAGTGAACACTATAAATTAATTTTAATTTCAAGAAACTTCGTAAATGTAAAATTAGCTGCCACGTACCGTTTTAAACTACAGTGACATTATCGTATGAAATGTATTGAATATTTATTTGTGGACTAAAGAAATCCTTCACTATACGGAGATTTAAGGGCCAGGGACCCGAAGGGAAGACCATGTATGGCGCAGGTGCCATGGAGAATATATGAACCACAGAGAAACGGATTAACAGGATGATGGAAGAAATTACATAACGAGGAACTTTATTTGTGTACTCTTCGCATAAAAGGATCGTAAATATATTGTATAATTTCCGGTTTAAGAAACACCAGCAAATCTAGGGAAATTACATTTTGGTTGTCATTAAATTGCTAAGAAACTGACAATGGACTTAATGTTTTTGGATCACTCCACTTGTTTTGAATGGTTCAGCAAGAATGACTGCAATAATAAAATGTGTATTTGCCGTATAGACTCTGTATGTATTGTGTCCTACATAATAAACCTTTCCGTTTAAAAGA
Organism: Zootermopsis nevadensis; assembly: GCF_977971745.1. Classification (NCBI taxonomy): domain Eukaryota; kingdom Metazoa; phylum Arthropoda; class Insecta; order Blattodea; family Termopsidae; genus Zootermopsis; species Zootermopsis nevadensis. The sequence continues at coordinate 10,627,560 of NW_028259161.1, forward strand.
TTCGCAGTTGAAACTGTAACTTTGCTGCTCATAAAATATTTATTAACGTCGACAGCGTTTTCTTTAAAATTCCAGCTACGACGCAGATTCACAAGCGCCTCTATCGACCTTAGCCACGAAGTGAGTGAAACCTTGCACACTTTGCCTCAGGCGTCCATCCCTCCGTAGCCTTTCTGTGTGTTTCCTGCTACGGCTTTCAGTACGTCCTTACCCTATTATCCCAGTTTCTAACCCCTTCTCTGCAGAACTAGGTCGCGCCCACTTGTATGTTTTTTATTTTAACTTCGAAGTGTGAGAAATGTGACATTTTGCGATTTAACTTCACGATCTTTATTGCTGGAATTGAGGTTACAGCAGACTGCGACACTGAGGCGTTAAAGACGGACTGCCCTGTTGATGGTTGGCTATTATGAGTTGTAAGCTATGTAGGGAAGATTATCGTGGCCTACTTTCTTTCACTGTCGGTTGCTCAACGTCTACATCATGCTGCGAAGAGAAATAACGATCCTTGAATACTAGAACTACAAGCGAAGACATTCTGTGTGTAAGCTTCCGAAAGAAACTTCGAACACAATCCAGATTTGAGGTTTTCACTGCCTGTAAGGATGGTGGTGGTGTTCTGAGCTTTGCCAGCGTGTATACTCGTCGGAAAATGTGAACGTCTGATAGAAACATACTGTCACTGTCTTCAACCCTGAAGTTGGAGGACTCAAGATGGAAAGAGTGTGTTTCTCCGAAACATTGGCAACTACCGACGAGTTTACATGGTGGCAAAACTCATAACAACATCTTCTGTATAAAAGCCCGTTAAATTTTTGTTGTTTTCAGACAGACATGTTTAATTTGCTATTTATTGAAATGTCTCAATGTTGTTAATTAGACAAATGTTGGTATGGTCAAGCATATTTGTTAGAATTCTTAGTCAGAGTTCAAACCCAGTATCCCCTAAATACAAACTCAGTGCTGTATCTCCGATCAAGTTGGGAGAGCAACGTGTCTGACTCACATTTAGGAGGTACTTGGTTCTAGTCCGGGTTGTCCCAACTTAGATTTATTCAGTCAGTTTAGGGGGGTGGGGGTGGAATCTGGTTAGTCTATTGAAACAGCTGCTAGTTTAAATCCTAAGCACTGAAGATTTTATCATAATTTTATCGACATAATCTACAGGAAACTGGTAGCCTCTTCATTGTTAACAAAAGAGGTAATGGAAATAAACCTGATAGTTGTTCGAGTATGCAGCATTAAACACTCGCTTTCCAACATTTTCTCTTGCCGTGATTTGAAACTGGGCTTGAATTTGTATCTTGTCAGTGGTCTCGTACTTGCGTTTCGGGGGAGACTTGCAGCAAACCGAGCCTACGTGACCAATATCGGCAAAACTCGGTTTTGGGAAACCTACACTGAATTACGTCGACTCATTCTGATTTAAGTTTAATTTGGATAATTTGACTCTACGAACGGACGTAACCCCTTTCCACCACCGTAAGGTAATGTACTGTAGTCGGGGCAAACATGTGCGTTTCGCCTGCATCACTAGCTTACATATGCTGTGTAAACGGAAGACATTACCGACATGGGAAATTAGACAGCAAGCTACAAAATACTGCCGCTGGGAAATGATGTCTGTAGTTCTGCTTCTTTATCTGCTACCCCTCCCTTCCCTCTGATTCCCTTGCATTTTACTTCTGACGGACCTCGAACTCACAAATTTGCCCTGACTACAGTACGATATGTTATGCTGAAGATTGCACATAGTAACATGTAGCAGTATTTCTGAACCGTCATAAGAACAGTACCAAATACTAGCTGACAGCATAATTTTAAATGAAGATTTCCGTCTTCTGGGTTGTTGCGCTGTGTAGTCTGGTAGATGTTAACCAACGTTTCAGAGGTCATACTGCCTCCGTCACCAGGGCGATGAATGACGCCCTGATGACGGAGGCAGTATGACCTCTGAAACGTTGGTTAACATCAACCAGACTACACAGCGCAACAACCCAGAAGACGGAAATCTTCATACTCACAGCTGTGAGAACCTCAAGTCTTACATAATTTTAAATGTTTAATATTGTCAGTTTACGGCTGTAGTGGAACAGGAAACCAGCCGTAGTTGAATGGCCAACAAGTTGTTATGTAATTTTAAAAACGGTCACACTGTATTTTGTCAAAGTGTGGAGAAATCTTATGTGGTGCAAACATACAATTTTTTAGCAGTATTAACTATCAATACATTCGTTATTTATAGATATTCTTGTATGTCACAAGCGAGTGTGCCATACACGTAGTATTGCTAGTTAGTAGCTTAAATGTAGCCAGTGAATTGTATAACTTTGTTATACCAGTTTATCATTTCTTAACATCTCATCAGTCTTTACGTCAATGCTAATTAGGCACTATAAGTCGCATTGGCGCATAATTAGCTGGGACCTTACGGGCATCATTTTTATGGTCTGTATCGATGATATGAACTTAAGAAGTCCATGAACTTTGATTAGAAGATAATAATGCCAAACACTGTGAAAAGAAGACTTTAAATACGATGTTGGTAGGGCTGTGTTCCGCCGCTTTGAGGATCTGTTGTTTAACGAAGTCAGTGCCTTTTCTTGTTAATTAAATCGCTAACTCACTGCATTGCAGATAGAATTGCTTGCTCTGACGTCATCGACAAATTATATCAGAACAGCAGCTATTAAAACTTTGCTTATATTCGTATCGAGTAATAACAGTGATTGTGTTTTTACCGGAAGCATTGTGATGTCACTACATTGGGTAAAGGACAAAATAAATCATGTGTATGAATTATTTCGGTAGTAACCTACTCGTTTCTATTAGACAGGTTAAATTGTTTCTTTAGCATGAAATGTATGTATGTGCTGCAGAATTTATTTCAACAGCTAATAAACTGTTGAGGGATTTTTATCAAACGTAATGAAATAAACACTTTCTAATCTTTACTGGTTGCACTTAGTAGTACATCAACATGTAGTCGTACAAAACCCGCCCCATTATTATTTCTCTTCTACCTGAGATCTCTTTCTTCGATGCGACAGTTTATAATCCTGATGCATCCTGTTTTATTTGCACGCTAAGTGTTAACATGTTCATCGATTTCAGTTATTCCTAAGTACAATCTCCAACCGGAAAGGCATTGATTGGTCCCAGGAGATACGATATTTCGGGTCGCTCTGTTAACTGCGTGCACAGTGGCTGGCCACCCTGATTGAGGTTCTCAGGGCGGCGAGAATGAAGATGGCTCTCTTCTGGACTGTAGTGTAATGTAGTCTGGTAGAAGTTTGCCGATGTTTCAGAGGTACTTCTTGTCTCCATTATCAGGGTGATCCGCTGGCGATGAGGGCAGAAGGCTATAATTTTTAGTATGACTTTACTTCAGCAATGAAGATGGAAACAATATGTTTCTTCGAAACGTTGGCATTTACCTACTAGTCTGCACAACATTAAAATACATAAGAGCAACATTATAATCCTCACCACCATGAAAACCTCAAATCTTACTGTACATCAGTACTGTAGAAGCAGTTTTAAATCTTTTAAATGCTGTCTGGAAGTTTAGATGTTTTTCCCTCATTGTGTGACCGTAAGCATAACAAGAACACTAAAGAAACGAGTGCTTAATTTTTTTTATAGTCGTGACACCTGGTACTGATCCTCCTTTACGAATCAGGTAGAGATGCACAGGAAAACAACGCGTAGTAATTATGAGATTGTTTTAATCTTGGTCCATGAAAATGTAGTGTAATCTTCTCGTTGTGAAACTTTTAATAAAGAATACATTTAATTTATTAAGTATATGCAGGAACTCTAAAAATATTTGCTGCAGAAGTTAAGTTTAATGCCAATAAAACTTTCATTTATCGTACTTTTTATTTAGTAGAATTATATAAATAAATATTAGAAGAATTAAGTTAGAATTGCCTATAAACAACAGTGGTTGTTAATAAACTTAGCAGAAAAAGTTACGATAAGTCACACAGAACGACGTGGGTGGTATATACCGTGTTTTAAATTCGGCCAAGTGCAACACCGAAGAGTCTCAACCCTCCGCCATAAACCCATCAGCAAAAATGTAAGACGAAGCTAAACGGAGCAGCTCTACCTTGTCTTTATAATGCTGCAAAAGTGCCATTGCCGAAGGGAAACAAATATCCCTTGTTTTCATAACTACCTTATTGGGCGCAACTCGCATGGGTTTATATGCCCTTAAAATGAATTGTGTCACTTCCTTAAGACGCCAGTCTAAACCTGTGTACTTAAAAGGTGTTGCCCATGTTATATACACATTGGTAATGCCCAAACAGTACCAATTTCTGCGATATGAATAATAAACTAATATCAGAGAACAGAACTTACTAGACGCGGAAGGACGAAGCAGCGAAGGGGCGTGTCTTTGTTTTCTTAACCTATATTAATTAAACTGGCTTACATATAATGACGTCGGACCACGCCCATACCACTCAGACGCCAGAGAACGTGTCGAGGGATGTTCTGGTAAAACACCTCACCTGCCCCCCCCCCCCCCCCCCACGTTTAAGAGACCGATCCATTTTAATCGCATCATATCCGTATACTGGGCTTAAATGTCACTTACGCGAAGGCATAGATATTTGTACTGGATGCTAGTGAGGAGGTCGAACTACACAGTGTTTCAAAAGTGCCTGTGCACGTGACTTTATCACAAGTGCACAAGGTCTTTTGAAACACTGTTTAGAAGTAAATACGGATAAAAATAAATACATGCTTATGTCTCAGCAAAAGAATATAGGTGATAATTCTAAGAGTCCACGACATGTTAGTGGATGATAGAATGATATTAAAATGAATTTTAAAAGAGTTTGTGTGCGATAATGTGGACTGGATTCGACTGACATCGGACGGGAACCAGTGAGAATAATGCGGGGATTTTCATGACTATCTGAGCTATTATTGGCTTTTTAAGAAGGGCTGTGCTCCGTGGAGTGAGATACTTTGGAAATGCCACCTCTCTCCATTTGTAACGTTATTTTTTTTAAAGAGGGACTTTGTAAAAGAAATTTCCTGTATTCTAATTTCTGATTCATTTCCCGTGCTATTACCTAATTTTCGTACAAAGTACTACAACCTATTAGCATCCTAGAATTGTTTGCAATGATTCTTGAATGGACAACTTTGGTGCAAATGGTTAAACATGTTTCGGGAAACACGTGAGAAAATCGAACATAGATACAAAACTATTCCAGAAAACAAAATATGAATGAACGAGGTAAGGACAAGAGAAATGTAGACAACCTACAGATTTATATGATTTGAGGTTTTTATCCCCCTGATGATGGAGGCAGTATGACCTCTGAAACGTTGGTAAACATCGACCAGACTACACAGCGCAACAACCCAGAAGACGGAAATCTTCAATCTACAGATTTTGTAACGAAACTGAAAATCTACTTTCATACTGTCGAAAGGAAACGTGGTGATTTATTGTTTACATAAAAGTATTGAAACTGTAATTGCAAGTAGTTGTTACACAAAATTACTCTTTACTTACTAAGACGGATTTGTTGCTGATACTGCAGTGCGCTAGGCCTACAGAAATATATGCATCCTGAGAAGGGAATTTAATTTGTTGTACAACTGATCCTGACATATATACCGTCAATATTGCTTTAACGCCATATAAACTTGCCTGTGCGTTCAGATTCAGGCCAAGTCAACCAACAAACTCAATATATGTGTGCACCACTTAACAGCGATATATCGATCTCTTCCACAGTTTCTGGCATCTCCGAATGTGGAGCCACATTCTAGTACAGTAATCCATCCCCAAAGTTTATCATGCCTTGTTAAGCGTCCTCTTATTTTAAAAATCAAAACTGTTGGAATGAAAATGTTCAAGCGACATGTGTGGTTATTTGTAAGTG